>NC_054372.1:82519630-83119630 GCF_017654675.1 Xenopus laevis
ATTGTTTAATAAAGACATTTCTAATAAGATTCCCACATCGGTACAGTTAGGAACGACTGGCCCAAGCAGTGCCATTTAATGGACTTCTACCTCTCTAATTCACCAGCTATTGCCAGTACTTTTCATGAATGTAAAGATGGACACAATACTCAGTGGATACTGAAGGGACAGAACTGAGAGCCTAAATGGCAGTCCTGATTGTCACTTTCAAAATGTGAGTGGCAAATCTAATCTCAATACTGCTACTTCTAAGCAAAATACATAAACACTTAGTTCCCGTCAGAAATTACAGTATATAGGTTTTCTTCATATGACCCACATGTATATGATGAATTTGCGTTGTATCTCAAAAACCTGGCTTATCCATTATTATGCATCATATTTAAATCTGCACTTCAAGAATGGGGGGTTATCTATGGAAAACCATGATAAACTGCATTCTGACTGTAGCCAGTTACATTAGAGCAGGCTTAAGCAAGTGCTTGCAGTCACAACTTCCCTTTCTGGCAACTAAAGGCCAGGCCTGGTTTCACAACTCCAACCCGGCACTGCACAGTGCAGCTACTACTGCCTATAGCAGAGCTCTCTAATGTCCGGCCAACCTGCATGTGGAGTTGGGGCCTAGAAGTTGGACTGATATTCCTTGCTTGCAAAGTGCTGCCTATTGGGTTAGGTATAGTCTGGGAAGAGAATAACGTGGTTGCAGTGAGGGTACATGGATGAGGTGAATAGTCATGAGTGAGGGTGAGATGACGGGCCAAATATTATTAATTTCATGACAGAGGCTTTGGGCCAGTGTAAATTTAAAAACGGGCCAAAATTTGGACATGCCTGGTGTAATCCTTGCTCTACTGTTTAGCTGGACATATCCTATTTTAGCCCAAAATAGGGTTACACTCGGGGGCACATTTACTAAGCTCGAGTGAAGGATTCAAATGAAAAAAAAACCTTTTTTGGGTACTTCGACCATCGAATAGGCTACTACGACCTTTGACTCGAACGATTCAAACTAAAAATCATTTGACTATTCGACCATTCGATAGTCGAAGTACTGTCTCTTTAAAAACTACTTCGACTACATACTTCGGCACTTAAAACCTACCGAGGTACAATGTTAGCCTATGGGGACCTTCCCCAGCACTTTAATAATCTTTTTTTGAAAAATCCTTTGATCCATCGCTTAAAATCGTTCGCATCGTTCGATTCTAAGGATTTTATCATTCGATCGAATGATTTTTACTTCGATCGATCGATCGAAAGATTTGCGCTAAATCCTTCGAATTCGATATTCGAATTCCAAGGATTTCAATTCGACGGTCGAATTCGAGGGTTAATTAACCCTCGATATTCGACCCTTGATAAATATGCCCCTCAGTGTCGGCACTAAGAGCACTGGGGAGTGTTCGCTTATGGGGTGATGTTCGCGCGCTAGGACTCAGCATGTGCTCGTAGGGATGTGCATGTGGATGCTAGTACCCAGGCAGCCTAGGGGTGTGAAAGGATGAAATCCAGCCCTGAGGGTACACAAGTGTGTGTGACCATATTCTAAACTAAAGGCGCATACGTTTATCAGAAGCTTGGGCTTCTGATGAAGTGACCGTTGTAGTCACGAAACACGTTGAGCCATGCACCCCCCTGCTCTGCTCATCCAGATTTTGGTGCTTTTAATGAAGATTTAATAAAAGAAGATTTTTTATACAGTTCTTTCACTTAGCGTTTCTATCCATAACGGAATCCAACTTATGCGCCTTCAGTTTAGTGTCTGCCTTACCCACGTGACCAGAGTGGAATGTTTGGATGCTTTGGATAGAGCTCCCACCCAGCTTTACATGCTGACTTCGTTTGTGTACATTTTCAAGTGTGTGACCATATACACAGATAAAAAAAAATATACAAATCACATTTTCTATTAAAGAATGATAAAAAAAAAATCTGGTTTGTACACAACAGGATTTCATTATATTACAAACTCCAATCTGTAAATCTTAACAAGCAATCTGTCTCAAAAATGTATAACATCCATATAACAAACACAGTTACTTACAGAATGAATTATGTAAAAAAAACTTTGACAGAATACATAATGGTGTAACTATTAACTAGTGCATGCAAACTGGATATTAATGATAAAATAGATACTTGTCACAAAAAGCAAGATTTTATAGCACCAGGCCCAGATTTATAAATGGGGCGCCCCTAGGCAGTCTCTGCTCATCGCCCCTGTATGCATCCCCCCATCTCTGTCTTCCCCTTCCAAGTTGTCCTCCCCTTCTGCGTTGTTCTCCCCTTCCGCGTTATCCTCCCCTTCTGCATATACGCATATTCAAGATGTGCGAATGTGCATATACATGCAGGCACAAGGAGACAGGGAGGAAGACGCGGAAGGAGAACAACTTGCTTGAATGCGGCTGGGCGGCATGCCACCCCTGGCCTTGCCACAAATCTGGGCCTGTCTAGCACCGGATTCATTCTGTCAAAAATAGGATATGTCCAGCTAAACAGTAGAGCAAGGGTTACACTTTACTCTAAAGTAGGAAGAAAAGTAGTTGCACTACAACAATATCAATTCTGTGAAACAATACTGTCAGTCACATTACTGCAGCAATTATAATTATTATTAACATTTATTTATATAGGGCCAGCATATTTTGCAGCGCTATAAAGGAAATGTGTTAATACAACAAAATCACATTAATTACATACACAGAAGATGTGGAGTTACATACATCGCAACCAACACGGTACAAAAGGTGATCAGGCCCTGTGCAAAAGAGCTAAACCGAAGGG
The DNA here is from genome assembly GCF_017654675.1 of Xenopus laevis. Taxonomy (NCBI): domain Eukaryota; kingdom Metazoa; phylum Chordata; class Amphibia; order Anura; family Pipidae; genus Xenopus; species Xenopus laevis. Next base: position 82,522,418 of record NC_054372.1, read on the forward strand.
AATAAGACACAAGGCGTGGGAGTGGGCAAGATCAGAATTAAGTGAGTGAGAGATATAGTACTGTATGTGGTATTGCATTTGGTAGTTAAGCAGAGTGAGGGTAGGCTTCTCTAAAGAAGTGCGTTTTAACAGATCTTTTAAAAGCAGAAAGGTTGGGAGAAAGTCGGACAGACCGTAGGAGAAAATTCCAGAGGAGGGGTCCAGCCCTTGCAAAGTCTTGAACTTAAGCATGTGAAGAGGTAATGAGAGAAGAGTTGAGTAGCAGGTCAGTAGAGTAGCATAGCAAGCGGTTGGGTGAGTATATAGAGATTAGATCAGAGATGTAGGATGGGCAGAGTTATAAAGTGCTTTGAATGTCAGGGTCATTAATTTGAATTTTATTCTGAAAGGTAGCAGAAGCCAGTGTAGGGATTGGCATGGCAGAGGAGGAACGGTTTCTGAGGTTTATGAGCCTCGCGGCAGTGTTCATTATGGACTGGAGAGGTGACAGTCTCTGGAGGGGAAAGCCAATTTAAAGAGAGTTACAGCAGTTTAGATGTGATATGGCGAGAGAGTGAATAAGAATTTTGGCAGCATCTTGGGTGATAAATGATCATATTTTGGATATGTTCCTTAGGTGGAAGTGACATGATTTAATAAGTGACTGGATATGAGGAGGGAAGGACAGGACAGAATCTAGGATAACACCAAGGCACCAGGCCTGGGGAGATGGGGTGATAGTGGAATTGTAAGCTATGATGGCTACTTTTGGGATCTTAATGGTGTTAGCTGGAGGGAAGAGAACCATTTCCTTAGGTTTAATTTAATGTAGCATTACAACATCCAAGTAAAGATAGCGGACAGGCAGGAGGAGACCCGAGTTTGGAGTTCTGGGTTGAGATCAGGAGAAGAGAGATAGATCTGAGTGTGGTAGTGTAAACCATCAGTTTGCCGAGGGAGGAAGTATGGAGGGAGAATAAAAAGGTGCCCAGGACAGAGCCTTAAGGAATCCCAACAGAAAGAGTAAGGGGAGAAGATGCTACTCCATTGTAGGAGACACTAAAGGAACGATTAGTGAGGTAAGAAGAGAACCAGGACAGGGCCATGTCACGAAAGCCAAGTGAATGGAGGGACTGGAGAAGAAGAGGATGGTCCACAGTGTCAAATGCAGTGGAGAGATCAAGCAGTATTAGTAGTGAGAAGTGATTGTTGGTTTTAGCTGTTAAAAGGTCATTAGTAAGTTGGGTTAGGGCAGTTTCAGTGGAGTGTTGTTGCTTACAACCAGATTGTAGGGGGTCCAGGAGGTTATTGTCAGAGAGGAATGAGGTTAGTCTGTCTAGGCACTCAAGTAGTTTAGAGATGAAAGGTAGCAGAGAGATAGAATCAGAGCACAGAGATAAGCCTAGGGAGGATGTTAACGAAATAAGTTTAGAGACAGAAGGGGTGTTAATGTTGTTAACGGGTATATTTATGTCATCTAACATGATGGATGTGTTAGATGTAAGAAAGTAAGGAAGCCAGGCAGCAAAGTTGTCCAAAAATTTGGTTGTTCCAGGAGGATGATATACGTCAGCAATGCAAAGTGAAACAGGAAAAAGAGCCTAATGCAGTAAGCCTAAAATGAGGAGAATGATAGGGAAGGAATAGGTGGGAGAACTTACACTGGGGAGAGAGAAGCAATCTTACCCCACCTCCACGTCTGTTTCCAGGCCTTGGAGTATAAGTAAGCCCCAACAGGACAGGGCAGCAGGTGAAGCAGTGTCAGTAGCAGAAAGCCAGATTTCAGTTAGTACGAGAAGGTTGAAGGAATTTGCAATGAAATGGTTATGTATAGCAGTGAGTTTGTTGCAAACAGATTTGGTGTTCCAGAGAGCACAGGAAAGATCAACTGGTTTTGGGGTATAGGGATAAGAGTTCTGTACTGTTGGAATTTGTACCAAAGAGAAGGAGCCCGTGGCCATGATGTAACTGGTATGGGGTAGGGGCCAGGGTTTGGGGAAATGTCCCCAGCTCACACTGTAGCAGACAGCACCAACAGGAATATTTGTTTAAAAAGCCTTTATTATGCTTTTCTTAGGTTTTGCGATCAGGACAGTTACAATGTCCCCAGCTTCCAGCAATATAAAGGAGAGATAGACTGAGTGAGAGCAGGATTTGTAAGTTCTTGCATGAAACAGGGAGTTTCTTGGAATAGCTAGACAAAGTACTTTATAAATCATGTGTGGAGAGGGAAGGAGAGGAGAGCAGAGAGTGTGAGATTTGTATAGATTTGTGACTTGATGGTGGAGGTGGTGAAAAATGTTTTAGGAAGCATGAGTGAAAGGAGGAGAAATACATGATAAAGCATTTTTGGAGTTAGATGTAACAAACAGCTACAAAAAAAGTCTGTTTTCTTCTTCTCCCAGTTGGTTCACTGTTGATTGCAGGGCAATCCAGTTCCATAGGGCCTTGTCAATGCCTTGTCCAACTGCCTTGTATAAATGCCATTTCTAAGCACTTGTGAAATATTAGCACTTAGGACATGTTAGCAATGCTGTGCAGAACTGGCAACTTTTCATCTTGAGAGAGATATATATATATATATATATATATATATATATATATATATATATATATATATATATATATATATATATATATATATATATATATATATATATATATATATATATATATATATATATATATTGTGACAGCTGGCGGCTTGACCACGTAACTTTTAGGGGGATTAGTCAATGGTGAGCAGGCAGCATAGGAGAAAGGAGCCGAAAGACAGGGACACACAGCTTCTTCAAGGAAAACAGAGATTTATTTTCCAACTTTACACAAACACAGTATTGTCCACAGACACAGGGGTGACCATTTTATCATAAAAATAAAAACCTAGCCCATTGGGCACTACCTTCACACCTTGAAGCAGTCCCTGACTAGGCTGGGCCCCTTGTGGACTACCAGCAAACAAAACAATTGTTGTGGCTCACCCCTGTACTCACAGTCTTGGAGTGAACCTTTTAGCCTCCTGGCTTTTCTTCAATGTCCCACACAGACAACAACTCTGGCTCTTAGTCACAGCCACGGGCTCCCTCTGCTTCTGGCAGGATCAGGCGGCACTCCCAGCTCCTCTGGGAGTTCCTCACACAGCCAGGTCTCCTACCTGCTGTGCCCTGATGAGAGACACACTCTCCCATTCTAATTAACTTTAAATAGTCTTTCCACAGGACAGCTTTCCTGTGGAAGGTGAACTCCAATCTCTGGACTGGCTCTATGGAATGGAGTCCCTGACTACTAAAGTCTTTAAACAGAGCGCTGATTCTCTGTTTCATAACTCCCTTCCTGGAGCCTATCTCAGTCCCTGGGGCGAAATTAAAGGCTAGAGTGACCTTTTTCCTCCTTTTCCTAGTCACTCTACCACATATCCCCCCTCTCTGCTTCAACCCGTAGGGGTGAGCACATTGAAACCCTAATAGAAATTCTTTTTCTCTTAAAGGGATTTCTACCTCTATACTCCCCACTCTTTCTGTGGATAAAGGGCTAGGGATCTGCATTTCATCACCCTGACCACCAGGGTGTATACTTGAGCACTTTTTAGCCTGTAACATATTGAACCCATATGTTTCAATCACCGTGTACACACATAGGCTGCTTTGCATACTTGACCCTCTCTCAGGCATCACCATGCGTTTGCCTTTGTTTTTCAATTTACTCCCCCAGGTTATCATGCCTGAACCATGGGAGTAACTTTCACCACATGCAGTTTTACATTCTGTCACCAAGCCTGAACCTGCATAGGGAGGCTTAATTTTCCTTAGAATACCCCCACCAATGGAAGGTATGACTCTAATGGACGAACCCTTTAAGGCAACATTATTACCTCTATCACAGGAATTCAACACATGTATGGCTATGGGAGTGGTCACACACAACTCCTGCTTTTTATCAACTGGGGAAGATACTTTGGCTGGACTTGTATCAACCCAGTCAGACACACATGCTTTGGCATCACAATCATGCACACTCTGCCTTTTACATTTACCCCCTGTAGGGTGTCTTTCTTGGTCACAGATTTGTGTCACACACACTGACACACAATCAGTTATATGCTCAGTGGTAGCAAGCAACTCAACATTTGGCAGCATTATGAGTATTCATACTGGACTCATCCACTGACAGACAGACACTTTCTGTCTGCAATACTCCTTCTACGGCCTGTAGAACAGGAGCGAGGTCACACACAGGATCTGGGGTATCCAGAATCTCACAATCTGGAGCCTTAAGAGGAAGTTTAACATCAATTTTACTTTCCTCTACATTCACACCATGTTGGCTTACCACCATTGGTTGCCATGTTATCTTTTTCAACAACACACTCAGTTTGGTTGCCACTCAACATACACTCACCGAGTTTAACACAACCCTCTGTCTCTAAGGGTTCACTGTAGGTGGTCTGGGAATCCCCACCTGAATCACTTTTCTCACGCAAGTCTTTACTTTTAAAGTATAGGTCAAATGCCTCCTTTAGTTTCACCCTTGCAGCGTCACACTTTTTAAAGGGGCAATTATCCGTTATGTGACCTGGGCCAAAACAATATGTGCACTCTGTTTTGCACACAGTCTCAAACTTGCACACCCACTCTTGCATGTTATACATGGGGCAGGGCTTAAGGTTTGCTTCACCTTTAAGATACCCTCCATCTGAATTACCAACACAATTTTCACTCATATTGTGTTGCACACACTCACTTTCTGCATCTGCATGTTTCCCACTGTGAACAACCTCCTTCACAGGCTCTAGGGGAACATTACATTTAGGGGTCACCCCTACACTTTTCTCTATGGGTGTTAATTCACTCCCCACAGTCACACTTTCAGAATTCACCTCTGAACATTTTGCAGCAACATTAAACATCACATTTTGCATAGGATCAACAGTACCCAACTGGTTTGACTGCCCCACATGCAATACTTCATTGTTGTTTAACAAGTCCCGAACTAAGGGAAAGTCTGTTCCCTGAACAACGTCTCTCCGGACCTTGCCTGTAAATAAAGAGTCGCAGTCTTTCAACCCACCAGCCTGCTGTTCCCTTTCCACCACCCCTTTAAGAATAGTCTCACCATTCCTGTAGTAGGGCCTCCGGTGTGGAACCGCTGGGGATGAATTCTGGCCAAATATGCCAGACTGGACTTTGAATCCAGACGCAGTAGACTCTCCTGGCACTTGTGAAGCCTCTCTCACTTCTAGCTGCTTTAACACTGGACAGGTCGGGACACACTCACCAACTCTGTGGCATCTCCAGCATGGCTCCTCCATGTGGCTTAGGTCATCCCTCTTCATCTGTCTCACTTTACACTGCTGTAACACCAAGACATCCTGTCTGTACAGCTCTCTCTGTGGTACACAGAAAACATTAGTCTCTTTCACTGAAGACTTTGTAGGAGCCTCCTTTGCTCCTGGCAACTCACCACCACCAGCTACAGACTCAGCTGCTGGCCTTACTTCCGCCCACATTTGCAGCTGTTGCGGAACCGTAACACTGAACTTTTGCTGCCACTCTCTCAGGTCCTGCAGCACTTTGGAACGCTCACCTGGCTTGCATCTAGCCGCAGCGCTCTCCTTTACCATCCGCAAAGTTTCTCTCACTTCCGGTGTCTTTACCACACTCGCTGTGCGGACTCTCTCCCAATCGTTGTGGAACTGCATCCACCAGTCACCGCCTTGCTGTTCCTGTTTCTTTAACACAGCCCTCACAGCCTCCTGATGAACAGCTGAAGAAATTGGATTAGCAGCACAATTTGCCATATTCATCACTGGCTTAAAGGTAAAGTCTCTTAGGCTCATCAGCCCTTTAAACAGGTGTATGTCTTTTTAATTGCTCCTTATTTTGCCCGCATCCGAAACACCATATGTGACAAGCTGGCGGCTTGACCACGTAACTTTTAGGGGGATTAGTCAATGGTGAGCAGGCAGCATAGGAGAAAGGAGCCGAAAGACAGGGACACACAGCTTCTTCAAGGAAAACAGAGATTTATTTTCCAACTTTACACAAACACAGTATTGTCCACAGACACAGGGGTGACCATTTTATCATAAAAATAAAAACCTAGCCCATTGGGCACTACCTTCACACCTTGAAGCAGTCCCTGACTAGGCTGGGCCCCTTGTGGACTACCAGCAAACAAAACAATTGTTGTGGCTCACCCCTGTACTCACAGTCTTGGAGTGAACCTTTTAGCCTCCTGGCTTTTCTTCAATGTCCCACACAGACAACAACTCTGGCTCTTAGTCACAGCCACGGGCTCCCTCTGCTTCTGGCAGGATCAGGCGGCACTCCCAGCTCCTCTGGGAGTTCCTCACACAGCCAGGTCTCCTACCTGCTGTGCCCTGATGAGAGACACACTCTCCCATTCTAATTAACTTTAAATAGTCTTTCCACAGGACAGCTTTCCTGTGGAAGGTGAACTCCAATCTCTGGACTGGCTCTATGGAATGGAGTCCCTGACTACTAAAGTCTTTAAACAGAGCGCTGATTCTCTGTTTCATAACTCCCTTCCTGGAGCCTATCTCAGTCCCTGGGGCGAAATTAAAGGCTAGAGTGACCTTTTTCCTCCTTTTCCTAGTCACTCTACCACAATATATATATATATATATATATATATATATATATATATATATATATATATATAGACAAATACAAGATTCCTCTGCACTCAACCCATTATCAATATATTTAAGACAGAGACATTTTGTGCATACTGCTACTGAAAAATGCCTTACCCTTTAAACAAAACAGGGATTGTTTGTCCATATATTGCAATATATTTAAGCTGGCCAATGAATCAGATGAAAATTGAGCATAGGACTGGCCAGATATGGGATGACTTTGACGTAGTTGGCCAGCTTAAATATATTGCAATATATGGACAAACAATCCCTGTTTTGTTTAAAGGGTAAGGCATTTTTCAGTAGCAGTATGCACAAAATGTCTTTGTCTTAAATATATTGATAATGGGTTGAGTGCAGAGGAATCTTGTATTTGTCTATATGTATTTTGTGGTCACACCCTCCTTGCACCCCCGCCTAATGATTTTAAAAACTAGTGGTGAGCACAACTTTCCCTTGTTTGTTATAGTTCTACAAGAGCAGTGACCAGCTCCATGTTGTAGCTCCCACCCTCTCCAACTATAGTCAGGTGATCCCACTGGTGTCTAATAAAAGGGCAGCCAAGTTTGGGAGTTTTACTTTGAAAGCAGCTAGTAAGTTGCAGGTAAAACGTATTCGTCCCTTTTATAAAATGTATAATTAAACCATAGAATTCTTAATGAATCAGATGAAAATTGAGCATAGGACTGGCCAGATATGGGATGACTTTGATGTAGTTGGCCAGCTTAAATATATTGCAATATATGGACAAACAATCCCTGTTTTGTTTAAAGGGTAAGGCATTTTTCAGTAGCAGTATGCACAAAATGTCTCTGTCTTAAATATATTGATAATGGGTTGAGTGCAGAGGAATCTTGTATTTGTCTATATGTATTTTGTGGTCACACCCTCCTTGCACCCCCGCCTAATGATTTTAAAAACTAGTGGTGAGCACAACTTTCCCTTGTTTGTTATAGTTCTACAAGAGCAGTGACCAGCTCCATGTTGTAGCTCCCACCCTCTCCAACTATAGTCAGGTGATCCCACTGGTGTCTAATAAAAGGGCAGCCAAGTTTGGGAGTTTTACTTTGAAAGCAGCTAGTAAGTTGCAGGTAAAACGTATTCGTCCCTTTTATAAAATGTATAATTAAACCATAGAATTCTTAATGAATCAGATGAAAATTGAGCATAGGACTGGCCAGATATGGGATGACTTTGACGTAGTTGGCCAGCTTAAATATATTGCAATATATGGACAAACAATCCCTGTTTTGTTTAAAGGGTAAGGCATTTTTCAGTAGCAGTATGCACAAAATGTCTCTGTCTTAAATATATTGATAATGGGTTGAGTGCAGAGGAATCTTGTATTTGTCTATATGTATTTTGTGGTCACACCCTCATTGCACCCCCGCCTAATGATTTTAAAAACTAGTGGTGAGCACAACTTTCCCTTGTTTGTTATAGTTCTACAAGAGCAGTGACCAGCTCCATGTTGTAGCTCCCACCCTCTCCAACTATAGTCAGGTGATCCCACTGGTGTCTAATAAAAGGGCAGCCAAGTTTGGGAGTTTTACTTTGAAAGCAGCTAGTAAGTTGCAGGTAAAACGTATTCGTCCCTTTTATAAAATGTATAATTAAACCATAGAATTCTTAATGAATCAGATGAAAATTGAGCATAGGACTGGCCAGATATGGGATGACTTTGACGTAGTTGGCCAGCTTAAATATATTGCAATATATGGACAAACAATCCCTGTTTTGTTTAAAGGGTAAGGCATTTTTCAGTAGCAGTATGCACAAAATGTCTCTGTCTTAAATATATTGATAATGGGTTGAGTGCAGAGGAATCTTGTATTTGTCTATATGTATTTTGTGGTCACACCCTCATTGCACCCCCGCCTAATGATTTTAAAAACTAGTGGTGAGCACAACTTTCCCTTGTTTGTTATAGTTCTACAAGAGCAGTGACCAGCTCCATGTTGTAGCTCCCACCCTCTCCAACTATAGTCAGGTGATCCCACTGGTGTCTAATAAAAGGGCAGCCAAGTTTGGGAGTTTTACTTTGAAAGCAACTAGTAAGTTGCAGGTAAAAACGTATTCGTCCCTTTTATAAAATGTATAATTAAACCATAGAATTCTTAATGAATCAGATGAAAATTGAGCATAGGACTGGCCAGATATGGGATGACTTTGACGTAGTTGGCCAGCTTAAATATATTGCAATGTATTTTGTGGTCACACCCTCATTGCACCCCCGCCTAATGATTTTAAAAACTAGTGGTGAGCACAACTTTCCCTTGTTTGTTATATATATATATATATATATATATATATATATATATATATATATATATATATACACACCCAACACACTACCATTTAGTGTATAACTTGCATTTACAATACCGGTATATTATTTTTGCATAACCTTGCTTTTATAAACATTGAACCTCATTTACCAGTTTGCTGCCTAATTTGACTTCTAATCTTGTCAAATCATTCTGCAAAGTGGCAACATCCTGCATGGAACAAATAGTTTTGCATAATTTAGTATCATCAGCAAAAATAGAAATGGTACTGTACTTTCACTGCCCACCTCCAGGTCAAAAAGCAAAGGACCAATGATGGAGCCATGTAGTACTCCACTGACAACACTGGTCCAATTAGAAAATGTTCAATTTACCAGAACTCTTTGTGATCTATGCTTCAGCCAGTTCTCTATCCAAGTACAAATACAATTGTTCCTGGCCAATATTCCTTAATTTAACCATTAACCTTCTGTGTGGTATTGTATCAAATGCTTTAGTAAAGTCCAAGTAGATAGCAGTCTCTGCCAATATAGGCACAAAAACTCATATATCCATGCTGACACAAACTCATAATTTTATGATTTGCAATGAAGTCAAGAATCTTATCCCTTAATATCCCTTCAAAAAGCTTTCCTACCACTGACATTACACTAACTAGCCTATAGTTTTGAGTCTGAGAACGGGATGCCTTTTTGAATAGCAGTACCACATTAGCAATATGCCAGTTTCTCTGCACCAAGCCAGATCTCAAGGAATCCTGAAAAATAAAGTAAAGCTAAGCTCGTTTTGGGATGAATACCATCCAGTCCCAGACCTTTGTTTATCTTAAAGAATAATTCAACCTATGGGGGAAAAAACCCAGGTAGACCCCCCTCTCTCCTCCCCCAGATACTTACCCCTCGCCACAGATTCTTTCAGCGGAGTTGCATGCATCCATCTTCCGGCTCCTCTGTAAGCTGACTGAGAGATCGTCAATTTCCCTGTAATTCCACGTATGAGCAGTTGTCGCAAACTGCTCCAACTGCGCATGCGCAGAGATACAGATCTCCCAGTCAGCTTACAGAGGACGCGGAAGATGGATATGTGGAACTCCGCTGGAAGAATCTGCGGCGAGGGGTAAGTATGGAGTATACACCTATGACTAAGCGCCGGAAGGTGCGAAACGCGTAAGGTGGGCCTGGGGGGACTGAATGTAACCAAATATTTTTAATGATAATTTAAATAAAGAAATTTTTTACTGAAAAGTAAGCCTTTGGGACAGCTATCTTTTGGATACAAGGAATTTTGATATAAGTATGGAGTATGTGGCATTTCCCCGGGGGGGAAGTAGTTAGCCTGGGGGAAGGAGGATGGTCTACCTGGAGTGGGGGGTACGGCTTTTTTTCCCCACAGGTTGAATTTTCCATTAACATGTTCTAGTCTCTTTTGAATTTCCTCATGCGTGAATCATGCATCTTAGTTGTATTACTAAAATTGGGACTATTAAGAAGGAAACCTTAACTGCGAACTCTGAACTAGGCACTAGCTCCAGGGTTCCTACAGGGCCCTGCATCAATAGGTGTATTGTAGATTTGCCAAAACAACTGGGGCACATGTAATTTTTATACGGATCCCTGGAAATTATACTGCAGTTGCATCAGGCACATTTCCCCCTGGCAACCACAATCAAACTAAAATCATGGGCAAAAAAAAAGCAATTGTGCTTGAAACTGCACTTAGCCCATGTAAGGTTACCTGGTGGTCTAGTGGGGACTAGGGGCAGGCGGGGACATCATCCGCACTCCTGGCGGGGATGCCTGCAGCACTAGTCCTTCATCTTCTTCAGTGCAGGTTCCTATGACGAATGCTGCACGCACTCCAGGGTTTTACGAGCCAGGCATCATGATGTCATCACACTTTGGCGCAAAATTTGAATATTCAAAGGGACCTCGGGCCAAAAATTGCCCATTGTTAGATCCACTTTGTTAGTTCCAGGATGCGCTTATTCTGTTTGATATCTTCTGGTTTTGATCTCTGCCTGTCTGGCTTTGCTTGAACTCTGCCCGAACCAACCCTTGCCTGCCTGACCTCGCTACATCTCATTTGTCCCTTGGGAAGCTGGTGTTGCCTTCCGTCCTAAAACTTGGTAACGATTGGGCCCCTTTGCTTGTCCGGAACTTTTTGCTTTGATCCTCTTATTTTAAGACCTGGCGGCATCTGAGTAGCTGAGGGCTCCTCCTGAAGCCAAAGACTGTTGCTTAAGGTGGAAGACTGAGCCGTGAACGGAAGCCTAGCGCTAGTTCTGGATTTAGGGAGCCGATCATGACAGTACAATGGACAAGTTCATGCTGCCACTGCACCTGCTACCACTGGGATGCTCCTTTCGATCCTCCTACAGCGTCTGGAGGAACAAGAGAGGAAACAGGACTTTATGGTTCAAGGCCTGCACACTCACTCTGCCAGATTTAACGCTGTTCAACAAATGCCTAATCCTGTGGTTCAACCTCCTGTCGCAATTCCTGTGGGACCTTCTCCTTCCTCTGCTCTGATTAATAAGGAGTAATCCCCCTGAACCAAAAATTTCCTTCGTTACCTAACCCTCAGGAGGAACCCATGCAATTGGGTTTCACTCATCTGTCACTCATCTGTCTCCTGAGGAAAAGGCTTGAAGGCGATCCCAGGGTCTTTGTATGAATTGTGGGGATAAAGGGCATTCTCTTAACCATTACCAGGAACCCAGGCTGGGAAACTTCAAAGCCTAAATGGAGAGGGGAAGCTCTATTTAGGTCGTGAAGTTTCTTCTTCCCAATTAGCCTCTTGGATTTTTGGTCGTTTGGTGCTGGCCTGGAGCTTTTGATAAAATCTCTGCCTTTGTGGATTCTCGGGCTACAGGGAATTTTTTTGGATGCTGCCTTTGCATTAAGGTATAATATTCTCCTTATTGCCCTTAAACCTCCTATTAGGATTTTAGCCATTGATAAAAGCCCACTTGGGTCTGAGCTGGTGACCCAAAAATCTATTTCCTTATCCATGTGTGTAAACAATATGCATTTTGTAGAACTGTTTTTCCATATTTTTATTCTTCTCTTCTAATTCTGGGGTCACCCTAGTTACAAGTACACAACCCTCACATAGATTTGGTAACTGTGGAGGTTATTCAGTGGGGATATAAGTATAAAGGCTTTTGTTAAATCTCTCCTCAGGTGATGGCAGTTACCTTTTTGGAGGGGTTGCCTTTCCCCTATGCTGAATTCGCAGATGTGTTTTCAAAAAAAGCCGCCCCTACATAGGCGGTATGACTGTCCTATTGACCTGAGCCCTAATGGGACTACTTCCCTGCCCTCTCTAACAGATAATAACTCCCACTACAGAAATCAAACACTCTCTCCTATAGTCAGGGTAAGATCCTACTAGTTCAACAAGCACTCCCGCAGCCAAAGGGTTAATTTACATTCAAACACACTTTCCTGCTAGCCGTACTAGTTATTCAGCATATATAGGCAACTTTCCATTTCCACACATACAAAGAGCTCATACACTTAGGCACAAGCATTCATATAGGCGATGAGTTCGTAAGAGCACCAGGACAAACGTATTAAAATGTTTTATTTTTAAATATTAAAAGTAACAGTGCATGTATTTAAAATAATATATTACAAAGAAGACATAGAATTGCAAAAACAGTACATAAAATAAAAGGGAGTAAAAACACTAAGAAAACCCTATGTACATTACCAAGTTTAGAATTTCCTGTTGTGTCCTCTGAGGCAAGAGTTAGGAAACACTGGGCATACAATCCATGGATATGGAGCCTTCTTGCATGCCATTGGGTACTGGGTCTATCACCTTTTTATTGCCTTCTGCGACATTCCCTTCATTACCTTATGCATGAGGTAGGAGTGCCTGCAGGGGGTTATTATTTTCAGGCAAGATTCCCCAATATAATATGGGTTACTTGCTAGTGCCCAATATTATAATAAAAACATGGGCAGGCTGTGATCCATATGTGGGTGGTCGGAATAGTACTAAACATGAAGAATTTCTCATGTTCCAGTCCCCCAGGAACCATCCCTCCTAACTGGTGGGTACAGGCTGGCCCTGTTCGGTACCATTCGGAAGCATGTGACCTCCTCATAACCATTATGTAAGTTATGAAGATGTGAATCCTATGAAACAGGAGCAAGACTGCCCTGACATAACAAATACCTTTTCTCGTGATTGGACACCTGTCTATGAAGTTCAAGGCTTAACAAGCTAATCCAACCATTTTGGTGTTGCCAATACATGCATTCAAATTAGCAAAATTACAGGGGTACCCTAATTTCTGCACAGCCAGTTTTTCACATTTGATTTAATCTCATAAAACTGAATACTGCTTTACTAAAAATCTTTGTTCAGAAAACACCCCAGTACTCAGATACTACTGGGAAATGAAAGACATACAACTGTTTTCTTTTTTGTTGAAAATGGAGTAAATTATTATGCAGGCTGAGAGGGGTTCCCAATGGAAATGAATCAATTATCATTAACATCTTAAGGATCCCTATTTACAATTTAGCTAGGCTTTAAATCAGGATAAAACTCTGTGTACTATTCAGGTCACAAACAGCAAAGAAATGGTGTGACTTTAATAGTATTAAGGAAGCTGTCATTGGATATAAGGCTGTGAATACTCAAAAGTCAACTTGACTTTTATACACAACCATCCAATATAACAGTCATAAGATTTTATGCCCCCAACTGATGCAGTTAAAGATTGATTGGTCCAAGGCTAAAAACAAGACCCATTTGGAGAGTCTATGGTTCTTACCCAAAGCCTGCTTACTCTCTGAAGTGACCAAGTCATCAGCAGTTGTCAATCCATTTATGATAAGTTTAACAATGTATAATCTACCCTTAATTAACAATTTGTTATCTTTACACCCCGTTTCTTTTTTTGTCATACAGTACTTCTTTGCCACTTTTCCAGTAGATGCAAATAGGTATATTACTTTTGGCAAAACAATTACACATAAAACCCCTAATGTACTTTAAGACCACACATATGCAAAGTAAAGGCATGTACACCCTGCTATTTTCTCTGATGGATTAACTAGGCCTGCTTACTTGGATTGTGTCACTTCTGGCAAAATTATAGACATGATTTTTTTAAATGTTATAAATTGAATCGGGTGAATGATGCCTTTATGGCTGGCTAAATACCAAAGCTCCAGCTTAGGAAAGACTGAGGCTAGCTTCTAAATTGTATTAATATTGCAACCAGGAACCAGTTAATAATAATGTCTAAGGCTAGTGCCAGACCTTGCAGATCTCAGGCTGTGTATAATGGCAGGTCATTAGATTACTTTGGCAATGTGGGTCAGGAAGACACTTAAGGCTTGATTTTAAAGAGAATTTAAAAAAAAAATTCTGACATTTTATCAATCTGTGTTAGATTGTTTTTCCTAGAGGGAAGTAATCTGATTAGCATATCACTTTTGCAAACCAGACAACATATCTCTGGGGCATTATCAATTTGGAAAGAAAATATAAATAGCTTTAAAAGTAATCTAATTACTGATAAGAAGACCTTTTTACTCATGAAATGCTCTCCCCCACCTCTTAAATAACTGCAAACATTGTGTAGTAGTCACAGACAGCAACATTGGAGGGCTTATGCCAAACGAAACTCATGGAAGGTTAAACTGATGTTTGTGACCTACTGTTGTACTGGCTAGCTGTGTGAATCTTTGCAGAACACCTTATATATAGCCTTATACACCTTATATAGTTATGCAGAAGATATATGTAGACAAAACTCCACTGTTTTTGCTCAGGCTATGGCCCAGGCACTTTCTAAAACTATAAATATTTATATAAACTGGGTTGATAAATTCAATTGCTCTAAACCCAGTTCAGTCATGACATTCCTAATTATACAGCTATTGCATTTTTATTTCTGCGCACCTCCCCTTTACATAAATTTGACTAAAAGTAAGGTAACGTAAAACATACATGTTTAGTGCTATTTATGCTATTCATAGTAATCTCCTACTTCATTCTACAGCTTGGAAGCTGCTTCCTATAATGTATAACAAAGTGAAGATGTGAAGACAAAATTTGCTAGATTAAAGGGGAAGCAAATGCTGCGGATTTTTTCCTTCGACAATCTTTTGCAGTTCCTCCACTGGATCACCAAATCAAGATAAAAAAATATAGATCAGTGCCACGGGTTATAGGGGAAATAACAAATAAAAGAATATAGTACAATATTGTTCATATTCAGTACAAACACAATTCTTTGTGTCTCTATAGCCATAGAAAGTCTATGCATTCATGTTTCTGTGTGTTCTAAAATGCTATAGGGATTTTACATAGTGCTGCAGTGCATGGTTATCCCAAAACCCAGAATGAGAGCCAAGGTTCCGGTCACAGGTCACGATTCTGCCTATAACAGCCGCTACTCGGATGCCTCCAGGTCTAAAAGTGAGAAACATATACAATTAATGATAAATGGAGGGCACACCAAAACTTTCAAAAGTTAGCGAGAGGTGCAGAAACAAATGTTACCCCTACTGAAGGTAACCAATATCTATAATTGATCTACCTGTTTGCACACTCAAAATCAGAAACAATTTAACGAGAGGGTGGTTTTGAAAAAATAATTTTTACTTTTTGTTCAAAAAACATTTTACATGGACAACGCCTTACAACACATGTCATAATTTATACAATTAAAAAAATTATAGATATTGGTTACCTTCAGTAGGGGTAACATTTGTTTCTGCACCTCTCGCTAACTTTTGAAAGTTTTGGTGTGCCCTCCATTTATCATTAATTGTATATGTTTTTCCTACAGGAGTGAGCACCCATAATGTCTTTTATGGACATTGGCACTTTGACAGCAAGGAAAGCGGATACACTTGTCTATACACAGGCTGAGGTCAATGACATTATATCTAGATTTTCCTCTAATTCTCTTGATTTTGACACTGATAAAAATGCGGTGACACAGAGACTTGAATTTTTATGTAAAAAGGAGATTAGCCTACAATTGCACTCTGATACCCTGATTGAGTATCTTAAAGTGAAAAGAGTACCTAGAGGGTTACGATTGGGAATTAAGCCCACATTGTGTAAAGAGGATCCTGCATACTGTAAAAATTGGGAAAAAATCTTGAATAAATGTAGTCTTGATTTGATGACATTGACGGTAGAAGGGATTCAAACAAAACTGACTAAACTCAGGGCTGACATCAGTGATACTAAACAAAAATTACAGGCGACACATAGAGAAGTAGAAGTAACTGACATTGAAACGCAACTAAGGGATACTATTGCTAGACATAGAACCGATCTGCTTAAAGTAAAAATAGACAAATTCAAAAGGGATACATACGATTGACTATCAAGAAGATCGGGTCTATAACTGGAAGAGACCCTTCTTTAGGAGACGACAGTTTAACAACACGAGATCAATTGATAGTGAGGGGGCCAGTGGTTAGGAAAACTCGGATATTTCCTCGAGTTCTTTTTTAGACAGAGGCACCAGAGGAAAACCAGGC
The DNA here is from genome assembly GCF_017654675.1 of Xenopus laevis. Lineage (NCBI taxonomy): Eukaryota > Metazoa > Chordata > Amphibia > Anura > Pipidae > Xenopus > Xenopus laevis. The sequence continues at coordinate 82,538,866 of NC_054372.1, forward strand.
GAGGGAGGAAAAGGAAAGAAAGGAACAAAGGAATTGGTGGCCTTTCAAATATCAACCAGGAAGAAAGCACGCTAGTGGTCAATATCAGCAAACGGACCTTGACAGGACCTGAGATGTGTGTCCTTTCCAAGGGCTTGGGGTATGTACCCACTAACAATGGTGACCAATTGTGCCTGGATGTGGAGTTAGAAAAGTTTTTTCGTACCCTAAGACTTAAAGCTTATTTTGCGCAGGGGACGCCAGACACTAATTTGCCACCATTGGGGAAAGAAGCTGATAAGGATATGTGTGAAATTGAGGATATACAAACCGAACCCTGGTATGATGTGACTAGATGCAGGCCAAAAAGTACGTTTTTCCCCCCGATGACTAATCACTGTGTGGAGACTTTTGTACAGGCAGTGCAAAGGGATATTGATAAGCTTAAATGGACAAGAGGCAGTAATAGGTCTAATAATCTGTCTAGGGAGGAACGTAAGGCCTTACAGAATCTTAGGAGTGACACATCCATCATTATTAAACCAGCAGACAAGGGTGGAGCCATTGTGGTGATGGATGTGGACACCTATAGGGCCGAAGCATTGTCTCAGTTACAAAATACATCTCATTACAAAATGTTAGATTGTGATCCGACGAAGGATTTGAAACAGATGATAGACGATTTACTAAAGATTAGTGAGGAGAAGGGTGTGATTACAAACAGATTGAGAAAATTTTTGCAAGTTGATAACCCCACCATACCTGTGTTTTATCTTCTACCAAAGATTCACAAGGATCTCCAAAGACCACCTGGGAGACCCATTGTTGCAGGGATGTCGTCCATTTTTCAACCTTTAGCAATTCTGCTGGATACAGTTCTTAACCCTATAGTGGTACGTACCAGGTCCTATGTAAAGGACACCACACATTTCATTAATAAACTTACCGAGATTGAGCTGATTGAAAAAGATGTATTTCTCTGCACAATGGATGTTTCCTCTCTATACACCTCTATTCCCCATGAACAGGGAATTGAGGTCATTACGGCTGTAATTGGAAACCTTGAACTACCAGATGGGGTGATGAACTTGCTCCTGCAATTCCTGGGATGGGTCCTTAAAAAGAACTATTTTCTCTTTGAAGGTAAATTCTATGAACAGAGCCAAGGCACATCAATGGGGTCAAATGTCGCTCCAGCCTATGCTAATTTATTTATGGCGCATTTTGAGGACACGTTTATATATAGCAATCAGGAGTTTTGGCCTTTAACATTGATGTGGCTTCGCTACATAGACGATCTATTTTTTATCTGGCAGGGATCTGAGAGTTCACTATTAAGGTTTGCGGAATATCTGAATTCTAGAATTCCGACAATTAAATTCACCCTTGAATATGATAAAAACCAGATACACTTTCTAGATGTTACAGTTGGACTGACTGAGGGGAAACTGACGACCGATATTTATAGAAAACCAACTGACAGAGTTACATATTTGGACCCGAATAGCTTCCATCCACCCTCTACGATTAGAGGATTGCCATATAGCCAACTTTTACGAGTTAGACGTATTGTCAGTGAGGAAGCTAATTTTGACGTAAGGTCTGAGGAAATGGTGGCTCATTTTTCTAGTAGAGGTTATGAAACCAATTTATTGGAAGGAGTAAGGGAGAAAGTGAAGGAGATACCGAGAAACACCCTTTTATCTAAAAAAGTTTGTAAAAAATCAGAAAGATTACCCTTTGTTACCACATACTCGAGGCAATCAGGATATGTGAAAGGAGTTATAAACCGCCACTGGCATTTATTGCAGATGGATCGGAAATTGGAACCATGGGTAGCTGAACCACCAATGATGGCGTATAAAAGAGCATTCAATCTGAGGGATCAATTGGTCCATGCACTAAGTGAACCCCAAAAGAAACAAGGTACTTGGTTGAGTAATACCAAAGGAATGTATAGGTGTGGGCACTGTGTTAATTGCAACTTTGTGGTGCGAACAGATAAGTTTTATCATCCGATGACTGGCAGAAGCTTCGAGGTGATGGACTATATTAACTGTCAATCTGACCATGTTGTGTATATGGTGAAGTGCCCGTGTGGCAAAATTTACATAGGTGAGACCACCAGATCCCTAACTATTAGGATTGGGGAACATAGAAGTGATGTGAGACTTGGGAAAATTGCATCTCCCTTAGCGAGACACTTTGTGGAAGCGCACCACCAAGTAAACCAATTGAGATTCATGGGGATTGAAAGAGTGAAAATGCCAATTCGGGGGGGAAATAGAGAAACATTACTTAAACAGCGGGAACTGAAGTGGATATATAAGTTGCAGGCTCTTTCCCCCAATGGCCTCAATGAAGACAGGGAGTTGTCCCTGTTCTTTTGATATTAATTGTATACAATAATCTTTTGGTGAATTAGAGGAGATAGTAGAGACTTCCTTTGGGGAGTATTTCTCTTCAGGATTTCCTGTTTAGGGTTAAATGACCTCAGCCTGTGGTGAAATGAGTACATGTTGTTTGTTGTCTGATGTTTTTAATTATGTTTTTAATTTTTTCTTATGTCACTATTTTTACAGATCTTATGGGACAATATCAATTGAAATTAATTTTTTCATGTACAGATGCTGACTCTTGCAAAGTATGGCATGAAGATCTCACAATATGAGTAAAATGGGCACTGTCACTTTAAATACATTGCACATTCATATTTATATAGATATGTATAATAATTAAGTATTAAGCGATTCATGGAGTATGTAGTCATTTTAGTTTATATTTATATATGATGGATCTATGAATTATCAGATATGATTGATTGCACATTATTCTCATTTAAATATGCATATATGATACACAAGGTAGACCTATAAACTCTTACATATGATTAACTATATATTATCTTTAATTTAAAACTTTATTTATGGATATTGTCACTAGATGGGTCATGGTATAAAAAACAACAGGAGATGTCACATGATTTTGAATGTATGTGTTTTAATGTTTTTAAATAATTTAATATGATATGGCACACTGCCTACACTTTTTTATTGCACTTTAGCACTTTCAAGCCATATGAATTATAATGCTATAAGGTATATTGAATGATTTTTGTCCTGATCTGTAAATCTTCTGGGCGCTCTTTCATTGTATCTGCTTTGGACGATGTAAACAATAGGGTCACATGTAGATGAAGTTGCTTAGCAACAAGGTAAACAGATGTGCATGCTTCCTCCTTGAATACTGCGCAGTATAGCGCCACGTCACCAAGCCAGATGACTCATCGGCGGAAGTGACGTAGGCGGAACTGACGTCACATACCCGGAAGTTTAGGAAGCGTGCGAACGAATCGTCCAGTTAGTGATTGAATATTGATTGAATAGGGTATTTATACCTCTACTAAACTCAGTAAGCATCAGAATCCCCTTGACAAAGGCCTTGGTGCCGAAACGTTGGGGCCATTCTCATTTTTCTGGTAGGTGTATCCGCTCTCTTGCTGATTTCTTGCTTGCTACATATAACTAATGGGTGGTTGATATTCTATGCTATTTTTTTAATTGTATAAATTATGCCATGTGTTGTAAGGCGTTGTCCATGTAAAATGTTTTTTGAACAAAAAGTAAAAATTATTTTTTCCAAACCACCCTCTCGTTAAATTGTTTCTGATTTTGAGTGTGCAAACAGGTAGATCAACTAAAAGTGAGAAACCAAGCCTCAGATTCTGGGCAGGCAAGAGAAACAGAGTGTAAAATAGATGAATGGGGATTAAGCAGTACATAGTCAGGGGACAGGCTAGGGTCAATACAGTTAGAGTAGTTCAGTACCAAATCAGAATCCGAAATCGTGGCAAAAAGGATCAGGACAGGTAGCATTTGTCAGAGTCAGGCAGGGGCGCTTCGCCAATGAGGCGACTGAGTCTGTCGCCTCGGGCAGCAGCGCCCCACTAGGTACCAGGGGTGGCAAAAATGCCTCTCCTGGTACTTTAAGATCCGACTTTCCGGTTTTCAAACCGGAAATTCGTCTCTACTAGCGCAGAGAGCGCAGTTATGCTCTCTGTGCTAGTGCAGTGGCCCTCTCTGCTGCCCTGGTGGACCCCCCCTGGACCCCCTCAGGTGCAAAAAGGTAAGCGAACGGGGGAGGGGGGCGGCAGCAACTGCTGCTGCCTCGGGCGGCGTAGGGGCCTGGATCGCCCCTGGAGTCAGATCAAAATTGCACCCAGGAGCTATTAGCAAACAGAACCTACGTTGGGCAATCATGTTCAGACCACGGCCCCTTTAATTATTTGAACAATGACATCATGATATTGCAGCGTCACCGCGTCTGCACACGTGACAAAAGAAAGGCCCGAGCACACCGGACACAAGTACCTGGATCCTGTGATCATTCCTAGCACTTCCCCACTGGACCACCAGGGATCCCTAGACCACCAGGTACCTTTACAAAGGTGTTATAGTGCGTTCTTCAAAAAATAAACTCAGCATGTAGCTTCTCCGCTCTCTGGTGGGATAAGCGATTTACACGATTCCCGATTAGCCCATATTCAAGTCTGTCCAGTAGTAGCTGGAACCTCCTCCTGCATTTATCTGAGTGACATAGAACATAGTTGCCTTGACCTATCATTGCCAGTGGCCCAGAGAAGTCAATAGTAAGTATAATCCAGGCTACCCACAGCTATACATAACATTGTCCACTTAAATCTTGTTTTAAAAAGTCATACTTTTTGGCTGGCAAGTAGGAACCTATGTACTGGGAGCAAAGATCAGGCAAAAAGTAGGCATTTTCAAGCCAATCTCCACTCTGCTTGGCAAGAGGCCACAACAACTGAGGACACAAACCTCAGGAGCAAAGTGCCAGATCATGGAAATGACTCAATGATCCAGCAAAGGAAGGCAGCTGGTGTAACAGGGAGCTGTTGAGAACAGAGACAATATGGTAAAGGTCAAAGGGCTGCCCAGAAAGGTGTGCTCAAAAGCCTACAGTGGTTCCAGCTGGTGACCACAGATGTCACGGTTTGTAATTTCACCACATATTAACACAAAGTGACATCACTGTGTGTGTGGTCAGATGAATTCAATACCAGGGAAGGAACTAGGGGTATAGGTCAAAGTGGCACATGCCTAGGATGCAATGGTATGGGGGCATCAGGCACGTACTTCTTCTAGTTGTCTACCTCCTAGTTTCCTGTTTTACTCTCCTCGCTCCCCTGTGCCAATCCATGTGATTGTGTGCTGATGAATGCTTGACCACAAGGGAGAAGTGTAGATGAGTGGGCTCTGCCTAAGACAGATATGTGAATTGGCCCGGCACTGTTCAATACAATTCAATTTCATGCAAGAACTGTCCAGGGATGTAATATAATTAAATATAATACACAAAAGACATGAATATCCTGTAAATTATATCCTTATAAACGGTGAGTAGTGATGTTATTTCTGTCACATGACTCAGTAAAATTTGTGTATTATAATAAATAAAGTACCCCCAGTTGTAAAATATGAGGATATTAGAAGTTACCTCGGCGTTCCATGACCTGTATAAAAACACTCGGCCTTTGGCCTCGTGTTTTTATATGGTCATGAAACTCCTTGGTAACTTATAATATCCTTATATTTTACAAGAGGGGGTACTTTATTCACTATATAATCTACAGTCTGGTCATTTCCCTATGGGACCAGACTGTAAATTATATCCTTATAAACGGCGCGTTCTTACGTCAGAACACGCAGTTTATTTGGGTCAGCACTTCTGCCGCTGCTCACCACTTCCCTCTCCCTGCAGCTTTACTCCGCTCTTGCCCCCTCCCTTCTGACTGCCAGGATTGAATCGTACTCACGCAGCACATGCAGCAGGGAACACTCCTCCTTCCCCCAGAGCCAAAACTCTAGCCCTAGGGAGTGGCGATGTCAGCCAGTGAGTGATGTCTAAGGAGGCGGGTTTTGACCTTATTCGCTTATTCCCTCCCCCTCCTGTTAGGAGCAGCGCCGCTGTTTAGTGACTGCTGCAGCCTGACACGATGTTCAGTCTGCCAAATAGCCCTGCTGCAGGAAGGCTCTTTAAGAGCAGCAGCAGCAGAAAAGCTTGTGCTCCGAAACACAACTTAATTTCTTTTTACGAGAATGTAAGTAGAGACCTCGATTCTGGGATGGCAGTGGATGTGATTTACTTAGACTTTGCTAAAGCATTTGATACAGTGCCACACAAAAGGTTACTGGTTAAATTAAGGAATGTTGGCCTGGAACATAGTATTTGTACCTGGATAGAGAACTGGCTAAAAGATAGACTACAAAGAGTGGTGGTAAATGGAACATTTTCTAATTGGACCAGTGTTGTTAGTGGAGTACCGCAGGGCTCTGTACTAGGTCCCTTGCTTTTCAACTTGTTTATTAATGACCTGGAGGTGGGCATTGAAAGTACTGTTTCTATTTTTGCAGATGATACTAAATTGTGCAGAACTATAGGTTCCATGCAGGATGCTGCCACTTTGCAAAGTGATCTGTCTAAACTGGAAAACTGGGCAGCAAACTGGAAAATGAGGTTTAATGTTGATAAATGCAAGGTTATGCACTTTGGAAAAAATAATATAAATGCAAGTTATACACTAAATGGCGATGTGTTGGGAGTTTCCTTAAATGAAAAGGATCTAGGGGTCTTTGTAGATAACACGTTGTCTAATTCTGGGCAGTGTCATTCTGTGGCTACTAAAGCAAATAAAGTTCTGTCTTGCATAAAAAAGGGCATTAACTCAAGGGATGAAAACATAATTATGCCTCTTTATAGGTCCCTGGTAAGGCCTCATCTGGAGTATGCAGTTCAGTTTTGGACTCCAGTCCTTAAGAGGGATATAAATGAGCTGGAGAGAGTGCAGAGACGTGCAACTAAATTGGTTAGAGGGACGGAAGACTTAAATTATGAGGGTAGACTGTCAAGGTTGGGGTTGTTTTCTCTGGAAAAAAGGCGCTTGTGAGGGGACATGATTACACTTTACAAGTACATTAGAGGACATTATAGACAAATGGCAGGGGACCTTTTTACCCATAAAGTGGATCACCGTACCAGAGGCCACCCCTTTAGACTAGAAGAAAAGAACTTTCATTTGAAGCAACGTAGAGGGTTCTTCACAGTCAGGACAGTGAGGTTGTGGAATGCACTGCCGGGTGATGTTGTGATGGCTGATTCAGTTAATGCCTTTAAGAATGGCTTGGATGATTTTTTGGACAGACATAATATTAAAGGCTATTGTGATACTAAACTCTATAGTTAATATAGGTATGGGTATATAGAATTTTAATTAAAAGTAGGGAGGGGTGTGTGTATGGATGCTGGGTTTTCATTTGGAGGGGTTGAACTTGATGGACTTTGTCTTTTTTCAACCCAATTTAACTATGTAACTATGTAACTATGTAACAAACGGGAATGATCAGCGCCTCTTTCCCTCTTCTGCTCCCCCTCCAACCACTCTGTCTGCCCCTCCCACACCCTGTCACTCAGAGTGTGGACGTCACAGCTGTGCTGCACCGGCATGCCCCCCTCCCCTCTGCTTCGCTGGCTGGAGTCAGACTGTGTGACTGCCCTGTGTAGGCTAGGGAGACAGAGTGTGGAGGATTCGGCCCAAGAGACTCTGACAGAGAGACTGCCTACTGCAGTGTGCCACCACCCACCATGACCACATGGTAAGCCTCAGTCAGTCTGTGCAGGAGTCTTCTCTCCCTCAGTGCTCACACAGGCACACCCCTCCACAACTTCTCTTCTCTCTCTCTGAAACTTTAGATTATAATGAATAATGTACCCCCTACTTAAAATTTATAAAGATATTAATAGTCACCTCGGAGTTATGTGACCTGGGCCTCGTGCTTTTATATGGTCACATAACTCCTCGGTAACATAATATCTTTATAAATTACAGTAGGGGGTACATTATCCACTATATCCTATAATCTATCTGTAACAAGCTAAACGGCCTGCTTGCTGCCACTAACTCCTTAATGCCCTTGGCCCAGACCTTTACGGCCTTTCCACAAATCCAGGCCTGCTTCTAGTAGTTATAAAATCTTGACAACAACTTTTGAAAAACTGGGACACTTTTAATAAGTTGCCTGTCTGCTATGATTGCAAATGGATAGCATTAAAAAAATGCAATCAGTGCAGCCAGTCTAAATGGATTTTCTAGAACAGTGCTGTCCAATTTCTATGGTACAGAGGGCCGGAATTTTTCTAATCTACATGGTGGAGGGCCGATAACAGAAGCCAGTGTTAGCCACTCCCTGTTTTAGACCACACCCACTTTAAACCACACCCATGTTACCGCAAGACCATGTCTACATTAATAGCAGCCCTTGCAATTTTTTAATGCAGTGCAGGTGCAACGTTTAGGGGTCACGCCCCTTTGTCAAGCATGCTTGACAAAGGTGCGTGACCCCGAAACATTGCACCTGCACTGCATTAAAAAATTGCAAGGGCTTGCCCTGCAGCCTAAAATCCTGTGTGCCGGCGAAATTCTTTTCTATGACATTGTGAGGTGGCCGATGCCTCTATCGTTGTGCACCAGGTGATCATTTCAGGAAGGGTGGTGTCGGTGTGCGGTTGACCGAAATTCCTTGGCCACATTAATAGCAGACCAAAAAAACAAATGGTTGGTGCTCACTGCAGTGATCAGGGCCAGAACTAGGGGTAGGCAGAGTAGGCAGCTGTCTAGGGCGCCATCATTGAGGGGCACACTTTTAAGGGGATTTTTTTTTCGTTTTTTAATTTTTTTCAAGCGTTTATTTAATAATTTGTTTCAGTAATCATGGTCACCCAGTTGGGTAGAATCCATCTCCTTCCCCTTCTCCCTCTTGTCGGCAAGTAATAGCTCCTTCTGTGCGGTGCACCGCGACATGCGTATACGCGTCAATGACGTCACTGATATGTTGGATGACAGAGAGAGGCAGAGAGCTGGCGGCCTGCTTGGTATGGCTAGCTCTTGCTGCTCTCAGCCTTGCACAGCTGCACTGAACTCAAGACATTCTTTCTATTACTGTAAAGTGTGAAGCTTCCTGCTGGTACAGCCAGGTACAGATTTGGGGGCCATATGTTTGCTGTTGCTGCTGGACTTGGCTCTGGCACAGGTACATAAAGACTTGGGGGCAATATGATGTGATCAGATTTATTTTTGGCTGCTGCTGACACAGGTAAAGATTGGGGGCAATATGATGGCTGCAGGAGGGCTGTATGATGGATGGCTGCTGAGCTTGCTGGTACAGGTACAGGGGGCAGTAACATAAATGAAAAAAAGTGTTGTACACTTTCTTCTCTCTTTATTTTAAAACCATCATGGTAGGGAGGGAAATGATAATGCAGGACAGGGGGACACTGATTGAAGCTCTTGCCTTTGGTGCCAAACTACCTTGTGCCTGCCGTGGCAAGGATGTCACTCATATGTGAAAAAAACTAAGTCATATTAAGACATACCCATAAATCCATATGCCTCCTCCTCCCCTGTGTATAATACTGTACCCCAGCATATGATTAAACACCTTAGGGGCCACTAACAATAATTTTCAAATGCTAACAAACCCCCAGAACAAATACCAAAGTATGACACACACAGGAAGCATATGGAAGGCAGAACAGAGCAGGAGACAGGAATCAGGACCACTGTAAAATGTACTACATACAGTGACACAGTGTTGGTGCCTCATTAGCATTTTGAATAAGGTGTGAACAATGTGGGCAGTTTCAGTCTGGGTCTCAGGTGTGAACAGTACAGGGCTTTAGGATATAAACAATAGAGGTGTCACAAGTGTGAACAATGCAGGGGGATCACAGGTGTGAACAATACAGGGGATTACAGTGTGAATTTGAGGTTTAAACAATGCAGGGACCAGTCTATCTCTGTAGTGATACCTTTTAAAGATTACATATGGTAAACAGACACAGCAGGCAGACTTTGATGTGGAGAGCAACATAAGGGGGGTCGCGGGCCACCAGTTGGACAGCCCTGTTCTAGAAGCATCCACTGTTTTCATATAATCTGGCAACCCAATGTTCTGATAAATGTATACTGTTGATAAATGCTTCCATCACACACTGCAACAATTATTTTCCACAAATATCTGATGTAAAAGTTGATTTATGGTACTGCACCTTCATTCCAGGCAAACTATTGTTATAATAATGCTTGTAAATTAGGGGTAAATAATGACTAAAAGAGCAGTTGAGCTAAATTGTCCTCAGTCAATTGTCAAACAAAAGTCCTATTTGTGTCAACATGAAGTGCTTTGTCAGGCCCGGATATGTGGCGAGGCCACATAGGCCCGGGCCTAGGGCGGCACATTTTTGGGGGCGGCATGCCCCTCTTTCGGCAGCCTGTGCTCCGGCACTCGCACGCTGGCGCTTTTGCGCCAGCGTGTGGTAGTGCGGGCGGGCACTAGGACCACGCAGAGCGCACGGCCTAGGGGCGCACGGCCAGCGAATCCGGCGCTGTGCTTTGTACCCCTGTCGTTCTTCCGTAGTTCCATAGCCCCCACAGTAGCCTGCATCAATAACCACAGCGTTGTTGCACCTAAAGAATCACTCAATCCCACCAACCGAACCTACAGCGGAGTTGCATCTATTTGCATCAAACAGAGTTTGTATCAACTTTGATGTATCTGCCATAAATTATGTCAGGCCAATCCCCCCTATCAAATTGCAACTACACTTTAATTATAGGAAAACATTCTGCATTGTGGGTAAAAAAAATATGGAAGTTGCATTGGAACAAGAACTTTACACACTGAACTTTTGGAAAGTAACTCAAAATATCATTGTGTACAGGATTTGCAGGATTCTATTTAATCAACTTCTTGGGTTATGGTGATGGCTCAAGTTTTCCAAATTATGACCAGATTATGACCAGATTCTCCTTTGCCAAGCAAGGCATTACTAGAATTATACTGGAATCAGTAGAGAACTAAATCTTAACAAAGAAGTAAGCTAGAAATGCTGCACATTATGTTTTGGGGGTTCTTTACCAGCCCAAGGTAACACAACCCTTCAACAGAGAATATCTGTGCCTATAGTACTTGTTATTCTCCATTTTTATACCTGCCAATTCTCTTACCTGATCTTATGGACTGACTCACAATATAACATGTAAAGTATATATACAGTACATTATATATACATACATTCCCACACATGTATATATACAGTATATTATATTCACCCAAACACAAAGAAATTAATAATTACAAAACATAACAGGATGTTTTAATAAATTACTCCACAGTTTGGTTTCAATCTATATTGTTTGTGTGCAAGAAGGATAAAAAGAACAAAACACCTAGTTATGTGCCACTGCAAAGGACCCAATGCCACACAAATCATTGGCAGACTAAACATATAATACAATAAAGTGTTTTAAAGCTCAAACAGAGGAATAAATAGCACAGGCAGCAAAAGAAGACAATACATGGAGACAAGAAATGGATACAAAGACATTGCATACTGTTTAAATTGTTTGATACAACAAACAGTAGTCCTATGTTAGCCTATGACGGGGGCGCGATTTATCAAGGGTCGAATTTAAAAGGTTAATAAACCCTCAAATTCAGCCCTCGAAGTAAAATCCTTCGAATATTGAATTCGAAGGATTTTAGCGCAGATACTTAGATCGATCGAATAAAAATAGTTCGATCGAATGATAAAATCCTTCGAATAGAACGATTTGAAGGATTTTAATCGATCGATCCGATTTTTATTCGATCAAAAAAACCTTAGAAAAGTGCTGGGGAAGGTCCCCATAGGCTAACATTGAACCTCGGTAGGTTTAAACTACCGAAGTATGTAGTTGAAGTATTTTTTAAAGAGACTATCGAATGGTCGAATAGTCGAACAATTTTTAGTTTGAATGGTTTAAATCGAAGTCGAAGGTCACAGTAGCCTCTTCGATGGTCGAAGTACCCAAAAAAATACTTAGAAATTCAAAGTTTTTTTCATTCGAATCCTTCACTCGAGCTTAGTAAATGTGCCCCTAAGTGTTGTTAACATGAAACGTGTAAGGCTGTAATTGACATAATAAACAATTTCACTTAAATCTACTGCCTGGTGGGAGATTGCCTTTATTTGAGTGCCTGCTCTTCAAAGAATTGTATTTCAATTGTTTGTCAGTTTTTAGAACTAAACATTCTCATAAAAAATAATTAAAAATAAATCGATAGTGTAAGGCAATTTTGACCCCAACTCCTATTAGGCCTCTTAAAGACAAGCATTTCCACCCCTGTGTTCCCCTGCATTGCATATTTCTTGTTTCCAGTGCAGGGGAACCCAGGAAGAAATGCAGTCCTGTATTTCCTATGTAATCATATTCTTTGTGGGGCAGATAAACACCAAACACACATGGAACGCATAAAGTACAGTTACAACCATTTTTGGTGCTTGCCTGCTCCACACTGTGTGTGGAACAGCAAGGGCACTGCTTCCATGAAATGAGTGGAGAAACTAGCCTTGGGTTGCAGTTGCCATTCCTTATTTTACAATTTTTTAATTTGTTTATTTTTTTTATTTCGGCTTTCCCCTGGTCACTATGGCAGCCTTCACACCAAGGGTTTTCCCCACCTCCTCAGCCAATAGGACAGGTTATTATTAACTCCCTCCAATTAAAATAGCACCTTAACCCTATATACACCCCCTACTCCCTATTACTGATGTCTTTTTTCCTGTCCTCGCAGTGGAATATGATGTGGTTTTGTTGGGCTTTTTATGTCCTAAAATTTTTCTTTCTTTCTAGGACCCAGTATGGGATCCGTTAATCCTGGGGAGTTTTCTGCCCCTCTCCTTGGAAGGGATTAGCAATATGCTACCTCTCAGAGGGGCATGCTGGCCACAATCCCGTTTTTAGGCAGCCCGGGATTGAAATTATGTGCACAATGCCTATATGCATAAATCAATTCAATTGTACAGCAGAGGCTAGTGTGAAATAACTTTATACCGGCGTGTTACACCAGGTCTTTTGTGCGGCACCAGGGAATGTGTTTTCTACTTTTGTAGAGTAGGGGGTCAGACGCAGCACCATTATTCTGGTGGAACGCAGGCGCAAAGATACGTTCCATTCCTGGCGCATATTGATGACGTCACGGAGACACGTATCAGACACGCACAGGGATCGGCGTTCCGTGCTGCAGTGAGAGGCGACACCTACCAAATCACTCTGTAAGTGTCTGTATAAACTATTGGGATTATGAGCCTTTGTTTTTAAAGGACTCATGCTGGTTTCTTTTCTTTGGATTGATTAGTATGGAGCCACATGTGCCTTGTAGCCCAGAAATTGCTGCCCAGAATAGTAGGAGGTGAGCCATAGAGATGTCGCGAACTGTTCGCCGGCGAACTTGTTCGCGCGAACATCGGGTGTTCGCGCTCGCCGGAAGTTCGCGAACGTCGCGCGACGTTCGCCATTTTGGGTTCGCCATTGTTGGCGCTTTTTTTTGCCCTCTCACCCCAGACCAGCAGGTACATGGCAGCCAATCAGGAAGCTCTCCCCTGGACCACTCCCCTTCCCTATAAAAACCGAAGCCCTGCAGCGTTTTTTCACTCTGCCTGTGTGTGCTGAAGAGATAGTGTAGGGAGAGAGCTGCTGCCTGTTAGTGATTTCAGGGACAGTTGAAAGTTTGCTGGCTAGTAATCGTTTTGATACTGCTCTGTTATTGGAGGGACAGAAGTCTGCAGGGGTTTGAGGGACATTTAAGCTTAGGTAGCTTTGCTGGCTAGTAATCTACCTTCTACTGCAGTGCTCTGTATGTAGCTGCAGTGGGCAGCTGTCCTGCTTCTGATCTCATCTGCTGACTGCTGCAATAACAGTAGTCCTTGTAAGGACTGCTTTTATTTATTTTTTTGTTGTTTTACTACTACTACTACTACTACTACTATAAGAGCCCAGTGCTATTAGTCTAGCAGTGTTGGGGAGTGGGACTGGTGTGCTAATCTGCTGCTCCTAGTAGTTCAGCAGCACCAACTTTAATTTTTTTTTTTTAATATTCATTTTTTTTTATTTTACTTTTTTTTATTTTACTACCGCTGTAGTAGTGTATAAGTTGACCTTTTAGGCATTATTTGCCCTGTAGGCATTATTTGCACACTGTTTTCTTCAAACCCGCCATCGAGCTGTGTGACCTTGTTCACATTCTGTCTAAATATCCATAATATTACCGTCTCCAGAAAAAACACCGGAGTCACTTTTTTCAAGCAGCCATAATATATTTTACGTAATCCGTATCCACCGCTGTAGTAGTGTATACGTTGGCCTTGTAGGCATTATTTGCACACTGTTTTCTTCAACCCGCCATCGAGCTGTGTGACCTTGTTCACATTCTGTCTAAATATCCATAATATTACCGTCTCCAGAAAAAACACCGGAGTCACTTTTTTCAAGCAGCCATAATATATTTTACGTAATCCGTATCCACCGCTGTAGTAGTGTATACGTTGGCCTTGTAGGCATTGTTTGCCCAGTTTTTTTGGCCACAGCCACTGAAGCACAGAGGCCAGAAAAAATATGCCATATAAATGCTGAAAATAGTCATTTTTTGCCATACGTTGACTCAACGTATATGGCAAAAAATGACTATTTTCAGCATTTATGTGGCATATTTTTTCTGGCAACTGTGCTTCAGTGGCTGCAACCAAAAAAACTGGGCAAACAATGTCTACAAGGTCAACGTATGGCGAAAAAATTACTATTTTCAGCATTTATATGGCATATTTTTTCTGGCAACTGTGCTTCAGTGGCTGCGTCCAAAAAAACTGGGCAAACAATGTCTACAAGGTCAACGTAATGGCGAAAAATGACTATTTTCAGCATTATATGGCATATTTTTTCTGGCAACTGTGCTTCAGTGGCTGCGTCCAAAAAAACTGGGCAAACAATGCCTACAAGGTCAACGTATGGCAGTTGTTTAAAGAGAACAGTAGATTACTAGCCAGCAAAGCTACCTAAGCTAAAATGTCCCTCAAATCCCTGCAGACTTCTGTCCCTCCAATACAGAGCAGTATCAAGCAGATTACTAGCCAGCAAACTTACTATCATCTGTCCCTGAAATCACTAACAGCTCTCCCCCTACACTATCTCTTCCAAGCACACACAGGCAGATTTTTCAGATACATTTTTGCCCTTGATCCCCCTCTGGCATGCCACTGTCCAGGTCGTTGCACCCTTTAAACAACTTTAAAATCATTTTTCTGGCCAGAAATGTCTTTTCTAGATGTTAAAGTTCGCCTTCCCATTGAAGTCTATGGGGTTCGCGAACCGTTCGCGAACCGCTCGCATTTTTGCGCAAGTTCGCGAATATGTTCGCGAACTTTTTTTCCGACGTTCGCTACATCCCTAGTGAGCCATGGTAAGGTAGGTTGTTTTGCAATTAGTCAAAAGAGTGCAATTTTAATTTATTTTCTTTGGCAGTGTGTCTTCACCCAGAAAAAGAAGTAGTATGGAAAAGAATAAAGTTTGTGTGGCATGTCAGAACCCAGTGCAAAAACATTCATAATTCTTTGACTGCTGTTCAAGACGATTAGCTGGAGATGCAGCAGCTGATACGGCAGACATCTTAAGATGGATCAAGGAAGAAGTATCAGAAGGGGTTCAGGCAGCCACAAAGAGGTCAAGAAATGAATTTGAGACAGAATTGGAAATACCAGCACATAGAAGTGGAAGGCAATATTCGATACATGCAGGGACGGACAAATCAGCAGAGGAGGATTCGAAAGAAGAGGAAATTAGATCTTCTTTTGACCTCTCATTAGGGAGCCATTAATAAAGGCAGTGAGGGGGCAATTGGAATTGCCAGAAACATAAGAAACTCATTCTTCTTCATTTAATCCATTTAAATCTTTAAAGAAAGATAGAGCTACGTTCCCGATACATGAAGTGATAAAATAAATTGTATCAAAAGAATGGGAAAAGACAGAGGGAAAGTATCCAATCCCAGCTAGAGTTCTCAAGAAATATCCATTCCCGTTGCAGGAGAAGTAGGTGTTAAATAAACCTCCTAAAGTAGATGCGGCAGTAGCGCGTTTGTCTAGAAGGACGACATTGCCAGTAGAGGATGTGGTAGCATTTCAAAACAAAATGGATAAAAAGATGGAAACATATCTAAGAAAATCATATGTGGCGATAGGAGCCACAAGGAGCGTTAACATCAGTTTTAAGAGCATTACAATGTTGGGTACAAAATGTGGAAAAGGCTCTCAAAGAAGGAGTGAATAGAGCAAGCATTCTGAATTCATTGTCAGAAGTGAAGCTTGCTTCAGACTTTATAGCGGAAGCATCGGTGGATTTGGTCAAAGCATCATCCAGGGCCATGGCATGTCGGTAGCGGCCAGGAGG
Source organism: Xenopus laevis (assembly GCF_017654675.1). Taxonomy (NCBI): domain Eukaryota; kingdom Metazoa; phylum Chordata; class Amphibia; order Anura; family Pipidae; genus Xenopus; species Xenopus laevis. Next base: position 82,555,184 of record NC_054372.1, read on the forward strand.
GCGCTATGGTTAAGATCTTGGTCAGCAGACAAAGCATCAAAGATGTTGAGAACGGTTGAGATGACCAGAGGTATCGAGAACGGTGCCAGAATTTCTGTCAAAAGTGGTAAAAGATCAATATTTAAATAGTGAAATTGTTTTACCATCTTTTTTCTCAGAGCCGACCTTGGAGCAAGAAAGAGAATGGCATAATTTGGATACAGTGAGATGTTTATCTATCTATTTGGAAAGAACAAAACCGTGGAGGAAATCTAAGAAGTTGTTAAAGGAAAACTATACCCCCCAAACAATGTAGGTCTCTATAAAAAGATATTGCATAAAACAGCTCATATGTAAAATCCTGCTTCATGTAAATAAACCATTTTAATAATAGTATACTTTTCTAGTAGTTTGTGCCATTGGGTAATCATAAATAGAAAATTGCCATTTTAAAAAATAAGAGCAGCCCCCTGGGATCGTAGGATTCACTGTGCACACAACAAATCAAACAAACTATACTTCTTAGGTCACATGAGCCAATTAAAAGACAGAGATCTGGCTTTTGCTTCAACACTTCTTCCTGTAACAGTTAGAGTTGTAGTATTTCTGGTCAGGTGATCTCTGAGGCAGCACACAGAATGGTGGCTCAAGGCAAGAGATGTAAAAGGGCAAGATCTACTTAAATATATATACCAGTTTGGTATGATGTAAACTTTCTGTTGCTTAAGTGTTCATTTTGGGGGTATAGTTTTTCTTTAATAATCCTGTCTGTAAACAGAAAAGATCAACCATTGCATTAATAGAGCACATCAGGAAGCTGGAGTTGGGGTTTCCGAAAGGGGTAAAGCACACTCTACCACGGCAATTAGTGCTTCATGAGCTTTTCAGGCAGAAGTACCAATCAAAGAAGTTTGCAAAGTAGCATTGTGCAGTTCTGCACATACTTTTTTAAAGCACTACCATTTAGATGTGCGATCAACCCAGGAAGCGAATGTTGCCTTAAAAATTCTAGAATCCGTGTGTGAATAAAACATTCAATTTGGTTGAGCAGTATAAGAGTTTGTTTTCTTATTTACCTCCCTTACAGATAGTTCGGGTATTTCACCCTTGGTGTGAAGGCTGCCATAGTGACCAGGGGAAAAAAAGGAAATTTTAAATCTAACTTACCGGAAATTTTCTTTTCCTGGTTACTATGGGCAGCCTTCACACTAACCCTCCCGATGTAATGCTCGGACAAAAAGACAGCAGTAATAGGGAGTAGGGGGTGTATACAGGGTTAAGGTGCTATTTTTATTGGAGGGAGTTAATAATAACCTGTCCTATCGTCAGAGGAGGTGACGAAAACCCTTGGTGTGAAGGCTGTCCATAGTAACCAGGAAAAGAAAATTTCCTGTAAGTATGATTTTAAATTTTTTTTCTAGTGCAGAGAGGGCACTAGCGATGTGGTCTCCCTTGACCCGTGCAGAAGCTCTAAATGTTAGGAGCGGGGGGGGGGGCATTGAAAATCGAAAATGAGGTTCAATGTTGATAAATTCAAGGTTATGCACAAAAATAATATAGATGCAAGTTATACACTAAATGGCAGTGTGTTGGGAGTTTCTTTAATTGAGAAGGATCTAGGGGTTTCTGTGCATAACAAGTTGTCTACTTCTGGGCAGTGTCATCATGTGGCTACTAAAGCAAATAAAGTTCTGTCTTGCATAAAAAAGGGCATTAACTCAAGGGATGAAAACATAATTATGCCTCTTTATTGGTCCCTGGTAAGGCCTCACCTGGAGTATGCAGTGCAGTTGTGCAACTAAACTGCTTAGAGGGATGGAAGACTTAAATTATGAAGGTAGACTGTCAAGGTTGGGTTTGTTTTCTCTGGAAAAAAGATGCTTGAGGGGGGGACATGATTACACTTTACAAGTATATTAGAGGGCATTATAGACAAATAGCAGGGGACCTTTTTACCCATAAAGAGGATCACCACACCAGAGGCCACCCCTTCAGACTAGAGGAAAATAACTTTCATTTGTAGCAGTGTAGGTGGTTCTTGACAGTGAGGGCAGTGAGGTTCTGGAATGCACTGCCGGATGTTGTTGTGGTGGCTGATTCTGTTAATGCTTTTCAGAGTGGCTTGGATTATTTCTTGGAAAAGCATAATAACCAAGGCTATTGTGATACTAAAATCTATAGTTAGTGTATGAGTATATATAGTTTGTGTGAGTGTATGGAGGGGTCAGTGTGTGTATGTATGTATGGATGCTGGGTTTCATTTGGAGGGGGTGGAACTTGATGGTCTTTTTTTTAAAAATTAGGTGCCATGGGGCTGCATATCGCCCCTACACAGCAGAAATTCCATGTGAAAGAAACCTAACTCACAGCACACATTACATACAACTCTTTCTCAGGCTGGCCCTCGAATTAGTGTTGGTGGCGGATTTTTCTCACTGATCTTCACACATGCAATGCTTCACAATAAAGTAGGAACTGATAATTTCTAAGTGTATAGCTCTTTACAGCTTACATTAATTCTTCTTTTAAATGGTGTACAGCTGATATCTTCAGATGGTACTAACACAGGCAGAATAGCAATTAGAATTAGCAATAGTAGTAACTTAATAGGTGCCCAGTTCCACAGTACAAAATGTTCACAGTTTTGCCCCTTAGGGATTCCCATATACCCTAAGCTCCTACAGTGGTGGGTGTTGCCTAAGGTGATTCCTCTTGTTTTCTGATGCCCTATTAACTACCCTAAAAGTGGCCAAATGATGTGAAACAATGAAATCATTTAGTGGATAGGATATAGTGAATAAAGTACCCCCTCTTGTAAAATATAAGGATATTATTAGTTACCGAGGAGTTTCATGACCATATAAAAACACGAGGCCGAAGGCCGAGTGTTTTTATTCAGGTCATGGAACTCCGAGGTAACTTCTAATATCCTCATATTTTACAACTGGGGGTACTTTATTTATTATAATACACAAATTTTAGTGAGTCATGTGACAGAAATGACATCACTACTCACCGTTTATAACTGATGACATCACTACTCACCGTTTATAAGGATATAATTTACAGGATATTCATGGCTTTTGTGTATTATAATCAGATAATCATTGTTAAAAATATTTACTTTTTTAAGACTTCCTGCTTCCACTTGTGACCAGATAGCCCTCAAGTATTATATATATGATCTTGCAACCAAGACTGCAAAAATATGACAAAAGCCTCCACACCTATAGTTTATCATTAATGGATGAATCGTTAGTTGGAACGATCAGTTAGCTGATATGATCACGTTCCTTGTATGGCCAACTTTAGCCTGACTTTCACTCCTAGACTGAGCTGTTAGAGGAGCTGACTCTCATTGTAGCTAGCTTTCATTCAAGGAGTCCCTCTTTCTGAACCCAAATGAGATTCCCAAAAAATGGAAAATTCCAATATCATTCATACTAAAAGTTTATTTTAAAGTGAAATGTCTATTTCATAGGCACAAATGATTATGGATAAGACAGCTGTCCACATTTCCTCTACCCCCAAAAATGTGGCTTCTGTGCAAGTGGTTTACTACTTTGGTATGTTTTTTTATGTGCTCCTTGTGTGCATGTTAATTGAGCTTCTTCCTTCAAAGAGAATAGTTTTGTTATTTTTGTTGACTTTCCATGTCATTTGTCAAGTAGACCACACCAGAAACTTTCCCTGTTCCCACCACAGGCTGCTAGATACTTTGATGCATTTATTTGTCTTCAATTCAGTAGGTGGTATAATGAGTAAATATTTCAAGTGACCAAGGGAAGCTCTCCAGCTGTCTACATTGTCCCCTTCATGCAGAAGGGACACAGGTGTATAAATATAGCGTGCTGTTAACAACATCGCATAGATATTCCAAATTAAGTTGCTGAATACAAAGACGTATAGCAAGAACAGTTTTGCATACAAGAATGTCCAGTTAATGGCTTGTAAGAAATCTTTCTTTCTTAAAACTGTTAAATAGTCCAGAAAATTGAGAACATCAAAGATTTTTTATGCAATTACTTCTATGATTAAAAGGGGTTGTTCACCACTGTGTTAATCTTTAGTATCATGTTGTGAGTGATACTCTAAAACAATTAGCAATTGATTTTCATTATTTATTATTTGTGTTTTTTTGAGTTATTTAGATTTTTATTAAACAGTTCTTCAGTTTGCAATTTCAGTAATCTGGTTGCTATAGTCAATATTACCCTAGGAACCATGCATTGATTTGAATAAGAGACTGGAATATACTGAATATAGGAGAGGGCCTGAATAGAAAGATAACAATAATATTAAGTAAATGCCTTATTGAGCATTTGTTTTAAGATGGAATCGGTGACCCCTGTTTGAAAGCTGGAAAGAATCAGAGGAAGAAGGCATGTAAATTAACCCTTTCCCTGCCAGCCGTTTTGTCCTAGATGCGAACATCTACTGCCAAGCAGTTTTTAGACATTTTGTACTCTTTCACTTTAAGGGCCTTTCCTGCGGTGGTCTTTTGGTTTACCCAGGAAAACAATATACTGTTTTTTTCAGGACAACTGAACTTTCAAAATATACAATACTTTTGGTGTAATTCTACTTCTGTAAAAAAAATATAGGCTTTTAAGTATCTAATAAAATGAAAAAAAATCGTGTTTCACAAAGAACAATCACATCAGAAACATCATTTATTTTATGTATGAGAACACAGCCGATTTGGAAAGGTCTATGTCTACTGAACACGGCAATACCAAATATATATATACAGTATATCGTTTTATGGAGATTTCTCACTTGTATAGATCAAAATCTACAAGCAGTACACTACCAAATTTCCAAAGCACCGCTCCCCAAATGCTCTCTGGATTATTCCACTGCCAAAGGAAGATTCCTGGGAAGCTAAAATGTCCACTCTGTAATGCTGAACATAGGTATTGGGATTACTCCATATAGCTGCACGACAAATATTATCCATGGAAACTCCTGCCATCTCTTCCCATGAGGTTGACATTTTCATGGTCGAGTGTGCTTTAATTTTAAATGGTGGTACCAGATTGTCCTTGTATAGTTTCTTTCAGCCAACGTGCAATAGAAGGTCTTGAGGCTTTAAGTCCTCTATTTTTACCAGCAAAACTAATGAATACATTTTCTTCCTTCCTGAAAGATTCTGTTCTTTCCAAATAGACCTTCAATGTTCTGCCCACATCTAGAAGTGACAATTGATTGTCTTGAGTATCTTGATTCATATAAGGGAGTACAATCTCCTGATTAATATAATTAGTTATAGCCACTTTTGATCTGAAGGAGGGTAATGTTCTCAACACTACCCTATCTGGTAGAAAAGAAATATACTGTATGGCTCCTTGGATGACAAAGCCTGAAGCTCTCCGATACGTCTAGCCGATGTAATCGCCACTAGAAATAAGGTCTTAAAAGAAAGACATTTAATAGAGCACTCCTGTATAGGTTCATACGGGGCTTCACACAATTTCTTTAAAACACGAGGAAGATCCCAAGTAGGTAGAGGCTGACTCACTTTAGGTCTGATCTTTGATATTGCCTTTACAAATCTTTTGACTAAAGGCAACGAAGAAAGAGGTTTATCCATCAAAGCCGAAAGAGCCGAGATCCGAACCTTTATAGTATTCACTGCTATCCCCTTTAAAAAACCTTCTTGCAGAAATTTTAGAATTGTCTCTATTGGTGGCTGTTTATGATTAATTTGATGATGAGAACACCATTTCCAGAAAATCTTCCATACTCTAGAATATATTCTATTATTGGATTCTTTCCTAGACTGAATAAGAATATCAACCACCTCAGATGATAAGCCTTGTGATGTCAGAATGGACCTATCAGTCTCCAAGCAGTCAACTGAAGCCGAGTTAGGTCCCTGCACTGTAATGGTCCCTGGGTCAGTAATGCAGATATCTGAGGAGGAATCCAGAATTCCTGTCTGGACATTCGAATCAATGGTGCAAACCAACTTCTTTTGGGCCAGAAAGGTGCTATTAGAATAGTTCTCACCTGCTCTGCTTTTATCTTTTGAAGCACCCTGGGTATCATAGGAATCGGAGGAAATCCCACCTGAAGGACATGGCATCTAGGAAATCCGGACGATCATATCTGTTGATTGAACCAAACATCTCTGTTTTGCGATTCTGTCTCATTGCCATGAGATCTACTGCAGGAATTCCCCAGTGATCTATGATCCTCTGAAAAATGCCGTGATCTAGGGACCATTCCCCTGGAGCAAAAGTCTTCCTGCTCAGACAGTCTGCCAGGATGTTGTCTTCCCCTTTTATGTGTACAGCCATCAAGCGAATTGCATATTTCTCAGCCCAGGATAAGATCTTGTAAACTTCCTGAGGACTGGAGCTCTGGTTCCCCCTTGTTTGTTCAGATATACCACTGTAGTGGAGTTGTCCGACATGATCTTTAGATGCGTGCCCTTCAAATGATGATGAAATGATTGAATAGCCTTGAATACCGCTCTCATCTCTCTGAAGTTTGAGGACATGGAACTCTCCATCGGATTCCATTGACCCTGAGCCGTCATCTCTCTCATGTGAGCTCCCCATCCTGTCTGTGATGCATCTGTGGTAAGAACATTCCATTCCACCTGATGGAAATAAGACCCCTTCGAGAGATTGTCTATCCAAAGCCACCATTCCAGATGTATCCTTGTATCCTTGTTCAGTATAATCTTCTCCTCCATAGATGACAACTAAAAACCAGAGGTGCTGTTGTAATTCCGAAGGGTAATACTCTGAACTGCAGGTGGATCACTGCACCCTTGATTAAGACCGCTATGCATAGGAATCTCCTGTGATGCTGACAGAGGGGTACATGCAGATAAGCATCTTTGAGATCCAAAGAAACCATGTAGTCTCCTCGCTCTATGATGCTTTTTATCGATTTGATATTCTCCAAAGGACTTCTTCCTGATAAACTGGTTTACGAACCGTAGATCTATAATGGTTCTGAAAGTACCGTCTGGTTTGGGTACTAAAAATACCTTTGAATATGTTCCTTGGAATCTCTCTCCAAAGGGAACTAGTTTCAGTACCCTGGAGTCTATGAAGTCTAGAACTGCTTTTTCTATAGCCAGCTGTCTTTCTGGTTGTGCTACTGTAGTGAGGAGAAATCTGTGAGGGAGAAACTGTTGAATATCCATGCTGTAAAAGCTGGAGGACCCAACTGTCCGTAATGGTTTCTTCCCATTCTAGAAAAAATTCCTGTAATCTTCCTCCCACTGGAAGAGCACTTCTGGCGTCAGAAAGTCGACTTCTTTTTCTGGCAGGATGACCTATCTCCTCCTTTGTTAAATCTAAATGGAGTCTTTCTATAGGGTCGCAAAGAATCCTTCTCCGTTATGAATCCTTTTAGTTATGGTAGGTGCCTTCTCTGGCTCTTTCCATTCTCTTTTCATAAGATCTTTCATTACAGAATGAACTGGAAAGGTTTTTGACTTCTTTACAACTTGAGAAGTTGAAGATTGTGCTTCTGTTTCCTCAAAGGAATCTATAGTGGATCTGACTCTTTTAATCAGTTTAGCCGTATTCTCAGTTGCAAATAATGCTAATGATTCCTCCTCCGAGGATGAATCCTCTCCAGAAACTACAGGAGAATCTATAAACCCTTCTGATCTAGAATCCTGAAATTCCACCATAATTCTCCCTCATTGTGGATTTTATGAAATCCTTTATCCATGCAGAGGAGGGTGTATTCTCCGAATCCTGTTTCTGAGCAACACACATCATGCAGTCTGCACACAGTCTCTTGTCATCCTTCAGGAAGAGGTTGATCACATGCTCTGCATTGCAAATGTTTAAACTTCTTAAAGGAAAACTATACTCCCAAAATTAACACTTAAGCAACAGATAGTTCATATCATATTAAGTGGCATATTAAAGAATCTTACCAAACTGGAATATATATATTTAAGTAAATATTGCCCTTTTACATCTCTTGCCTTGAGCCACCATTTCGTGATGGTCTGTGTGCTGTCTCAGAGATTACCTCACCAGAAATACTACAACTCTAACTGTAACAGGAAGAAGTGTGGAAGCAAACACAACTCTATCTGTTAATTGGCTCATGTGACCTAACATGTATGGTTTGTTGGTATGTTTGTGAGTACAGTGAATCCTACGATCCCAGGGGGCGGCCCTTATTTTTTAAAATGGCAATTTTCTATTTATGATTACCCAGTGGCACATACTACTAGAAAAGTATATTATTATGAAAATGGTTTATTTACATGAAGCAGGATTTTACATATGAGTTGTTTTATGCAATTTCTTTTTATAGAGACCTACATTGTTTGGGGGTATAGTTTTCCTTTAAAGGGGTTGTTCACCTTTGTAACAAATTGACAAATCTAACAGTTCACATGAATAGAACAAACTTTTCCATAGAAATAGTTAACAGAAAAAGTACAGTTCAAGAGATATTCACCTCAGAAGTGTCCCTGTACTAATACTTAAGTTCCACACAGACCCTGTGCTGGGAGGGGGGTCACTGACCCCCAAAAAACACTACAGTGTTCACTTCCTCTTCCTTATATGACATCACACATTGTACTGGCAGCTAACTTAACTCCTATTGGCTATGTCTGCTGTCAATCTGCCACTGCTTCCTGTGCTGGGGAATTTGAGCAGCATTCAGGTACTGAAGAGAAACTGTTACAAGTTTGTGAGAGGGAGGGGGAGTGTGGGCTGTGTGCAGCAGAGACTTCAACTGTGCAGATGGGGGGATCAAGGTGCTTGGAACCAGGAGTTTTCTGGATAATGGATCTTTCCATAATTTGGATCTTCATACCTTAAGTCTACTAGAAAATCATGTAAACATTAAATAAACCCAATAGGCTGGTTTTGCTTCCAATAAGGATTCATTATATCTTAGTTGGGATCAAGTACAAGGTACAGGTATGGCATCTGTTATACAGAATGCTTGCGACCTGGGGTCTTCTGGATAGCAGATCTTTCTGTAATTTGGATCTTAGTACTAGAAAATGGTGTAAACACTAAATAAAGCCAATAGGCTGGTTTTGCTTCCAATAAGGATTAATTATATCTTAGTTGGGATCAAGTACAAGCTACTTTTATTATTACACAGGAAAAAGAAATCATTTTTAAAAAATTTGAATTATTGGATTATAATGGCTACTATGGGAGATGACACTTGTACTTTCCAGAAATATATTATTATTATTTTTGGGGGGGGGGGGTCCATGTATTATTTTGTGTAAAATATTTTTCTGGTATAGATCCCTATATCATGAAAAATATAACTTTTTAATTTTTTGGTATTTAGAGCTCTAAATCTTGTTCCAGAAGTGGAACACTTAAAAAGGTATCGTTTTCCTAGGTAAATTACCGCCCCCCCCCCCCCGGGAGAGCGCACAAAATGTTAAAAAAACTGCTCTGCCTGTCACTTAGGGCTGCCACCTCACCCTTTTAAAACCAAACACATATGAAATCCACAGCCTGCATGGCTAATTAGCAATTCATTTAGATGCATGATACATGGCTGCACAGAAATCAGTTCAGTCTGCAGCATCTAAATGAGTTGATAATTAGCCATGCAGGCTGTGGATTTCATATGTGTTTGGTTTTAAAAGGATGAGGTGGCAGCCCTACTGTCCCTGCTAGATGTGTAAGTTACATATGTTTCTAAGCAAGTCAGTGCTGGTTTTGTTGCAATTTTGTAAATAACTGACATTATGCTTAATGCCAAAGCTTGCCAAACAATGTTGCTCCTTCCTTTTCTGCAGTATTTGTCTGCATGGCTGTGTGATTGTTTGTTACAAAGCAGGTTTGTTTATATGCTGCGTCTATTAACCTCTGCCATTACAATTGAGTAATCAACCAATGACCATTCAAATTATGTGACTGGTTACAGTTCACAAGCACCCAATAAATTACTAAGAGGAGGGCAGTATCAACATCCAATAGGAAACAAGTAAGGGCAAAGCCTGGGCATGATGATGTCATCATATAGGAAGTTCTTGGTGTGTCAGGTTCAAAATAGGCCACTCCCATCACTTCAGAAAACTGGTCAGAGAGACAGGAGAAGGGCTGAGTTAATAGGTATAGAAATTAGCTTTTACAATGGCATTTTTACTTTTCGTTATGGAAAATGGTTTTTCTAACACATTGAGAGCATTGTTAGTGGTTTCATAAGATTTGTACATTGAAGGTGAACAACCCCTTTAAGTCTTTTGGTATTCGGTTCGTCTTGAATAGGAGTGGACATCTGTAACACAAAACATATGTATCAGCATTTAGATTGTAAAAAAATCAAACTACAAGATCCCACTCATTCACACTACCTTACAGCCTAACCCAGGAGGCTGCAGCCAAGGCAGATAGAGATGCTCGAATCTGCAAACCACTTTGGCGCCACCAGAATTCAAAACCGCAGTTAAATCCCCTCACTTCCGCATTCGCGATGACGCTCTTAGCGTTGCGTTCATTATGCGCCCACCATCTTGGATTAGGGCAGTCCTTGACTACCCGGACTCCACTGCAGCCAAACCTCAGGGAAGAAATGCCTGCGCTCCCCGGATCTTCCACCCCTAGGGCAGTTAATCCTACCGTCCTCAAGTCCCCTAGGAACTTGGAAAACATCGTGCTTGATTTTATCTAAAAGAAAAAAGAAAAAACAACAAGTTGATTAGAACTACTTGCCTACCATAGGACAAAAAAACACTACGGACTGATTGAGGTAACTCCTACTTATAGGTGGGGCTATTGTAATTATTAACTCTTTTTTTTACTTGTCCTACCAGTCAGGGGAACAAAATATCTCTCATGGTTGCTGCCGTATGGGACGTAAGGGAACTACCCATTATCAGAAAGAACACATTCTGGAGAATGAAAAATGGGTAAATATATCTATGTACTCCAAACTACCAGGTTGCAATTGTTTCCTAAAGTTATAATGTTTTATAGAAATTGCTGAATTTTTTGAAAAATTCCCTTAAAGCTTCCACTCGACAGCATCATATCTCCCACACATCATTAGGTATGAATGTAAACTACCCCAAATATGAAAGCCTGGGGTCCAGTTTTATGCCCAATATGTATAGGTGTGCTGTTTATACCTTATCTGATGGCATTGTAATGTTAGGTTGTATGCATTAGTATTAGTTTAGCTGATATGTGCTGCCACCTAGTGGACCATTTTAGGATAGCTGCCCACATGTTAATTAGACTTGTCATTCAAGGTGAAGCCTTCCCACTAAAGTTCACAGGAAGTAGAGGAGAATCCATTTTGAGCACACACACAAGCTGCTCACAAGCAGAGGGACAGACCTCCTTAGGATCTTTCACTTTTACACAGGCCCCTGGTTACATAACCGTCTGTAAGTAAGATGATATGTTTCCTTTATGTGTTTACATGTGTTTATATTTATGCTGTACAGGTTGTGATGCAATGTTATTATGTTTTACAGTTTTACAAATAATAAAATAAGAACCCATATAAGGATAAAGCATTCAAGTTTATTCAACTCACAGAGCATTCTGAGTATTCTTTGCTGAGTCTTATGTGGAGTGTGTTAAGCTGGCTGGTTAACCTATATTACGCAAAGGCACAGTATAGTGTGGAAACAGTACAGTAAAAAGACGGTTGCAGCAGCAGACTCCAAACAGGAGTCTGAGATCAGGGAAAAAGTATATGCCTGAGGATGGGCCCCCCATGAGACAGCATGGCAGGGAGAAAGCTAGCGCCCAGCAAGATGAGTTATCGTCACATGCGTCAAAATCATCTAGGTCTAGCAAGATGTCTTCAGCAAGTTCCCTAGCACTCAAAGCACGAGTGAAGGCAGAGGCCACCCGTGTACAGCTAGCCTTTGCAGAAAAAGAAGCTAGTGTGAAAAGAACAATCGCAGAGAAGCAGGCTAGCATGAAACGAGAAAAAGCAGAAAGAGAACGAGAAATCGCAGAAAGAGAACGAGAAATCGCAGAAAGAGAACGAGAAATCTCAGAAGCAGAGCTGCAAATCCTGCAGTGTCAGAGAGAAGCCGCCGCAGCAGCAGCTGAAGCCGCGGCGGCCTACCTAGAAACATATTCATCAGAGAGTGAGGGTACCCATGAAGGTCCAGAAGTGCCAGAAAAACCTCTTTCCTCTGCAGAATGTGCAAGCGAGTATGTTCAGTGGGTTACTGGTATGCCAACTACTGAACGATCGATTAAAACTTAGCCAGCAGAAGTATACAGGCCTAAGCCAGCAGAAGCATACACACCTAAACCGGCAGCAGTTACAAGTACACCAAAGCAGCGCTACAGTGCCAGTGGCATCAAACCAGCTAGAGAATATCCAGCAGAATACCCTAGAGACAGAATTCAGAGTTTCCCATTGCCTCAGCCTAAAGATTGTTCGCCTGAGCAACAATGCATACAAGATATCACTAAATATCAGCTGCGCAAAGAAGCAGTTAACTCAAGCTTCATCAAGTTTTATGACTCCCCTGAAAATTACTGGCCTTGGAAGTCCTCCTTTCTGAATGCAACCAGAGATTTAAACCTTTCAGCTTTAGAGACGCTTGACCTGATGATAAAATGGCTAGGTATTGAGTCGGCCGAACATGCAAAAAATATGCGCAGGGTGCATTTGTTTAACCCTTCAACAGGACTTGATATGGCTTGGCAGAGACTAGAGAAAAAATATGGCTCACCTGAAGTAATTCAGCGAACATTACAAAAAAGGTTAGAGGCCTTCCTCAAGCTGACCAACAAAGATACCAAAAAACTAGAACAATTGGGAGATCTTCTTCTGGAGATAGAGTGTGCTAAAGAAGAAGGATATCTGAGAGGTCTAACATACTTGGACAATGCTATTGGTCTTAATCCCATAGTGGAGAAACTACCATACCACATGCAATTAAAGTGGGCATCTGTTGGTACTAAGTATAAAACAGAAACAGAAGAAGATTTTCCCCCTTTCTTTGTGTTTTCCAGGTTTGTGCAGCAGCAAGCACAGATGAAGAACGACCCCAGCTTTGCCTTTTACAGCAACAGCGATCAACTGCCTAAACCTGAAAGGCCTTCCAGATACCACGGAAAGACCTCTCACACTCTCAAACCTGCAGCAAGGAGGGCAGTATAGAGAGCCCTGATAGACAATGTCCAATTCACCGAAAGCCCCATCCTTTAAAAAAGTGCAAAGGATTCAGAGGCAAACCTATTGGTGAAAGAATGTATTTTCTCAGACAGAACGGCATCTGCTTCAAGTGCTGTGAATCCACCAAACACATAGCTAGAGACTGTAAAATATCAGTGAAGTGCTCAGAATGTGGCAGTGAGAAACATATTGCAGCCTTACACCCTGACTCACCTGCACCACCAGCAGAGACTATACAAGCAGAGACAGATCATGGCATTGAGCCTAGTGACAGCTCATCTCCTCCAGTAATGTCTAAGTGCACTGAAATCTGTGGCACAGGTAAGAGCTTTTGATCATGCTCTAAAATATGTTTAGTGACTGTGTTCCCCTCTGGACAAAGCAGTGAAAATGTACGCAGTTCTCAATGAGCAAAGCAACCGATCTCTTGCAAAGTCAGACTTTTTCAACATCTTCAACATTAAAACTACTGTAGCTCCATACACTTTAAAGACTTGTGCAGGCATTACAGAAACTGCAGGCAGAAGAGCCACAAACTTTATTGTTGAATCCTTTGACAGAAAAACACAGCTCGCTTTACCTGCATTAATAGAATGTGACATGTTACCAGATGACAGGGAAGAAATACCTTCTCCAGAAGTAGCTTATTACCATCTCCATCTCCGTTCAATTGCTAACCTCATACCAGCTATTGATCCTGAGGCCTCCATACTTTTACTCTTAGGAAGAGACATTTTACAAGCACACAAGGTGCATGAGAAAATCAATGGTCCCTTTAATGCCCCTTATGCACAGAGACTTGAATTAGGATGGGTAATAGTAGGAGAAGTTTGCCTGGGATCTACACACCAGACTAATAGCGTCAGTACTTTAAGAACGTCTGTGTTACCGAATGGGCGTACCACCTCATTGAACCCATGTCAGAACCGGCTCATAGTCAAAGAAAGTTTTGATAACCTAACACATTTCAGTGACTCCTCCTTGTGCAGAAAAGAAGACATCAGCCTCAATCCAGAGACTGATAAGCTGGGAACAACAGTGTTTCAAAAATCGAAGGATGATGACAAGCAAACTCTATCCATAGAAGATCAAGCGTTTCTTCAAATCATGGACAAAGACACCCATCAAGATGACAGCCACATCTGGGTCGCTCCATTGCCTTTTCGTACACCCAGATGTAAATTGCCTTCCAACAGAGAGCAAGCCATGATACGTCTCGCCTCACTTCGCAGAACTCTGCATGGTAAGCCAGAATGAAAAGAGACTTCACAGAATTCATTAAAAAGATGCTGGACAATGACCACGCTGAGATTGTGAGACCACTGGAACAAGGTAAAGAACACTGGTATCTGCCGATGTTCGGCGTTTACCATCCACACAAACCTGATCAAATAAGAGTTGTATTTGACTCCAGTGCAGAGTGTGAAGGTGTCTCTTTAAATAATGTACTGTTAAGTGGCCCTGACCTAAACAACAAATTTTTAGGGGTTCTCATACGCTTTAGGAAAGAACCTATTGCCTTTACAGCAGATTTCGAGAAGCCTACCCTCACTCTGCTTAACTACCAAACGCAACACCACATACAATACCACATTTCTCACCCACTTAATTCGATCTTGCCCACTCCCACACCTTGTGTATTACTCCCTTCCCTTTAGACTGTATAAAGCCTTCCTCACCTTTTTGTACCTGTATTGATTGTGATGTTTGTTACTCCATATATTCTATGTATGTAATTCATGTGATGTAGTTGTATAATCACATTTACTTTACAGTGCTACGCAATATGTTGGCGCTATATAAATACATGTTAATAATAATAATAATGTGCAACAGATGTTTTACTGTTTTTTGGTGAGAGAAGACCACCGAGATTATTTACGTTTTCTGTGGTACAAGGACCATGACATAGACAAAGAAGTAGTTGAATACAGAATGAGGGTCCATGTCTTTGGAAACAGTCCCTCTCCTGCTGTTGCTATATACTGCATGCGTAAAGCAGCTCTGACAAGTGCAGAACAATTTGGACAAGATGCCAAACACTTTGTGTTGAGACACTTTTATGTAGATGATGGACTTACATCTGCTAGCACCCCTGAGATAGCGATTGACATTCTAAACAAGACAAAACAGATGCTGGCAGAGTCTAATCTGAGACTTCATAAAATTACATCAAATAGCACACAGGTCATGAACGCCTTTCCTGCTGATGACAGAGCTAAAGACCTCAAGGACCTTTGCCTGGGTACAGACACCCTGCCCCTTCAGAAAAGTTTGGGACTGAGCTGGGACCTAGAAAGAGACTCTTTTGTTTTTCAGGTATCTTCAGAAGAAAAACCTTTCACTAGAAGAGGAATCCTGTCTACAGTGAACAGCCTTTACGATCCTCTTGGGTTTGTAGCACCTGTAACTATAAAAGGTAAGGCCTTAGTACGTGAACTGTCATCTAAGAAATGCGATTGGGACACATTACTCCCACAAGAAAAACTACATGAGTGTCTTCAATGGAAGGAATCCTTGCAAGCTTTGGAACACTTAGAGATACCCAGGTGTTATGTGTCTATAACCCACCCTGATCAGTGGGTTTATGTGCCCACAGAACAAAATCCTGCAGACTATGCCTCAAGGCCCACACAAACTGTTCATCTGCAGAATTCTATATGGTTCTCAGGCCCTTCCTTCCTCTACCACACAGACAGAGAGGAGTTAGGCAATTCAGCTGAAAATCACCCACTTATAGAGCCTGAAGCTGATCATGAAATTAAACCTACAGTTGCAAGCTTCAACACCAAAGCTTCTGACACCTTCCTCCATTCACATGTCTTTGAGAGATTTTCTAACTGGGTGTCACTGTGTCAGACTTATCCATGTAGCTAAGAGTTTCCAGAAAGAGCCAAGCAACGTACAATGTAGAGGTTGGAAATGTTTCCCAGAGAAAGTCAACTCAGAGGAGATCTCACAGTCAAAAGCTACAATAATCTCTTCTGTTCAGCACGAATATTCTAAAAGAGAGTACTTGTCTAACTTACAAAGCCGCAGAAAGTGGACCCAAAATCGTCCAGACATCCAAGTAGGTGATGTTGTGTTAGTGAAAGACAGTCAAGAAAGCAAGAATGAATGGTCTGTGGGACTCATCATCAACACTCTGCCAAGTAGAGATGGAAGAGTAAGGAAAGTAGAAGTAAAGATTGTCAAACAAGGGACTGCCAAAATGTATATGAGGCCAGTTTCAGACATTGTTGTCCTTGTTTCTGATAATACTTGAATTGCATTCTGCATAGCAGTAAGTTATATAGTGACATATTGAAATATACCAGGCAGGGAGTGTGCTGTTTATACCTTATCTGATGGCATTGTAATGTTTGGTTGTATGCATTAGTATTAGTTTAGCTGTTATGTGCTGCCACCTAGTGGACCATTTTAGGATAGCTGCCCACATGTTAATTAGACTTGTCATTCAAGGTTAAGCCTTCCCACTAAAGTTCACAGGAAGTAGAGGAGAATCCATTTTGAGCACACACACACAAGCTGCTCACAAGCAGAGGGACAGACCTCCTTAGGATCTTTCACTTTTAGACAGGCCCCTGGTTACATAACCGTCTGTAAGTAAGATGATATGTTTCCTGTATGTGTTTACATGTGTGTATATGCTGTACAGGTTGTGATGCAATGTTATTATGTTTTACAGTTTTACAAATAATAAAATAAGAACCCATATAAGGATAAAGCATTCAAGTTTATTCAACTCACAGAGCATTCTGAGTATTCTTTGCTGAGTCTTATGTGGAGTGTGTTAAGCTGGCTGGTTAACCTATATTACGCAAAGGCACAGTATAGTGTGGAAACAGTACAATAGGTTTACCTAAGCATGTGGTATATAGGGGCCTCAAAATGACACCCCATTTTTGCAGTATCTGTAATTCCAGATACTGCAAAATCAACAAATTTACATAGTTTGGGAGGGGGCAGAGGTAGAAAAAAGTACATTCACTCCAGAAAACCATATATATTCGAAAAGTAAACATTCTCCCAAATCCAAATTGGGTATGCATGTCTTTCTACTTTGAAGCACCAAGCCACAAACCTTTCCTAAATTTGGCAATTTTTGTGACATTTTCAAAAATCACCTCAAAACTTCCACCCTGCAGCATTGTATTTCACACATACTATTAAGTATCAAGACAAATCACCCCAAATATGAAAGCCTTGGGTCCTCTGAACAGTTTGATGCCCAATATGTAAAGGTGTACCTAAGCACGTGGCAATCAGGGGCCCCAAAATGAAGACCCTCCCATATGGTCTGTCATTTCAGGTACTGCAAAATCAACACATTTATATAGTTTGGGGGGGGGGGCAAAGGTACAAAAAGTATGTTTACTCCAGAAAATCATATATTTTTGGAAAGTACACATTCCCCCGAATCCAAATTGGGCATGTATGTCTTTCTACTCCAAAGCACTAAGCCACAAACCAGTTTGATGCCGAATATGTATAGGTTTAACTAAGCACGTGGCAAATAGGGGCCCCAAAATGAAGACCCCCAATATGGTCTGTCATTTCAGGTGCTGCAAAATAAACACATTTACATTGTTTTGGGGGGGGGGGGCAAAGGTAGAAGAAAATACGTTCACCCCAGAAAACCATACATTTTCAGAAATACATATTCCCTTGAATCCAAAATGGGTATGCATGTCTTTCTGCTCCAAAGCACCAAGCTGCAAAACTTTCTTAAGTTTGGCAACTTTGGTGACATTTCCAAAAATCACCTCAAAACTTCCACCTGCAGCATCGTATTTCCCTCATACTATTAGGTATCATGATAAATCACCCCAAGTATGAAAGCCTGGGGTCCTCTGAACAGTTTGATGCCCAATATGTAAAGGTGTACCTAAGCACGTGGCAATCAGGGGCCCCAAAATGAAGACCCCCCCATATGGTCTGTCATTTCAGGTACTGCAAAATCAACACATTTATATAGTTTGGGGGGGGGCAAAGGTACAAAAAGTATGTTTACTCCAGAAAACCATATATTTTTGGAAAGTACGCATTCTCCCGAATCCAAATTGGGTATGCATGTCTACTCCAAAGCAGCAAACCTTTCCTAAATTTGGCAATTTTGGTGACATTTCCAAAAATCACCTCAAAACTACCACCCTGCAGCATTGTATTTCCCACATGCTTTTAGGTAACAAGACAAATCACCCCAAATATGAAAGCATGGGGTCCTCTGAACAGTTTGATGCCCAATATGTATAGGTTTACCTAAGCACGTGGCAAATAGGGGCCCCAAAATGAAGATCCCCATATGGTCTGTCATTTCAGTTGCTGCAAAATAAAAACATTTACATTGTTTTGGGGGGCGGCAAAGGTAGAAGAAAATACGTTCACCCCAGAAAGCCATATATTTTCGGAAAGTACACATTCCCCCGAATCCAAATTGGGTATGCATGTCTTTCTACTCCAAAGCAGCAAACCTTTCTTAAATTTGGCAATTTTGCTGACATTTCCAAAAATCACCTCAAAACTTCCACCCTGCAGCATCGTATTTCCCACATACTATTAGGTATCAAGATAAATCACCCCAAATATGAAAGCCTGGGGTCCTCTGAACAGTTTGACACCCAAAATGTTTAGGTGTACCCAAGCATGTGGCATTAAGGGGCCCCTAAATGAAGACCCCATATGGTCTGTCATTTCAGGTACTGAAAAATAAACACTTTTACATGTGTGATATTCAGTGCGCTGGGGCAGGACCGCCATCAGGGGGGGAAAGGGGGGACAGTTGTAGGGGGCCCTGAGGGTAAGGGGGGCCCGACCACACCACACTTACTTGATTAGCCCTTGATTATCTTTCTGAGAGCTGTTGACTTCGGGAAGGCATGGACGTTTAAGGGGCCCTGGCAACCAATTTTCTTATAATGTGGGGGGGGGGGGGCCTGGCCACCAATTTTTTTTTCTCATGTGGTGGTCCTAGCCACAAATATTTTTTAATGGGGGGCCCTGGCCACAAATGTTTTTTTATGGGGGACTCTGACCACCAATATCTTTTTATTAATATATGGGAACCCTAGCCACCAATTTTTTTTTGTTTTTTTACTGTGTGGTGTGGGTGGACCTGTGGGGGGGAGGGCGGACCTGTAGATGGGGCTTGCGGAAGCACAGCCCAGGGGGCCCAGGAAATTTTGTCGTATGGGGCTCTGAGATTTCTGATGGCAATCCTGCGCTGGGGTATAATCTGTTTTTTGCCCAAGTGCCTAAATGGCAAAATAAGGTATATAGTGCAATACATTCGTTTCACAGAATAAGGTAATAGCTGGAACTACTCATGCTGTGCTTTCATCTACTAAAGCATATCGTGATGGTTAGTGCCGTAGTATGGGCCGATATTTCGTTTGCAAAGAGTCTCTAGTTTGCAGTGTAGCGCAAAAGTTTGTGTTCGGAAAAGTGCCGGTAACCTGTTTGTTTGAAAAAAAGACAGCAATAGTGCAGTATAGCTGGACCTTGTCTTTTGCCATGCAGGCAATCACACTTACCGAGTCTTCCAGACATGAGAAGTCTTTATTACAAGACGCTGTTAGCATTTCCGACACGGAGCAGTTGTTTGAGTAGTCTCTGCTGTTCAAGCGATGGCGTGCCAAGCGTCTATAATTATGTATTGACAAATCACCCCAAATATGAAAGCCTGGGGTCCTCTGAACAGTTTGACGCCCAATATGTATAGGTGTACCCAAGCACGTGGCATATAGGGGCCCCAAAATCAAAATCATATGGTCTGTCATTTCAGGTACTGCAAAATCAACACATTTGTCTTAGAAGTAGCCATTCTCTAACACAGTTAGTTAACTTAAAGGTAAACCATCCCTTTAAAGGGTTTCTTCTAGAAAGACAACTTAAATGGCAACATGGGCATTACAGTGACACGGTGGTATGGTGGTTGGCATTGTTGCCTGTTCTAGGTTTGATTCTAGCTAGTTCACTATATGAACAGAATTTATAAGTTCTCCACACACTTACACAGGTTTCTTTCCACACTGCAGAAACATATTGTGGATGTACATACAGTACATATAGGGATTTTTGTATAATTAAAGAAAATGTATTTCTAAGCAATGTCCCAAAATTAGTTGATAAATATATTTAATTCATTTCAAGTTATTTGCAAATACATTTCTTCCAGTATGAGTGGGAAGAATGAGGCCCAGGTTATATTCAAAAATATATATATATTACAATACTTGAACAATAGAAGAATGGTGCCGATTGAGTCTCACCCTAATCCGGATGTCAAGGATTAGGTAGGGGGCGCTGTAGAGTCTGAAGGGAAAGGGCGAGTCCTTGAGGCAGGGGCTGTATGTGCCAAGGGGAAACTTGAAGGGAAGCAGGAACAGGTAGATGAGGGCGAAGAGTCAGACTGGAACAGGACGGATAGGACGACGATCAGGACTGGACAAGACAGGAAGAAGAGGGCGACAACTCAACAGGAAAGGACTGGACGTGGCAGGAGTGGAACGGCTTGGATGGGACAGGACGGTGCGGGCGTAGATCAAACTGGGGGATAGAGTGCAGAGGGAGACAGGAGCGGATAGCAAGACAGGACTGGAGCAAGATAGCAAGAGAGGACTGGAGCAAGAGAGGGCTGGAGCAAGATAGCAAGAGAGGGAGACTGGAGCAAGATAGCAAGA
Organism: Xenopus laevis; assembly: GCF_017654675.1. Lineage (NCBI taxonomy): Eukaryota > Metazoa > Chordata > Amphibia > Anura > Pipidae > Xenopus > Xenopus laevis. The sequence continues at coordinate 82,575,961 of NC_054372.1, forward strand.
GAGGGAGACTGGAGCAGGATAGCAAGAGAGGGAGACTGGAGCAGGATAGCAAGAGAGGGAGACTGGAGCAGGATAGCAAGAGAGGGAGACTGGAGCAGGATAGCAAGAGAGGGAGACTGGAGCAGGATAGCAAGAGAGGGAGACTGGAGCAGGATAGCAAGAGAGGGAGACGAGCAGGATAGCAAGAGAGGGAGACTGGAGCAGGATAGCAAGAGAGGGAGACTGGAGCAGGATAGCAAGAGAGGGAGACTGGAGCAGGATAGCAAGAGAGGGAGACTGGAGCAGGATAGCAAGAGAGGGGTACAAGGTAGGGTTGGAACAAGGTCGAGGCTAGAAAGGTACAAGATAGGAAAGGTAAGCAGGACAAGACAAGGCAGACTAACAAGGGAGAAGGGGCAAGAGCTAGAAACCTAGTTAGGGGCGATGCCGCAGTACTAGAAAACCATGCAATGCTCTGGCAAGGAGTGGTCTGAGTGCTGCCCTTAAATAGGAAGGAGTCAGCCCTGATTGGCTGATAAAGATAGGCAGCAGCTGAGCTGGGGCTGGAGAGGCCAATCAGGCGGCAGCTGGGCTGGGACTGCAGAGGCCAGGTTACACATAGTGAGCAACCCTACAGGCTGCTCACCTGGCCAAATGGTTAGGGCATCGAGCCAGAAACCCAAAGGTCCCCGGCTCGACTCCCAGCAATACCTGACAGTATCCCCCCCCTCACAAGGCGACTCCCAGGCGCCACAGTGACCAACATTTTCGTGCACCTGGGGAACTGGCAATGCTATGGGCAGAACTAACCACATGGGTGCCCAACTAGAAGGTAATGCTATTGTATTAGCCACCCTGGAACTTGGCAGAGCCACCCTGGCGGGTGCCCTGATGCTCGGCAGAGCCACCCTGGCGGGTGCCCTGGGACTCGGAAGAGCCACCCTGGCGGGTGCTCTGGGACTCGGAAGAGCCACCCTGGCGGGTGCCCTGGGACTCGGAAGAGCCACTCTGGCGGGTGCCCTGGGACTCGGTAGAGCCACCCTGGCGGGTGCTCTGGGACTCGGAAGAGCCACCCTGGCGGGTGCTCTGGGACTCGGAAGAGCCACCCTGGCGGGTGCTCTGAAACTCGGTAGAGCCACCCTGGCGGGTGCTCTGGGACTCGGAAGAGCCACCCTGGCGGGTGCTCTGATACTTGGTAGAGCCACCCTGGCGGGTGCTCTGGGACCTGGAAGAGCCACCCTCACGGGTGCTCTGATACTTGGTAGAGCCACCCTGGTGGGTGCTCTGGGACTCGGAAGAGCCACCCTGGCGGGTGCTCTGGGACTCAGAAGAGACACCCTGGCGGGTGCCCAGGTGTTTGGCAGAGCCACCCATGCGGGTGCCCTGGGACTTGGCAACAGTATAGGCAACTCCACCCTCGCGGGTGCCCTCCACATGAGTGCCTGGGTTTTGAACATTATTTTATGAGTTGGTACAGTCACTGTGTTAAGACACGGCAGAAGTCCCCCTTCTCGGGGCACAGGACAAGGCAGAAGCCCCCCATCTCAGGGCACTGGACAAGGCAGAAGCCCCCCTTCTCGGGGCACAGGACAAGGCAGAAGCCCCACTTCAGGGGGCACAGGATCAGGCAGAAGCCCCACTTCTGGGAGCACAGGATCAGGCAGAAGCCCCACTTCTGGGAGCACAGGATCAGGCAGAAGCCCCACTTCTGGGGGCACAAGATCAGGCAGAAGCCCCACTTCTGGGGCACAAGATCAGGCAGAAGCCCCACTTCTGGGGGCACAAGATCAGGCAGAAGCCCCACTTCTGGGGGCACAGGACAAGGCATGGGTACAGGAGGCAGCTGCTGTTGAGCCGGCACAAGTGCAGGAGGCAGCCAGTGGGGAGCCAGTCGCCGGGGAAGCCTAGCTGAAGCCATGGGCAGCGGAGGCTGCTGGGGAACCGGCTCTGGAGCTGAAGGCAATGGCGGTTGCAGGGAAGGCCCCACTGGAACTGTAGGCAGCCGATGCTGCTGGGTAGACCCCTTTGGAGCTGTGGCCAGCCGATGCTGCTGGGTAGGCCCCTCTGGAGCTGTGGCCAGCCGATGCTGCTGGGTAGGCCCCTCTGGAGCTGTGGGCAGCCGATGCTGCTGGGTAGGCCCCTCTGGAGCTGTGGGCAGCCGATGCTGCTGGGTAGGCCCCTCTGGAGCTGTGGGCAGCCGATGCTGCTGGGTAGGCCCCTCTGGAGCTGTGGGCAGCCGATGCTGCTGGGTAGGCCCCTCTGGAGCTGTGGGCAGCCGATGCTGCTGGGTAGGCCCCTCTGGAGCTGTGGGCAGCCGATGCTGCTGGGTAGGCCCCTCTGGAGCTGTGGGCAGCCGATGCTGCTGGGTAGGCCCCTCTGGAGCTGTGGGCAGCCGATGCTGCTGGGTAGGCCCCTCTGGAGCTGTGGGCAGCCGATGCTGCTGGGTAGGCCCCTCTGGAGCTGTGGGCAGCCGATGCTGCTGGGTAGGCCCCTCTGGAGCTGTGGGCAGCCGAGGCTGCAGGGGAAGCAGTTGCTGAGGGGTGGCAGGCCCGGGAACCGAAGCAGACTGCAGAGGGATAGCCGGCCCTGGAACTGGAGCAGACTGCGGAGGGATAGCCGGCCCTAGAACTGGAGCAGACTGCGGAGGGATAGCCGGCCCTAGAACTGGAGCAGACTGCGGAGGGATAGCCGGCCCTAGAACTGGAGCAGACTGCGGAGGGATAGCCGGCCCTAGAACTGGAGCAGACTGCGGAGGGATAGCCGGCCCTGGAACTGGAGCAGACTGCGGAGGGATAGCCGGCCCTGGAACTGAGGCAAATTTATCTAGGAATGCCAACAGAAACTGAGCAGTATCGTAGATTATAGGGGATTTACTGCACAGTAAGTTCTCGGCCCAGTAACGAGCTTCACCTTCTAGCAGGAAGAAAATGATTTCCGAAACTTGCTCGACTGGAGGAGCACTTAGAAAGTGTTTTTTCTCTGAAAGGAGCAGGACTTCCTCTAGAAAGATAGGAATTTTACTTGGGGAGCCATCACAGTATCTGCAGGTCAAAATAGAATATTCAGTCTTTTTGGGAATCAGGTCAGAAGGCACAGGAACAGCCCTTACAGACTCTTGGGGCCAGAGCATTCTGTCAAGGATTAGGTAGGGGGCGCTGTAGAGTCTGAAGGGAAAGGGCGAGTCCTTGAGGCAGGGGCTGTATGTGCCAAGGGGAAACTTGAAGGGAAGCAGGAACAGGTAGATGAGGGCGAAGAGTCAGACTGGAACAGGACGGATAGGACGACGATCAGGACTGGACAAGACAGGAAGAAGAGGGCGACGACTCAACAGGAAAGGACTGGACGTGGCAGGAGTGGAACGGCTTGGATGGGACAGGACGGTGCGGGCGTAGATCAAACTGGGGGATAGAGTGCAGAGGGAGACTGGAGCAAGATAGCAAGAGAGGACTGGAGCAAGAGAGGGAGACTGGAGCAGGATAGCAAGAGAGGGAGACTGGAGCAGGATAGCAAGAGAGGGAGACTGGAGCAGGATAGCAAGAGAGGGAGACTGGAGCAGGATAGCAAGAGAGGGAGACTGGAGCAGGATAGCAAGAGAGGGAGACTGGAGCAGGATAGCAAGAGAGGGAGACTGGAGCAGGATAGCAAGAGAGGGAGACTGGAGCAGGATAGCAAGAGAGGGAGACTGGAGCAGGATAGCAAGAGAGGGAGACTGGAGCAGGATAGCAAGAGAGGGAGACTGGAGCAGGATAGCAAGAGAGGGAGACTGGAGCAGGATAGCAAGAGGGAGACTGGAGCAGGATAGCAAGAGAGGGAGACTGGAGCAGGATAGCAAGAGAGGGAGACTGGAGCAGGATAGCAAGAGAGGGAGACTGGAGCAGGATAGCAAGAGAGGGAGACTGGAGCAGGATAGCAAGAGAGGGAGACTGGAGCAGGATAGCAAGAGAGGGGTACAAGGTAGGGTTGGAACAAGGTCGAGGCTAGAAAGGTACAAGATAGGAAAGGTAAGCAGGACAAGACAAGGCAGACTAACAAGGGAGAAGGGGCAAGAGCTAGAAACCTAGTTAGGGGCGATGCCGCAGTACTAGAAAACCATGCAATGCTCTGGCAAGGAGTGGTCTGAGTGCTGCCCTTAAATAGGAAGGAGTCAGCCCTGATTGGCTGATAAAGATAGGCAGCAGCTGAGCTGGGGCTGGAGAGGCCAATCAGGCGGCAGCTGGGCTGGGACTGCAGAGGCCAGGTTACACATAGTGAGCAACCCTACAGGCTGCTCATCTGGCCAAATGGTTAGGGCATCGAGCCAGAAACCCAAAGGTCCCCGGCTCGACTCCCAGCAATACCTGACACCGGAACAGAAACATTTGGTTGGATATGGCCAAGCTTGCCACACCGGTAACACTTTTTTTAGTCTCAGTTGGGGTTCTGGCTCTCTCAGGTAATTGAGTCCTCCAACTCTTTGTGTAGTTTCTTGTTCTCTTTCAGCAGTTTAGCATTAGCAGGGGACTTCTATGCATGCCCTAACGAAGAACTCCTTTTAACCGACACATAGGCATCAGTCTCCTCTCTCCTCTCTCTCCCCATCAGAGCAACATATCTAGGGGGTATCTTACCCTGGTACTGTGGGGCCAGTCCAGTCTCTCATAGACACAACAGTGGATTCCCTCCAGCTCCCAAAGGACTCTTCAGGGGGAAACCCCTCACGGTCTATCTCTCTGGGGCTTTCTATAAGTACATTCAGCAAAACCGTGGCAGAATCTTGCCATGACACAGCCACTCTTGGGCAGTAAAAAAAACCTGTTCCCCATCTGCAAACTTTTTGGAAAATAAATTCTCTCACAGTGGCGGTTAAGTCCCAATGGAGTATACCACTAGTGAATGCTTTGTGGAGTGAAGACAGTACTTTCATCAAACATCTCCAGCTTCCCAGTCAACATCTCAGCAGTGCCTTCAAATGTAACCCTATTTTGGTACACTCTCTTAAGCAATTAAGCCTTTTGCAATCCAGGGCCATGAATTTTCTTTGCGTTTTAAAAGATACTAGGAACTAGGATTTAAAGAACAGTGCCTTCACGTAGTGGGAACCAAGAACAATAGAGCTGCATTAAAACAAATATAAACTTTATATAGATGTAATGAAAGAAAATGGGCAGTCTAATATACAATACACTCCTGCACTGGGGACATGTGGGGACCTATCTAACTGACAAGTAGATATTACTCTGAATGTCTCTCTAACACAGTCCTTTTAGTATCACAGTCCCAATCATACTAGAAGGGGTTAATGACCGCACCCTTTGGAACTTTGTAGCTGCTTCCATATGGCAGGTACACATGCAAGACCGGAACACAGGGGCCCCACACTTGTAGCCTTGCCAATCCTCCCTTGTATAATTCACTCACCAGGGTGCTCTCAGAGGCAGTGACACTGGAGATTGCAGGCAGCTCTGCAGCAGGATCAATCTCAACAGTGGCATCTTTCACCTCCTGAGTCTCTATCAGCTTGGCAGCAGGTCCGGAATGAGAATTAAAATAGGCCCTGGCATTTCAGGTACACAGAGGGCCAAACAGCCCCCACCATCCCACTAAATACTGACTTTCTATGGCACCTTATAGCAGCCCCTCTGGCATTTGCCAGAACCCACAGTCCGGGCCTGCTTGGCAGGGAACAGGATGGGTGGCAGAACTTTCATCTAAATCTGCACAGCATGAAACAGCAGCCTGTCTGAACTCCAAGAGGAGCAAGAAGCAAAAGAACTTTGGTAATATCACTAGCGTGGGCATGGCCATACTTCCACAGTTCCATTAGCAAGTTGTAGTAGTTGGGGCTACTGTCTTGCACCAGTCTAATTGCTTGAGCATACCATTATTACTGTACACTAGGGGCTTCTACCAAAAGCCTATAAAAACATATTTCAAACTTTATCCACACACATAATCTTTTTGGAACCTATACAATCTACACAGCTGCACACTCAACTGAGGCAACCTTGTATACAATTACAAATGATATCAAGGTTGCCAAAAGTCACTTCTTAATTCCTTTCCCCCCTAGCTCTCTTATCCTTATGTGATACCACTCACCACCCCTTTCTGTCGAAACCACCAAATTCCCTTATTTTTCATAATAAACCTGCACTCTGGTGTTTTTCTTATATTTCTATGATATGTCTGTCTGTTTCCTATGCTATTAACCCCTTGACACCAGTTCCTCAATGTGGGGATACAGCATGCTTTCACACATTGTACATTCACACATTTGCACATTCACACTATTTACAAAGATACATGCATTCACAGATACTCCTCACTTGCTACAAGCTCACATGACCCTGTCCATCCTGCTCTGATGAATTATGAGCAATTGCATGATGGAAGAAAGGGAACTCTGGAATTACCAGAAGAACCACCTTACACTATACCAGGGGATGGATTAGAATTAGGTGTTTCAACCAATGGGGTGGTAATCATATGTGAGTGTGTGGGAAACCCTGCCTTATTTAGAGAACTGTTCAAAGTATTTAATATTCAAAGCTAATCTTAACAATGCATGATTGTGAAAGTGTATCATGGCTCTAATAAAAATAAGTTTTCCAAAGACTTCCAAAAACAGTTGTTTATTAAAGCTCAAGACTATTTTTTAAGTCTTTGGACCCACCAGTACATTAACAGAGAGATTTCTCCATTAAATAAGCAAGTAATGCTCCATGACATCTCAAAGAATCCCAGGTAAACATCTAAGGAGCTAAAAAAAAACTGTCTTGCATTGACAAATGTCAGTGTACACGAGTTCCCCAACAGGACAACACTGAACAACAATGGGGTGCAAGGAAAAAGCCATTATTATCCAAAAAGAGTATTTCTGTCCATCTACAGTTAAGACAGGAAATGGGAATAATGTTCTGTGGAACATGGATGACACCAAAATATGTTTGCCAGGCCAAACACTGCATTACAGCATCAGAACCTTTTACTGACTGCTAAACATGGTGGCAACAGCATAATTTTTTGGGTGTACTTTGCTACCCCTGAACCAGAATGGCCTGACTTCACTGATGGAACTATGAATTCTGAATTGTACTAGCAAATTCAGCAGGATAATGTCAAGGTTTTCATGAACCGACTATTTATACAGCAAGACAACAAACCTTAACACACAATTTGATTTGCCAAATAGAAGAACATTCCACATGTTTTGGAATGGCTAATGAGTCCAAGCCCTGATTTTAATCCCTCAGTTGACTGTGCTGTAAGGAGCAATGATCTAAAACTACTTCAAGCAGATTTGCAGGATCAACAGTTACCAGAAATTATTTACAGATATTGCTGCCTGAGGAGAGCAGCGATGTCTGTGTGGCGAATTTTTTGCACAGAATAATAAATAGGCTCCTATATGTAGTTGTAGCAATGTAGCAAAGCAAAGTAACCTTTCTGTGTTGTTTTAGGCCTTCTAGCGGATTAGCTCCTTGATGTCTGTGGAATTAAAGGTTTGATGCTCCAAAGGCTACAGTTTTGAAGTGTTTGAAACAGTTCAAGAGCAATAATTACTAACAGTGGTGTCCAAACTTTTTGCAACAAGGGCCAGATTTGGTGAGGTGAAAATGTGTGGGGGCCGACCATTCAGCCTGACATTCTTTGAACCATTATCATTAAATTACAGGAATCGCGTAGCAGTAATATTTGGGCACATCAGCGAAATGATCTGCCACTTGGTCTATACAATAATAGTGCTCGCTGTCCCAAATTATTTTTTTAAATCATTTTTGAAAATGTTTTCAAATATCTTTGTTTTGTGCTCTGATTTAAGAGATTTTGTGATGTATTTTCTGAACACCAGCAACATGTTATTATAATAACAAGCTCCAGGTCTAGCACAGTAACTTATCAGAAGTCTCATTTACCAAAGGGGTGCGTGGTGTAAAGTGTAATTTTTGCATGCATATTGCCATGTTTTTTCTCCACTGTGCAGTCTCCATTTGCCAAATCATTTTCAAGTTATGGGATGCGCACATTTTGCCATGTATTTGTGCCAGAGTTGCAATAATACTGGCATTACCATCTGATTCACATGTCAGTAATGTCACAACCATGGTTTGAGCCAATGTATTGTTTAATAAAGGCATTTCTAATAAGATTTCCACATCAGTTCAGTTAGGAATGACTAGCCCAAGAAGTGCCATTTAATAGACTTTTACCTCTCTAATTCACCAGCTATTGATAGCATTTATAAATGTAAAGATGGTCACAATATTGAAAGGACAGAACTGAAAGCTTAAATGGCAGTACTGATTGTCACTTTCAAAATATGAGTGGCAAACCAAATCTCAATACTGCCACTTCTAAGCAAAATACATAAACACTTCATATACATAAACACTTCATATGACCCACATTTATATCATAAGTTTGCATTGTATCCCAAAAACCTGGCTTAGCCATTTTTAAATCTGCACTTCAAGAAAGGGGGCGGTCCATGGAAAACCATGATAAACTGCATTCTGACTGTTTAGAGCAAGCTTCAAGGGATACTGTCATGGGGAAAAAATGAATCAGTTAATAGTGCTGCTCCAGCAGAATTCTGCACTAAAATCCATTTCTCAAAAGAGCAATCAGATTTTTTTATATTCAATTTTGAAATCTGACATGGGGCTAGAGATATTGCCAATTTCCCAGCTGCCCCAGGTCATGTGACTTGTGCTCTGATAAACTTCAATCACTCTTTACTGCTGTACTGCAAGTTGGAGTGATATCACCCCCTCCCATTTCCCCCACAGCAGCCAAACAAAAGAACAATTGAAAGGTAACCAGATAACAGCTCCATAACACAAGAAAACAGCTGCCTGGTAGATCTAAGAACAACGCTCAATAGTAAAAACCCATGTCCCACTGAGACTCCTTCAGTTACATTGAGAAGGAAAAACAGCTGCCTGCCAGAAAGCATTTCTCTCCTAGGGGCAAATTCACTAAGAATCAAAGTTGCGCCAGGCGCAACTTCGCCGTGCTTCGCCGCACTTCGCCAGGCATAGTTTCGCCAGCGATCCGCAAATTCACTAAAATCCGAAGTTGCGCTCAGGGGTAGCGTAAGGTTGCGAAGTTGCGCTAGCGTTGATTCGCTATGTAAAGCGAAGTTACGCTAGCGAAGGCTAATTTGCATACGTCGCCAAATTCAAATTTCAATGGAGGAATACGTATCTGCACTGCAAATGCCTAGAAAACCTTCAAATCAGCAAATAAAATTTTTATTTTACCCTACACATGTGCCCACTGTCTAGGTAAGTTGCCATGAGTCAGGAAATGTAGGGGGGAAGGAGGGGAGCCCCAAAAAAATTTTCGATCTTTTTCAGCCTATCACCCATAATGTAGAAAACACGCCAGCGTTTTTTGGGACTTAGAAAAAATTTTGACTTTTTTTGAAACAATCCCTATCTACTCTATTGCGCTTCGCCAGGTCTGAGGTGGCGAAGGAAGTCTAGCGTAAAAGGTAGCGTTCACTACACTGCGCAAGTTAGTGAATTTGCTTAGTTTAGTCGCTAGCGAAGATTCGCCTGGCGTAAGGTTGCGAAGTAACACTAGCGAAACTACGCCAGCGTTCGTTAGTGAATTTGCGCAGTAACGAAAATGCCAAACGCTAGCGAATTAACGCTAGGGTTCGGCGCTTCGGCGCTTAGTGAATTTGCCCCCTAAAGTGCAGGCACAAGTCACATGACCAGGGGCAGCTGGGAAATTGACAAAATGTCTAGTCCCATGTCAGATTTCAAAATTGAATATAAAAAAATCTGTTTGGTCTTTTGAGAAATGGATTTCAGTGCAGAATTCTGCTGGAGTAGCACTATTAACGGATATGTTTTGAAAAAAACATGTTTTCCGATGACAGGATCCCTTTAAGCAAGCAATTGCTGTCACAACTTCACTTTATGGCAACTAAAGGCCGGGCATGGTTTCACAGCTCCAACTCAGCACCGCACAGTGCAGCTACTACTGCCTATAGCAGAGCTCTCTAAAGTCCGGCCAATCGCTATTAGATGTCATTCCTGCATGTGAGGGGTGGGGCAGGAAGTTGGACTGATATTCCTTGCTTGCAAAGTGCTGCCTGTTTGGTTAGGTATAGTCTGGGGGGAGGGTAGGTGAATAGTCACGAACAAGGCTGAGACGGTGGGCCGATTATTATTAATTTCATGATGAAGGCTGTGGGTAGGTGTAAATTTTAAACCGGGCCGCAATTGGCCCACGGGCCGGATTTTGGATATGCCTGTTCTAGGCTGAAAAACACCATACATTATCATTGCAGTACTAGCCCACAGCACAGAGTATTCTACTTTTACAAAATATAACATTCAGTACATCTATTCCTGACAATATTGTTTTGATAGAAAGGTTCGAACTTAGGTCCCCTTTCTATTTTCAGACTAAACTGATAAAGCCATAGTAGTTCATTTTCATAACTCTTATTGTCTATAGGTTAGTTATTATGGATTTCATAAACCTAAATCATAACTTAATAGCTATCAGGTCATGGGTATAAAATCTGTTAGCCACTAGGGCTTTAAATTATCGCATTGGTATCCTGAAGAAAAATGACAGTTTTGGGCCTTATTCTAAAACTACTGTTATCATGTCTCTCCAGTGTCTCTGTACAGATTTTTATTCCTTTTCATATCTCTTCACCTCTAGGTGAGCTATAATGGATTTCATAAACCATATTCATATCTTTGTAGCAATGGGTATGCAATAGCCACTAGGGGGTTGAATGATCGAATTGGCATCCTGAAGAAAAATTACTTTGGGTTGGCCCATATTCTAAAACTCTGTCAATCTGTGTGCTCATGTATCATGCAGCTATGTACAGCTCACTGCTGCTGTCTTGCTGTTTTGTTGTTGTTTTTGGCCAAAAATGCACCATAATGAGAATGGACTTTGACATAGGTATAGAGGGTTCCATCCAAACATTTTAATCCATGTGTGAAACAGTGATTATTGGTCGAGTGAAATAAGTTTTGCACAACAAAAAAGCAAAAGACATATGAAATTGGACAGACTTCAGTTTTAGAAACCAGCAGATGAATCCTAGCCCTCAAATATTAATGCAGGATTATACCACATTTTCTATTTAGGCAGTCCAGGAAGGTAAATAAAAAGTTACATTTTATGATAGCAGAAGCTGTTAACTGTATGTCTCATCATATTACATACTATTTGTCATATTAAACAATAAAAAAAGTCCTTTATTTATTCATCCGTGTGAGTGTGCTGTGTCAGTTGATTTTATGCACCTGATGAAGGCCTGTGTAGCCGAAACATGTTGTGCAGTAAATGTCTGCAAATAAAGAGATGACCTTTTAACTAAAGAAACAAGTGCTCTCCGGCTACCTCTTTTTGTATTTGTCATATTAAGTCATTTGACAAAATCAGAATCACTCTGCAATTCAGCAATTGCAATTTTATCACAAACATCTTTTTATAAACCATCTTGAATGAACTGAAGTTTTCTTTCTTCTGTCCACAAGGGGGAGACATGACATTACAAAAAACATGTAATTGTCATTGAAAATATGCATGATGGCTATACAGATTTTTTGCTAATCCTGTATAATTTTCCTGAAAATCCAACTAGAATCCAAATCTTTTAAATGGAATCTCAACCTCCCCAAAAAAAATTATTAGTGTGAACTTATTCAGGATGGCCCTAAGCATTGTTGCAATTTATATTCTGTTTCTATTTTTAGCTTCTGAGATATCCGCAGTATTAGACAGTTTTATACTGCTAGACAGGCTTCATTCTTTTTGAAGGTGTGTTAACAACCCTAAAAACTGTCTATGCGCTGCCTTAATTAGGTTAACCTTTGGTTTGCTGATTCTCAGTTGACCAACAAGCCTGGTATTAGCAGTCTAAAAATGCAAAAGTCTCATATACAGCTAAAAATAGAAAATTCAGGTAAACTTCAAAAGTGCTCAGAGCAACACCCTAAGTAAATTTGCTTTAATTTAATTTCTTGGATTTAGATCCCCTTTCCTTTATATAGTATAATAATACAGTAAAGCCAGATTTACTTTAAAAACTATAATCTCTAAAAAATACATAAAAACATTCTTTTAGTTTTATATATAAAATAAATATATCACAGAGTAGTAGTTTGGGAATATGCATGTACGGGATACTTTATAACTGTGTTACTATTCCTTTAAACACGGAGAGTAAGAAGAACACTCACAGACCTTTTTTTTTTTTTACTCAGAAATTTTTATTAGTTTTACAAAAAGAAAAGAAAACAAAACAAAATAACGCACAATCACATAGTGGACAGCAGTGCACATAAAGCCACATAAACATTGCATGCAATACAATATTAAAAGCTTAAGTTATCACAAAATAATCGCAAAATGAAACAATGCCCCAAAAATCTCCAATTATTGAAGAATAGAAAAAAAAAAAAAAAAAACAGATAAGAGAGGAAAAAGAAAGAAAGAAAGAGTTCAGAGAATAGGGTCCCCCACACATGTAACAATAAACACAGGGATGTACACAGAATATCTTTCAAAGGTCCATTATAGAGACAATGCTATAGCTGTGCGGTTGCCACATAGCTAATCCACGGAGCCCAAATTTCCGAAAATCCGTCCAAGGTTCCCTGAACACGAGCTGAAAGCTGTTCCATGATATAGATAGCCTGTATTTTCCGCAAGGTCTGTTGCCATGCTATGACTGGGGACAACCAACTAATAGCCAAACTCCATTTAGCAGCCGAGAGAACATGCTTAGTTAACTGCCTGGACCGTTTCTTTAAAGCCGTGATTGGATGATTATGTAACAGCTCCCAGGGGTTCAGTGGAAATGAAACGGAAAACAGCTCTTGTAACAACAAATGTACCTTAAGCCAGTGAGCTTGTGCAATAGGGCAATCCCACCAAACATGAACCAAAGTACCAACGTCAGGACAACCCCTAAAACACAAAGGGGAGTGTACAGCAGAAATTTTGTGTTTCCTTTGTGGGGTCATGTACCATCTAGTAAGAAGTTTATAAGAGAGCTCCTTAGTCGCCACATTTTCAGAAACTCCTTTGGTGGATGCCCAAATCTTATTCCAGCCATCCCCTTGTAACGGAACCAACAAGTCACGTTCCCAAGCTGCACAGTACGCAGGTTGTGAAGAAAGAGTAACCCCCAGCAATTGAGTATAAAGTAGAGAAATCATCCCTTTGGTCAGCCACTCACAGACCTTTTAAAGGGATTGTTCACCTTCCAAACACTTTTTTCAATTCAGTTGTTTTTAGATTGTTCCCCAGAAATAAAGACTTTTTTCAAATACTTTCCATTATTTATTTTTTAAGTTTTTTCCAAAATCTAAGTTTAAAGGTGAATGTTTGAGTCTGGCAGCTCAGTAATTCAGGCGCTAACTCTAAACTGTTACAATTTTGTAACAGTTAGTTGATACATCTCTGGAGTATTAGCAATAATTGTATCAAGTCTAACAGCTGCCTGTAATGAAACCCAGGGATTCTGCTCAGCAGGGACAAAGATAAGAAATGTATCAACTAAATGTATCCATTTAGAACAGTTTACAGGATCGGCGGCCCCCCCTCCCAGAGCTGCTTCAGAAGGAGAGAAATGACAATTTACACTTCAATATTAGAAAAACCGTCACAAATAGAAAATAGAAAGTCATTGGAAAAAGTTGTTATTTCTGGTGATCTATCTGAAACCAACTAGTTGTTTGAAGGTGAACAACCCCTTTAAACATTCACACATTCTTTCAGACTATGGACAAGGATAAAATTTATATAATTTTGCATTCAATATTCCAGAAAGTGGATTGTGCAGATACATAAAAAAATTGCTATTTTATAATAAAAAGGTAGAAAACGCTATACATCAGCCACATCCTGGGGCAGGAAGGAAAATGGCTATACTCCCAAAAAACTGGTTTAGGAGAATGTAATAAAAGTTGGTAACGGAAAAACTATTCGCAATGCAAAAAAGTTATGCATTTGTGCAAACAAAATTTGCTTTGCGTGAATTTAATATAGCTTTTGCAAACCCGGAAACTGTTTAGCGACCACTTCAGATAGTGGAAGACCATTTGCGAATTTTATAGTTTCTGCCAATGAGCAGTCAATGTAATAAAACTTCTTACTGAAAAAGTCGTTATGTTTGCTCCTTCCAAAAGATTACGACAACTTCTTAAGAATGCGCAATGTGAATTTTTATTCTTATTGGTGCAAATTGTTTTGCTCTTTGCAACTTTTATTACATTCCCCTGTCACATTAGGTCAGTAAGCAGGCTAGAAAGCCACCAATTTTTATGGCTTATTTATCACTTTTTCTTCAATTATTATTCATTAATGAAAGAATGGAACTCATTTATATTTTCAAATATGATTTAGCTATGCTACAGTTATAGTATAATGTACACAATTATATTCTGATATTCTGAGACAGTTTGCAAAGCAAATGGTGGTAATTTTTTATTATATTTAATTTTTTTAGTTATTTTGCTTTTTGTGTAGGAGCTCCCTAATTTGATATTTCAGCAGCATCTGATTAATAGGGTCTGTAATTTACCCTAGCAACCAGGCAAAAATTCAAATGACAGAAAGCATCCCTGTGAAAAGCATTCTGAAAACAGATGGTATTCAGCTAATTCATGCTACACACATAGCACTATCTTGAAATAAAAATGTGAGGCTTTTACTCAGGGAATTATGGGCAGAAACATGCAAATATCTCCTCAATGTCCCTGTGGCCAACTATGCATTCAGAACTGCTGGTTCAACCTAGCAGAATTTCGCATTTAATTTGCACATAGTGCCAGACGTTTTTGAAACATTTCGTGCTCTCTCACTTTAGGGGAATTTTCTAAGGGGAAACTTTTAGTTTACCTAGGAAAACTATAAATTTTTTTGGGGGGGAGAACCTGAGTTTTCATGTATTTCCACCTCTGCAAAAAGATTTATAGCACTAAATAAGAAAAAAATGAAAAATCCTATTTTTCATAATATTTGAATTTATACCAGAAAAATATTTTATTTTCTGCATGAAAATTCAACTGATTTGGAAAGCCTCATGTCTCTCGAACATGCCAATACCAGATATGTATAGTTTTAGGGAGATTTAGGACTTCTGTACAGCAAAAACGCCCGGAAGTATATTACTGAATTTTGAAACGCTAAGGAAGAAATCGTCATACTTTAGAATCCAAAGGCCAAAAAATTCTGAAACAGTAGGTTTACCCCAGAAAACCATATATTTTTTGAAAAGTACACATTCTGCTGATTCCAAAATGGGTAACTATTTTCTCTTCTCCAAACTACCAAACATCAAAGCTTGTCTGAACATGGTGGTTTTAATAAAAATGTATTAAAGTTTTGAAAAATCACTTCAAAAGTTTTATTTTGCTGCTCCACATATCCCACACTGTACATATTAGGTACCAAGAAAAAGCACCATACGATTGCCAGGGGTCCACTGAACAGTTTGATGCCCATTGTGCATAGGTTTACCAAAGTATCTGGCATTTAGAGACCCCAATATGGATATATAGCAGACAACATTTCCATGGGAAAAAAAGAAGTAACAAAGAACAGAGCTTAATGCAATAAAATCACTAAAATCCAATAAAACCACAGAAATCAATGCTTTTTCTTTTCGCCTAGTGTAATCAGCCGTCAGAATCACAGTTTTAATATTTTAGCATGGCCAAATAAGAAATAAGCAAACAACATCTACGCAGAGCTTAAAATGCAATAAAATGGCTAAGCATGCAATAAAAAAACTAAACATGCAATAAAATGGCTAAAAATGCATCAAAATCACCAAAATTGCAAGATAATCACCGAAATAACCTACAAAATGTATTGCGCAGTGCAGTTAGTTTAATACACTATACGCAATGGCAATACACCAGTTTTTTCAGGCAAAAAACAGACGATTCGATAAAAAAAGACAGAATAGTGTAAGGGGCACATTTACTTAGCTCCAGTAAAGGAATTGAATAAAAAATACTTTGAATTTCGAAGTATTTTTTTTGGCTACTTCGACCAACGAATTGGCTACTTCAACCTTCGACTTCAAATCGAACGATTCAAACTAAAAATCATTAGACTATTCGGCCATTCGATAGTCGAAGTACTGTCCTTCAATTGTACGAATGAAGGAAATGTGGTAAATCCTTCGACTTCGATATTCGAAGTCGAAGGATTTTACTACGACGGTCGAATATCGAGGGTTAATTAACCCTCGATATTCGACCCTAAGTAAATGTGCCCCTTAGTGTGTATGAGTGTGTACAATTGGCAAATTGCATGTTTTTTGCGTGTGCAAGCGTGTATTGTGCGTGTGCTGTGAATGTGTGTGACCCCCTGATCCCCCAAATTGTATGTGTGTAAGTGTGAATGTAAGTGTGTATTCAGGGGCGATCCTGGCCCCTCCGCCGCCTGCTGCTGCCCCCCCCTCCCCCGGGAAATTCACTCTTAAAGTACCAGGAGCAGCATTTTTGCTGCCCCTGGTACCTAGTGGGGCGCTGCCGATTGAGGCGACAGCCTCAACTCGCCTCATTGGCGAAGCACCCCTGTGTGTATTGGTATAATACTGTAAGTGTGTGTATTTGTGTGGGGGGGCACTAACCTGGGGTGCTAGGGTGAAGATCATGCAGGAGGGCTGGAGACACAGCTGGACCAAAAGAACGAGAAAAAAAAACACAAGACATATTAAACTTTTTAATCACTAAGTCTTTATTAAGAAATAACTTACCGAAACTCTGCTTGCACTCCTCTTTAGAAAAGACAATCTGGCGATCCTTTGTGCGGCGCTCGATTTCTCCTCCCTGCTTACCTTATTGGAGATAGCCAGGGAGGAGAAATTGAGCACCGCATGATTGATCATCGCCATGTCGCCTTTTCTGAAGAGGATCGCAAACAGAGTTTGGGTAAGTTATTTCTTAATAGACTTTTAAAAGCGATTTAAGTTTAATTTTTTTTGTGGCGGTTTTTTTCGTTCTACACTAACTAATTTTTTAATTAAAAAAAATTTATGTTACAGATCCTTTAAAAGAGTAGTGTTTACATGTCTTTTGTCTGTGTACATGTCTGTATAGTTTCTTATGGGAAAGTTAAAACCTTTAGACTTTGGTTTAAGACAGTGCTCTCTCTATAGCATGTGAATACCTTGTTTTTAGAAGGTGCATGTATTGCATTGTGAAGGGCTCTTTGGCTCCTTTTCAGCTTCTCATCCTAACCTGGTTTTTTCCTCTGCAGAGTGAAAGATGAAGAGTAGAGGGCTGGAGTTGAAAGAAAAGTATTTAAAAAAAAATTGAATCCTCAAAGCAATACTTTTTTCATTGCTGAGTAGTCATGAGCAACATTTTTCACAAGGTTATGCAGCGAAAAAGATGGCAATAGACTTATGAAAAAAATGTCACGCAATTTGTCACGCGTTCAAATAAATTAGTCGCCTATATACTTCAATGCATTTAATGAATTTGTCACTGTTTCACAAATATTAGGCAAACCGAAACAGGTCTGATTTGCCCATTGCTGAGGTATGTGACCACAATTTGCATGCTAAGAAGGAGGCAGAGAAGAAAGTGAAGACCAGTTGAAAAGTTGCTAAGAATAGGCAGGGCCGCTCCTGCCATGAGGCAAGGTGAGAAAAACTGCCTTTTGTAACTTTAAGAGCCAAATTTCTGGGTTTTAACCACCAGTGCAGAGAGTTTGACCTGCTCCTATGCTGAACTTTTAAGTGCAGATCATGAGAAGGGGGCAGCATTGGGACTACAGTCTCAGGTGGCAGCAGCCCCAGGATCACCCCCGAGAATAGGAAATACTATAAGATACTAAAAGTGAATTTAAATAACCCCTGTAGACCTTATGATAACACAATTTTTTTCAGTCTTACCTGAGGTAATTTCCCCTAACTTATATGAAATTTTACAAAGACTAGGAGAGAAAAACAAATGCAGTAGCAAATTCAAGAGAGCCAAAATTGTTCCATCTTGGGCCATTTCAATAAATGGGCAAATGGACATTTGGCAAATGGCCACCAGGATTTGCCATGGGGGAAGGCATGTGGACATAATGCTCTCTAACTTAGATGTTAGAGTGCAGCAGCACATACCTCCTAACATTTGAAAAATGAAAAGAGAGACAAAAACATTTGGCAATTTTGTGGCCATACCCACTAATTAGCAAGTCTATTTTACAAAATGTGGCAGGTTGTGAAGGTTTGAAAGGGCCATTTGTTATGTGTTATAACAGTTTTGCTAATGAAGGTGAAATTGCCCTTTAAGCTGTGAGTTTCTTGACTTGATTATCTTAAATAGTTACAATTGTTTCTTTGCTTATCTTAAATTGTTACAATTGTATCGAAGTGAACTGGGCTCTCTGCTAAAAATCCTTTTATTTTAATTATGTTTCAGAAACTTTTAATATTTTTCTGGAGTCAGTACAGGAGATCAAAGAGAAACTCATAATATTTCACTAAAAAAACAGGACTGCAGGCTGACCTATCAGGACTGTCCTGCAGAAAATGGGACAGTTGGGAGTTAACACTTGGGCTTATGGGAGATGTTAGTGACACAGGACTGACCAGCACCCCCATAGTCCTCTTGCACTTCTACCTAGGTAATACAGATCTTGTAATAGTCATTCCTGCAGCCCTGAAGAGCTGGGGATCTAAGTATAAAATAAGCATCCGTTGCTGAATTGTTTTCCGAATGTTGTGTACATGCTCTAGCTGTTCTCTATTTCAGCTGTCCCTCTCCCATTAGTCTGTCCATTTTTTCCTCTCCTACCACCCAATCATTTATTACTCTTCCCTTTTTTCCTCCTCTTCCTCACCCCCTCCTTCTGCTCTTATCTCCTATGTTCGCTTCCTCTACTTCCCTGACCTATTAACCTACCACAGTATAGTTTGGTAATATTTCTTCTCCACGAAAGCCAAATTCCCCTAATATCCTGTTGTTTCTTTCACCCCTTCTTTCCACTCAACTCTCCTCCCCTCTGCCCTTCTCTCCTTCCTCTCTCCGGCTGCGCTACCTCAGGGCCCCCCTTATCCGACATCGGGAGAGAGATTCCAGTATTTCCCCTCTGTACGCCAAGTACGTCCTAATGGAAGGGTTCTGTTGGGGTACAGTGTGAAGGGAGACAAACTGCTCGGGCTCACAATGGAAGGGTTGGACAGGACAGTAGTGATGGGCGAATTTAACCTGTTTCCCTTCGCCAAAAATTCACCGCCGACGAAATGTCGCCGACGGGCATTATAGTCTAAAATTTTCTAACGCGCGGCAACATTTTTTGACGCACGTCTTTTATTTTTGACACATAACACCATACAAGTCTATGGGCGTCATTTCCGTGGTGAAACAAGGCGAAAAAATTCACCCATCCCTACAGGAGGGGTTGTTGCAGCCGTACTGTGGAGGATGCGCTGTCGCTATTGTCTGCTCAGTTTATCTGATCATGCTGCAACGTGTGAAAAGGAATTGCTAGCATGGGTGTTTTAAAGTACAGTTTTGCACACAATGCTAAATGTGGGATATATAGTGCAAGATTGAGGCCTTGGGGTATTGTTTTTCAGCACGACTTGGTTCTAATTGCGGCATAGGTGCTCTAGCTTCAAGTCATTTTGACATTAATGCACACCCTGCAACTCAACTTCAACTTCTTTCCAACCTTAACAGTCAGTGGATTTTTTGGTATGTTTATACAAGCATTCACACCCCATGTTTAGCCACTGTTTCTTGACAAGCAGCTCCATGACAATATGGGGTACATTAATATCTATACATTTTACAATGAAGTACATTTACATGAAGTATTTACTTCATGTAAACTTATTGCACAAGTAAAGGAATTTTTAATTTGTTGAAATATTCTAAAAACAGTGGTTGGCTTTTTCTTGAATGTTGTTTTACTTTTGTAAAAGCTTTACATGTAATTACAGTAGAACCCCCATTTTATGTCTTTCAGGGGACCAGGGAAAAAAGATGTAAAATCGGGGAAAAGGTAAAATCAAGCAAATGTGTTAAAGACCCTTAAATGTGAAGTATACAAAGGAAAAAAGGTCTGAAGTCATAATTTTATTTAAAACACATGTACTGCTACCCTTCTGCTCCAGCAATGCTCTCCACTTCTGCTGTTTCACAGTACAGCTCGATACATGCCCTCTCCTGCTCCACTGCGACTCACAGCTTTCTTCCTTCCCTGCTCACAGCTGCTTTCTCTACCTGCTTCACTGATCAGCATGGATATGGACCATGAGGGGAAGTTTCAGGAGCCTTAAATCACTAAGTAAGGGGGGTTTTTAGCTAAAAATCTAGCGATTAGCAAGAGACAGGGCTAAAAAAACGATGTAAAATCTGGGAAATTAAAATGTAAAATGAAGGAAATGCACCCATCGGAATGCATTAAGAATGGCGGGACTGTAAAAAAAAAAAAACACGTTTGGGAAAACGTTAAATCCGGGGACGTAAATTCAGGGTAATACTGTAGTATATATTGTTGAGTTCCAAAAGTACAACTGAACTCATGCTCTTTTTAGTATTGTGCTGCCTCAGTATAGTGGTTACTAGATGCTCCTCCAAATCCATATTTCACTAAGTGCAGTTGGTTGTGACATGGGAAATAGTGCCAGCCTGCAATTCGCAAGATTTCAAATTTATACCGGCCCACAGCCTCCGTCATGAAATTAATAATAATCGGCCCGCCATCTCAGCCTCGATCGTGACTATTCTCCTCGTCCACGTACCCTCACCACAATCTCTTCACGGAGCGCGTTATTCTCCCCCCCAGACTATACCTTACCCAATAGGCAGCACTTTGCAAGCAAGGAATATCAGTCCAACTTCCGGCTCCACACCCACATGCAGGAAGTGACGTCTACTAGTGATTAGTGGACTTTAGAGAGCTCTGCTATAGGCAGAAGTAGCTGCATGTGCGGTGCTGGAATGGAGCTGTGAAACCATGCCCAGACATGCCCAAAATATTGTCTGCCCCTCCTCTATGCCCTGGGCTGAAGGAAACAAGATTCAAATAATTTATATAGTGTAATTAAAGTTCATGTTGCTTGACTAATGTGATAAAATAGGATTTTGAATAACTTTTTTGGGTGACGGGTTCCCTTTAAGCCTTCTCTAATGTAACTGTCTACAGTCAGAATGCAGAATGTCCATCAAGGTTTTCCATGGACCGCCCCCGTTTATTGAAGTGCAGATTTAAATAGGAAACAGGAATTGTTTGTTCATATATTGCTATGTATTCAAGCTGGCCAACTACGTCAAAGTCATCCCATATCTGGCCGGTTCTTCACTCAATTTTTATCTGATTCATTAAAAATTCTATTGCTTTATATACATTTTACACAGGTACTATGGGGACAAGTTTTACCTACAACTTACGTGCTGCTTTCAAGGTTAAAACATGGTTGCCCTTTTATTAGCCACCAGTGGGATCCCCTGACTATAGCTGGGAAGGGTGGGAGCTACAACATGGAGCTGGCCACTGCTCCTGTATAAACAATAACAAACAAGGGAAAGTTGTGCTCACCACTAAGTACACAAAGTACATATAGACAAATACAAGAGGTCCTCTGCACTCAACCCATTATCAATATATTTAAGACATTGAGACATTTTGTGCATACAGCTACTAAAAAATGCCTTATGATGTAGTTGGCCAGCTTAAATATATTGCAATATATGGACAAATAATCCCTGTATTGTTTAAAGGGTAAGGCATTTTTTAGTAGCTGTATGCACAAAATGTCTCAATGTCTTAAATATATTGATAATGGTTGGGGAGTGCAGAGGACCTCTTGTATTTGTCTACTTGTTATTATAATAACATGTTGCTGGTGTTCAGAAAATAAATCCCCCATCACAAAATCTTTTAAGTCAGAGCACAAAACAAAGATATTTGAAAATATTTCAAAAAATAATTAAAACAAAATCATTTGGGACAGCTACCACTATTGTTGTATAGACCAAGTGGCAGATCATTTCACTAATGTGCCCAAGTATTACTGCTACAGCTACGCGATTCCTGTAATTTAATATTAATGATTCAAAGAATGTCAGGCTGAATAGTCCCCCCCCATTTTCACCTTACCAAATCTGTCCCTCGTTGCAAAAAGTTTGGACACCCCTGTTCTATAGTAATCTAGATGTAAGGGTTAACTACATATCAAATGCAATTACCCACTTATAGTATTAGGCGTGTGAACACTAAATCATTTAATCATAGTTTAAGGGTGTATCCTGCCATTTTTGCCAGCTTGGCCATCTGTCAGTAAGTTGCCCCTGCCTGGTAAGAATGATTCTCTCTTTATTACACACAGAGGACACAGCTAAGTGCCAGGCCTGTGCTGTTGGCGGTGATCTACCTTTCCATTGCATAGTGATTTGCCGCCTTGCCTGGAACAGAGCTCTAGATATCAGCTGTCTATACATAGGTGAAACCAACTCTTTAATTCCAATGCCCAGTAGACAAAGGGCCGGGTCAGCAGGCAGGACCACCCCAAGTACCAAGGACAAGTGTTTTAGCACCCCTTCCCAGTATGCTGTGAGGCCTGTACACTCCCACATGGTATGCAGAAGGGTGGCTTGAGGGGCTTCGCATCTAAGGCATGCGGGAGACACATTGGGGTACATCAGATGGAGTTTAGACCTAGTATAATAAGCTCTATGCACCATGTATGTCTGGAGTAACCTGTCGTTTTAGTTGTAGGACACATGTCTAGGGGCCTTTAGTGCCTCTCCCCACTGATCATCTGTTAAGAAATGAAAATCATTATCCCAAGCATCTCGGCTGCGGATTGGGGTGGCCTTGACATGAGCTATCATTATTTTCCGGTAGATCTTGGACAGAGTGCCCTTTTGGTGTGGTTGTAGGAGCATTTCAAGTAGTGGTGATGTTTCTAGGCATATTGGTTTGTGTCTGGATTGTCTACAGAGTGCGCTACCCAGTTGCTGGTACACTAACCACTGCCCACCTGGCAAACCATATCTACTCCTTAGTTCTGCAAAGGGCAGCAAGGTATCTGCCTCCCAAACATCTTCTATTGACGTAATCCCTTTGGTGGTCCAGCACGGTGGAGGGGTTACATGGGACAGGTATTGAAACTGTGGATTTCCCCAGAGTGGGGTTCGGGGTCTATGTTCACAATATTAAGCAGCTCATTAACCTTTTGTAAGGCTCTGACCTGTACACTGCAGATACTATTCTTTAACCCCTCCTTAGTACCAAAGATAACATTCCACGGGAACGCTGTTGACGTGGCTACAGCTCCCCATAGTTTATGTAGGGGTGGGTGGTAGTACGGTTGTAGAGGTGTTAGAAGATGTGTGAGTTGTGCTGTCAGGAAATAGCTATACATGTTGGGGAGTGCCAAGCCACCATCCCCCATCGGTCTCATAAGGGTGGATAGCCCAAGCCTTTGCCTAGATTTGCCCCAGATAAACTTTCTGAGCCTCTTATTGATGTTGTCAAATTTTGCTTTGGGCACCCACACTGGAGAGTGCCACAGCGGGTACAGCATTTTAGGCATGACCACCATTTTAATCAGTTGTATCCTCCCTACTGGTCCTAAGGGCAATTGCTCCCACACCTTAGCCTTCTCATCAAACCATTTTATCACTTTATCAATATTGTTCTTGGAGTATAGGTGTAGGTCTCGGGTTATTTCTAATCCTAGGTAGGTGAATTTCTCCACCATGGGCATCCCCCCTATCTCCCCCTCCGCTACAGGCCCCTCGGATTAAGTGGAAATAGAACTGATTTGGTCGGGCTCACTTGTAGACCTGACAGTTCCCCAAATTTTGTCGTGACTTCAAGAAGGCGTTTCAGAGAGGGGCCCCTGTCCCCCAAGTACACTAGGGTGTCGTCGGCATATAGTTGGATCTTTTCCTCAACACCCTGTATTGTAAACCCGATTATGTCTTTCGACTGCCGGACTGCCTGTGCAAATGGTTCGATTGCCAGCGCAAACAATAGGGGGGACATGGGGCACCCCTGTCTGGTGCCCCTTGCCAAGCAGAAGGGAGTGGTTAGCTCAGAGTTAATCCTCAATGAGGCCCTCGGGGAGTGATATAACAATTTAACTAGCCCTTGAAATACTGGACCTATACCAAAATGTGATAACACTTTCCAAAGATAAGGCCACTCGACTGTGTCGAAGGCCTTTGCTATGTCCAGGGCAGCTATAGCTCTCTGACCTTTATTCTCATGATCAAGAGTAAGATTTAGAAATAGCCGTTTAGTGTTCAGGACAGCTGTTTTCCCTGCAATAAAGCCCGTTTGGTCAGGACCTTTACATCCGCCGTAAGGAGGGATATGGGTCTATATGACTCGCAGAGCAGGAGATCTTTGCCTGGTTTTGGCAGCAGGGCAATTGCTGCCTCGTACATTGAATCTGGCAAACTTCCCTGAGCTAGGGCCGCATTATATGTCTCCAACAGTAATGGAGCTAGGATAAGCACATGTCGCTTATAGAGCTCAATCGGTAGCCCATCAGCGCCAGGGGCTTTTCCGTTTGGGAAAGACTCTATGGCCTCTAGAACTTCTTTCTTAGTAACTCTGTTTTCAAGGAAGTCCCGGTATTGGGGGGGGGGGGGAGTATAGGGGTGTCTAAGCCTTCCAGGAATTCGTCTATGTCCTCTAGGGGTTTGGTCAGTTTAGAGGAGTAGAGGTCAGAATAGAATTGAGTTAGTGTGCGATTAATTCCTTCAGTATCTCTTAAGGTGACCCCCTCCCGGTTCTGTATGGCCCCTATTGTGGGAGGGGTAGAGTGCTGTTTTGCCAGCTGCGCAAGCATCTTACCAGCTCTTTCTCCCTGCTCATATATTTTCGCCTTAGTAAAGAGCAAATTTCTCTGGGCTTTCTGTGTCATAAATATATTGTATTCCTGTTGCTTTTGTTTAAGTGATCTCATATTAGCCCCCGTTGGCTGCAGGGCCACCAACTGTTCCGCCTCTACCACCTCTTTTTCAAGGCTCTCCTGTTGTGCATACGCTGCTTTTTTAAATGCCGCTATATCAGCCCCTAATTGCCCTCTGAGGTAAGCCTTAAAGGCATCCCAGACCACTAGTGGGTCTGCAGTGCCCCTATTATGGGAAAAGAACTCCTGCATAGCAGCCTCTAGAGAGACTTTGTTGTCTATTATTTGCAGCCAGACCGGATTTAGGGACCATCTTAGCACTTTTTCCTTCTGTTGTACTTGGATAACCAGTTCTAAGGGAGAATGGTCCGAAATCCCCCTGGGGAGATATTGAACAGAGGTTATTTTAGGCAGTAGGGGTTTATCAATAAGTGCATAGTCAATCCTAGACAGTAAAAGGTGGGATTGGGAAAAGCAGGAATATTGTCTAGCCAAGGGATTCAGGTACCTCCAAACTTCCACCATCCCAAGCTCAACCACCAATTGCTGCAAATCAGAGGTTTGTCCGTGTAGGGGCTGACCTGACCTAACCCATTTATCCAGCTCTGGATCCATCAGCGTGTTTAGATCACCCATGGCTATGGTATGAGCAAATGGGTGCTGAGCCATAAACTGTGCCAGCTCTATCATACAGTCCCTCCTATAGGGCGGCGGAATGTATAAACTTGCTAGAATTAGTTCCATATTATTAATATGACAATGTATAAAAATATATCTGCCCTTAGCGTCTGATTTAACTGCACCCAGCACAAATGGAACTTTCTTATGAATCAATATTGTAACACCCGAGGAGTGGGTCGTATACGTGGAGTGGTAAGCCCACCCAACCCATGGCCTTTTCAGGGCCAACGTTTTGCTCCCTACTAAATGCGTTTCCTGGAGGAAGGCAATGGTGGCATGCTTTTGCTTGAGGAAGTCCATTACCAACCTCCTTTTTATCGGACAATTTAGGCCTCGGACATTCCAACTTATTCATTTCTCAGCCATACTGACCTAAGTGTTTTTCCCTTTGGCATGTACACACATTAAGTAATTTTCCCACAGACTTGTAGCTTGAGCATATACAATAAACATTAAACTTCAACATTCCCCGCAATTTCCTCCCTCCCCTTCCACCCCTTCCCCTGTTGGGGGGCAGAATTAGTCCCGAAACAAAACACATGTTGTAAACTGGGGTGGCCCTTAGGCCTGGTCTAACATTCAGACCGTGAACGTACAGTCAAGTGGTTAACCTGGGGGCAGTCGGAGCAAAAACCAAAACACACTGCGACTCCCCCTCTCCAGGACATTTAGCTAGATCCACAAGACAGCCTGGGTTCGGTGGTAATGTGGTTGGTGAGATTAGTAAGCCGACTAAGAGGCAACAATTCTTCATAGCCCCGAAAAGATCCGGTGACATAGCAAAAAAAAAAAAGGGAACAGACTGAATCGCCTTATCATTTTACCCCTTACAGCAATTGTAACACCATTACTATCCAAGGGCCTTCCCGTAATGCCCAGTCCCATGTAAAAACAGTGGCACAGTACAGTACACATTGGCACCGGGGATAATGAACGTAGTTGGACCACTATGGGTAACCAAATGTAGGGTGCTGGTAGTACGCCAACCGGCGCATAAAAAAAAAAAAAAAAAAGCTAGTGAATCTGGAGACATTTGTTGCGTCTAATGGCGTTGGGCGAAATAGCCAAGGAGCATAACAAAAAAGGGGTTATCCGAACAGTACCTGTACCGGGCATCTCAATCGAGACCATCTTGGGACTGCTTGCCGGGTTGTTAGGATGCTGGCACATTCTGGGCATCAAGCCACTTGCTGGCTTCTTGAGGCAGAGTGAAGAAATGCGAGGCACCATTCAACAGAACCCGCAGCCGTGCGGGATACAGCATGGCGTAGACGATTTTCGCTGCTCTAAGCCTCCTTTTCACTTCAATGAATTTCGCTTGCTGGCGTTGGACTTCTGCGGAGTAGTCTGCATATATGGAGATCGTCGTCGCTTGAAATTGCAGGGCTTTTTTCTTCTGCGCCATGGTGAGTATGTTATCACGGTCCCGGGCGTTCAATAATCTGGCAATTAAAGGCCGCGGTGGTGCCCCTGGTGGATTGGGCCTGGTTGGAATCCGGTGCGCCCTTTCGATCGCAAAAGAGGAGGATAGATTCGCCCTGCCAAAGTTGCATTCCAGCCATTCCTCAAGAAATTGTTCGGTTTGCTCCCCCTCCGCCTTTTCTGGGAAAACCCACAAAGCGCAAATTGTTTCGCCTCAGACGGTTTTCTAAGTCGTCCATTTTCGCAAAGCCACCTACAGCCATTCTGTGCACTTCTACCACGCGGTCAGGGAGAGGTGCGCAGGTATCCTCCAGAGTACTCACTCTTTGCTCCACCTCAGTAGTTCTCTCTCTTAGCCGCTGCAGATCCTGCTTTATAATGGAGAGGTCCAACTTTATTTCGTCAGTTTTGGTACTGATGAGACTGGTGCAGGTGGCCTTGGAATCTCTTATTTCCTGCAGGATTTCTTGCAGTGTAGGTTCAGGCGCTTGTTGCGGTGGGGGAGGAGAGGGAGACCTGCTGGGTGATCTTTGAGCGCTATTTTGTTTCTCTTCCCGGGCAAACCTGTCCAGCCTGTTCACCGATGTTGAGGCTCTTTTCTGAGCCTTGTTTTGCCCCATTAGGACTCTTTGGGGTAGCTGTAGCCAGTCTAGCTCGTCTGAGGCCGTCTTGAGGAGTTTTTCAGGGTCTTAAATCAGAATAAATATGGCCCGGAGAGAGGAGCACTCCCGCACACGTCCGTTCACATTGAGCTGCGAGCCACGCCACCTCAATAATGGGGAATATTTACCCAGATATTGACTGGAGCAACAGTACTGCCAGGTCAGTTAAAGGGAACAAGTTTATAAACTTGTTGCATGACAATTTTATGGCACAAGTTGTCGAGGAGCCAACCAGAAAAAATGCAATACTGAATCTAGTGGTCTCTAATGACCCAGAACATATAGCAAATTTGCAAGTAATTGAACTCCTGCGTAATAGTGAGCATAATGTCATAATATCATTTAATGTCTGATGCAAAAAACAAATATACACTGGGGGCAACAAAAACTATTAATTTCAAAAAAGTTAATTTTAGTGCCTCGGGGGCTACCCTTCAGAGAAAAGATTGGGGTATTATGTTTTCAGATAAAAACACAGAAAATAAATGGTTGTCATTTAAAATGATATTACCTTGTTACTGTTCTCAATTTATTCCCTTAAGGAGTAAATGTAGAAGCAGTAAGTATCACCCTATGTGGCTTAATATAGAAGTAAAGAAGTAATTAGGATAGAAGAGAAAGGCATTTAAATACTACAAGTCTGTGGAGACAGAAGCTGCATTGTATGAATATAAACACTATAAAAGAGGCCAATATTTAACCAAAAAAAGTTTATTAATAGTAAGGTTGAGAGTGTTGCTCCTTTAAATAATGGCACCAGTATGGGTGTAACAGATACAGAAAATGCAAATGTTCTAAATCAGTTCTTTTCTTCAGTGTATATTTAGAGTTCTCAGGCTCACTTCATAGCTGCACTGTTGGCTCAGCTCAATCTAGTCAGTGGCTGAATCAGGATATGGTTCATAAAGCTTTAATAAAAATTAAGATGGTGCCAGGGTCAGGTGGCATAAACCCCTGGGTTCTAAGAGAGCTCAGTTCAGTTTTAGACAACCACCTATTTCTGATTTTCTCAGCTTCGCTTTCATCTGGTATGGTACCTATGGATTGGAGGAAAGCTGATGTCATTCCAATATTTAAAAAGGGATTATGATCTCAGCCTGGCAAATATAGGTCAGTAAGTTTGACATCTGTGGTGGGCAAGTTATTTGAAGACTTGTAAAGGGATTACATTCAAAATTTTGTCCTAGTGAATGGCATTATGAGCAGTAATCAGCATGGCTTTATGAAAGATAGGTCATGTCAGATGAATTTGATTGCTTTTAATTATGAGGTAAGTAAGGTGCTGGACAGTGGGGGAGCAGTAGATGTGATCTATTTGGATTTTGACAAAGCATTTGATACTGTGCCCCACAAATGTCTGCTTTATAAACTAAGGTCTGTTGGGCTTAATGAAGTGGATATGAAACTGGCTACAAGATAGGGTACAGAGGGTGGTTGTTAATGGTACATTCTCTACTTGGAGTAGGGTTGTTAGTGGTGTCCCTCAGCAGGGCCGCAATCAGGGGGGCACTATTGTGCCGGGACTAAAGGGGGGCCCAGTTGTGCTCCACTTTTTGAAATAGCCAGGCCCCTCTTGACAGTGTCGAAGTCGTGCTGAACTGCTGAAGTCCCGAACAGCCAAAGTCGCAAATGGAGCCAAAGCTGCAAAAAGACCCAAAGTTGAAGTCCCGAAGCTGTGAAAAGATCCTACAAGATAGGGTACAGAGGGTGGTTGTTAATGGTACATTCTCTACTCGGAGTAGGGTTTTTAGTGGTGTCCCTCAGCAGGGCCGCAATCAGGGGGGCACTATTGTGCCGGGCCCGGGACTAAAAGGGGGCCCAGCTGTGCTCCACTTTTTGAAATAGCCAGGCCCCTCTTGACAGTGTCGAAGTCGTGCTGAACTGCTGAAGTCCCGAACAGCCGAAGTCCCAAAGTCGCAAACAGAGCCGAAGCGACGAAAGGAACCAAAGTTGAAGTCTCAAAGCCACAAAAGGAGCCAAAGCTAAAGACCCGATGCCACAAGTTCAGTTCTACTGAACACCAATGTTTTTTTTAAAATTTTTATTAAACCCCTGGCCACCAATGTATTATTTTAATACTCTATAGGCCCCTGCCACTAATGTTTTAAAAAAATATTCTCTGGGGCCCCAATGTTTGTTTTTAACTTGTAGGTGGGGCCCATGGCCTCCAATGTTTTTTTAAAAAATTTATGGGGGGCCCTGGCGCCAATGTTTTTTTTTTTACTTATAACGGTGTTCTGGTCACCAATTATTTTTTTAACTTGTAGGGGCGCCCTGGTGCCAGTGGGCCCTGACCAGCAATGGCTTTTTATAACTTTTGTGTGTGGGGTTTAACATTTTAGAGCTGATGTCTGTGTGGCCTTTTTACTGTGGTGTTGGGCTTGGGGGCTGGGGTAGGCAGTGTAACGGAAAACAAGGAACTTACCCCACGGGACGTCCAAGATGGCGACCTCCTGCTCCACCATGCGGTTCTTCCTGGTCGCAATATGGCCGCGTCAGAAACGTGTCGCCCCAGGATTGGTCGCCGGCGACGGAATGGACGCCGGCGTCAGAATGTGCGTCAGCGTCAGGACGTCAACGTGAGGACGCCGGCGTCAGCGTCATGACGTCACGGCGTCAAGTTTTGGCGCCAACTTTGGACTATTTAGTCTCATTTTCCCTTTGTGTCCTTGCCCAATTATAGGTCTATTTCGTATAGTTCCTGGGTGTGATTCTGCTATTACTGATTATCTGTGTACCGACTTCTTGCCTGTTTAAACGATTCTGATCCTTGCCGCCTGTATTGACCATTTGCCTGCTTACGACTATTCTTCTGATAAATCCTTTTGTACCGCGAACTTGGCGTTGTGTCTCCTCCTTGGTCCTCACTACCACTGAGCCTTCGGGCCGTGACAGTATAATTGGGCCATGGACCCCTCTGAGGAGCCTCAAGTTCCAACTGATGTCGGCAGAGCCGTTCGTGGATTGGCGTCCCGCATGCAGTCCTATGAAGCCCAGCAATCCCACTTCGGCCAGGCACTTGAAGCAATCCTGGAGAAATTGTCTGCCTTATCTCCTGCGGCCCCAGTCCCTATGCCGGTTCCTGTAACTCCGCTCCAAGTTTCCGAGCCTCGCATTCCTGCACCTCCTTTGTACAGTGGTGATCCGGAGTCATGCCGTGGTTTCATCAACCAGTGTGAAATCCTATTCACCCTGCTTCCAGGTCAGTTTGTCTCGGAGCGAGCAAAAGTGGGCTATATTATTACCCGCCTGCAAGGGAAAGCTCTGGAGTGGGCTTCTCCTCTCTGGGAGAAGGAGGATCCGGTAATTGATGATGCCAGGGCCTTCATCCGGGACCTACGCACAGTCTTTGATGCTCCTGGCCGGGCTACTTCTGCCTCGGCTCGTTTATTCCAGCTGCAGCAAGGGACTCGTGCTGTTCCTGAATACGCTATCGAGTTCCGAACTCTTGTGGCAGAAACTTCATGGAATAATGACGGATATCATGCCGCCTTCTATAATGGCCTGGCGATGCGCATCAAGAACGATCTCGTATCCCGTGAGATTCCTCCACGATGGGAGGACCTTGTTGCGTTGGCTGTGAAGGTTGACACCCGACAGAGGGAGTTCCAAGTCGAACTTGACAGGGAACGTACTAGGAAGTTTTCCAGGTTCCAACCCACCCTGGCTCCACGCTTCCAAAGACCTCTACTTCCCAGTCCGACTTCCAACCTTTTCCCTCCTCCTCCTACGGCACCTGCTACTTCTCCTTTACCACCTGAAGAGCCGATGCAGATCGGGCGGGCACGCCTTTCCGAGCAGGAGAAGCTCCGGAGAAGAGCTGCTGGGTTATGCCTTTACTGTGGGGGAAGAGCCCACTTCGCCCAGGAATGCCCAGTGAAGCCGGGAAACTCCAAAGCCTAGGTAAGCTTGGGGAGACTTACCTGGGTGGAATTTGTCCTCCTCCCCATTCCTCTGCTCAACGGTTTCTTCTTCCTGTTCAAATCCAGTTCGGCTCCAGGAAGATCTCGTCTCAGGCCTTCCTCGATTCTGGTGCTGCGGGCAACTTCATGGATCGAGCCTTTGCTGATAACCATGCCATTCCGCTCCTACCCTTGGCAACTCCTCTCCGAGTCCTGGCGATTGATGACCGTCCTCTTTCCTCTGCCATCATCTCGCAGTCTACTCAGGAACTTTCATTCAAGGTGGGCACTATGCATTTGGAAAGACTGTCTTTTCTCCTCATTGATTGCCCCTCTACTCCTGTTGTCCTGGGATTGCCATGGCTGTGTATTCATAACCCGGTCATCGACTGGGCAAGCTCTCAAGTTTCCCGTTGGAGTCCATTTTGTGCACACAACTGTTTACCTGCTGTTCCTGTTATCAAAGTTTCTTCAGTGTCTTCAAGTTCTTCTCTTCCTCCCGTGTACCAAGCCTTTTCCGATGTCTTTGATAAAAAGTCCGCTGAGACTCTCCCACCTCATCGTCCCTATGATTGTCCCATCGAACTGTTACCTGGTTCAATGCCTCCCCGAGGTCGCACTTATCCACTTTCCCCCTCCGAAACTTCGGCTATGAAGTCTTACATCCAGGAAAATCTTCAAAGAGGGTTTATTCGTCCTTCTACTTCCCCTGCTGGAGCAGGGTTCTTCTTTGTTGAGAAGAAAGACGGTAGTTTGCGGCCATGCATCGATTACAGGGGGTTAAATAAGATCACCGTAAAGAACAGATACCCTCTTCCTCTCATCTCTGAACTTTTTGATCAACTCAAGGGGGCTAGTGTCTTTTCTAAGCTGGATTTGCGTGGGGCCTACAACCTTATTCGGATCCGTGAGGGAGATGAATGGAAGACCGCTTTCAATACTCGTGATGGCCATTACGAGTATCTCGTCATGCCTTTTGGTCTTTGCAATGCTCCTGCGGTCTTCCAGGAATTAGTCAACGACGTTTTTCGTGACCTTTTGGGACAGTGTGTGGTCGTGTACTTAGACGACATTCTTATTTTTTCCAAAAACCTTTCTGATCATCGTTGCCATGTGCGGGAGGTTCTTTCCAGGTTGAGGAAAAACAATCTCTTTGCCAAGATGGAAAAATGTTACCTTCGAAGTTTCTTCCATTCCTTTTCTTGGCTACATCATTTCTCCTCAAGGTTTCAAGATGGATCCCGCCAAAGTTTCTGCAATTTTGGATTGGCCTCTTCCTACCAGCATCAAGGCAGTTCAGAGGTTTATTGGCTTCGCCAATTATTATAGACAATTTATCAAAAATTTTTCTTCCAAGATTCATCCAATTCTCGCCCTGATCCGTAAAGGGAATAAACCTCAACTCTGGCCCCCTCTAGCTCTCGAAGCCTTCAAGATCCTCAAGGAAGCCTTTTCTTCTGCTCCAATTCTCAGACACCCTGAACCCCTACAACCCTTCTTCATTGAAGTCGATGCCTCGGATGTAGGAGCTGGAGCAGTTCTGTCTCAAAGATCTTCTTCTGACGGTAAACTCCACCCTTGTGCCTTTTTCTCCAAAAAAATTTCTTCTCCTGAGCAGAACTACGACGTTGGCAATCGGGAGCTACTTGCCGTTAAGCTGGCCTTGGAGGAATGGAGACATTTGCTTGAAGGTTCATCTATTTCGGTGAAAATCTTTACCGACCACAAGAACCTTGAATTTATTCAAACCCTCAAGCGCCTCAATCCCCGACAAGCCAGGTGGGCACTTTTCTTTTCTCGTTTTAATTTTATTATCACCTTTCGTCCTGGCTCCAGAAACAAGAAGGCTGATGCTCTGTCCAGAAGCTTTGCTCCTGAAGATTCCTGCCCCGAAGACCCTGTACCCATTGTGCCCTCTACCAAGATTATTGCTGCCCTGTTTCCCTCCTGTGCCTCCCAGTTACTTTCTGCTCAATCTTCAGCTCCTGTGGAGACTCCTCTGGGCGTTGCCTTTGTGCCTCCAGAATTTCGTCATGCCATCCTTTCCCAGTCTCACAGTTCCAAACAGGCCGGTCATCCTGGGATTGAGAAGACAACAGAGCTCTTGTCTCGTTTGGTCTGGTGGCCGACCCTAAGGAAAGATGTCAAAGACTTTGTTTCATCCTGCTCCATTTGTGCTGTTTCCAAGTCCGGTCATTCCCCCCCAAGGGGTTACTCTTGCCACTTCCCATTCCATCTCGACCTTGGACTCACTTGGCGATGGATTTTATTGTCGATCTTCCTGTTTCATCTGGTCACACTGTCATCTGGGTGGTGATCGACAGATTCAGCAAGATGGCTCATTTCACGCCTCTGCGAAAACTGCCTTCTGCCCCTGAACTTTCTGAACTTTTCATCAAACATATTTTACGTCTCCATGGCTTTCCTGCTGAGATTGTGTCTGACCGGGGGTTCCCAGTTTGTTTCCAAGTTCTGGAGATCCCTATGCAAAGCTCTTAACATTTCCCTTCAATTTTCTTCTGCCTACCACCCACAGTCTAATGGAGCCGCAGAACGAGTCAATCAGGCCTTGGAACAGTTTCTTCGTTGTCATGTGTCCCTGTGCCAGGATGACTGGTCGGATCTTCTTCCCTGGGCTGAATTTGCTCACAACAACGCTCTGCATTCTTCTTCTCTGAAGTCTCCCTTCTTCTGTGTTTACGGTCTCAATCCTTTGGCGTTCTCCCAGGATCTTCTTCTTACCAATGTCCCTGCAGCCAATGACCAAGCGGCTCACATGTTGGCTATTTGGCATGCTACAGCGGCTAACTTAGAGAAGAGTTCCCTGGTGCAGAAAAGGTTTGCTGATAAAAGAAGGATTTCTTCCCCTCCATATACCCCTGGTGATAAAGTTTTTCTTTCCACTCGCAACATTCGTCTCAAGATTTCTACACCCAAGCTTGGTCCTAAATTCATCGGTCCCTTCCCTATCATCGAAATCATCAACCCTGTGGCTGTTCGTCTTCAACTTCCTCCTGAGCTACCGATACCCAATGTTTTTCATGTTTCCCTGCTTAAACCTGCTATGTCTTGTCCCTCTTCTTCTTCCTCTCCAGCTCCTATTTTGGTTGACGATCATCAAGAATTCGAAGTCAAGAGAATCTTGGACTCTCGTATTTCTAGGGGCATCCTTCAATATCTTATTGAGTGGAAGGGATTTGGTCCAGAGGAGTGTTCTTGGGTGAGGAGTTCAGACGTACACGCACCTGTCCTGATTCGTAAGTTCCACAGACTCTTTCCTTCTTCCCCTAGCCTCGGTGGTCCTGAGGCCCCCCCTAAGGAGGGGGGTACTGTAACGGAAAACAAGGAACTTACCCCACGGGACGTCCAAGATGGCGACCTCCTGCTCCACCATGCGGTTCTTCCTGGTCGCAATATGGCCGCGTCAGAAACGTGTCGCCCCAGGATTGGTCGCCGGCGACGGAATGGACGCCGGCGTCAGAATGTGCGTCAGCGTCAGGACGTCAACGTGAGGACGCCGGCGTCAGCGTCATAACGTCACGGCGTCAAGTTTTGGCGCCAACTTTGGACTATTTAGTCTCATTTTCCCTTTGTGTCCTTGCCCAATTATAGGTCTATTTCGTATAGTTCCTGGGTGTGATTCTGCTATTACTGATTATCTGTGTACCGACTTCTTGCCTGTTTAAACGATTCTGATCCTTGCCGCCTGTATTGACCATTTGCCTGCTTACGACTATTCTTCTTATAAATCCTTTTGTACCGCGAACTTGGCGTTGTGTCTCCTCCTTGGTCCTCACTACCACTGAGCCTTCGGGCCGTGACAGGCAGGGCCCAGAAAATTTTGTTGTACAGGGCCCTGGGATTTCTAATGGTGGCCCTTTCCCTCAGAACTCGATATTTGGTCCACTTTTATTTAACTTGTTCATTAATGACTTAGGGGAGGGTAATTAATGTAGCAGTGTTTGCAGATGACACAAAACTATGCAGCCCAATAAATTCCATGCAGTATGCAGCATATTTGCAACAAGATCTTGACAAACTGGTAATCTGGGCAGCTAAGTGGCAAATGAGATTCAATGTTGATAAATGTAAAGTCATGCACCTGGGATGTAAAAATATCCAAGCCACTTATACTCTTAATAGGACTACACTAGGTAAATCCATAATGGAAAAGAACCTTGGAGTCCTCGCCGATAATAAACTTGACTGTAGCAAGCAATGCCAGTCAGCAGCATCAAGGGCAAATAAGCTCTTGAGCTGTATTAAAAGGGGCAAAGATTCATGGGAGATGGGGATCATTCTTCCACTGTATAGAGCACTGGTAAGGCCCCATCTAGAATATGCGGTACAGTTTTGGCGTTCAATGCTCAAATAGGACATTATTCAATTAGAAAGGGTGCAGAGAAGGGTAACTAAGCTGGTAAAAGGAAAATCTTCCCGCCGTAATAACTTGAGGATCCGTGGGTTGCCTGAATCCGTTGTGGATCTACAGCAATCGATTATGGACTTGCTGCAGGAACTACTTCCGGCCCTACCGGCTGCGAGATTGGAGATGGATCGGGTTCATCGGGCCCTGAGGCCTAGACGACCAGATGATCCACCACGAGACATAATCCTTAGATTGCACTACCACCAAACCCAAGTGGCAGCTTTAGCGGCGGCGAGGAAGGTCGACAATTTGGTGTTCCGTACTCATCCCTATCAGATTTATATGGATCTCTCCCCGACTACATTACAAAAGCGGAGGAATATGGCACCCATCACCAAAGTGCTTCAACTTCGTAAGATACCTTATAGATGGCTATTTCCATTTCGACTGATGTTCTCTTACAACAACAGGCAGTATAACGCTGCTTCCCCAGAGGAGGGTTTGGCTGTATTGGTGAAATTGGGCTTCTCCGACGCACCTGTGGAGGCTGTTTTGCCCTCAAGCAGTTCCCAGCGCAAGGTTCTCCCCATTTGGGAAAAGGTGAGATCCCATTCTCAGAGGTCACGTTCCTCCGTTACTTGAACTCCTTCAGCTTTCACGGAGTCCTTTCTACATGATGTGTTTGGGCACTTTATTTGACTCATTTGGTCAGTTGGCCTTTTCCCCTTCTGCTCCAGGAGGCTTCAGTTCTCTCCCTTTCTCCTTTTGCAGTTTTTTTGTTTTACAGTTGACATTGGACGGTTTATTGCTATACTAACCTGGTCCTTTTCCCAGGTTGGGTCAGTCGCCTGCTGACCTTTGCTGAGACCCACTACGTGGCCACTGGGTTCTCCCTCCTACTGGGTGCTGATTTTGGACATATATTTTCTGTTACTTGCCGGCTGGCTAATGCTTTCCCCCCTTGGAATTGAGTCCCCTAAGGGCTCCTGAGGCTGGTCCGGGAGTGCTTTTTGACGGTGACTCTCTATTCCCCGGAAACGAACTGCTACTCTGGTTGAATTTTTGGTTTATTGTTAAATTATATTATGTTGTTGACAAGTGAAATTCCTTTTCTATCTATCACATGGCTTAATGTTGCAAGTGCGATTTTGCTTTCTATTTACTTTTATTGCTAGGCAGTGGCTTATTGTGGCAGAACTCTGTTCCCCTTTTCTCACCATGGCTTGCGGGGGGCAATTATGGTATAGCGGTATTGATATTTCCTCATGGGGGTTAAAGTGCTTAGTTTGATGTCCAAGGGTTTAATTCTCCTATGAAACGTACTAAAGCTTTCTCCTACTTCTCGTCCCTAGACGCAGACATCCTCTGCCTACAGGAGACCCACTTCTCCCATTCCTCTTATCCCAAATATCTACATAAGAGGTACCCTACAGTACTATTAGCTACTAGTCCTAACAAAACAAAGGGGGTAGCAATTTGCTTCCACTCCAGATTGGAGGTTACGATTAATGATACATTATTGATCCTGAAGGTCAATTCGTCATAGCCATGGTTAGCATGGGGATGTTCCGCTCACTATTGTGTCGTATTACACTCCGAATTTCGATCAGATTAAATTTCTGTCGCAGTTATTGATACTTGTTCTCAAATTCAACAGGGACAACTAATTCTCTGTGGAGACTCTAACCTTGTTTGGAATCAAAATTTAGACCGTTTGGTAATTGGTAAGCCCCAGAGTCCCGGGAAATTCAGTAGAGATTCTGTTAAGTTTAAGAAACTCTTAGCGTCCTATCGGCTGATAGACGCTTGGAGAGAATGTAACCCTACAACGCGACAATTTTCCCATTACTCTGCTCCTCACAAGCTATCCTCTCGTATCGACCATATTTTCTCTCGCCCGCGCTTTTGCCTGCACTCCGTACTGCCAAACTGTTTAATATAAGCTGGTCTGATCATTGTCCTAACTGTATAACACTTTCCCATATTTGGGAAAGGTCTAGCTTTGGGGCTTGGCGTCTGAATGACTCTTTATTGAGTATACCTGCTACAGTTGCAATAATCAAAGAGTCCCTTGTTAATTACTTTCGGGAGAACCTCCTTACAGTTCCTTCTGCGGTTACTATTTGGGAGGCTCACAAAACGGTTATCCGGGGTGTTTTTATACAACAGGGCTCTAGGGCCAAAAAGGCTAGAGTGGCGGCTATTAATTCCCTGACTCAGAAACTAGATAACTTGGTGGAGGCTCAGAATGATTCCCCTGAATTAGATTATTCTGTTCAAATCTCCCAACTTCGAAAGGGAACTGGACATGCTGTTAACAACTTATGCTGAGAAAAAGTTGAGATGGGCTAGACATAAACTTTATGGTAACCTAGACAAGCAGGGAAGAATGTTGGCTCGGAAACTGAATGAGAGATGTAGCCTCCCACTGTCCATAGGATTAGAACATCCCAGGGCTCCTTGTCGGGGAACCCAGTAAGATAGCGAACCAATTTGCTCATTTCTATGAAACCCTTTATGCAGCTCCAGTATCTGTGCCT
This sequence comes from Xenopus laevis, assembly GCF_017654675.1. Taxonomy (NCBI): domain Eukaryota; kingdom Metazoa; phylum Chordata; class Amphibia; order Anura; family Pipidae; genus Xenopus; species Xenopus laevis. The sequence continues at coordinate 82,614,372 of NC_054372.1, forward strand.
GAATCGGCGTTCGATAAGTTTTTCTCTACGATTAGCCTTCCCGAGTTGTCCCTGATCAGGCTCAGCTTATTGACCGGGATGTCTCCTTAGAAGAGGTTTCTCTGCTATTAAATCCTTAGCATCTGGTAAAACTCCCGGGCTTGATGGCTTATCTAATTTATATTATAAGAAATTTGCTGAACAATTGGGGCCCCACCTCACCTCTATGTTGAATGCACTGAAAAATGGAGAGTCCTTACACCCTGAAACGCTCAAAGCTAAGATTTCGGGCTATCCCTTAAACCCGACACTGATCTATCTGAATGTAAGAAACTATCGGCCCATTTCAGTGTTGAACACGGATGTGAAGTTGTTGGGGAAATTCTTGCTCAACGCATTAACAGCTTCTTCCCTCAAGTGATTCACAAAGATCAGGTCGGGTTTGTTCCTGGACGCCAGGCCTCAGACGCCTATTAGACGACTTTTGTTGTTAATGGAACACTCTAAAACCTGTAACCTTAAAGCTATGTTGTTTGAAGTTAGACATTTGTAAGGCGTTTGACTCCCTTAACTGGAGTTATTTGTATTATACTTTGGGTAAGTGGGGGTTTGGGGAGGGGTTTCTGCAATGGATCCACTCACTTTACCGTAATCCCACCGCGATAGTTGGTATGTTTGGTTTCTCCTCCCACACCTTTTCAATTCGTAGAGGCACCAGACAGGGGTGCCCATTATCCCCGATCTTGTTTAATTTGGCTATTGAACCGTTAAGCTCTAGCAATTCGATCCAATTCTGATATTTCTAGGATAGCCATTGCCGGTACTCATCATAAAGTGAGCCTTTTTGCAGACGATTTGACACTTATCCTCTCCAAACCCCTAACATCTCTTCCTAACCTGTATAGATTAATGGACATATTTGGGACCTTATCTGGGCTTACGATTAATCATAATAAGACAGAGGCTTTAAACCTCTCCCTCTCTCACCAGGAAGTTAAATTACTACAGCTGAACTTTGACTTTGTGTGGCAAATTCACTATATTACTATTTTGGGGGTCAAACTTACTAATTCCTATGAGTCCATGTATAAATTTAATTATTTACCGATGTAACAAATCCTTGGGTGCCTTGCTGGAGAAATGGACGCATCACCACCTGTCTTGGATAGGGCGTATCAACTCGATAAAGATGTCTATACTTCCTAAGCTTTTATATCTGTTCCGAACCCTTCCTGTTGCAGTTCCGTTATCTGATCTTGCTGGGTTTAGCTCCAAGCTTTGCGATTTGTTTTGGGCTGGTAAGTTCTCACGCGTTAGCAAAACGAATATGACGTTGCCTAAGGATAAGGGGGGGTTAGGTTTTCCTGATTTTTCGCTATACTATAAGGCGGCCCAATTAGCTCAAATAGTGACCTTTACACACGATTGCTGATAGCCCTCACTGGGTCCACCTAGAAGCTCTTTTTGTAAGCCCTACTCTCCTTCGGCTTTAATTTGGTGCCCCACCAAACTTAGACCTAAATTAGGTAGTGTGTGCTTATTACATACTATTAGGCTTTGGGATAGTGTTAGGTTGCGGTTTCGGTTGCAATCCCCATTGACTCCAGCAGCTCCTTTGTTGGGTAATCCGCTTTTTTCCACCGGGCCTGCAACCTACTCTATTTCAATGGTGGCGAGATCAGAACTTTTTGTACCTAGGGCAGCTTTTCTCCTTATTAGGGCCCTATACCCCTCAGAACTTTTCTCAGAAATATAGCGTGCCGCAGGTTGAAAGCTATAGAGTGATCCAAGTATTGCATTATGCTCAATCTTTATGGAAATCTTCTGGGGTGGTGAACAGTTCTCAGACCTTTTTTGAGCATTGGTGTTGTAAAGCGCCCAAATCGCGGGGAGTGATTTCAACTTTATACAATAACTTTTTTGTCCTGACTGACACCCGTCAGGTTTCCTATACACACTTATGGCAAGAGGACATAGGATGTCAGATGGGCTTAGACGACTGGGAAGTAATTTGGTCTAATATCAAGAAATCTTCCAGGAATGTCTCCCTCTTAGAAACAAATTATAAGGTTTTGCTCCGGTGGTACTTGGTCCCCGCACGTATAGCGCGATTTATACCTTTGGCTGATGATAGGTGTTTTAGGGGTTGTACTCATAAGGGCACTATGTATCATATTTGGTGGCTATGCCCTGTGGTTCAAAGATTTTGGATAAGGATTTATAATATGATTTATTCCATTTTTAATACGCCTATTCCCAAACATCCTAGTACGGCCCTATTATGTAAAAAACCTGATGCTCTCACGTCACACCAATTCCAACTTTTCCTGCTGATTATGACGGCTGCCAAACAAACAATCGCAAAAGGCTTGGAAAACCAGGTATATCTCTGTCGAGGCCACGAAGAGTAAAATTGATTGGATAATGGTCCAGGAGAAAATGTCTAGCATTCTACTTGATACCCACCAGAAATACCTGTTGGTTTGGTCCCCTTGGATTGAATATAGATACGGTACTAATTATCCGACTGCCTTTCTTAGCATTTGAAACGTTACCACTGTCTTATCTCACTTGTCACTGTTTTTATAGGATTTTCAGAACTTGTCCACTAGTTTAATGGTCATTTGATTGTCAGTATTTTGTTTTTTATTCACCAACAGTGGATGTTTATAATTTATCTATAAGCTATGTGTACATTTGTGAGCTGTTTGATGTACCTACACGTGGAGACTTTCTGGTATATTTGCAGACTCAATCTGTACTGTCTCTTACTATGCTACTGTCGGCTTTTGTCAACTTTGTTTTTGTTTTGTAAACTCAATAAAAATATTGGAATATAAAAGGAAAATCTTAGCTATGAGGAAAGACTGGCCAAATAAGGGTAGTTCACGCTGGAGAAGAGGGGCTTAAAGGAACAGGTCAATGTGAAAACTGGTTAAATATACTGTATGTGTAAAATAAAAAAAAAATTTAATATGATTATTTAGCCAAAACTGTAATATATAAAGCAGGAGTGAAGGGGGGCCTCATGGGATGTAAATGTTCAGTGAGTTTGCAATTGATACTCAGCATTCACCTCAGATTTAAAAGTAAACAGTTATGACCCATGTGGCCTTCCCCAAGTCATTGATTGGTTACTGCCTGGTAACCAGGGATGGGCGAATTTGACCAGTTTCGCTTCGCCAAAAATTCGCCGCCGGCGAAATGTCGCAGACGCCCATTAAAGTCTATGGGCGTCAAAAAAATTTTGTCGCGCAGCGAAACTGTTTTGACGCGCGTCTTTTTTTTTACGCACGCTGCCATACGAGTCTATGGGCGTCATTTTTTCAGCGAAACGAGGCGAAAAAATTCGCCCATCCCTACTGGTAACCAATCATCGGAAACCAAAAGAGCTGAAAAGCAGGCAGTAGTGATCTGGCTGTTAAGTTAGACATCCAGTCACTCCAGCCTTTATACATTACATTTTTGCAAAACTAACTACAGTATATTAAAAAAATATATATTTTGCAAATCTATTTACCCAGTTTTTATTTTTATACTGAACAATTAATGTGAGGGGTGATATGATAATGATGTATAAATATATAAGGGGATCTTATAATAATCTCTCTGATCTTTACAGTGAGAGCTGTGAAGATGTGGAATTCTCTCCCTGAATCAGGCTAATACGTGAGATAGCTTTAAGAAGGGGTGCAATTACTTTTTAGCAAATGAGGCAATACAGGGTTATGGAATTAGCTCAAAGTACAAGTTGATCCAGAAACTAGTCTGATTGCCATCTTGGATTCAGGATGGAATTTTTCCCCCTCTGAGGCGAATTGGAGAAGCTTCATATGGTTTTTGTTGCCTTCCTCTGGATCAGCTAGCAGGTTAGGCAGGTTATAATAGAGTTAAAAGGTTTAACTTGATGGAAGTGTTTCTTTTTTCAACCTAACTTACTATATTACTATGCTACTATATGTTGCTACTATATGTTGTCTTGCACCACTACTGTCCATTACAAATATAGAAGAAGCCATCAAGTAGTCCTGTGATCATATCTGGCCACTAGAAAAGATAGCAACTGCTATTTTTAGTGGATTATATATGATACTATTTATAATTTGAATTTTTTTTTTACTGTATACCCATCGCATTTAATATATTTAAATATATAAAATATGAGAAGGCATTACTGTGACTGTAACAGCTACTTACACTGAAGCAATAGTGACACTTTTCTGTATAAACTATTTTAATATGTATGAGTAACTTGTCTTTTTAAATTATTGTTAACATAAGATTCTTTATTAACTACTGTATATTGCATACTCTTGGGTATTTGTTACTTATATCAATAAATAACAAATACCCAAGAGTAAGACCACAGGCAGTTATTGTTGAATGAAACATAATCAGTGAAAACCATTGATTTAACTACAAATAGTCTGGTGTGTAATATTGGATTTTTATTACCAGCAGAACAACCTGTCATCCAATACTATCTATCTACATACTATATAAAGAAAGACTGCTTACCACTTAAGACTCATTTACTGATCACTTACTATGCAAGATGTGGTAAAAACAAGCCCATTAGCACTGTTGTGAAAGCCACATATTGCTATATTGTATAGCCGTAGATATAGAGATATAGTGTTGAAGTTAAGCTGATATTCAGTAATACTGTATATAGAAGTGAAATAGGAACCATTTGTATTGCCACCTCTATATACAGGTGTATTTACTTACTTGTGTTATTTCAGTTACAGTAAACACATGTTTCACATGCTTTGATGAAAACATAATTTCTCATGATCAAACATCATAACGTCTTATTGTAACACAGCCTCTGATAGGCAAAGGGCAGGGAATGTTGGCATCTTCCACTCTGCACATATCCATGTATGGGTCAAACAACACAAAGCTTGGGATATCATGAGTTACACTTGCTCTTCTCTGTCCAAGTAAGAAGATTCGCCCATTAACCGTGCAACATCCCATAAAAAACTTGCGGTTCAGACATTCTTCACTGAGCACCAACCATTCCTTAGTCGCAAGGTCAAATCGAAGTGTCTGTCCACCAATTGTATATAAGATTTCATTAAGAATTGCAGCACATAAATCATATCTAGAGAAAATGATGACAAGCATTGTTTGTCACAATTCTGCATGTATAGCAGACTTTATAAACAGTATTTTTGTTCTCATTGAGATGGGGTTGTATATACAGTGATATAAACTGAATTATTGCAAACTTCCCTTGTAATATTATGTGGTCATTTATTAAAGGGGAACTATTGCAGAAAATCTAAATTTAATATAACAGATAATATTACAATATTATTTAAAATTTATATAAGCTTCATCATACCAAAATAAGAAACTTTCTAAATACAATTAAAATTTTGTATGTTCACTGTCCGTCTCTCAGTATCTGTCTCTCTTCATTCTGTCTTCATGCAGGCATGACAGTTACAGTGACAGTTTGATCCAATGTATCTTAAAGGGCAGCTCCCTTTCCTAGCAGATGTATTAGCGTTCACTGAAATAGCTGATTCCAGTACAAATAAAGGATAACAAAATAACTGCCTATTGCACAAAATTTTGCATGTAAAGAAAAAGATTTCTGGTGATTTTAATAGAGTGAGCTCTAACACATCTTCCAGGCAAAAGCAGGCCTGGGATTATTGGCAAGGCCACAAAGGCCCAGGCTTAGGGCGGCAATATTATAGGAGAGGCATGCCACCCAGCCGCAATTCAATATTATCAGAAGCACTAGGGCTCGCGATGGACGGGGGCACACTCGCAAGGGGGGGCACAGGCAGCCCAAGTAGAAATCCAGGCCTGGGCAAAAAGAAGCCGCCCTTTAAAGATATATTGGATTTTAAATTGTCATTAAAAGTCAGACTCCCACCTTCTGCACGGAGACAGAATGAACACAGATTTGAATTGTCTGTAGCCAGTAGCACAGCCAGCAAATGAGAACAAGCTGGTGACCGGTGGCTGTGCACTAACAAGCAATTTACAATTGAGTGTCTTTGAGTAAATATTAGCAATAGTGTACCTTGGCAGTGGAGAATAAGCAAATCACATCCACCTCATTAAGTGCTCAGTATTTAGTTGTTGGATTCCACTGTACACATCTCCCATTTTCATCTCGACCACAGATGACATAGACTTTAGTACCACTGCTAGAAGCTGCTGCTCTTTCAACAGTCTAAGAAGTGGGTGCCGACTCTCCCACTTCAGCACTGCAAGGTCCAACATTTCCACATCTGCAGTCACTGCCTTCGTCAGTACTCCCTCCTAGTTGCATACAAGTGAAAGCCAACTGCCACAGCACAATGGCAGTTCCTGGACATCTTCATTGGTGGCCCATCAGTCCAAGAGTTTTGGGAAGAGTCATAAATAAGTACCCAGTCTATACTGTACCACACAAAGTCCCCACGGAAGTAACCTCCAGTCACTATTAAAAGGTTGCCTGTAATAGAAGAGATACATTTTAAAATGCTTGCTTTCAAAATATTCAGGATTGGCCTGTGCTTTTACAGTCTCAGCTCATCATTGAAATATTCTGAAACTGCAGTCAGAATTCAACCTTCTTTGTTATGCTAAAATTAGCTAGATTTTTTTCTAACCTTAAAAGTGACAGTAATGAGATAATGAGCTAGTACACATCTGACACAAGGAACTTCAGTTACAGTAAACACATGTTTCACATGCTTTGATGAAAACATAATTTCTCATGATCAAACATCATAACGTCTTATTGTAACACAGCCTCTGATAGGCAAAGGGCAGGAATGTTGGCATCTTCACACTCTGCACATATCCATGTATGGGTCAAACAACACAAAGCTTGGGATATCATGAGTTACACTTGCTCTTCTCTGTCCAAGTAAGAAGATTCGCCCATTAACCGTGCAACATCCCATAAAAAACTTGCGGTTCAGACATTCTTCACTGAGCACCAACCATTCCTTAGTCGCAAGGTCAAATCGAAGTGTCTGTCCACCAATTGTATATAAGATTTCATTAAGAATTGCAGCACATAAATCATATCTAGAGAAAAATGATGACAAGATTGTTTGTCACAATTCTGCATGTATAGCAGACTTTATAAACAGTATTTTTGTTCTCATTGAGATGGGGTTGTATATACAGTGATATAAACTGAATTATTGCAAACTTCCCTTGTAATATTATGTGGTTCATTATATTAAAGGGGAACTATTGCAGAAATCTAATTTAATATAACAAGATAATATTACAATATTATTAAAATTTTATATAAGCTTCATCATACCAAAATAAGAAACTTTCTAAATACAATTAAAAATTTTGTATGTTCACTGTCCGTCTCTCAGTATCTGTCTCTCTTCATTCTGTCTTCATGCAGGCATGACAGTTACAGTGACAGTTTGATCCAATGTATCTTAAAGGGCAGCTCCCTTTCCTAGCAGATGTATTAGCGTTCACTGAAATAGCTGATTCCAGTACAAATAAAGGATAACAAAATAACTGCCTATTGCACAAATTTTGCATGTAAAGAAAAAAGATTTCTGGTGATTTTAATAGAGTGAGCTCTAACACATCTTCCAGGCAAAAGCAGGCCTGGATTATTGGCAAGGCCACAAAGGCCCAGGCTTAGGGCGGCAATATTATAGGAGAGGCATGCCACCCAGCCGCAATTCAATATTATCAGAAGCACTAGGGCTCGCGATGGACGGGGGCACACTCGCAAGGGGGGGCACAGGCAGCCCAAGTAGAAATCCAGGCCTGGGCAAAAGAAGCCGCCCTTAAAGATATATTGGATTTAAATTGTCATTAAAAGTCAGACTCCCACCTTCTGCACGGAGACAGAATGAACACAGATTTGAATTGTCTGTAGCCAGTAGCCAGCCAGCAAATGAGACAAGCTGGTGACCGGTGGCTGTGCACTAACGCAATTTACAATTGAGTGTCTTTGAGTAAATATTAGCAATAGTGTACCTTGGCAGTGGAGAATAAGAAATCACATCCCACTCATTAGTCTCAGTATTTAGTTGTTGGATTCCACTGTACACATCTCCATTTTCATCTCGACCACAGATGACATAGACTTTAGTACCACTGCTAGAAGCTGCTGCTCTTTCAACAGGTCTAAGAAGTGGGTGCCGACTCTCCCACTTCAGCACTGCAAGGTCCAACATTTCCACATCTGCAGTCACTCCTTCGTCAGTACTCCCTCCTAGTGCATACAAGTGAAAGCCAACTGCCACAGCACAATGGCAGTTCCTGGACATCTTCATTGGTGGCCCATCAGTCCAAGAGTTTTGGGAAGAGTCATAAATAAGTACCCAGTCTATACTGTACCACACAAAGTCCCCACGGAAGTAACCTCCAGTCACTATTAAAAGGTTGCCTGTAATAGAAGAGATACATTTTAAAATGCTTGCTTTCAAAATATTCAGGATTGGCCTGTGCTTTTACAGTCTCAGCTCATCATTGAAATATTCTGAAACTGCAGTCAGAATTCAACCTTCTTTGTTATGCTAAAATTAGCTAGATTTTTTTCTAACCTTAAAAGTGACAGTAATGAGATAATGAGCTAGTACACATCTGACACAAGGAACTAGGGAGCCTTCGCAAGTGTTAAAGAGGTTGTTAATTATAATTAATTGTTTGTGATTTGTGAATTCTTTAGCATTTTGTTCAGTAGCTCTCCAGAATGACATTTCAGAGGCATTCTGGATGTTGGTGTCCAAATTGCTAGCAACCAGGCAAGGATTTGAATGGCAGACTTGAATATGAATAAAGGGGGCCTGAATTAGTAATAATAAGTAACAATAAGAATAAAATTGTAGCCTTACAGAGCAATAGTTTATGGCTGCTTTGGTTAAGATGGCCATACATGGGAAGTTTTAGTCATAACTCTGTGAATGATCCTATGGGCTTAACGATTGTTTAAACGAGTCATGCATCTATGGTTAACAATATATGAGGAGCCTTTTGCTGTATCTTTGTCATTTAGGCACAAGATCTAACATATATTAACCAATAGCAGTCTGTTCCAGTAAAGGATTAGGTAAGGGGTGCTGTGGAGGCAGCAGGAGGAAGGTGAGTCCTTTAGGCAATAGCTGGCTGAACCCACAAGACACAGACAGGAAAAGGACAGGAAAAGGGTGACGAGGGCCATAAGACTAAGACTAGAGACTAAGAACAGAGCGGAGTGGAACAGGACAGAGGGCGAAGATCAGGACTGGACTAGATGGGATGAAGACGGCGATGAGTCAATACAGGAACAGACTGGATAGGAACAGGATGGAGCAGGAGTGAAACAGGAACAGACTGGATGGGACAGGACGGTGTGGGCATAGATCTGGAGCACACTGAAAGTATGGGACAGGATGGTGCGGGCGTAAATCGGGAGCATAGTAAAAGGATAGTACAGGACGGTGTGGGCATAGATCGAACCAGACTGGGAATTGAATGCAGAAGGACTGGAGCAGAAGGATTGTATTCAGAAGGACTGGAGCAGAATGACTGGAGCAAATAGCAGGAGAGGGAGGTAAAGGCAGAGCAAGATACAGAGCGAGACGAGGGAAGATATAAGACAGGGTAAAGGTACAAGTCAGAACAGGACAGGAAGCAGGAACAGGCAAGGCAAGGTCAGGTCAAGGCAGAAATAGGTTAATGCAAGGTAAAAAGTAGGACTGGATCAGAACCAGGAGGGAAAGACAAGGCAGGATCAGAAAAAGGTAAGGTAAGGAGGAAAGGCAGGACAAGGCAAGGCACAGCAAGGAGGCTAAAGCTGGAACCTTAGCTAAGGGTGATGCCACAGTGCTAGTTTGGGAAGCCAACGCTCAGGCAAGGAGTGATTGGAAGGCTGGCCTTAAATAGGGCTGAATCAGCCCTGATTGGCTGACTGCAAACCAATCAGGCTGCTGGGCTAGAGCTGCAAAGGCCAGGTAACCCTACTGGCTGCTCACCTGGCCCAGTGGTTAAAGCATTGAGCCAGAAACCCAAAGGCCCTTGGTTTACTTAGTTTACCTTCACAAAAAGCATTAAGCAGTGAACAATTGTTTAACAATGATTATCTTACTGTATTATCCACTGACCGATTTCATTGTTTCACAACGAAATTTTGAAACCTGTCCTATCGACTATTGGGATGATTTTGTAAGAACGACATCATCGTTTGCACCCCAACAATATGTAGACGATTTATCAGATTTTATCACACAAAAAAATCTGACCATGTATGGCCACCTTTGGTGAACAGCAAATACAAATGAAAACTGGCACAATGGGTCTCTTGCAAGCAGGATTAACCCTGCAGATTTATTGGTTCAAGCAATGTAATGTAATATAATGTCTGAAGAAGGGGCTTGCCCCAAAATGTTACATTGCTTGCACCAATAAATGTGCAGAGTTAATCCATCTTGCAAGAGACCCATTGTGCAGGTTTTCCTTTGTATTTGCTGTTTATTTGAGGGTGCCAATGCCTCTGGAGATACTGAGCACCACGTGAGAACAAACATTCAAAGGCCAGGGTGTGCTGGTGAGTAATCCTGTTTGTTCACCTTTAGTGAACCCCATTTGAAAAAAACTGATCACCTTTATGTGGAATTGTTATGCTTACACACAAATAATTTTAAAACAAGAGGCTCATACTAATAATCATGGTAGCACAGATTTTCAGTCAGCTGCAGAAGATAAATGAAAATAAACATTTGATCATGAGTTACAACATTTGTAATTGTGCCCAGTGTTGGTAAAACATTAATGCATATATTGAATACATATTTATACAGTATATTAGCACCTTTGGGAGTAAAGCCAAAATTAGTGTTATGTTTAAACATGTCACCAGTTTGTCTAATTTATTTTGAAGAAGCAAGTTTGGAAAACTTGCAAAGCACAGTGGGTATCTGTGCATAAAGACTGTGGTTACCTTAGGGAGACTTGGTTGTGTCATATCTTTATTATACACAATTTGTGTATATTTTACATATGTTGTGTTGTGTATCTGAGGATGTCATGTCATTTATATATTAGATGGCATCATGACATAACAAAGGCAAGCTTCAGCATACCGAAATAACAAACTTTCTAAATACAATTAATTAAATATTCTATGCTGTTTTTGAAATAATCAAGTTTATCTTCACTAACCTACTGTCAGCATCTGTTTCTTAAATTATGAACAGGAAAAACAATAATAAATGTGGTAAATTGACTGTGATGTTGTTAAATAAATAAATAAATTCATTTTTGTGAAAGTTCAGAATCAAGTGTCATTATTCAAATATGGTGAGAAAAGCAGTTGCAAAAGCTTAATTAATTGGTGCAGGTTAAAGTGCTAATAGTGCCTAAGTGCTAATCTGGTACATGATTGACGCCCACTAATAAATAGATTACCCAGTAAAAACTTAACATTTAATGGCTCCTTAAAGTGATACTGACACTAAAAAATGAATTTTAGCATATGAATGTACATTAAATGTTACCTATAGGTCATGTTGATCATTTTTTGCTGAGAGGTTTGTTTTTGTATATAATTGTTAGTTGAAGTTCATAAGCCTGACTCTCTGATACTCTGACACTCTGACTTTGCCAACCAGACTGTCCCATCTCAGCCTGTTAGTTACAGTTTCTAATGCTAACGGACTCCTGCTGCACAAATATGGCAGCCCCCTCATACAGGAACATGGGGGATCAGACAGGTAATATAAAAGCATCATGCAAATACTTTATGGCAAAGTTAGAAGTAGCTTGCAAAGCCAATATTATAATATATGTAAAAAAAGTTTAATTTCAGGTGTCAGTATCTCTTTAAAAAATACACACATGTAGAGGGAAATACAATTAAAATAAATTAGATGAAAATGAAAGTTGTAGGGGATTGCGGCGTAATTAATAGTTCATTATGCTGGTCCCACCTAGATCAAACATCAACCCGGATGCCCTCAGATTAATTCAATAATAAATGATGGGGGTACTTAGGGAGTGAATACGGAGGTGATTGCGGAGGTGTTGTTTGTTGGCAGGAACGGCATAGAGACCAATGATTGAAAATCAATCTTAAATATACAACTCTGTATTCAGTATGGTGTGCAAAAGAAATTAACTATCACTTTGTCCTCTCAGAGGCACCTAATGATAAATGGCCTATTCCCTGAACACTTATAGAACGCAACACCTTGTACTGAAAAAGGACTTGGTCCAATTACAAAGTCCGCATGAGTGCAGAAAAGTTACCGGTCAATCCATTGTGTAAGACTACTCACCGCTGTGTGGAGGGGATGTCTGGTTCTGTTCGTCCCTGCAGGCAAGTAGTTGGTCGCAGTCGCCAGCGAAGACGTGCCTGTGCGTTCGTGCGCATTGTCGCGCGCGTGTCTTGGCGCGTGTGAGTACGTTTGTGCGCTGCGTAGCCCTGCGTTTCTGCGCATGTGAGTTCACGCTGGGCCTATATCAACTCAGTTGACATACAAACAAATTGCTAGGTTATCTTAGTTCATTTACAAGAGACCCCAGCATTGTATATTTGATCTCCTGTTGTTGACCCGGCTATTCCTGACTCGCTTGAACTCTGCCTGCACCCGACCTCGGCCTGATATTAACTACGAACCTGATCTGCCTGCATCTGACCTCGGCCTGACTCCATTACGAACCTGAGCTGCCTGCATTTGACTCGGATCTGTTTGACCTCGTCCTTCTCACCCTTGTTACCTCGTCCGGACTCTCCGGCCTCTTTTCACAGCGCATTCTTCCTGTCTCACCTTCAGGTTAGTCTGTCGCTGGTGGAAGCTGCTTGTGAGCCCTCCTCTGCAAATTGATCCGCATAAAGCCTTATACCATTGTATGCCAATAAATCTTGAAAAAGTTAAAAAGTATTTCCCGCCATTCCTCCTCCCATGAGCTACTGTCCCCCCATTTGGTCAATCGCTATTCAAAATAACCTAGCGGTGGAGCTCAACGCCTAACGCGCGTTTCGCCTGTGAAGGCTTTCTCAAAGGCAAATGGTGCTATGATCTCTCGATATTTACATCATCGCGGTTGCGCCGATTGGTTTACAGGTCATCGCATGGTCCGCAGACCGTACTCCTAACTTAAATATCTGTTAATAATGGAGTTAGTGATGTAACTATAACAAGTGGGCATTTCTATACTATCTTAAGTAAGGTTTTAGAGCTTCAAAAGGAGACAAACTCTATATATGAAAACTACAGCTATTCTCTAATTGTGGCACCATTTATAAAACAGAAGTTTTATGAAAACTTTCATAGTTTTTACATAACCATGAATGTATAGTATACAGAATTAGGAAATATGCTAGGAAAATAAGTGTATTTAAATGAGAATAGTCGCCAGTCGCCAGCGAAGAGAAATGGACAGGTTTAACATCGGAAAATATATTCTCACATATATACATACACATATGTATATATATACAAAAAAGAGATAATAACAGCACTCACGCTTTCTCCTCTCGTTTCACGGTGCACGTCCTTTGAGGTCTCCGGTCAGTCCTCTTAAATATATAGAAAAAACAGTCCTGGACAGCACTCGTTATTGTATCAAAGAGATTGTATTAAAGATTAAAATTACATTACCATGATGTGCACATGATAGCAACGTTTTGAGCCCAATTGGGCTCTTTCTCAAGCCGTGTGTACAATGTTTAGAACAAAATCCAATTATTTATAGTCCATCCTAGGAAGTGACATATCAGGCGTTCATTTATACATGTTACAAGGTTTAAACCATGCCTAACATATGTATCAATCAAAGTATAACCAGCAGAGTTTACAATTAGTACTCATATTTTTTATAGAAACAGATATAAATTATAATCCTTGTTTAGACCATGTGGGTGTAAAGAATTCAATCCTCCCTCTGTTTTAGTCTCAATTCCCGATCGACCCCCTCTCTCTAATGGGGGTACCATTTCTAGCACTGTGAAACGTAACTGTTCTGCTGTGTATCCCGCCGGGACGGCCGATTGTGTCGGGCATAGGCTCGATATTTTGCCCTATGGCAATTTTGTTGGACAGGGTCCTTATATACCGGGATTAACGTGCACCCGCAGGTAACATACACCTTTTGAATTTGGAGTGGAAGTGGAGTCATGGCGTCAGCACAGCATCCGGATCGTGCAGTGTTCAGTTACACGGAGACCCAAGCTGAGGAGATTGTTGCTTCGTTTGCACAATCGGCAGGCTTTCTACGGGTCCCAGTATCCTCGCAATTGCAGAGAAAATTTGAGGGACTGAACCGGCATGCGATCAATCTGGAGTTACACGCTGAGACGCTGGCAGAGTACTTCATGAATAAGCGGATCCCCAGAGGCCTACGGATCTCACTACGACCAACGCTGTTTGAAGGTAATGATGAATTTCGTTTGAGATTCACACAAATACTAAACAAATGTTCATATGATATTATGACATTGACAGTGGAGTTTATTACGAAGGAACTCAAAACGGTTAATAGTGAGATGCAAACAGTGAGCAATTGGCCACAGGGATGACCGCACAGGAGTTAATTGATTTAAAGGAACAGATGCAAATTAAATTAGATAAATACAAGCAAAATAATGAGAGACAGAAAATACAGAAATTTGATCGGGATACTGTGGATTATGAGAGAGGGAGAGTATATCAGTGGAATCGTGTTGATGTCAATGGGAGAGGAGGAACACGGAGTTTAAGTGTTCCACGTAATATGGAAAGATCTGCACGCATGGAGGATAAACAGGATACAATTAGGGATGCTCAGCATTTTTTAGAGGTTCCAGGAGACGTCGAGGTGGCAGAAAACACAGGTGCAGTCAAAAAGAAAGTGCTACCCCCAAAGAACAGACAGGAAAGGAAGGCGAACAAGTAGTCTTCAATATTTCTTCACTCCCTTTAACAGAATCACAGGTGGCGGTTTTGGGGAAAGGTTTAAACTTTTGTTTGACTTCTCCAGTGGATCGCTTCCAATGGGATGTGGATTTATACAGATTCTATCGGACTCTGCGCCTGAAAGTACATTGTTCCACCTACATCCTACTCTGTTGTGGAGACATATATTAATAACATTGAACGTGATTTTGAGAAAGTGTGTCATCAGGGGTTGGGTACTCCTGATTTGATACCTAATGTAACTAAACAAGAAAGGGATGCTATACGTAATTTAATGGCTGACAACTGGATTACTATAAAACCCTCAGATAAAGGAGGTGCAATTGTTGTCATGGATACGTCATATTACAATAATTAAATTTTAAGTCAATTATCGGATAAGGCAGTTTATAAAATATTAGATGGAGATCCCTTAACATGGATCTCAGAAAGAATTGAGCGGATGTTAATCAGTATGATTGACAATAATGTAATTTCGGCAGAATTGAAAACCTATCTTACTGTAAAATTTCCACGAACACCGACTCTGTACACACTTCCAAAGATTCGTAAGAACCCTGTCCAACCACCGGGACGGCCGATTGTGTCAGGCATAGGCTCGATATTTTGCCCTATGGCAATTTTGTTGGACAGGGTCCTTGGACCTTTGGTTACACACACTCTCTCTTATGTGCGAGATAGTGGACACTTTTTAGAAAGGCTGGATGGCCTTAATGTATATGATAATGATAATATCTTACTGGCCACATTTGATGTGTCCAGTTTATACACCTCAATACCTCATGATGAGGGCTTGAGAGCATGTGAATGGATATTACGTGGAAGTGGACAATATCAGGACATGCAAATTTAATTCTTTTTGGCAGCCCTTGAGATAATTCCAGGATATTTTTTATTTACAGTTACGTGGAACCGCGATGGGATCGAACGTCGCCCCATCATACGCCAATACCTTTATGGCTTGGCTTGAAGAACTGTTCATATATCGGGATGATCTTTCCCGGGAACATTGTGTGGCCTGGTGGAGATAAATCGACGATATTTTTGTGGTATGGCGGGGTGACGCAAGCTCCCTATTGCGGTTCCACAAACATCTCAATGGGTTCCATTCCCACAGGTTTTTGATTCGCAAGAAATTTAATTTTTGGATGTATTGATATATAGAGAAAGAGGTTTACAAACTAGACTTTACTCTAAGCCTACAGATCGTAATCAGATATTACATTTTCAAAGCAATCATCCTGTACATACAAAAACCTCAATACCTATTAGTCAGTTAACTTGAGTACACAGGTTAGTGAGTGATCCAGTAATTAGGGATACCCAGATTAAACAAATGAAAACCAAATTCAGACAGAGGGTATACCCAGCTAGGACATTAGATCAGAGAAGGCTACGGTCCAACAAAAGGTTAAAAAATCCAAAGAACCCAGAGTCACGTTTGTCACTCAATATGATGCATTAAGCAAACACATGAATGGAATTTTAAAGAAACACTGGTATATATCACGTGGAGCATATCCTATGGTAAGAGAGTTTGCGTTGCCACCATTGATATTGTATAAAAGGGGCAGAACGATTGGTTAACTAATACCTTAATGAGTAAAGAAACCACACAAAAAGATACATTTTTGGGAATAAACAATAATGGTATGTATCCCTGTCTGAATTGTAAACAATGTAGATATGTGATGAAGGGGAAAACCTTTAAGCATCCCGGCACAGGAGAAATAATTCAGATACATGGATATCATACCTGTTCAACACAGTTTGTAGTATATGCGATTGTGTGCCCTTGTGGTATGATTTATGTTGGAGAGACTGTTCAAAAAGTAAAATCTCGGATTTCACAACATAGATCAACAATCAAATTGGGAAATATTGCCACTCTCCAAACATTTTAAAGAAAAGGGACACACAGCAGAACAGTTACGTTTCACAGTGCTAGAAATGGTACCATGAAATTTTATATTACCGCACACCTCCTTCCACTTATTCTGCGTAGTGGTGCTGGTCTTCCGTTGACCTTGCCAGGTCACCTTACTGCTTTATAATTTCGAAAAACGGTCCGCACACACCAATATTGCAGTCGGGGATTGTGCCCCTTTTATTAATGCCACCAACAATCAATAATCAACGTTTCGGGGGGACACAGCCTCCCTTCTTCAGGATAAATTCACAAAGTGCACAGTGCTATATTTTTATACCCTTAACTCCTCCCATCTCATCTGTGTAACATCTCATTAGTGTCATTTATGTGATTAACTCATTCAGTTCATTTAAGTCCAATATATCAGTGTAAATCATGTTTTAAATAATGTTATAATTAAACATATATTTCTTCAGTTAATGGAAAGCATTTCTTTCAATTAATAAAAAACATTTTTTTACTCACTGCCCCTGGTTGCGTTTTACTTTAGCTTTAATATTTGGAAAATCTTAACACCTCTCGTGTGTAATTGGGCTATCATGATACTTCATCTGTGAAGGAAAAGGGTGATTGTATAAATTATTAAATAGTGTATAAATATCTAAAAACCTACAAAACCACATATATTACAGAAAACATGTCAGATTAAAATCTTCATTGAGGCCTTTAGGCGAAAGTGTTTTCAGACGCCAGATCCAATAGGCTTCTCTCCTCAATAATGATTTTTTAAAATCAACACCTGCATTTTTATAAATAACTTCTAAAACTTGCCATCTTATTTGGGAGACATTATGTTTCACATTATAAAAGTGTCTAGCCAGTAGGGTTTCTCTTTTATATTTCTCTTTACTTTTTTATCTTTAGGATCGGTTCCTTCATCTGGTTTGTAATTTCTAATCACGCTTTTATGCTCGTTTAGACGTGTTTTAACCGCTCTTGAAGTTTGGCCCACATACCCAAGACCACATGGGCATTTTAACAAGTAGACTACCCCTTCCGTATTACATGTTGCCATATGTTTTAATTGAATTCCATATCCTTGACTCGGATGAGTACATTTGTCACCTTTAATTATGCCACTACAGTGGCCACAATAGTGACACGGAAGGGTACCCCTCTTGTTAAACATCACACCCTTAACTTTCTTTGGTTTGAAATCCGATCTTATTATTCCATCCGCCACACTCCTACCTCTTTTAAAACTAAAGAGTGGTTTTTTAGTAAATAATTTACCATAAATTTGGTCTTTTTGTAAAATATGCCAGTGTTGCAATATACTTTTCTTTATCAAATTGGAATGTGGGCCAAATGTGGTTACACAAACACACTCCTGTTCCCTCTTTTTCAAGTTTCTCTTTGGTGTTAACAGATTTTCTCTTTCAATCCCCATTACTTCATTTTTAACCTGATTCAGTTCACCTCTATTGTAACCTCTTTCACAGAATTGTTTTACAATCACTTGTGCCTGTCTTTCATACAAATCATTTGTTGAGGTAATTCTTTTAGCCCTTATGAACTGGCTTTTAGGTAGTCCTTTGCTGACCCCTGCTGGATGAAAGCTGTCTTTCCTTATAAGATAGATTGTTTCTATCTGTTGGCTTTCTATATAAATCCGTAACAAAATTACTATCCTTTATTGTTATTTGTACATCCAAGAAATTGACGGTTTGTGGACCCTTGCTCATTGTAAATTTTATTGTGTCATGTACACTGTTGATATACACGAAAAAGTTTTCCAATTGGTCTTCAGTGCCAGTCCAAACTATAAACATGTCGTCCACAAACCGTCGCCACATACCAATATATTTATTGTATTCCGGATGTTGAAGGATGTATTCATGTTCAAACCAATGCATATATATGTTTGCATATGCAGGAGCCATATTAGCACCCATACTCGTACCTTGCAGTTGTAAATAGAAATCTGTGTTAAAGCGAAAATAATTTCGCTTCAACACAAATTCTAAGCAACTGCATAAAAAATTGACCTCGTGCATGGGTAACTTTTCTTTCACTAAGTAATCTCTACAGCATTCAATGCCTTCCTCATGTTTAATCGAAGTATAAAGATCTTTTACATCGATTGTACAGAGTATGGGTGACTGGGAATCAATTTTTAACTCTTTTATTGTGTTCAGGAAATGTGTTGTGTCTTTGAGGCAGGTATCAAGCTTAGGTAAAATTTCTTGCAAATATGTGTCGACATAAATTGCCAACGGTTGTAATAGGGAGTCCACACCTGAGACTATCGGTCTTCCAGGAGGATTAATCAATGTTTTATGCACCTTTGGTAATATATAGAAGACTGGTATTCTCGGATTTTCCTTTTTTAACAGGCCTTCAATCTCAGGTGTGATACTCCCCATCATGCATGCATCATTTAGGAATACCCCAATTCAAGTCTTTAATCTGTTAGTTGGATCACTTTGTAATTTACAGTAATGTTTTACATTTTCCAATTGTCGATTAACCTCCTTAACATATTTCTCTGTGTCCATTAACACTATACTTCCTCCCTTATCTGCTTTTTTATAACTATATTTATGTCATTCTGTAGGGTTTCTAATGCTTTCCTTTCTTTTAGCGTTAAATTTTCCCTTTTACGAGTTATACATGTATTCAAATTATTTTCCACATCTTTATACACCACATTTGTAAACGTTTCTATGGAGGAATTAACAACATTCGGATTATAGGTACTGCGATTTTTAAGTTTATTATATAGAACCTCAGTTTTATTATGGGGCAAAATTCCCCTGGTTTTATCCATAAATATCATTTTTAATTTGAGGGTTCTTATAAACTTAAAAAGTTCTACCTGTACAGTAAAAGGATCACTCCTAGCTGTGGGCACAAAACCTAACCCTTTGTTCAAAACAGACAATTCATCTGGGGTTATAGTCCTGGACGAAAGGTTTATGACAAGATCTTTTACCTCCTCCCTCTGCGTGGATTCATCTTGTTCCCTTGCTGCATTGCCTGCGCTCCTTCTCCTCTCAGCTGTGCAGTCCTGCGTGTTGTTGTGGTGTCGCCTCCTGCCTCTCCTGAGTCCTCTCCTCGTTTGCCTGTGGCCGACAAAAAAGGAGAAGAAGTAGACGGGGATGCGCTGACCTCTCTTGCCGGCATTTCAAACGAAGATTCTTGCGATCCGGTGGTTGACGCGCTCCCTCTACGATGCCCTTCGTGTTCCTCTACTGACGTCATCCTTGTGCGCCGGTCACGTGTGCGGAAGCGTCTGCTGACTGGGCCTCGGCGTTCTTCCCTTCTTTGCTGCGCCCATGTGTATACCTGGCTCCGCTCATAGTCTAGCGTGTCCCGCTTGAACTTCTTCAATTTCTTCTGAAGGATGATTTCGTGGAGTTTATCCAGCTCTTGCCTCGTTTCTTCAAACGCTTCCTTAGCTTTCTCCTTTGTGAGTATATTTTTTAACTCTGTCGCTGCCTTGTACACCTCCTGTGTGGTTTCCTGAATCTCCACCTGTAGTGCCTCTATCATCAGGGTCATTAGATCCAGACTGCATCTATCCAATATTTGGTGCCACTTTTCTTGAAAATCTTTGTTCTCTTTGCAGAGTATGGGCTCCAGATGGATGCGTAGTCCCCTCGGGATCCTAGACACTTTTATATATTCTGCCATCGTACTTAAATGCAGGGTAAGACTTAATTCCTTTTTACTCACATATGTGTAGTTTTTTAGCAGATTTTTCTCCGGTTCTTTGGGGGTTAACACTGGTACATTTTGAACAGTGCTTAGGATTTTCTTCCTTTCCTCCTCTGTGTAACCGAATGGTGCTGCACACTTAGTGGTGGTTTGGCTTATGTCCACAAACGACATAATGGGTAGGGTGCTGGTTAACTTTCTTGGCTGAATCTGGTTCAATGAAATTTTATATTACCGCACACCTCCTTCCACTTATTCTGCGTAGTGGTGCTGGTCTTCCGTTGACCTTGCCAGGTCACCTTACTGCTTTATAATTTCGAAAAAAGGTCCGCACACACCAATATTGCAGTCGGGGATTGTGCCCCTTTTATTAATGCCACCAACAATCAATAATCAACGTTTCGGGGGGACACAGCCTCCCTTTATCCTAAAGAAGGGAGGCTGTGTCCCCCCGAAACGTTGATTATTGATTGTTGGTGGCATTAATAAAAGGGGCACAATCCCCGACTGCAATATTGGTGTGTGCAGACCGTTTTTCGAAATTATAAAGCAGTAAGGTGACCTGGCAAGGTCAACGGAAGACCAGCACCACTACGCAGAATAAGTGGAAGGAGGTGTGCGGTAATATAAAATTTCATTGAACCAGATTCAGCCAAGAAAGTTAACCAGCACCCTACCCATTATGTCGTTTGTGGACATAAGCCAAACCACCACTAAGTGTGCAGCACCATTCGGTTACACAGAGGAGGAAAGGAAGAAAATCCTAAGCACTGTTCAAAATGTACCAGTGTTAACCCCCAAAGAACCGGAGAAAAATCTGCTAAAAAACTACACATATGTGAGTAAAAAGGAATTAAGTCTTACCCTGCATTTAAGTACGATGGCAGAATATATAAAAGAGTCTAGGATCCCGAGGGGACTACGCATCCATCTGGAGCCCATACTCTGCAAAGAGAACAAAGATTTTCAAGAAAAGTGGCACCAAATATTGGATAGATGCAGTCTGGATCTAATGACCCTGATGATAGAGGCACTACAGGTGGAGATTCAGGAAACCACACAGGAGGTGTACAAGGCAGCGACAGAGTTAAAAAATATACTCACAAAGGAGAAAGCTAAGGAAGCGTTTGAAGAAACGAGGCAAGAGCTGGATAAACTCCACGAAATCATCCTTCAGAAGAAATTGAAGAAGTTCAAGCGGGACACGCTAGACTATGAGCGGAGCCAGGTATACACGTGGGCGCAGCAAAGAAGGGAAGAACGCCGAGGCCCAGTCAGCAGACGCTTCCGCACACGTGACCGGCGCACAAGGATGACGTCAGAAGAGGAACACGAAGGGCATCGTAGAGGGAGCGCGTCAACCACCGGATCGCAAGAATCTTCGTTTGAAATGCCGGCAAGAGAGGTCAGCGCATCCCCGTCTACTTCTTCTCCTTTTTTGTCGGCCACAGGCGAACGAGGAGAGGACTCAGGAGAGGCAGGAGGCGACACCACAACAACACGCAGGACTGCACAGCTGAGAGGAGAAGGAGCGCAGGCAATGCAGCAAGGGAACAAGATGAATCCACGCAGAGGGAGGAGGTAAAAGATCTTGTCATAAACCTTTCGTCCAGGACTATAACCCCAGATGAATTGTCTGTTTTGAACAAAGGGTTAGGTTTTGTGCCCACAGCTAGGAGTGATCCTTTTACTGTACAGGTAGAACTTTTTAAGTTTATAAGAACCCTCAATTAAAAATGATATTTATGGATAAAACCAGGGGAATTTTGCCCCATAATAAAACTGAGGTTCTATATAATAAACTTAAAAATCGCAGTACCTATAATCCGAATGTTGTTAATTCCTCCATAGAAACGTTTACAAATGTGGTGTATAAAGATGTGGAAAATAATTTGAATACATGTATAACTCGTAAAAGGGAAAATTTAACGCTAAAAGAAAGGAAAGCATTAGAAACCCTACAGAATGACATAAATATAGTTATAAAAAAAGCAGATAAGGGAGGAAGTATAGTGTTAATGGACACAGAGAAATATGTTAAGGAGGTTAATCGACAATTGGAAAATGTAAAACATTACTGTAAATTACAAAGTGATCCAACTAACAGATTAAAGACTTGAATTGGGGTATTCCTAAATGATGCATGCATGATGGGGAGTATCACACCTGAGATTGAAGGCCTGTTAAAAAAGGAAAATCCGAGAATACCAGTCTTCTATATATTACCAAAGGTGCATAAAACATTGATTAATCCTCCTGGAAGACCGATAGTCTCAGGTGTGGACTCCCTATTACAACCGTTGGCAATTTATGTCGACACATATTTGCAAGAAATTTTACCTAAGCTTGATACCTGCCTCAAAGACACAACACATTTCCTGAACACAATAAAAGAGTTAAAAATTGATTCCCAGTCACCCATACTCTGTACAATCGATGTAAAAGATCTTTATACTTCGATTAAACATGAGGAAGGCATTGAATGCTGTAGAGATTACTTAGTGAAAGAAAAGTTACCCATGCACGAGGTCAATTTTTTATGCAGTTGCTTGGAATTTGTGTTGAAGCGAAATTATTTTCGCTTTAACACAGATTTCTATTTACAACTGCAAGGTACGAGTATGGGTGCTAATATGGCTCCTGCATATGCAAACATATATATGCATTGGTTTGAACATGAATACATCCTTCAACATCCGGAATACAATAAATATATTGGTATGTGGCGACGGTTTGTGGACGACATGTTTATAGTTTGGACTGGCACTGAAGACCAATTGGAAAACTTTTTCGTGTATATCAACAGTGTACATGACACAATAAAATTTACAATGAGCAAGGGTCCACAAACCGTCAATTTCTTGGATGTACAAATAACAATAAAGGATAGTAATTTTGTTACGGATTTATATAGAAAGCCAACAGATAGAAACAATCTATTAAGGAAAGACAGCTTTCATCCAGCAGGGGTCAGCAAAGGACTACCTAAAAGCCAGTTCATAAGGGCTAAAAGAATTACCTCAACAAATGATTTGTATGAAAGACAGGCACAAGTGATTGTAAAACAATTCTGTGAAAGAGGTTACAATAGAGGTGAACTGAATCAGGTTAAAAATGAAGTAATGGGGATTGAAAGAGAAAATCTGTTAACACCAAAGAGAAACTTGAAAAAGAGGGAACAGGAGTGTGTTTGTGTAACCACATTTGGCCCACATTCCAATTTGATAAAGAAAAGTATATTGCAACACTGGCATATTTTACAAAAAGACCAAATTTATGGTAAATTATTTACTAAAAAACCACTATTTAGTTTTAAAAGAGGTAGGAGTGTGGCGGATGGAATAATAAGATCGGATTTCAAACCAAAGAAAGTTAAGGGTGTGATGTTTAACAAGAGGGGTACCCTTCCGTGTCACGATTGTGGCCACTGTAGTGGCATAATTAAAGGTGACAAATGTACTCATCCGAGTCAAGGATATGGAATTCAATTAAAACATATGGCAACATGTAATACGGAAGGGGTAGTCTACTTGTTAAAATGCCCATGTGGTCTTGGGTATGTGGGCCAAACTTCAAGAGCGGTTAAAACACGTCTAAACGAGCATAAAAGCGTGATTAGAAATTACAAACCAGATGAAGGAACCGATCCTAAAGATAAAAAAAGTAAAGAGAAATATAAAAGAGAAACCCTACTGGCTAGACACTTTTATAATGTGAAACATAATGTCTCCCAAATAAGATGGCAAGTTTTAGAAGTTATTTATAAAAATGCAGGTGTTGATTTTAAAAAATCATTATTGAGGAGAGAAGCCTATTGGATCTGGCGTCTGAAAACACTTTCGCCTAAAGGCCTCAATGAAGATTTTAATCTGACATGTTTTCTGTAATATATGTGGTTTTGTAGGTTTTTAGATATTTATACACTATTTAATAATTTATACAATCACCCTTTTCCTTCACAGATGAAGTATCATGATAGCCCAATTACACACGAGAGGTGTTAAGATTTTCCAAATATTAAAGCTAAAGTAAAACGCAACCAGGGGCAGTGAGTAAAAAAATGTTTTTTATTAATTGAAAGAAATGCTTTCCATTAACTGAAGAAATATATGTTTAATTATAACATTATTTAAAACATGATTTACACTGATATATTGGACTTAAATGAACTGAATGAGTTAATCACATAAATGACACTAATGAGATGTTACACAGATGAGATGGGAGGAGTTAAGGGTATAAAAATATAGCACTGTGCACTTTGTGAATTTATCCTGAAGAAGGGAGGCTGTGTCCCCCCGAAACGTTGATTATTGATTGTTGGTGGCATTAATAAAAGGGGCACAATCCCCGACTGCAATATTGGTGTGTGCGGACCGTTTTTCGAAATTATAAAGCACTAGAAATGGTACCCCCATTAGAGAGAGGGGGCGTTTGGGAATTGAGACTAAAACAGAGGGAGGTATGGTGGATCAATAAATTGAATTCTTTACACCCACATGGTCTAAACAAGGATTTTAATTTATATCTGTTTCTATAAAATATAACAGTACTAATTGTAAACTCTGCTGGTTATACTTTGATTGATACATATGTTAGGCATGGTTTAAACCTTGTAACATGTATAAATGAACGCCTGATATGTCACTTCCTAGGATGGACTATAAATAATTGGATTTTGTTCTAACCATTGTACACACGGCTTGAGAAAGAGCCCAATTGGGCTCGAAACGTTGCTATCATGTGCACATCATGGTAATGTCATTTTAATCTTTAATACAATCTCTTTGATACAATAACGAGTGCTGTCCAGGACTGTTTTTTTCTATATGTATATATATACACACATATATGAAAGTGAATTACCTACAATTTCTCGTGTAAGGTCAAATTAGAGAGTCACTTTTATGTTCTCTATTGTTCATGTGGAAACCACTATCACATTCTCTATTGATGATTTCTTCGGCACAGGGACAATGGTGGTGGTTTTGAAGCACTTGGGACAATGGAGGTGTTCAGGGAGATGTTAAAGATGTCAGTGAAAACATCTGCCAGCTGAGCTGCACATTCTCTTAGCACTCTGCCAGGGATATTGTCTGGTCCTGTAGCCTTCCGTGGGTTTACTCTTTCCAGAGTCATCCTCACATCAGCCACTCTCAGACGCAGTGCCTCGTCACTAGGCAGAGTGATGGTCTTCCTCATTCCTGTGTTGTTCTGTGCTCCAAACCGTGCATAGAAGTCGTTCAGTGCATCTGCAATGGAGGCGTCACTGTCACAGGCAGGTGGTGTTGACCTGTAATTTGCGATAGCCTGGATGCCCTGCCACATGTGCCGTGTGTCACCATTCTCCTGGAAGAAGTTGTGTATTCTCTGAGTGTATGTGCGCTTAGCTACTCTGATGGAACGGGAAAGTTTGGCTCTCGCTATTCTCAGTGCGACTTCATCACCTTCTCTGAAAGTCAGTCTTGGGCCCTCAGTAACACAGCAGTGAACCATGGCTTCTGGTTGAGGCGTGTAGTGATGCACTTGGAGACAGTAACATCATCAATGCACTTTGTGATGTAGCTGATTACAGATGACATATACTCATCCAAGTTGATGTAGTCGCTGTAGGTGGCAGCCTCCCTAAACATGTTCCAGTCAGTGCACTCAAAACGGTCCTCAGGAGCAGTCATGGCTCCTGCTGGCCATGTTTTCACCTGATTCAGAACCAGTTTAGAGTGCCTGATAAGTGGTCTGTATGCTGGAATTAGCATAACAGAGATGTGGTCTTAGTATCCGAAGTTTGGAGCGGGGCTCTGCTCAGTACGCACTGGAAATGTTTGTGTAAACCTGATCCAGCATGTTTAGCCCTCTTGTAGCAAATTCCACATGCTAATGTTTAGGGAGCACTGACCTGAGATTCGCATGGTTAAAATCTCCAGCGATGATAATCATTCCATCTAGGTGTTTTGTATGTCCGTGATAGCGCTGTACAGCTATCAGAGCGCATCTTTGGTGTTCGCGCTGGGAGGAATGTAAACTCCAATAATATGAATGGAGGCAATCTTACAGGGCAAATAAAAGGGTCTGCACTTCACAACAACAAACTCAACCAGCGGTGAGCAGTGGCTGGACACAAGCACAAAGTTCCTGCACTATTTAGTGTTGATGTAAACACACAGACCACCACCGAGATTCTTACCACTCAGAGCAGCGACTCTGTCAGCTCGAACCGCGACTAGTCCATCCAGCCGAATTGCGGCATCTGGGACTCTTTCGCTGAGCCACGTCTCTAGTGAATTCACGCTCGGTAGTTTGCTGGAGTCAAATGTAGTCCATTTTATTTTCTATGGAGCAGACATTAGATAGTAGTATGGATGGGAGAGCGGGTCAGCTGGGGTTAGTTCTTAGCCTAGCAAGGACTCCTGCTCTATTTCCGAGCTTCCGCGTCCTCATACACTGTTTCCGAGTGCTTCTCCTCCCTTCATTGGCCCCGCAGATCCCGTAGTGTATGCAATAAGCCATCCTTTATCGTAAGATATGCATGATTGCTGTACCGAAGGAGTGTCTGGCGATTATAGACCTGAACCTTAATTGTTCCGACGTCCATAGATCCCCAAAAAACAAATTAAAAAAAGCACAAAAAAACACAAAAAAAGCACCTTGTGATCCGGAGAGGCTGATGTAATCTACTGTTGTACCGCCATCTTGTCCGCCACTAGGCCCACAGTCTTCCCCCAAGGTGCCCCATGTCACCAGGCAGCAGTCTGCCCTGCAGTTCAGGCCCCAGCTTGGTCCCGGGTACCTCTACTACACGAGTCCCTGGCTTCTGTCGAGGAGGTTGCCCCGTTTTGTTCTCTGGCTCTGTGTGTGCTAGAGAGACAGTTTTCCTCCTTTAGGTAGTGGATGTCCCTTTTAGTCTGCTGGTGTGGGAGATGTTGGCAGAAGGGGACTTGTAAAGCATGGATGGGTGCAGATTTTAACAGTGCCCTGGGAGCCCTTGCAGATGTGTCTTCACTGGGGGAGGGTGGGCGTAGACTACCATCCTGTAGCACTCACCCCCATAATCATGAAGTGTTTTGAGAAGCTGGTCAAGAAACACATCAAAACCCTGTTGCCACCAGCACTGGACCCCCTACAATTTGCATACCGTCAAAATGGCTCAACAGATGATGCAATAGCCACCACCCTCCATCTGGCCCTATCTCATCAGGACAAAAAAGACACCTATGTTCGAAATGCTGTTCATAGACTTCAGTTCAGCATTCAACACTATCATTCCTCAGCATCTGATAGAAAAGCTGAGCCTGCTTGGACTGATCACCTCACCTGTGCAGTTGGGATTTGGACTTCCTGACCGACAGTCAGGATTGGAAACATCATCTCCAGAACCACCACACTGAGCACCGGAGCCCCTCAAGGCTGTGTGCTTAGTCCTCTACTGTTCACTCTGCTGACACATGACTTTGCAGCCACGCACCGCACAAATCACATCATAAAGTTTGCTGATGACACAACCGTGGTGGGTCTCATCAGCAATAATGACGAGTCACCATACAGAGAGGAGGTGCAGCAGTTAACAGACTGGTGCAGAGCCAACAACCTGTCTGTCAATGTAGACAAAACAAAGGAGATGGTTGTTGACTTTAGGAAGACTAGGAGTGACCACCTGCCACTGTACATCGATGGCTCTAATGTGGAGTTCGTCAAAAGCACCAAATTCCTTGATGTCCACCTGGCAGAGAACCTCAATTGGTCCCACAACACCAGCTACTTAGCCAAGAAAGCACAACAGCACCTCTACTTCCTGCGCAAGCTGAGGAAATCCCATCTCCCACCATCCTTACTCAAAACCTTCTACAGAGGGACTATCGAGAGCATCCTGAGCAGCTATATCACTGTCTGGGCTGGGAACTGACAATTGGATAGGGGCAAACACCATTGCCGCACTCGACAGGGAAACAGTAACCTGCTATGAAAACGCCTCCCACAGATCCGCTCTGGCTGCGGTGATTCACATGTGAAGAAACTTGATTGTATGTGAGGCGACAATGAAGCAGGATGTCGGGGAAACCAAACTTGTAGTAAAACTTAGAATCTTTATTAGTTCAGGTTAAAACACAATCTGAAACTGCGGCAGAGGAACCAGCTTAACGCGTTTCGTGACCAAAGTCACTTCATCAGAAACTGTGGCTAATCCAACACACCCCTCACACTGTTCACACTCCTGCCATCTGGGAAAAGGTACTGAAGCATTAGGGCCCTCACTACCAGACTGTGTAACAGTTTCTTCCCCCAAGCTATAAGGCTCCTGAATACTCAGGGACTGGACAGATTTCTCTCATACTCACACTCCATCTGACCTTATTGTATAAATAAATAGCTGTTGGATACAATTGTTCTCTATGAGCACATCTGCACTTTATCATGTTCTTTATCATGTTCTTACTACTATCATATCACAGTGATACACCCATCATGTCTGATGTTTAGGATTATTTACTTAACATATTACATCTGCTGAGTGTGCACTGTCTTGTCCTGTCCTTGCACTATGCTGTCCTGTCTTGCAGGAGTTGCATATTTTTGCACTTGCACTTTTTGTCTGGTACATCTATGGTTTGTGTAGCACCATGTCCTAGAGGAACGTTGTTTCGTTTCACTGTGTACTGTACAAACATATATGGATAAAATGACAGTAAACTCACTCTTGACTCTATTGTCCTTTATAGGTATTTAATGAAAGGCTCTCATTCAGCCCATGGGTATTTAAAGTGTTGAGTTAGATCCATCTGTGGATAAAAGTCTGTGGTCCAGATCACCTCTTCTAATTCCCAAGGATATTTTTTCCAAAACAGTTACAGTTAAGCCATCTAATTTGCCATTATGATGTTGATAGAAGTGTTTTCCTAGTGGGCTCACTTTTTTGGATTTATTTGTTTCCATTTCTATTGTGTCTAATTCAGATATCTACATCTTTGTCAGTGCTTTCTGAGTGTATTTGATACTTGTCAGATGTTCAGAAATTATTTTCTTTAATTTAAGGTTTTCTTTGTTTTGCCTATGTAATGCAAATTGCACGGACTGGTGATCATATAGATCACTCCTGCGGTGCAGCAATTACTCCACTGTCTAAGAACATGTTTTTTTCCAAATCTATCCAGCACCTCTTTAATATTACATATAAAAGGACAGATTTTACTTGGAAAAGTACCAAAGTCATGTGTTTGTGATTTATTTCTTCTGTTGCTGAAATGGCTACGTACCAGCATATCTTGTAAATTAGGGGCACGTCCTGACGTGATTTGTGGAAATGTTTGAATATAATCACATATTCCAGGATCTGTATGTAATATATGCCAATGTTTTTTCAGAATAATTCTGATCTCATCCCACTGATTACAGTATGTAGTAATGAATCTTACATTTTCAGAGCTTCTTTCATTTTACTTTGGACAGAGTTTGTGATCTTGGTGTTGTATCAGACCTCCTTTTTCCTACCCTAATTGATCTGTTGCTATATCCACTTTTTTTAATCTACTTGACAGTTCCTGTGCTCTTTTCTTAAAAGTTATATCATTGGAGCAATTTCTCCTCACTCTCGGGAACTCGCCAATCGGAATGGCCTTTTTGACATTAGTTGTGTGGTGACTAGAAAAATGCAGTGTGGACTTAGTGGCTGTTTCTTTTCTGAATATATCTGTTTGTAACAAACCATTTTCATCCTTGATTATAGTAATATCTAAAAAATCTATTTGATCTAAGTCTGCTACATATGTTAGTTTTAGATTTAGATCATTATCATTCAGAAACCCAAAAAACTGTTGTAAGGATTCAGCCGAACCCTCCCATATAATCAACAGATCATCAATGTAGCAATCCATTGATTTACTGTATATTACACGTCCATTGATCAGTTTTTCCAGAGAAGACATAGAACTGCTCCCAACATCCCAAAAATAAATTAGCATAAGCGGGTGCAAAAGGGGTCCCCTTAGCAGTCTACTTGTAGATCTGTCATTTATATGCCGAGGACTTCCCATACCAGTCAGTTGAACTGAAAAAGCTTCTTGGATGAGTAGTGAAACCTCTTCAATGATTACTCAGCAAGTCAAGTTGCTCTAAAATTACTTATTCTAGATATACCATGACCTGGATGAATGAAAATGTTCATAATCATGTAACTTTTAAGGTTTTCCTAACAAGCAGACAGCCTGTAATGGTTGCTTGAACCACCCTAAAAAAATATTAGGCTTCTAAATTAAATTCTTGTAAACATCCCCTCTGAATTGTGTCTGTATGTTACCCTCCCATTTAGACTGTAAGCCCTACGGGGTAGGGTCCTCTAGCCTTTTGTTTCCTTGACACTGAGCACTTAATCTGCATTGTAATTATATTTTATATTTATTTGAATTGTATTCTAATAATGCACTTATTGTTACTTTTTATTCCAATGACCCCTTGTTTGTTACTACTAATTTATTGTTTTGTTGTACAGTGCTTTGCCCTCAAGGAGCGCTTACAAATAAAAATATACATACATACATCTCTTGTAATGTAGTATCTAAAAATGCACCAATGCCGTAATACAGCACAAGCAATCATAAATTAAAATAGCTTTCAAACTCTACCGCTTGAATGGCAGATTACACAACACCCCAAACAATTGAACCAATAATATATAAAGAAAGCAAAATATAAAAGCAGAAGAAAGAAAAAAATAACTAAGAAAGTGGTTTGCTAAAATACTTTGACATAAGTTTAAATACATTTATTGCATATAGATTCCAATTAGGGATGAGCAAAATATTTCACTTTGTTTTGTTGCACAAAAAAGCCTCATTGAATTCAAAGTGTTTGGTAATTTTTGTGCTGTTTTGTGAAGTTTCGGCAAAGAGAAACAGGTCAGATTCGTCCATCACTGATTACGAAGGTAGGGATCACCATTTTAAAATAAGTAATTCCCCTATGACATACATGACTACATAACATTAAAACAATAAATGAATATGATCAATAAAATAAACAGTCACTAAATTAGTACTAGTTAAAAAGAGCCTGAACATTTTCCCAAATTACTACGGCCCTCTATGACTTACCTAAGGCAAAGGTGAACTATATGGGCTTTAGCTCAATAGAATTTCCAATCCAGAGAGGAACCAGGCAGGGGTGCCCATTGTCCCACTTATTATTTGCGATTGTGATTGAGCCATTGACACATTGGCCCTTCGCAATAATGACAAAATATTAGGCATCAAAGTGGGGCATAAAGAATACAAATGTGCCTTATACGCAGATGACATAGTTGTAACCTTAGCCAAGCCATTGACCTCATTGCCATATCTCTACGAAATGTTATCTACATTTGCCAAACTGTCAGGCCTGGAGGTAAATCCCACTAAATCTGAAGCCCTCAATATCAACCTACCAAACCATTACAAGATATTATTGGAGATTAATTTTGGATTCCACTGGCAGCCCAAAACAATTAAATATCTAGGTACAATATACCCACAGAATACATGACGTTAGCACAGGACAACTATACCAAAATAAGCCAAAGGGTACTTGCCATGATAAAATCCTGGGGTAAACTGAACCTGTCTTGGTTAGGTAGAGTACAGCTGGCCATAGATGTTGAGATTTTTAAAAGATCAGATCCTCATCGTGAGACCACGATCTTCTCGGAACGATCGTACAATCGTACGAATTTACCATCAACTAAAAAGACCAATTTGCCAGGAAAACAAAGGGGAGCTGCCTGCTTGGCTCTGCAAACATAGATAGATTGCACTGGGACCGACAAAGATTTTTTGACCTGGCTGATCAATTTCCTGACAGATGTCGCGGAAAAATCGTAAGATGTACGATCGTTCGAATCCCACTAACCGCACGATAATTTCGAAGGATTGATCGGACTTCCCTAAAATCGGTCGTTCGGCAAAAAGAATCATCGCATCTATGGGGAGCTTAACTGCACTAAAAATATCTGCTCTACCCCCGCTGCTATATTTATTTCACACTCTACCAACTTCTCCCCCTAGGGGTCTACTTGAAACCCTGCAGAAAGCATTTAACTGTTTTGTGTGGAATGGAAAGAGGGCCAGATTGAACTTTACTACGGCTTGCCGCAACCGTCATAAAGGTGGCTTAGGTATTCATAATTTAAAATGCTATTATCTATCGGCGCAGCTGACCCATCCAGTATCCTGGCACCAGGCTGAGGAAGCCCCACTTTGGGCCCAAACTGAACAAGATACTATGCCAGAAGTTAATATAAGAAACTTATTCTGGTCCACGAATCCTGCAATAAAAGCATATAGCAACCTGATAATAGCACATTCTATGAAAATTTGGTCCCAAGCAAAAGGATTATACCACCTAGTCTCCCGTCACAAACCAGCCCCTTGCTTACTTAATAATGAAGAATTTCCCCCTGGTATGTCGCCCCGAGCCTTCTCTTGGTGGAAACAGTCCCATTTAACCACTATTCATTCGATCACCCGAGCAAAAACAAAATGGTACTTTTTTACACATATGTTGGGACTGCCCAGTGGCAGTGCATTTCTGGATCAGAGTTTACTCTTTAATAGCCAGTGTAACAGGTCTCTCACTCAAAAAGAACCCTTTTGAAGCTCTTCTAGATAAGCATGTGCCCGGAGGCAACAAGTATCTCAGACGCTTGGTCACTTATATTTTTTCCGCAGCAAAACAGATGATAGCTAAAGCCTGGAAAACAACTACACTGGACATCCAATCAGTGAAAACCAGACTGGACAATCTGCTAATTATGGAAAGGCTTACAGTTTTGAAACTTTGAAAACAGACCAAAGCCTATAATAGAATTTGGAGCCCCTGGTTAAGCTACCATAATATCTCCCAAGGACTGCTTAAGTGAACTTAAGCACTTGATAATGCCAAGGACCAAAGCGACCTTACAGTTTGGAATTTGTATTATCAAAGTTTCTGATCAGCGTATATGCACTCCCATGATGTGTTTACCTTTTTTTCTTTTAATTTTAGTTAAGTTATTTACTTAAGCATGATGCTCTATTGCTTATTATTATTTGTGTAATGACAACAATTATTATTTGTGTAATGTACTGTACCAAAAAATAGCTTATACCCCAGGAACTGCCGGTAGGTACATTCAAATATTGTCATATGTTTAAACCACAAATAAAAAAATATGTATAAAAAAAGAGACTGAACATCATATAAAAGCTTATCAATAAATTATGAAAGAAATTATGAATTTAAAATCCATTAAGAATAAAAATCTAATTGTATGTAGCACATAAAAACTAGAGCAAGCAAAAAAAAAGAACAGTTTTTACTTAAATGTGCACAGTTAAAACATGTCCTACAGGTCACCCCACTAGGAAAACAATATGGTTAGGGTGTTACATTATCATTAATAAATTGTTAAGGCTAGGGCCAAGCGATTGCGGATTTCAGCCTGCAGAGAAATATTGAGGAAAACAGATCACTAGATCTTAAAATTACAAAAAAAAGCAGCAATCAACATGAATCTTATGTTTTATCACATTGTCTTAAAGATGTTTTTTTAAAAGTTGATTGTACAAGCAGGTTCAACACAACTGCAAAGAAAGTCTTAGGAAGAATACTTGCTGCCTGTATACTGAGCTCAAAGTCATGCTGTGATGATAGGAACTCACCCTGGTGGTCTAGTGGTGTGGCAGGGACCTGCACCATTATTGCTCCTTAGGGCGCGCGCGCCTGTCTTCCTTATAGACAGGGATGCCCTGGCGTGATGACATCAGCGCACAGAGGCGCGTAATGGCGGTGAAATTAAAACGGTAGAAAAAGGGATTTTAGCTTGCAGATCATTGCCCGAGTTTGTTCCTGGTGCTTTCTGAGCTTTTGCTAACCTGTTTTGAACCTGTTTGATTCCTGTTGTGACCCCTGCCTGGATTTTGACTATTCGGACCTTTGGATCCTGACCCTAGCCTGAATACCGACTACCTCTTCTGCTTTACCCTTCTGATTGACTTCCTGGTTTGACCCTTGCCTGCCTGACTACGTTTATTCTCTGCCTGCCCCGACCCGGCCTGATCTGACTACTCTATTGCCTAACATCTTGTATCGCGACCTTCGGCCTAAAAGACTCTAGCTAACAGTCGTGCCCCTCTGCCTATCCAGAACCTCTTGTTTAAATCCTGGTGGCATCCAAGCAGCTGAGGGCTCCTCCCGAGGCCAAAGGCAGTCACACTACAGGTGAAGCACGAGCCTAGACCAGGGTGCTTGGCATTTGTTCTGGTGTTGGGTGCCGACCGTGACATTATAACGGGCCCAAAAATGGACAAAGAAGGTCACGCCGCTGCTGCTCCTTTCACCACTGAAGCACTACTCACCACACTGTTACAGCGCCTGGAAGAATATGAGCAGAGGCAAGATTACCTGATGCAAGGTTTTCACAATTTGACCCGTCGACTGGATGCTTCTGTTCTGTCTCCAGCTCCAGTAGTCACCCCTCCTCTGGCCGCTTCTGTGGGTTCTCCTGCTTTGTTGGGTAATGTATCTAAAACCCACAAACCCAAGATTGTCTTCCCCGAAAAATTCAATCGGGACAGGTCTAAATTCTTTGTGTTCCAAGAGGCATGCAATTTATACCTCAGCTTTTTCCCCCACTCTTTCACTACTGGCGAAGTAAAATTGAGGTTCGTAATGACCCTATTACCCTCAGATTGCCCCTCTCAGATCCTGCCAGTTTTTCCCTTGATACATTCTTTAAAACCATGGCTGTACTTTATGATGACCCAGATTGTGCATCTTCTGCCGACTCCGTGAATCATAAATTGTGCAATGGGGAAACGGGATGCAGAGGTGTATTGCACCGAATTCCGCCGGTGGAAAGTGGAAACTGGGTGGAACGATATGGCGCCAGTTCCATATTGGGCTTTCTGATTCAGTCAAAGACAGCCTAGTTAACTACCCTCTATCTACTAATCTTGATGACCTCATGTCTCTTGCCATCCAAGTAGATAGAAGACAGAGGGAGAGAAGAGGTGAGAAGGGTACTTCCTCTCATTTTGGTGTTACCAATGTTAAATCTTTTTATGTCAAATCTCCTAATCCCTCTGTGCCTTTACCTCAAGAAGAACCCATGCAACTGGGCATATCCCATCTATCGCCTGAGGAAAAGGCCCGCAGGCGAAATTTGGGTCTTTGCATTTACTATGGAGAGAAGTTTCCTCTCCCCAGTCTACCTCTAGGATTATGTTACCGGTTAAGTTAACCTGGCCTACGGGCTCTGTCAAAGTTTCCGCATTTGTGGATTCAGGGGCAGAGGGGAACTTCTTGGATACTGCCTTCGCAGTAAGGTTTAATATTCCCTTAACCCCTTTAAGTCCTCCCATGAGAAAATAAGCGGTGGACAAAAAACCCTTAGGGTCATGTTTAGTAACCAAGAAAACTGAAGTCTTAACTATGTGTACAAACAAACTACACTGCGAGGAAGTAACCTTTTATATTATTAAGGGTGCTTCTTCTCCTTTAATATTGGGGTTACCCTGGCTCCAGACTCATAACCCTCATATTGATTGGGTAACTGGGGAGTTTCTCCATGGGGTTCTAAATGTGGTGGTTCTTGTGTTCCTCAAGTGGTGGCTACTACCTCTTTAGAAGGGTTACCTGCAGCTTACGCTGAATTTGCTGATGTTTTTTTCTAAAAAAGCTGCAGAAACCTTACCCCCACACAGACAGTATGGCTGTCCAATTAACCTTGTCCCAGGTTCTTCTCCTGCTCGTGGTAGAACTTACCCTCTCTACTTACCCAAAGCCCAGGCAATGAGGGAGTATATCCAGGAAAACCTTGAGAGAGGTTTCATCAGACCCTCTAGTTCCCCTGCTGGCGCGGGTTTCTTTTTTTTTTGGGAAAAAAGATGGTGGTCTTCGCCCTTGTATAGACTACGGGGGTCTTAATAAGATTACCATAAAATTCGTTAGCCCCTTCCTTTGATTTCTGAATTGTTCGATCGAGTTAGAGATGCAAAGATTTATTCTAAACTACAAATATCTGGTAATGCCGTTTGGTCTTTGTAACGCCCCCGCAGTGTTCCAGGAATTTGTTAATGATATCTTCCGGGACCTGTTGGGGATATTCGTAGTGGTCTATCTAGATGACATTCTAATTTTTTCTTTATATGATCATCGTAAACATGTTCTGGAAGTTTTGCTTAGGTTAAGGAGAAATAACCTCTTTGCAAAACTTGAAAAGTGCACCTTCGAGGTTTCTTCTGTTAGTTTTTGGGGTTCAATATCTCCAGCAAGGGTCTGGAAATGGACCCTGTGAAAGTTAGGGCCGTAATTGAATTGGCTCAGCCTCTTTCTTTACGTGCTACCAAGAGGTTCTTGGGTTTTGCCAACTACTATCGGCAATTTATAAAGAATTTTTCCCTGATAGTAGCCTCAATCACTGACTTAATAAAAAAAGGTGCAAATCCTAGCATGTGGCCCCCTGAGGCTATTCAAGCCTTTGAATTCCTCAAGAAGGAATTTGTGTCTGCCCCCATTCTTCGTCATCCTGACACCATTCTTCCTTTCATTATAGAGGTTGGGGTAGGGGCAGTCCTTTCTCAAAGGCATCTGATAACCAACAAAGTGCACCCCTGTCCATTCTTCTCTAAGAAATTTTAGCCTGTGGAGGCTAACTATGATAATTGGAAATAGAGAACTGTTGGCTATCAAATGGGCCTTTGAGGAATGGCGCCACCTGTTGGAGGGGGCTAAGCATGTGATAACGGTCTTTACTGACCACAAAAACTTTCTATATATTGAGTCTGCCAAATGGTTGAACCCTAGGCAGGCCGGATGGGCTCTGTTTTTTTACACACTTTAACTTTTCCCTTACTTACAGGCCAGGTTCCAAGAACCCTAAGGCAGATGCACTCTCCCGGAGTTTTGAATCCAACTCGTCTGACTCTAGTGAGTGCATCCCCATCATCCCTAGTGAATTATTTGTGGCAGCTCTGGGATCAGACAATGCCACATAATTATCCTCAGCTCAGGCTTCTGCCCCTGTAGAAACTCCCTCTGGCAGGTTATTTGTACCTGAGGATCTCAGGGAACAGGTTTTGGGTGAAGCCCACAATTCCAAAATGGCAGGACAGCCAGGCATCTCCAAAACGGTGTCTCTTTTGTCTCGTAATGTTTGGTGGCCTTCCAAGCAGGACATTAAAAATGTTGTCAATTCTTGCCCTGTCTGTCAGAGGTCTAAATCCTCTAGGAATTTTGTCACAAGGTTTGTTGAGGCCACTGCCTATCCCTGATAAACCCTGGTCCCATCTTTCTATGGATTTCATTGTCGATCTTCCCCCTTCTCGGGGAAAACTGTGATTTGGGTGGTGATGGATAGTTTCAGCAAAATGAGCCACTTCATTTCCCTCCCACACCTCCCTTTTGCCAAAACTTTAGCTGAGTTATTCATTTCTAATATTTTTAAGTTACATGGTTTTCCAGTCAATATTGTTTCCGATAGAGGGGTACAGTTTGTTTCGAAATGTTGTCGAGCATTCTGCTCTCTGGTGGGGATTGAGTTGTCTTTTTCCACCACATATCACCCTCAAACCAATGGTCAAACCGAAAGGGTTAACCAGTCCCTTGAACAATTTTTGAGGTGTTACGTGTCTGACAACCAGTCCTCATGGGCCGAACTATTACCCTGGGCAGAATTTGCTTACAATAATGCTACTCATTCTTCAACTGGTGAATCCCCATTCTTTATTGTTAATGGTTTACATCCGAAAGCATTTTCTTTTTCTGGTTCATTGTCTCCTGTACCTTCTGTTAATTCTTCTATCAAACAGTTTGCAAAAATTTGGTCTGAGGTGCACGACTCTCTTTCTGCAGCTTCAGCAGCTCAGAAAAAAAGCAGCCAATAGGTCTCGTAGAGAGGAACCCAAATAGCAGGTAGGAGACTCTGTATGGTTGTCTACAAAAAAATATTAAGTTAAAGGTTCCTTCTCTCAAGTTGGGGCCCAGGTTTATAGGTCCCATCACTGAAATAATGAATCTCTCATCTGTTCTAGTCAAACTCCCTGATAATTTTCCATGTTTCCCTCCTGAAACCTGCCACACAGGTACGCCAACAACCCTTCCCTCCCCCAGTATTAGTTGAGGGTCAGCATGAATTCATTGTTCAAGAACTCCTCAATTCTTGCTTAGTGCGGGGTAAGTTGCAATACCTTGTGAAATGGAAGGGCTACAGTCCTGAGGAAAACTCTTGGGTTCCTGTTGGTGATATTAGGGCTGATCGTCTCAGGAAGCAATTTCATTCTAAGTTTCCTGAGAGATCTGGGGTTCCAGTGGCCCCCCCTAGAGAGGGGGGTAATGTGATGATAGGAACTCACCCTGGTGGTCTAGGGGTGCGGCGGGGATGCCTGCCGTGCCGCTCTTCTTCCTGCACCATTGCTGCTCCTTAGGGCGCGCGCCCTCGTCTCGTCTGCCTCTGCGCGCTGATCACGTCAAAGCACAGAGGCGCGCAATGGCACAAAATTCAAACGGTACAAAAGGGATTTTAGCTTGCAGATCTTTGCCCGTTATAGGAGTTTGTTCCTGGTGCTTTATGAGCTTTTGCTAACCTGTTTTGAATCTGTTTGATTCCTGTTGGGACCCCTGCCTGGCTTTTGACTATTTGAACTCTGGATCTTGACCCTTGCCTGAATACCGACTACCTCTTCTGCTTAACCCTTCTGATTGACTTCCTGGTTTGACCCTTGCCTGCCTGACTACGTTTATTCTCTGCCTGCCCCGACCTGGCCTGATCTGACTACTCTATTGTCTTGTACCGCGACCTTCGGCCTAAAAGACTCTGCATTTGTTCTGGTGTTGGGTGCCGACCATGACATTATAACGGGTCCAAAAATGGATGAAGAAGGTCACGCCGCTGCTGCTGCTGCTCCTTCCACCGCTGAAGCACTACTCACCACTCTGTTACAGTGCCTGGAAGAACATAAGCAGAGGCAAGATTACCTGATGCAAGGTTTTCACAATTTGACCCGTCGACTGGATGTCATGCCCCTCTACCTATCCAGAACCTCTAGCCTTGCACCTCTCATTTAAGTCCTGGTGGCATCCAAGTAGCTGAGGGCTCCTCACTACAGGTGAAGCACGAGCCGAGACCAGGGTGCTTGGCATTTGTTCTGGTGTTGGGTGCCGACCGTGACACATGCCAATTGCATCACAATCACTTAATCATGTACCATTTCCCATTTATTAAAACGTTTTTTCACATTCGCAAAAAACTATGATTCAAAAGGTTATTGCTCCCGAAAACCAGCATTAGTTCATTAAGTCACATAGCTCGATATTTCAGCTTGAGGCACCTTAGTATCAAAATGCCTATATTTACTTTGTATACACAGTTTTTAAGTATATTAATAGTAAAAACATGTGGGTTGAGAGTGTTGCTCCTTTAAATAATGGTACCAACCAGTATGGTTGTGACAGAAAAGGTAGTCCTAGTAGATAATAAACTTGATTGTAGCAATAAATGCCAGGCAGCAGCATCAAGGGCAAGGTATTGAGCTGTATTAAAAGGGACATAGATTCAAGGGAGGAGGGGGTTATTCTTCTACTGTACAGAGCACTGGTAAGGCCCTATCTAGAATATGCCATACAGTCTCCAGCGCTCAAATAGGACATTACTGAATTTTAGAGGGTGCAGAGAATTCAACTAAGCTGGTGAAAGGTATCGAAAATCTTAGCTATGTGGGAAGACTGGCCAAGTTGGGGTTGTTCATGCTGGAGAAGAGGCGCTTAAGGGGTGATGTGATAACTACTGTATATATAAATATATAAGGGGATCATATAATATTCTCTCTGATGCTTTATTTACCAGTAGGTCTTTCCAACTGACACAAGGTCACCCATTCCGATTAGAAGAAAAGGTTCCGGCTAAATATCCGGAAGGGTTTTTTTTACAGTGAGAGCTGTGAAGATTTGGAATTCTCTGCCTGAAGCAGTCGTACAGGCTGACATACATTAGATGCTAATAAACATTAGATAGCTTTTTGAAGGGGTTAGAGGGTTATGGAAGATCAGGGCCGGAATTAGGGGTAGGCAGAAGAAGCATGTGCCTAGGGCGCAAAGGTGGAGGGGTGCCAGGCACCGTACCTCTTCTGCCGCCTTGCCTCTAGTTCAGACTCTTGTTTCCCTACCTGTGGCATCAATCCCTACCTTTGGGACGCGTACCTCTGTGCGCACAACTTGTGTGCTTGTCCACGCACAGGTCACAGGCACGCACATCAGAAGGCCCCGCACTGTGGAAGATAGAACATAGTACAGGTTGATCCAGGGACAGGCCCAGATTTGCAGTGAGGCCATAAAGGTCCGGGCCTAGGCCAACATTAATTAAGGGGCAGCATGCTGCCCACCCGCAGGGGTAGTTGGGTCCATTTGGGAGCACTAAGCGCTAGATGCTTAGTGTTCCAGTACGAAAGGATGCGCACAATTCTGTGGGAGAGAGGGGTGCTGGAGGACGCTGGCCTACAGGTGCCCTCGGGAGAAATCCGCTCCTGTCCAGGGACTAGTCTGATTGCCAACTTGGAGGCATATTCACTAAAGGTGAAATTCACTACGCTAATTCACTAAAATGCAAAGTTGCGGTCAGCAGCTGAACACTGGGGAAGTTTTGCTAGCATTAATCCATCAGCGCAAGCATTTCTTAGAGATCTTTCGATAGCGTTCAATTCTGCCTAGCGAAACTTCGTTAGTACTCTTACGCTTAGATCAATTTGAATAGGGCGGGTACATATAGGTCGTATAGACAGGTTTATTAGAGATGCTGGTTAAAATGCTTAAAGTGGCTACTTAGTATTACAGTAAATTTCCAAGGAAGCAAAATAAAGACTAAAGAGATCCTCTAATGCCCTAGACATGAGCCCACCCTAAAACAAATGTGGAATGCCCCTCACGACTGTTAGCAAATTGGTGATGTTCCTGCGGATGAGATTTCGCCCTTTAGTAAATCTGCCCCTTAGAGTCAGGAAGGACCCTCTCCCCCCATTTGAGGCATATTGGAGTGGTTTTGAATGGGGTTTTTTTGCCTTCCTCTGGATCTAGCAGTTTGGCAGGTTATATATAGACTAAAAAGTTTGAACTTGATGGACGTGTCTTTTTTTCAACCTAATTTACTATGTTAATCTGGGATTGTTTCAAGGAAAAATGCTAGTGGATGGAGATTTGCAAATAGGGGGGCAGATCAGGATGTGCATGATGTGCATGAATGGGGGGCTGGGTGCAAGCGACTTGCTATGTTAATCCGTGATTGTTTCAAGGATACATGCTAGTGGATGGAGATGTGCAAATAGGGGGGCAGGTCAGGATGTGCATGATGTGCATGAATGGGGGGCTGGGTGCAAGTGGGTCTGTGGGGTGCACCCATGGGGGGTTTAGTGTGCAAGGGGGGACAGGGTGTGTATGGCCCAGGGGCACACCAAGTTTAAATATGGCACTGAGCAGAAAGACATACAGTACAGTATGTAACCATTCTCGATTTGTTAGAATGTGTACTTTCCAAATATATAGCTTTTTTTTGTGGAAAATGTTATATACGGGCCTCTTACAACACCAGTCAAGAACACTATAATATTTTCATTTTAGGGCCTCTGCATGATACAT
Source organism: Xenopus laevis (assembly GCF_017654675.1). Taxonomy (NCBI): domain Eukaryota; kingdom Metazoa; phylum Chordata; class Amphibia; order Anura; family Pipidae; genus Xenopus; species Xenopus laevis. The sequence goes on from NC_054372.1 coordinate 82,656,438, forward strand.
ATTTTTGCAATACACAATGCATATCGGGTATTAAACATTTCAGAAGACCCAGGCACACAATTGAAAATAATTTAAGGACTTAAAGATCACTATTTTTTACAGGCACACCTAGTTTATAAGACACCTTTACCATTCAAGGCAAAAAAATTTTGAAAAGCAAAACAATTTTTTACGAAGACAATTTAAAGGGGTTATTCATTTGTTATTATTTGTATTTTTTTTTGCTCTGGAGCTCTCCAGCTTGGAATTTTAGCAGCTATCTGGTTGCTAGGGTCAAATGACTTTATCAACCAGGGAGTTGTTTGACTGAGAGCCATATGAATAGACGAGAACCAGAATAGAAAGATAAGTATATAAAAAAAATTGTAGCCATCCATTTGATTGCTGGATAGAGTCAGGCAAAGAAGGCAAAGAATTGAAAAACTATAAAAAATGAAGATCAATTGAAATGTTGCTTATAATTTCTATAACATACTTAAGGGTGATCTACCACTGTAACTATGGACACACACTTACTATGATTATAATATCTATTTTGAAAATTGATCGCTTAGGACTATCATTGTAAGTACTATAGGTACAAATACTGGTGGTTATAGTGCCATGCTCCAGATTATGCATTATTTATGCATTTTAAATGCTTTATGATTTGTCATTTGATATCTTTACCTATTTAAAATTTTATAATGCCAGCCAAGGTCATATACTGTACACTATTTTACTTGAAAGTCTCTACATGCTTTGGTAATCCTATGCATGTTGGATATGAAACAGTTTCAAAGACACCAGACATTTATATTTTCTATGTTAGAACTATGTTCTGTTAAATACGATAAGATATTGTAAGATGACATCTTTGAGGTATGTTTAAGAAATTTTATAAGCATTATTAAATTTGCTTTAAATAATAGTCTGGTAGTATTGAGTAGAAAATGTTTTTCCATTTTTAATTCACTAGAAAACATTTTTTAGAATTAATACCAGTGCTTATGTATACCAGAACCGTGGGTAATCTTATACATATTGGTCATCAATCTGTTAAGAAGACCCTGGTATTAATATTTATGATGTGTTATCACTGATGTGAGTCCCAATTTGTTAGGCATGCCCCAGTGACATGATGCATGATTTTATTTTGTCAAAGCTTAAGCTAAATAAGGCAACTTGTCATTAAGAACAAATAAACTTGGGGGCGGAGCCAAACCTTACATGTGAGCGGTAGCTTTGTCCCGGAGCTCTTCATTCCCTAGCCCACAAAGGTGAACAAATAGAGCAAACCCCGACGCAACTCAGCATACCTTCTACAGCTATATACCCCGAGAGACAGACAGGGCCCCAAAAACCCGGCGAAAAAAGACTTCAAGAAGGTGTCGGAGTTCTTTGCAGAACGAAATACCAGGCAGTCAGGCACATTCTTGGATCACCACGCAGATGCTAACGTGGACTCCGGACCGGCAGCCTCCCCGATCACATCGGCTGAAATTAAAAGCATGCTTACGGAACTCAGAACCACACTCCAGCATGACTTTAAGCTTTTTTCCGCCGAAATAAAAAGGGAGGTGAGAGACCTCGTGTAACGCACCGACCATTTGGAACGCAAAATGGCTGAATTCACAACAGCTCACAATGCAGTTGCCAAAACGCAGCAAACTATGGAGAAGGAAGTGGCACGACTCACCGATAAGGTGGCAGAAATTGAAGATAGGTCTTGGCGCTGCAACATCAGAATAAGAGGCATTCCGGAAGATATTAAACCGGAGGCGCTTGAGGCCTACTTTATGGATCTCTATTACCAGAGGCTTCCCCAATTGACCTTACCATCGTCCGCATCCACCGGGTCCCTAAGCCTAGGACAGCGCCTGAAGCAGTTCCCAGAGATGTCCTCACCAAGCTGCATTTCTTAAAAACAAAAGAACAGTTCCTGATGCTGGCTAGGAAGCGGGAAAATTGGCCCGATAAATATAAAACACTGGAACTTTTTACTGATCTCTCTATGGCTACCCTAGCCAAACGGAGAACTTTCCTTGAAACCACGAGAACACTACGAGAACATAAAATTCCATACAGATGGGCCTACCCTACGAAACAAAATGGAGCCTCCTATACATTTGCTTCACCAGATGAAGCTAAGAAAATTACCTACAAATGGATCCACAAAGAGCCAAATATGGAGGACAAGTCGGAAACCTCCAATCGAGCCGGATCCCCTTCTCCTCCGACACGTCAAGACGCAGACTGGGACACCGCTTAGGCCCTGATGTTCCCCATTTTCAACAAAATCGTCCTATTATTAGATGCTGAGAAGCCTAAGGGGCACGACTAACCCCAAGTTTTGGCTGGGGAGCAACATCAACATCAGATTTCTCCTACCCCCCCCCCCACTATTCCTGTTGACATACAGGAACCTAAGCAGCGATGACAACACAGCAACCGCTGCCGTTACTGGACACTATTCCTCCAGTTGAGGAACACCAGTTTGCTATTTCAGGTTATTTTAAGGTTATGTTTATATTACACTGTTATGCTCTATATACACGATACGACACTCCAGGTAAGACCTGGATATCCAATTCTGTTGCACCAGCTTTACGTCCCCCAAATATCGCAAACCTATTATGGATAGGTAGTAATGCTTGTTTTAATATGAATGATAATGGTACTTTTTCACACACATGATGTAAGGGGCCTTTATACCCCTCAAAAACGTAATCTAATGTTGAAAGAAGCGAGCAGATTGCAGGCTGGTGTACTGTTCATTCAAGAAACCCACTTTACTAGCCTTAACCCACCCAAATTCTACTCTAGAAACTATCCACATAATTTTCACTCACGTGCCACTACTTAATCTAAAGGAGTCTCTATGTTTTTCTCCAAACATGTCACCTTAGATGTACATGAACATTTATCAGACAAAGGAGGCAGATATCAGGTAGTGATCTGCTCGCTTAATAGACAATTGTATACCCTGGTAAACCTATATGCTCCCAATGAAGACAATCAAGACAAGTTTGTACGTAAAATGTTAAATATGGTTCACGAAATGAAGAGGGGACGCCTTGTGGTAGCCGGGAGATTTTAACATGGCACTAAACCAATCACTTGATACCCAGAGACCCTTAGGGAAATCCTCCCCTCCAACCACTTTACGAACAGCATATAAAATGGAAGAATTTATCTCTGAGAATGCATTAATAGATACTTGGAGGGCCTAAAACCATAATGCTAGGGAATATACGTATTACTCCCCGAGAAATTACTCCTACTTCTAGCTGACTCCTGATTCTAGCTGATTCCCAAACCACTAGCGCATTGACAAATGCGTTTATTACAACACGTTCATGGTCAGACCATGCACCTGTCATTGCAGATTTTAAGTCACAACAGGATCAGGTACAGTCCAGAGTCTGGAGGATCAATGATTCTCTACTAGTCAACTTAGATCACAAACAAACAATAACAGATCACTTGGTAAAGTATTTTAAAATTAATGAAGCCCCGGAAATATCTCCACAAACAGTGTGGCTGGCCCACGAAGCAGTAATCAGGGGTGAACTAATCAATTTGAACAAACAAGTGAAATGAACTAGGGAAGCCCAACAAGAAATGCTATAAAAATAACTAAAACAAATAGAAAACTCCCAACTTTCAACATCCTCCCCCGACATGCAGAAAAATTTACAAAAACAGGCAGAAGACATTAGGACACAACTCAGCAAGGTTCAGTTAGCCTGAATGGAATATAGGCTAAAACTATTAAAACTAAAATAATACACCACAGGAAACAAATCAAATAAAATGTTAGCACATAGACTCAAAAACATGCAAGCTCAAACTAGAATCAAATCTATTAATCATAAAGGAAACCTTCTAACTAGATCGAAAGAAATAGCAGAATACTTTGTAGAATATTATATAGGGCTTTATAATTTGACCCAAAAGTCCCAAGAACATAACCCCACACAACAGGAGATTGACTCTTTCTTAGATTCAGTTCATCTACCCTCTCTAACCAGACAGCAGCTAGAGACTCTCAATGATCCATTTACAGAGGAGGAAGTAGCAGCTACCATCAAAACCTTAAAAAACGGCAAGTCTCCTGGTCCAGATAGATATTGTAACGATTATTATAAAGTATTCGCACATATTTTAGTGCCCAAACTTACTAAACTTTTTAACTACTGGGTAGAGACCAACACCATAAGCCAGGAATCTCTTGCAGCACATATAATCACCATTCCAAAGACGGGAAAAGCCCCAGATAACTGTACTAACTACAGACCAATTGCACTTTTAAATACCGACATTAAAATATACGCCAAAATTCTAGCATTGAGACTAGCCCCGCTGCTCCCAGATTTAATTAATAATGATCAAGTTGGATTTATACTTGGTAGACAAGCCCCAGATAACACTAGGAAATGACTACATCTAATTCATATTGCTGAAAAGGAGTAATCCCATTTCCTGGCCCTATCGCTGGATGCGGAGAAGGCATTTGACAGGGTGAACTGGTCTTATATGCAAGAAGTCCTAGAAAAAGTGGGACTTCAAGGCAATGCTGCTTTTGTATACTAAGCCTTCTGCTAAAGTAAGAATTCCGGGTGCCCTGTCAAATTCCTTCGACATAACTAACGGAACAAGGCAGGGGTGCCCTTTGTCGCCCCTTATATTTGCCTTAATAGTAGAACATCTTGCAGAGAAAATCCGAGTACACCCAGGAATAGAGGGACTAAAAGTAACTGCTGATCACCACAAGATAGGACTATTTGCGGAAGAACAAATAAACTTGTCTTTAAAACAATAGACATAATGTACAATTCTCAGCAGTCTTCTATACTTTACATAATATTCTAATTATCCATATAATAATATAGTACGTTACCTACTGTTGTCACTGCATACTGGGTAAGATTTTTACGTTGAAGTGGTGTACAGGCTCTCCATGTGGATGTTTTAGGCAAAAACATAAATAAATCTTGTTGATCTTTTTCATGCTTTCCTCCTAAGACATATAATGTATCAAATTTTCTGCTGGTAGACATAGTTTCATCTATGGTAGTCCATGTCTTGGGGGGTTTGGCATTCAAGTTTTTCAGAAGTCTACTATATGTATCCTGCAGTCCTCCCCTTTGACTTCTTTTTACTAAGATATCAAGAAAGGTGAGACTAAGAAAACAAAGTCTCACTTGTGCTATTAGATCTTCAAAGTCCTTTTCTCTAACTGGGTCTTCCATGACCCATTTCATGACGGCATCAAAAACAGTGTCTTCAGCAGGAACATATAAATCACTATTTTGCAAAAGTTTAAAAAGACTTTCCTTGTCAAGTTGAATAAATTCCTCTGCATTGTTATACAACTCTGAGAAGTGGGTAAGGGCCACATTTAAAGCAGAAGAATACAGTTCAGAACAGTTATACTGTTGAGAATAGGTCATCATTCCCAGACAGTTTGACACCCGTAATTCATTAGCTAAAAAGCCAGCACATCTCATCTTAGCCTTTTGCAAGTCCAAAAAATCTGCTGTTTCTAGAAGAGCTGTAACATTAATTATATTCATTTTGATTGTTCCATTGTTCATAAAATCAAGCAGGGCCTGGAAGCACCATTCATTTACCCCTTCAAGATGAATTTTACGGTGAGTACTTTCCTTGAATCCACCATAAAACAAGACATCAAAAAATCTACTTTGGGAAGCTAGGAGAGACCTGTTCACATTGAACAGCTGATTTCCAACCTCAAGAACAGTGTCATTCAATGGATCCATAGGTGTTGATATCAAAAATCTTTCAGCAAATCTTTACCCAATTGGATATTCATCTAGAAAATGAAAATATGTTCTTGAGAATCACTAATACATAATATAAATTTAAAGTAAAAACAATGACCATCAAAATACTCCAGAAAAATAACACAAACAAGCAGAATTGTAAAGCTAAGAGACTACTTGATTATCTGTCTTTGAGTCCGATTTTCACACTTCACTTACGGCGTAAAATCAATGCATGCGGTCCTTAATTTTCTTTGCCATCATTTACTTCCAGTTCTGCCTTAAGAAGCAGCTAAAAACTTTCTGAATGTTAACATTACAAGTTAATTCTGCTGTTGTGGCGCTCAATTTATAATGCAGTCCTTGTGGAGTTTGGTTTGCATTCTGAATACTCAGCTGTTCCAAAAATAGCTGTCTACGTTTTTTTTTTAACCTCTGTGCTTGTCCTTCATTCAGTAACAGGGATTTCCCTTGCTGAAGCTGTAAACAGACTTTAGGTGCTGAAGAGGAAATCTGGATTACAGCATTAAAATACTATAAAGCTGTATGTGCCACACAAGATTGAAATTTAGCACAAATATTCATTTAAATGTAGCAGCGCTACATTAATTTGTTGTGAGATTACTGATTGCAACTGCCTAACTAGAGGCCAACAAGCCCAAGTGCAAAACTTGTATATGGCCTCCTTACCTCATCCACACCCCCACCTCCCTTAGGTAGGGCCCTTATCAGAAAACATGGCTCCCAATATGACAACATTTTCTGGGGCCCAATATGACAACATTTTCTTGGGCCCCCCCTACACCACCAACCCTGTCCCAGACTCCTCAAACCACAGTAAAAAATGTAAACCAAAGTAAAAGTAAAACCAAACTAAAACATGAATGCTAAAACCCATTGGTAGCCAAGGTTCCCCCTAAAATTGGTGGTCAGGGTCCTCCATAAACATTAAATAAATGTTTGGTCAATGTAATGGGTGATCAGTTAAAAAAATCAATTGGTGGCCAGGCCCCCCCCTTAAAAGTTAAAAGGGGACCCACCATACCCACCATAAAACTTAGAAAAAGCTTCACTGGCGGCCAGGGCCCCCCATAGAACTTGAAAAAAGTTTCACTGGTGGCCAAGAACCCCCCCCCACAAGATATAAAAACCCATTGGTGGCCAGGGATCCCCCTACAAGTTAAAAAAAAACTATTGGATGGTCAGGGCCACCATAAACATTAAATAAACTTCATTGGTGGCCTGTGACCCCCTACAAGTTTTTAAAACCCATTGGTGGTGAGCCCCCCCCACAAGTTAAAAAAAACATTGGTGGTCAGGGGCCCCCTTTACAAGTAAAACAAAAGCATTGGTGGTCAGGGGCCCCACAGAAAATTTTATAAAAACATTAGTGGCCATGGCCCCCCTAATGTATAAAAAATTGGTGGTCAGTGGCCACATATAGAATTTAAAAAAACATTGGTGGCCAGGGATTTCATTAAAAAATAACAAAAACCCAATTGTGGAACGGGTCTTTTTGCTGCTTCCTTTGCCACTTCGGGTCTTCGACACACTCTTAAGGTGGGCCCAGATTTTATATGGATATGGTAAAAAAAATTACACTCCAAGCAATCACTTCACATTCAGACTTCAAAATAGGTTTCTGCTTATCTTTGCACTGGCAGTCTAATTAACTGTCACACAGGAACCATGCATAGAAGCAGTGTAACCAAACAGGACTGTACCCCCACCCCAGCCAAAACAATCTTTGGGGAGGGACCCAGAATGTACAGCAACCCCTAGACAGCCACCCACCTCCTCCCTGCTAATGTCTCCACTCCATGCCTGCTCACTCTCATGTTGAAGAACAGCTAGGGAGAGGGGATTTTTATACAATTGTAGAAGAACAGACCATGTGTCCAGGGTCCCTCGCCCCTCTGCAACTGAGGGGGTTGCTTCCTCTGTAGTAAAACCAGTGATACATGGAATAACTTCAATTTCCCTGTTTGTCCTCGTTAGCTCAATAAGACCAAACATTTTTGCTTTTTAAACAAATGGCAAAAAGTAAAGTAGCACTATTCATGTAAAAGGCAATAACACCAAACCCTATTATATTTACTCCTTTAGTCTGTATATTTAATTTCCCAGTTTGTTCCTGGAATTGAATTCCCAATGTAAAAGTATTTATTGTGCTGCCACTTTATCCATGGGCCAGCTATTCTAGCGAGACCTTTATAAAATGTTGGGGTAGTTTTTTTTCAGCCAGTGGTTGTTGTGATAACAACATGTTTGGGAATCTCGTTAAATAAAACCCTTATCTGGGGATTTAAATTTGTTACACAGTCTCTTATTTGGCATATAATGTTGCCATACGGTACATTATAGTCTAGAAATACTGATCAAGTGGAATTAAAAACATTTAAAAAGTAAGCAGCACTGCATATGAAGCTGAAGGGATCCCTTCTATGAGGACATAAACCCCAAAGGCTGATTGTATTAATAAGGTATGGGAAAAATTTGCATGCTATTGTGTAAGATAATAGGTAGTCCGTTGGTATTGAAGGACGTAAGTTCCAAAAGGCTTTGGAACAATAAATGCAGATTTGCAAATATAAACTCCTTAGGTTAATTATATTCGATTGGGATTGGGATACATTACCCGCAAACTGTCAGTAACATTTGGAAGTACATGTTTCGATGTTTTCAATTCCACTTGATCAGTATGGCATGGTGGTGAATAAAAATCGCTTTTTATTTTACTTTGATGTGTAATTACCTTTATTATTTGTAGATCGTTTCCGACACTTGTATTGTGGAGTTAAAAGTCCCTTGTGTGTTTCTGTTTTCATATTGCTAATTTAGTGGACACCCCAATACCTGTAGACTGACATAATCTTATTAAGCCTTATCTTAGTCATTTTGTTGTCGTTTATAGTCTAGAAATAAGCACAATAAAAACTAATTTTGTACCTACATACATTTTTAAGGTGAATTTTAGTTTTATTCCCATTACCAACATAAAAGGACAGCATGAGCAGATTGTCACTGGTACAAGATACACAGCTAAAAGCCAAGCTTATGAATAACACATATATAAAGGAGCACATATGATGATGATACACTATACTCATCATCTTCACCATCTATAAATGGATTCCAGTCCTGATTCCTGCCACAGGCTCATATGTGAGTGCAATTAAAGCAATGGATTTAATTATTAAACAGATCCATGAGTGTCAGGTGGCTGGGGCATATCTAGTACATAATTATACATTTATTTGCATGGTATAACAGTAACCAGAATATCAGCCTTGCACAATTAGTTGTGACAAAGGTATTTTTAGGCCTTCCCTTGAACTAACCAGTAGTGCCTGACAAGTGTAATAGTGGTCTTGGCTGATCCATCAATGGAGCTTATATACCTGTGAGGCAAGATAATATCCCAGTTAATCCACCACTGGAGATAATATACCTGTGAGACAAGATAGTAATAAAAGTTGGGAACTAATCCACTTATAATACAGAGTAGTGTAAATATTTTCTGTGTGATTCTTGAGACTTTGCTAGTGGAAGGTTCTGGGATTATTCCAGTGGAAGGCCATTATACGGTTATTAATTTCTTTGAATATCTCTTTGGATATGGTAATTTGAGCATCCTGAAATTTGTGAAGATAGATAATTTTGAGGTATAAGTTAAACAATGTGATGTTGATATGTAGCATTACAGCCAAGAATGTGAAAGAAGGGACCAAATATGTCTGAAGAAGGCCACTAACTACTTCATTGCTATAGGGAAAAAATAGAAATAAATCCCAACTCTCCAAAAGACCTAAGCCTAAGAAATAAATGACTGTGCAAAGAAGATGAAGGAAGAATTCTGCCTTATCTGTGAGCTATATCAGTAGATCATTTTTAACTGATTGGTCTGCTTTGTTCCCTACAAAGCAGTTGGATATCCCCCTGCTGTTCATAAGTCGCTCGTCTTGAACAATCAGGTCTGCTCTCAGGAACTGAGATTTAGGCAGTGATTTCCAAACAGGAGGTGCATGAAATGAATCAAATCTTAGATGATGAAATCTATCATCAATGTTTCCTTTTCACTTACAGACTAGGTCTGTCTCTCTAAAGCTTACCTAAGCATTAATGTAGGTAGGGCCTGAGGTTTATTTTATATCAGAATACTAGGTTGAAGTCATTTCCTTCAAGTTTTGCAGATAATTGTTTGTAAGGGTCATAATAATGTCATCAGCAAAGAGTAATATTATGCCACCCACTGGCTTGCATGATTCACCGGGCATGCAAACAAACCAAGGGCAAACGCATGCTAAGTTACATCAACCAATGATTTTTTGAAAAAAATATTAATTTTACTTGCATTTATTCCTGGCACAATTACAGCTGCTTTATTTCCAGTTGGGTTATCATAGAGGGAAAACATAGAATATACCTTTATATCTAGTTGTGTCTTTTAAAAAAAAAGTGAATTAAGCACAAAATTCTTGTAGTAGCTTTTATTTCCATACATGCAAATGCATTGGGAACACTACCATTCTATTTCAAATCAAAGCATGAAAAAAAATGTATATATAGTTTGCTTTATCCCTTTACAGAAAGTGAAGAACAGGGAATAATAGGCTGTTCCAAAAAACAGCAGTGTCTGCATTCTTCTATACAAACGCAAGCATTCACTGTAATGAACTGAAAACGTTTCAAGATTTTACTTTCATTAGTATCAGTGAACTAATATTTAGTTGTACAACCACGGTTTCTGAGAACTGCTACACATCTCTGTTGCATGGGGTCAACCATCTTCTGGCACCTGTTACATTCCACAATTCTGCATTTCTTGATTTTTCCTCAGAAGCATACTAACATAGTAAGTTGGGTTGAAAAAAGACACACGTCCATCAAGTTCAACCTTAAAACAGAATTTTTGATGTCACCCAGTTTTGTATTGGATTAAGGTCCGGGGATTGGGCTGGCCACTCCATAACATCAATCTTATCGGTCAGGAACAAAGATGTTGCTCGTTTACTGGTATGTTTGGGGTGGTTGTCTTGTTGAAACACCCATTTTAAGGGCATTTCCTCTTCGCCATAAAGCAACATGGCCTATTCAAGTATTTTGATGTATTGAAACAAATCCATGATCCCTGTATTCGATAAATAGGCCCAACACCATAGTATGAGAAACATTCCCATATCATGATGCTTGGCCCACCATGCTTCGCTGTCTTCATAGTGTACTGTGACTTGAATTCAGTAGCCACACTATAGAAGTGACTGCGCCTGGGAGAGTGGTTTAATAGGCTTCTTCTATCTCAGTGTACACCCCCCACCTCAGGTGTAGAGTAAATCAATTGAAATTGGAGTTACTGAGAGAAACAGCCAAGAATGCAGTGCTTGCTGCTAATTGTGCTTTATTGCCACGACATGTTTCGGGCTCAAGGCCCTTTATCAAGCGTTAACACTTGATAAAGGGCCTTGAGCCCGAAACATGTCGTGGCAATAAAGCACAATTAGCAGCAAGCACTGCATTCTTGGCTGTTTCTCTCAGTAACTCCAATTTCAATTGACTTGAATTCAGTGTTTGAGGGTTGTCTGACAAAGTGTCTGGGGCCCCTAGACCCCATCACTCAACAAAATATTGTGCCATTTCTCATTAGGCCAGTTAATGTGTTCTTTGGCAAATTGTAACCTCTTTTTTCCCAAACAATGGGACTTTGTGGGGGCTTCTTGCCGATAGCTTGGCTTCACGTAGACCTCTTCTAATTGTAACTCACAGGTACACACTCGCTAAGTGTACTCAAAGGTAACTTTAGACATTCTTTGTTCATCCTGTAGCTGATCATAGACTGAGTCTTTGCAATTTTGGCTATTCTTCTATCCATTCTAATGGTAGTTTTCTGTTTTTTTCCCCCATGTCTTTCAGGTTTTGGTTGCCATTTTAAAGCATTTGAGATCATTTTAACTGAACAGCCTATACTTTTCTGTACTTCTTAAAAGGTTTTCCCCTCTCCAATCAACTTTTTAATCAAAGTACACTGTTCTTCTGAACAATGCCTGGAACAACCCATTTTACTCTTTTTCAGAGAGAAATGCACTATAACAAGAATGAACAACATTTGCTGCCTTCGATCCGTAAACAAGGGCTGTAACTGACACTGAATAAATAAACAAGCTATTATTATTTTAAACAATTCTCAATAAACAGATTCAGTAGCATTCATGTCATGAGTGTTGGTTTTGTATTGCTCTACTACACCTACAGCTGTATATACGGTGTGTGTATATATATATATATATATATATATATATATATATATATATATATATATATATATATATATATATATATATATATATATATATATATATATTCTAATTTAGTAAGATTTTTTTAATGTGTCTCTTCTTAGCATATAAATATATTGATTAAGCATTCATTCTGGGGTATAGTTTTCCTTTAATATAATGGCATACAATTTGGTAATGCACTTCCTTCCTTAGAGAGGCCGAGGCTAATAAGAACATATACAGACTGAGAACCACCACAGGCATTAACTTAGGCCTAGAGGAATCTCTGCTAAAATGAAATATTCCTGCCACAGATCCTTTGACCAAGATGATAAGGTGGGTAAACTACAAGCTTGGCTAGCCAGTACTAGGAACTCTCAAACTTGATCCTGAGAATTAAGGACCCAAGAAAGGGATAAATTGTTACTTCAGAGAGTATCCTTGAATCATTTGCCAAGTTTTACAACACTCTGTACAACTCTAAGGCTACCAACAAGACTAAACAAGGGTCTCCATTTTTGGACTATAGCATTTCCTCACATAACTCAAAGGATTTAGTTAATGAACAGATTCCAAATGGATCAACCAAATTTAAAAATCTTGGAATTTAACCCCATCGGCCCTCAGACACTCTTGCCAAAATGTATATGCTACCTGTCCCAGATGCCACGCTGGGACAGGTTAACATCTAGGGGCAGATTTACCAAAGGTTGAATTTCAAAGTTATGTGAATTTTTTTTTTTTTTTTAACTCAAGTAAATTTGAATATATTTACAACTTGATTGGGAGTTGTAAATGGGATATTATAAAATAAAAAACACCAACAACAATCGAATTTCCTCCAAAAAAAAAAAAAAAAGTAGAATGGCAGGAAGTCAATTAACATCTTCAAGTGGTTCAACAGACTTGTAAATTCAGTTTTTAGGTGGCAAATATTTGAATTTGAACGGTTTCCAGGGTCGAGTTGTGATAAATCTCACATTCAAATTCGAGTTGGTGCTTTTAAATTCAAATTTGTGAGTCTTGACCAAAAATTCAAATTTACCATTTGAACCCTAATATATTTGCCCCATAATCTGGACTTGCCACATACTTAACAACTACCAAATTAATATACAATGTGATGGGCTCCCCAGATCCACTAGACCCCAAAGTCCAACACATACCTGTAAACAATAATGGATGAGCTGTTCTATTGGGAGCAAAAACACAAAAATAAATTACTTTTTGTGCAGAATTGGACACTTGAATGGTTGGATAACCCTTGTGAATTTCCATACATGGAAATTACATAAATAAGGGTTGCCCAGACAAATATGTATGCAACTGTTGGCTTGAAAATACCCATAATACAACACACAAATAACCGTGCTCCCCTACATCCCATCTCTAACGAGCCTTGCCTCTCTGAATGACCATGGTGTTCTGCATTACCACCTGCACAGAAGAAATTTGTATGATTACATCCAATTGTGCATGACCCCATAGTGACAAATGCATTGTTGTATTTACATCTTTTGTGACTGTACCCGTTTATATATTTATTCACTTACCTACTATCACTGCAATTGTGCTGCAACTCAAACTTTTGAAACTGAATAAAATACAGTATATATATATATATATATATATATATATATATATATATATATATATATATATATATATATATATATATATATATCTCCTCAACAATAATAATATCTGCAGACCATATCACCTTTATAGGAAACAATTAATCTATTATAGGCCAGATCCACAAAAAATTACCATTGTTCTCACAGATCAATATACAGTACGTGTGGGTGAAAAAATTGTGCTTAATACATTTTAATTAGTGATATATAAGACTGCCATATCTCCCATTTATTGAACAATATATTCAAACATTGTACAGGTATGGGACCTGTTATCCAGAATGCTCAGGACCTGGGGTTTTCCAGATAGCGGATCTCTGTAATATGGATCTTCATACCTTAAAGGGATACTGTCACAGGAAAAAACATTTTTTTCAAAATGAATCAGTTAATAGTGCTGCTCCAGCAGAATTCTGCACTGAAATACATTTCTCAAAAGAGCAAACAGATTTTTTTATATTCAATTTTGAAATTTGACATGGGGCTAGAAATTTTGTCAATTTCCCAGCTGCCCCATGTCATGTGACTTGTGCCTGCACTTCAGGAGAGAAATGCTTTCTGGCAGGCAGCTGTTTTTCCTTCTCAATGTAACTGAATGTGTCTCAGTGGGACATGGGTTTTTACTATTGAGTGTTGTTCTTAGATCTACCAGGCAGCTGTTATCTTGTGTTAGGGAATTTTATTTAAAATTATTCAGAATTACAATAAATATTAAACATCAATCAGATGAACAATCAAGAACAAATCAAAGCATTCAAATGGTAATTAAATACTTTCCCACATTTTTTTGTAAGAATCAGAATATTGACATTCCCTGGTTTTAATAAAGACAATGTCTCTGCAAATGGTTTCAGTCACTGTTTCAATTGAAAGGCACAATTGGCTGGTAGTCATCTTACATCTCATATGCCACAAGTGGTAGCGTATAACAGCAATCATTATATATAGGGTTGTTCTGTCCTTGTTGGCAGCCCTTTGATTTTCTACTACTCCATAGGAGAACTCTGAGAAGTTTAGATTTCTAATCAGATCCATATTAAGGCGATTTGCCACGCTCTCTCTCAAGGAACAAGACACTAAACACTCTATAAGAAAATGTTCTTGTGACTCCTCAACACCGCACCCCCATGGACATGTTGCCTCTTACAAACAGTTTTCCTTGTAGTGAAAGCCATGCATTGTCCCAATATTTCTTGGGCATCCTCTTGCTCATTAAAAATTTAATACTTTCCTCTAACAAATGTCCTGGACAATCTTTGACACTAACTGGGGAAACAAAATGAAGGTCTAAGATTTTCCAATATAATATTTTTCTTTGTTTTGTTCTCAGATCTTCTGAACTAATACTCCATTTTCTCAATGTTTTTACTGCCTGCCGCAGATAGGTGGGTAAAGGGCCTCCTCTTATCCTTACCTCTTTCACTCTGCCGCCGAGTAACCAATCCTTGATAAAAGGCAATGCCCAGTCTCTAACACTGGTTCCCACAGAGATTCTTTGCCTTGCACCACCCCTCCAAAGTTAAACTTCAGAAAGATGGTGCAAAAAAAAAAAAAACCACAGGACATGGCATGTCCAACCCTCCCTGTTTCTTCTGCAGGAAAGTGATCCCTCTTTTTACTAGGTTGAGCCTGTTCCCCCAAAGCATTTGGAAGAACAGGCTCTGGATTCTGGCATAGAGAGATTCTGGCAATAAAAACACATGAGAGACAAAAAGAAACACCGGAATCAGGAAAGTCTTGATAATGTCAATTCTTTCTCTATAGGTCAGCCTCCATGCCTTCCATCGCTGAACTTTTGCCAAACCAGCATTCAGTTTTTCTTCCCAATTTGCCTTCACTAGATCTCCCTTCCCAAATTTAATACCCAAGATCTTAACTAAACGTGGGGCCACTGGAAATTTTTCAAGCTTAAAGCTTGGCTCCTCGTCTAAGACCCAAAAAGCTTCAGACTTTTCCTGGTTTATCCGAGACCCTGAAGCCTAAGAGTAGCTTCTGATGTGCTCCAAAACCTTTCCCTCCTCCTCAGGTTTTGATATCACCAGAGTAACATCATCCGCATAGGCTATAGATTTAAAGGATCCAACCAGAGGAAAAGGGACCCCCCCAAGCCCACTATCCTGTAGTCTCCTCAGGAAAGGATCTAGAGAAAAAACATACAGGAGCGGACTAAGAGGACATCCCTGTCTCACACCAGATTTCACCAAAAAATCTTCACCTTTCCAACCATTAATCAGTGGGAAGCTCTTCGCCCCTTCATACAGAACTTTAATCCATTCTACAAATTCTTCCGGAATGCCGTATCTGTGCAAAACAGCCCATAGATACTCATGATTGACTCTATCAAATGCCTTTGCCTGATCTAGAGACAGAAAGTATTTACCCCACTGCCAAGCTTTACACCTCTCCAGTGCTTCCCTTAGTGACAGAACAGCCCCAAAAATGTTCCTACCTTCTACTGAACAGAACTGAGAATCAGAAAGAAGAGACCCAGTTACCTCACCCAACCTCTGTGCAAGCACCCTTGCCAGAATCTTCCTATCACAATTGAGAAGGGCAATTGGCCTCCAATTCCCAATGTGCCTCAAATCCTTTCCCTTCGATATCAGAACTAGAGAGGAGTACTGCATAGATGGTGAGAGATGTTTTTCTAACAGGCCGCAATTAAAGACTTGGGCTAACACTGGGGCCAGATCTTCCTTGAAGGTAACATAAAACTCAGCTGTTAACCCATCTAGTCCAGGAGCCTTCTTTTTCTGCTGTTTATCTATTGCCTGCCTCACTTCCTCCTCCGTTATCTCTGACATCAAAGGGGAAAAATCCAAATCAACAGTGTTTGATACTGGGGTTGTCTTTAGGAAATCATGAATCCTTTCCCTTTCCAAAACTTTTTCTTTGTAAAGATCAGCATAGTAAGCCCCTATAACCTCCAGGATTCCCTCCCTAGATACTTCTAAATTACCCTGTTGGTCATAAAGACTCTCAACCCGCTTCTTTTTAACATTCTCCTTACAGTTCTGGCAAGGGTCCGGGGAGCACGAGGCTCCATAGTCCCTCTCCAGAACCAGGGACTCAAGCCGGTTGTACTGCTGCTGTCTTAACAAATACTTAAGTCGGTCTAAATTTTTACCCCCCTCCCCTTTCGAAATACAGACTTCAAGTTTCCTTCTCAAGGACTGGCTCTCCTTCTCTCTAGCCCTCCCCTTTTTAAACGAGGCAGACGTGAAAAAGGTTCGGAAAGTATCCTTAGCCGAGTCCCACCATTCCGCAACAGAATCATAAAAATCTATTTTTGACTTTTGAGCTTCAAATGAAATCCTAAAAAGTATTTTAGTCTCTTCATCTTCAAGTATTCCTTTACCTAGTCTCCATAACCCTTTACCAAAATTTACATTTCTGTCTATCTCATAGCGAAAAAATAGACCTAGATGATCAGAAAATTCTACCACCCATTCTTTAAAGTCAGAAAACTTGTCACCTTTTTTAACAAAGATAAAATCTATTCTGCTACTTCTTGGGCCACACCTATAAGTGTGACACCCTTTCCTTCCATTGAAGGTTGCTATATCCTCTAATCCTGCATCTTCTATTAATCGCTTGAAAAACAAGGTTTCATATTTATTAATCTTTCCTGTTCTATCACTTTCTCCTAAAACTTGATTAAAGTCTCCTGCTAAAATTACTGGTACTGTTGTGTAAAGGAAAGGCTTTATGTCGCTTAATAAAGACCTCCTATCAGAAATGACCTGGGGTCCGTACACATTAATGAGTCTCATTAAATGCCCATCTACAGTAATATCCAATAATAAACACCTTCCTATCTGTATGTCAACAACTTTTTTAATGATAAAATGTCTATTGCCTTTAAAGAGGATGCCTACTCCCCCCGCTGGTTCATTAGCTATAGACCAGTATGACATGCCTTCCCTCCAGTCCCTTTTGGCCATTTTAACCTCATTTAGAGAGGAGAGTCTGGTTTCTTGTAAAAAGATCACATCTGCTGTAGTTTCTTTTAAGAAATCATATGCCAGAAACCGTGTTTTTCTGCTCTTAATGCTACATACATTGATAGACATGAAGTCAATTACTGGATCCATTTTTTTTCTTTTTGCCCAAGACCAAACTCTCATCTCCAGATCTTTTAACCTGAACTCTAGGGCCCAAGTCCATTTCTTGCTCGTCTAGGGATTCCCATTCTAAGGACCCCTCATCAAGATCTTTTACTTTTTTTTCTACTGGTGTCCTGTACCTGATTTTTTCTTTTTTCCCTCTCCTCCTCTTGTTCCATCCTCTCTAGCTCTTCAAATTTTTCTACCTCTTCTCCCCATGATTTTTCTCCTAAAACATCAAATCTATTTGGATTACTAATAGTCATTTTACCAACTATGTTTTTCTTGTTTGCACTTCTTTTCCTACTTCCCTTTCCAACTGTTTTCCATTCTTCAGTTTTTCCTTTTTTGTTCTTTTCCCTACTGCCCCCTGCTGTTACCTCAGTCTGAGTTTTAGTCTTATCACCAGTCACTTCTGCCACACCAGTCTGTGCTATGGCATCAGTATGTATTTGGTTATCAACCTGCATTTGTTCCTCTGTAACGTTACTGATTATGTCTTTTCTTAATTGCTCCTCAATGTTAGGGACTGCTTTTTTAACATTGTGCCATGCTTCTGGACAGTTCCTATATACATGGCCAGATTTTAGACATAAATTACATTTGATCTGTTTATCACAGTCTTTACCAATATGGCCAATCTCCCCACAAAAAGCACATTTCTTTATGCTACACTTTCCTGCTAGGTGAGTTCTAGCACCACATTTAAAGCAAAGTCTTGGTTGTCCCACATAATAACACACACCTCTATCTCTCCCAATGAAGAAGGATGTAGGCAAGTGTTTTTGATAATAACCTTCATTATTTAATTTAACTTGCACTTTGTAACCTCCCACCCAGAATTCTTCTTCATCATAAATTTTAACCAATGGGGAAAGTACTGTACACTGCCTTTTTAACCATATCAATATATCTTCTGGGTGTACTGTCTCGTTTTTCATCATTATGGTCACATTCTTAAGTTCTGGCTTTGAGATGGGAGTTACTTTAAAATTTTGCCATTCTTTTGTATTTTTTGTTAGACTATATTGTCTCCAAAATTCCTCCAAACCATATGGTAACTTAAAACTTAGATCAAATTCTACATCGGTTATGTTAATCATGGCATATACATCATCATTTGTGAAACCTAAAATCTGTTTTACAAGGTTTCTGGCCACAAATCTCCTGCCTGGGAATTCCTCCCTCTCTCCATCCCACTTGATTTTAACTGCATTTTTTCTTTTCCCATATTCCTCCTCTTGTTCCTCCACCTGTGTCTTGTCAAACAATTTCTTTGTCCCCCACACACTCCCTCCCCCCACAGGTGAATCCTCATTACTGCAGGTACCTGCCTGCACTTCATTAGTCTCGTTAACATTCTTTGTAGAAACTTGTTAGAGGTGCAACAGTTTTTTTAAAGGCAGAAACATTTCCCTTGACCACATCAGACATTAACACTTTATCTCCAGATGTTTTAGCCACCTGTTCTAAAGACACAGTATCAGTATATGAGGGCTGAGTGGTCTGACCACCACATACATTACTTTCTAACAAAAAACTATTATGTCCTTGTTCAGAGGAAGAAACAGAAACATTTCCATTTGCACCACCCTCCTCCATTAAAGAAGTGCTGGCAGCCCCCCCTGAGGAAAGAGAAGAAGGATTTTCCTGTACCATCATAACATTTGCATTGTGAGTTTCAATAGACATATTATCAGTGGCATTTTCACTCAATAACTCAGAAATTTTACAAAGCCTTTGTTTTGCTGTATCACCTCCCCCACTTTTAATTTCATCAAATCTTTTCTTATTGTAGTAAAGTTCCTTCCAAGGTTCGATAACATCCAAGATATTCTTAATTTGTATGTCCACATCTTCCAAGTCCTTTTTTAAATAAGCCAGTTCTCTAATAGCTTTAGTTCTTTTTTGCCCTTTTAGTAGTTTGAGATCCTTAATCAGCACGTCTATTCCTTTAGTTAATATAGATTGCTTGATCTCAAGATTTTTTAATTCATTTAGTGCACTAATGATTTTATCGTATTCTATAACTGTCACATCATCATTTCCACAGTCTTTATCAAGCACAGATCCATGATAAACCATTTTTTCCTTAGTGTCTGCTGAAACAGTACATTGTCTCAAAGTTTCCCTTCTATCAGAAACAACTTCCACCTCAGCTTCCCCTTCCCCTTTAGTGTCACCAGCAAAAACATCCTCAACAGTATTAGGTAAGTTGACACTCACCACTCTATCAGCCCCTGCAGTCAGTGTCTCTCCCTGGTTTGCGGATCCCTGCAGCACATGCTCAGCAACTTGGTGAGCGATAGATTCAGCTGCATCCTCCTTTGCCAACGCTGTTTCCAAATCTCGCGGTACTTTCTCCTCACTAGCTGATGAGACTCTGCGTACTTCCGGATTAGACGTCTTCCCTGCAGCGTCGTGGTTCCCCACAACAGCTCCAGTGCTGGCGTCCTTCTCCGGGTGCCTCTCGCAGCTTTCCTCAGCCTCCTCTTGTGAGGAGGAATCGTCTTCCAACGGCTGGTGCCTTGTTGGTCTTCCTTTCCTTACACGATCCGTAGGTAGTGGCACACTTGCTTCTGTAGCCCTTCTACCACAGCCCAAACGGGTTCGCCCACTTGTAGGAGCCATAACTGTTTTTTTCCCCATTTCAAGAGGGAAAATGCTTCCAACAGTGTAAACAAGTTCAAATAAAGTTGCAGGGGATGTGGAACAGGGGAAGGGGAGAGGGAATTGGGATAAATCAGAAACTATCTCCCCCGGGACCCGCAAGGGCCTGGGAGAAAACACGCTCTCACAGCAGACTCAAAAAGCACGTCCTCTCACTATGAGGGTATAGCTTCTTGTGTTAGGGAGCTGCTATCTGGTTACCTTCCTATTGTTCTTTTATTTGGCTCCTGGGGGGGGAAAAGGGAGGGGGTGATAATCACTCCAACTTGCAGTACAGCAGTAAAGAGCGATTGAAGTATATTAGAGCACAAGTCACATGACATGGGGCAGCTGGGAAATTGACAAAATGTCTAGCCCCATGTCAGATTTCAAAATTGAATATAAAAAAATCTGTTTGCTCTTTGGAGAAATGGATTTCAGTGCAGAATTCTACTGGAGTAGCACTATTAACTGATTCATTTTGGAAAAAAAAATTTTTCCCATGACAGTATCCCTTTAAGTCTACCAGAAAAAAGTAAACATAAAATAAACTCAATAGGCTGGTTTGCTACCAATAAGGATTAATTATATCTTAGTTTGGATCAAATACAATGTATGTTTTTATAAAAGTGAATAATTAAAAAATTATTATTTGGATAAAATAAGTCTATCGGAGACCGCCTTTCTGTAATTTGGAGCTTTCTGGATATCGGGTTTCCAGGTAAACTGTTGTAATTTCAGCATTCAAAAATGACTTACAGGTTCTTACAACTGGATAGAGGTGTTACAGTAGGCATGGTCTAATTGGATGTAGCCAACTGTAAAATGAAGCACCAAGGATTTTCAAGCAACTTGTCCTCTTGGGTATTAATACACTTTGCTCTTAATAACCAAGTACAATGTCAATACAGGGACTAATCAAATTTCCCAGTCAAGTTTTCACATTGGAAACAAAGATTGGTGATTTTCTGCCATGTTCATAAACGGTTATTGATTTTAATAGAAGTGAACTAGACTATATATAATGAACACTTGCTAGAGATGGCAGCAACTTCCCCTGTTCTGGTCAGCACTTTAGCAAGACTGAGTATTCTTAGGTAGCACAGAATCTGGTATATACTGGTGAAGGCAACAACTGTGAAAAGGGGTGGTACAAATTTGTTGACTTACAAAGAAACACAAATAAAACCATCCATCTGTTGGAGATTTACCACTTTGGGAGACAATGTAGACATATGGGTAATAAGAGTAGTAGACACACACAAAAAAAAAAACCCAACACATAAGGCTTCAAAAAAAATCAGTATATTTGAAATATGTTGGCTCTGCTAAAATAGCACCTCTGCCTTAAAAAAAACAAAACAAATGTGTTCAATATAAAATAAACAAAACCAACTCAGTATATCCATAATCTTCAACTTGAAGTTGTTCTTTCTACCAAAGAAATATGGGAGATGAAACTTTATATTGAAACTTTATATTGTTCATTAACCCTCTTGTTGCTGAACAAAAGGGTTAGGGATTGCCTCCATGCCATCCTGTGGACAAATCAATACTACAGATGTTCCTCTGCAGACTACCAGACCCAACTGTCGTGTGTCCTCTGTTAATTTATACTGATCATCAGGATCTACAGGGAAAAAACACACGTATTAATAGTGATAATGTCTACTCTTTTTATATTATTTAAACATTCAGTCCAACATACAGGGGCAGATTTTTCAAACTGTGAGTTTGGAGCTTAATAAATAAAAATTATCCCATGTTCTATTCATTCCCATGTCTTTCAGCACTACTCTCAGTCCTGTGGTAACCAATTGATAAATACGGTTCTAAAAATGCCATAGAAATTAATAAAATGTGGTTGAGCTTTTATTTATTAAGCTCTAAACTTTTTGATAAATCTGCCCCACAGTGTCTTGCAATGAAAAAAATCTTACAGCATCTTCCCCTGCTCTCCCCTCCCTCCCGCACACATGCCTGTGCACCTGAACGGAAATCAACTTCCCCGGCTCTCCCCTCCTGCTTGAGCACCCGCCATTGCAGGCACAGGTGCGCAATGAGTCGGTACAAATACTTCGACTCCTCATTTTATGGTACCTCGGACTCAACTCTCTGTTTTTAAAATAACACCAATGTGTATCAAGGTAATTAAAATATATTGTACTGGAGGGGCTTGGTGGCAGCAACCAAGATTGCCACACATTAAAGTTGCTGCTCACTCACCGAGCAGAAACAGAACAACAATTTCCACAGGCATTCGATTAGACCCGGTAGCAAGCGGAGGCAATACCACAAAGCAAAAAAGTAAACTTTGGGGACCCGGGTGCAGCCTGTTGAGGCCCACTCCCCAACTCTGCATTGCCACCGTCACCAGCCATGTCCGCACAGACTTGTGACGCACCTGGTGATTTCTCACAAGAACTCCACATCCTGGATACACAATAGGTGAGCGACCCCATCCCTGATAAAGTACTGCTTGATCAGTTCAAAACTCTCCTACAACAACAACAACAACGGAACGGATTAGTCCCTGGATCAACTTGTACTATGAGCTATCTTCCATAACCCTGTATTCCCTCACTTGCCAAAAAGCCATTCAACCCCTTCTTAAAGCCAACTAATGTATCAGCCTGTACAACTGATTCAGGAGAGAATTCGACATCTTCACAGCTCTCACTGTAAAAAAAAAAAAAAAACCCCTTCCGAATATTTAGGTGGAATCTCTTTTCTACTAAATGGAATGCGTGACCCCGTGTCAGCTGGAAAGACCTACTGGTAAATAAAGCATTAGAGAGATTATTATATGATCCCCATATATATGTATACATAGTTATCATATCACCCCTTAAACGCCTCTTCTCCAGCTTGAACATCCCCAATTTGGCCAGTCTTTCTTCACAGCTAAGATTTTCCATACCTTTTACCAGCTTAGTTGCCCTTCTCTGTACCCTCTCCAATACAATAATGTCCTGTTTGAGTGATGGAGACCAAAACAGTACGGCATATTCTAGATGGGGCCTTACCAGTGCTCTATAAAGTGGAAGAATGACAGCATCCTGCCGTGAATCAATGCCCCTTTTAATACAGCTCAAAACCTTGTTTGCCCTTGATACTGCTGACTGGCATTGCTTGCTATAGCCAAGTTTATCATCTACAAGGACTCCAAGGTCCTTTCCATAATGGATTTGCCTAGTGCAGTCCCATTAAGGGTATAAGCGGCTTGGATATTTTTACATCCCAGGTGCATGACTTTACATTTATCAACATTGAATCTCATTTGCCACTTAGCTGCCCAGATTGCCAGTTCGTGAAGATCCTGTTGCAAGGATGCCACATCCTGGATGGAATTTATTGGGCTGGATAGTTTTATATAATATATTAATGTTTTATATTATATAATATAGACATAACTTTACAACAGCAGCTACAGGATACTTTATTGAAAATATAGGATATTAAATCATGTAACTCCTGGTTCTAGGAGTTGCATGATACCTTGGTACTCCTATCACAGTTACTACTGTATATACTCGAGTATAAGCCGACCCAAGTATAAGCCGAGGTGCCTAACTTAACCTATGAAAACTGGGAAAACTTATTGACTCGAGTATAAGCCTAGACACAACTACAGCCCTGTCTCCCAGCAGCGCCCATTGCGCCAAAGCGACCCCCCCAGCGATCAACCGGACTTCTTTGCAAAGTTGATGGTGACAGAGAATTGCCAAACGGATTACTGTGTGCATTGTCCCACTACCATGTGCAGAGGGTGCTGTGTGATATTGCAGTCACTGTTATTCTTTGATATAACCAACAGAGGGAGCTTTGTGATATTGCAGTCACTGTTAATCTTTCATATAACCAACAGAGGGCGCTGTGTGATATTGCCGTCACTGTTATTCTTTGATATAACCAACAGAGGGCGCTGTGTCATATTGCAGTCTCTCCCAAAGCGTCCTCTGTTGGTATAGGAATGATTAGCAGTGACTGCAATCTCAGCTAACGCCCGTTGACTCGAGTATAAGCCGAGGTAGACTTTTTCAGCACATTCTGGATGCTGAAAAACTCGGCTTATACTCGAGTATATACGGTAAACAGCATTCGAACCTCTGAGTTTCAACTATCACCTCTCTGAAAAGTTACAATTGGCCATTGTGATTGGTATGGGAAGTTCCTAGCATATAAACGCTTCCACTAATCTAGTCCTTTGAACAGAAGTTACAATGATTACTCAGCAAGTCCAGTTGCTCTAGAATTACTTACACTAGCTTAGCAGACCCCAACTCTATAGTCCGTCCTTGCCTGGAAACCACCTTTAATATATGGAACAGGTCTCCTGACCCACTGGTCCCCAGCAGTTCCAATATTCCAAAATCAGTCATTCCCACCAGGTCAAAACATTTTCCAGTGGTGGTGCGACAACAAATTAGACAAAATAACACACCTTTTTACAGCGAGAGGCCCAATAACTAGGGCTTACCTCCAGGATCATTTACAACTACCTACTATAGAATCATATAGGGCAAATTAAATTCTACATTATGCAGCTACATTCGAAACTCACTGGTTGAATGTATCTAGTAGTATGTCCTATCTGGAGAGATGTATCCAAACCTCTCGGCCTCTCCACACAATATCACTGTTATTCTTATATGGTAGACTGGGAAACTGACCTTGGTCAACCTGTCGACCCAGAGGATTGGTCCAGGATTTGGCTGCTAACTAAAAAGTTCAGTTAATACAATATTATTTGAAGCCTCCTATAAAGTGATGCTAAGGTTGTACTTGACCCCCCAGACAATTGCTCAATATGTAAAAAATGTAAATGCCAACTGTTTTAGAGGATGTCCACAGATGTCATTTTCTCCTTATTTTAGATCAGCCATAAAAGCGACCCCATGCAGGCACTCGTGAAGATGTGAAAAACTTATGAAATCCAAACATAAATTGCTTACCAATATTTTTGTAGCTGCATAACAAATTATTGCTCAAGAGTGGAAATCTTCGACATTATATTTTCATGCATTTAAAGAGAAAGTAGATTGGATAATGATAATCAAAAATTATCTAGCCTTTTGCTTCAGAAACATAAGCTTCTGAAGATCTGGAGTCCCTGAATGCTCTACAGACACCCAAATCCATCATCTGTCAATTTACTCTCTATATGAAAAGGTTCACCCAAAAACCTCTAATAATACCCATATTTGGGCCATTTATGGAAAATTGTGCATTGTTACTGTGATCACGATTGATACCTGTTGATATTACGTATGCTTATATTGATTGAGGTTATGGTTGTATGTATTTACCAGTTACTGGTTTTCTTCTTTGTTTTTTCTTTTGTACACACTTTTTTTAAGTTGTGATTTTTACACTTTGTTGCACTATAGCTACAACTATACTTAACACTGCAGTGGCCATGCGGCCCAAACTGTGCAATTAATTATATAATCAGAAAACAGAAAATGGCTACAAGCTGCTGTGTAGCCATGGGGCAGCCATTCAAGCGGAGGAAAAACAGTTAGAAAGACACAGGTTAGATAGCAGATAGATAAAACACCATTGTATTGGACAGGGCTCATCTTCTATCTATTATGTAACCTGTGCCTTTTCTCCTTTTTTCCAGCTTGAATGGCTGCCCCGTGGCTACCAGTGCATGCAAACTGTATATTATATGTTAATCACTTTAAAACACTTTCATTTTTTGGTGTTATTGTTTCTAATGTATTTTTTAATGTTGATTGAAAGAAGTTAAGTACACACATTACACAGCATTATATCAATGCCAAAACTCAAAAATATAAAATCACATCCCGTGGTAATTCGAAACCAAAATCAATAACAATCGGAAAACCTAAAACAACTTATAGATTAATTGAACATGGTATATAGCTATAGAATAGCTGTTAAAAACGATCCAAAATCAACAGAAATATTGTTCTTAGGAACAGAATTGCTTCTGCCATATTCATCTTCATAGAAGCTCTTAAATCTGATTTGATTATTTTCATTGCATGTAGGAGTCCAAGGCAGTACATTTTTGGTGACTCCCGATGACCAAAATTGCTTCAGACTCTGAAGCTCTGCTGTTTGTGTCCCTCTTTTCCCTGGACCCCCCCAACGGGTCTGTTTCCTCTATAGTTACATCACTGCTTACATACCATAAACAAATACTACACTGGTTTTTTTTTTTTTTTTTTCAAAGCAATGAAAAAGCAAAAGGACTTTTTCCCTCAAACAAGTTCTTTGTTGCAAGCATATTTTTGCAATTTACATTACATTTCTATTTTAATGTACCGTATATACTCGAGTATAAGCCGTTTTTCAGCACCCAAAATGTGCTGAAAAAAAATCTACCTCGGCTTATACTCGAGTCAAATGGTGCACCGATGCGCTCAGAATTGGAAAGGTTATTGCCACAAAACTGCAATCTCACATATCAAAAAATACATAATCACGTGAAGTAGTTCGTACAGGATTACAGTACTTAGACTGACTCAGCTCTGCTCCTCCTCGGCCGCAACAGACCTTGTGCACCAACAAACAGGATCCGCCGGAACAGCAGACTCGAGAAGGATCGTTCCGCTTCTCTTTCCCCTAAACATCATAGGGAAAGGGCACAGGAAAACACGATGCTCTGCACTTTGCACTCTATTCTTGTCAGACGCAGCCATCCCGCCTCTACAGTCCCCTGGAGCTGCTTCCTCGGCACATTGTACGTCACATGGAACTTCCTGCTGGTCCGTCCGGGTTTCTCTGTCCTTCCCCCAGTGAAAAGGAAAGCGGAACATGTAGCGGAACATGCAGCCACCCCGCCTCTACAGTCCCCTGGGGAATGAGCTGCTTCCTCGGCACAGTGTACGTCACATGGAACTTCCTGCTGGTCAGTCTGGGTTTCTCTGTCCCTTCACCCAGTGAAAAGGACTTACAACATGTAAGTTGCTGTGTAACTTGTGATGTGGAGGTGTATGATTACTTTAATTTTTCTATTACCGTACTAGAGAAAAATAAAAACGTATTTGTATCTATCTCATCTGCTTTCTCCTGTGTTGCACATTGCTGTAAGTGCATGCACGTATCATAGAGGGTTCCAAAAATAATATTTCTATATGCAGGGAAGCCCTCAGCCTGTAAGACATCCTTTGGCAATTAGCTTTTCCTTTATGTGACTCTTACTGTGGCAGGTGTCAGTTATCAGAACAGGTGTACCTGAACTGTAGCCACACATTGCCATTCTCTGTCACCCTGCCTTCATCCTCCACTCTAAGTAACCCTATAGCTTACCCTAACACTAACCTTATGATTACAATAAGATCCAATGTTTCATTTACCCCTGTACCCCTATATTTTGTTATCTTTTATTTAGGTACCAGCAATTAACTTTTTCAAACATGAGCGCACCAATCTTGATAACTTTCTGTTTTACTTTTATAGCAAGTATATAGTATAGGCTTATACTCGAGTCAATAAGGTTTCCCAGTTTTCGTAGGTAAAATTAGGTACCTCGGCTTATACTCGGGTCGGCTTATACGGTATACGGTATATACGGTAAGCAAGATATTAGTATTTTATCCTGTTAATACCAGGCTCTCAAGTGCTCTCTTTCAAGGTCAATTAAACTGTTCATGCACTTTTCTGTATTTAGTTAACGCTAGGCTTGTGGACTCTTCGTTGAGCTAAAAGCCTGCTATTAGCATTCTGAAAATACATATCTCAGAAATAAGCTACAAATTGAAAATTATGTAAACTTACATATCAAACCGTTATCAAAGTTTCAACTTGAAACAAGATGCACCAAGTTAATTTCTTCCAAAAATAAACATCTATGAAATGACATTTTAATCATAATAGCAAACCAAACTTATGGTTATATTGTCACATGTGGCAAATATGACCAGAAGTCAGTTTTGTAGGACAATGAAGTACTATAGCAACTGTTAAGATATCTGGCTTTAATATTACATTTTATATAGTCACTGTAGGATTTACAACATGAAGATGCCAATAAATGCCATACACTCCTGGCAATGGTTTTGTGCAGCAATCCACATAAACATGCATCTCTAAAAAAATCCATACTCAAGTAATACACACTTGAAAGGACGTTCAGAGATTCTCAATTACTTTGAACAGGAGCAATGTCTAGCTTTTTTTTTTGGGGGGGGGGGGTTCCAATACACTAGGAATTGTCTATTGTGCCAATACCCTTCTGAAAATAGCCTTCTTCCCACAGCTATGTTTGACTTTGTTAGGCTCACATGTACACATAGCCACTGGGGAAGCTATGCTACAATGTGATATTACATCCTCCATTATGATTTAAATTTTATTTTATAGATGTTTATTTTTGGAAGAAATTAACTTGCTGCATCTTGTATGTTTTGAGCAATGTTTCAAGTTGAAACTGTGGAAGAGAAAGGCAAATTTAGCACCTTAAGATCATTACTTTAATGCATAGGTTTTCACCGAAGACCACAGAACTGAACGGAACCGCTGATGGAGGTTTCACTAAAAATAGTATTTTTGGTTACAAGGGAATATAGTAGTTTGAGAGTTTGTTTCAGTTTTAGAATCGCTTTTCTCTTTTATGGTACCAACTGATTAAATGAAAATTATACCCCCGAACAACAGGGTCGGATTGGGGGGGGTCAGGGCCCACCAGGCCTGCCACATCAGGGACCCCGCACCCCCCACCCCAGTCCTGTTTTTTCCCCCAGCAGCCCACCGGCCCAGTCAGACTGCAGAACAATCTATAAAAACATACTGCATAAAAAAAAAACTCATACGTTAAAACCCCACTTCATTTAAATAAACCATTTTCATAATAATATACTTGTATAGTAGTACTGTATGTGCAATTGGGTAATTCGAAATAGATAATTTGACATTTAGGGCCCTCCCTTGGGATTGTACAGTACACATAAACAAACCAACCATACATGTTAGGTCACAAGCCAATTAACAGACTTGTCTTTTGCTTCCACACTTCTTCCTTTTACAGTTAGAGCTGTAGTATTTCTGGTCAAGTGATCCATGAGGGAGTACAGGAAATATCATAAAATGGGGGGCTCAAGGGAAAAGATGTAAAAGAGTAATATTTAGTGTTATATATTCCAGTTTGGTAAGATTCTTTAATATGCTACTTGTAAAATATATTTTACATATAGGGGTTGTTCACCTTCAGACAACTAGTTGTTTTCAGATAGATCGCCGGAAATAACTTTTTCCAATGACTTTCTATTTTGAATATTGAAGTGTAAAGTGTAATTTTTTACTGCAGTGCAAAAGTACATTATATTGTCCATCCTTTAAAACACAAATTTTGTGCTATGTAACCTGTGCTTTTTCTCCAGCTTGAATGGCTGCTCCCATTGAAACATAGCAGCTTGTTTCTATAAACTATAATAGTGTTACTCTTCCTTTACACTAGTTTACTCCAAAATGTAAGACACAACTTGGATTCTTACTACTGAGGGCTGTTCAAGTATCTACCACAATGTGGGGCATGGAAGCACTTTATGCAATGCAGGTGTCAGGGGGCAGTTAACTGTATAGCCCCATGTTAAGATTTTAAATATAAAAAATGGATTCCAGTGAAGGATTCTGTTGGAAGAGAGCTATTCATAGATACATTTTTTAAAAACATGAATGAATGAATGAGAACCTCTTTAAGAGAACTAAACAAATTCTCTGTTTTATTCACCAGTAGATCCTTTCATCGGACATTGGAAAATAAACTGCAATTAGAAGAAAGAAGTTCCCATATTTTTGCAATTATGTACTATTTTCTATTTGTTAGTTTTTCTAATATTTAAGTTTAAAGGGGTGGTTCACCTTTGAGTTAACTTTTAGTATGTTATAGAATGGCCAATGCTAAGCAACTTTTTAATTGGTCTTCATTATTAATTGTTTATAGTTTAATTATTTGTCTTCTTCTGACTCTTTCCAGCTTTCAAATGGGGGTCATAACTGTGATCTGAAAAGTTAACAAACACACTATCCAGTGTATTCTTCTCTCTTAGGGACTGTTGAATGGCAATTTATTTTTAGCACACTGAACCTGAATTTATCTAGGTGATGCATTACTGCAATACATCACCTAAATGTAAAAAATTCTAACAATTCAGATTCAGAAAACTCTAAATTTCAATTTTAAATGGAGATAATTTTAAGTCATCTGTACTGCAATTTTGTCAAGCTCCCAACAGGATGATTTTTAGCTGTTCATCCATGGCTAACAGATTGTTTCCTGTACTGTGGGGTTTTCCCATTTATCCTGGCTGAGCATGGTGTGTCTATGGTACATAGTCACATGGCTCTCTGTCTAGGGAACTTTCAAGATATGGCACTACTATTGGTCTTGCTTTGTTTTTATGGATTTTATGTTAAGTTGTTCTATAGAACTATGGCTTTTCTTGTAAAGCTCACCCACTGCCAAAACACTCTGTTTTAAAGTACACTCTAGTTCATCTGACCCAGTATGGCTCTAGTCTAGTGGATTAGAAGCACTTGTGTAACTTAGACCATATGACCAGTCCAGTCCTAGGGTCAGCTTGGTTGATGGAGTTCAGATGTGTAGGATGGTTGATTTTACATACAGCTAGGTTTTTTACATGTAGGATGAGGACAGACTTTTTGCATGTGTGATTCCGAGCAGCTCATTCTGTAGTATAGGGTCTAGAATATAGGATTGTTCTTATCCTTGTAAATGTCTTATTTCTGTGGTATTCACCTGGAGTCTCTATGTTAACTTCTAGAAGTGAATGGTGGCCTCTCTCTTTAAGGTTATGCCATTCTTAATTACAGGTTCCTGTTAAGAGCCCATTACCCTCCCATTGGGAAAATAGTAGCTCGATACGTCCCGTTGGCGTATCCAGCTACTTTTTAAACAAAGTATGCTGTTCTTCTTTGCCATTTTTGCTATTCTTCTATCCATAGTAGTTTCCGGTTTTCTTCCACATCGTTTTAAAGCATTTGAGATCTATATTAGCTGAGCAGCCTATCAGTTTCTGCACTTCTTTATACGTTTTCGCCTCTCCAATCAACTTTTTAAACAAAGTATGCGGTTCTTCTGAACAATGTCTGTAACAACCTATTTTACTCGGAGAGAAATGCACAGCATTTACTACCTTCCTTCCTTAAATAAGGGGTGTAATTGACACCTGTTTTTTTCCCTAAATGAATGACCTCATTAATTGAACTCCACACTGCTATTATTTGGAAGAAGCCTCAATTAATTCAATAACACAGACTCAGCAGCATGCATGTTGTTAGGTCTGTTGTTTTCTATTACACCTACTAGTAAATTATTTGCCATATAGAAATATAATTTCTACCAAAAACAGTGATTGATCAGGTTAGTGATGTTGGACTGCTATTATTCTGAACACAACTGTACATAAACACAGGCATGGGGTGTAGGGATAAAGGATGACAGCACAATTAAAGCACAATAACAGTACATGTTCGGTTTCCTTCTGTTTCTCAGTGCTATGAAAAGGGGAAAGGATAATTGAAGAACCAGTGTCCACCAGCCCTTTATATAAAGCAAGTACATTTGTTGCAGAGTCCTTCTAAATGCTTTTGTTTACAGGAGAACTAAATCCTGCCCAAACCTCAGCCCCGCTCCACTAGCCTCCATTGCCTAATCCAATCTCTTTCCTCACAACATCACTTACACTGAAAAGTGTACCTATGTGCGAAACTACCATAAACATGTATAGCAGAGTTCACAAATGCAATATTCTCCCATTATGGATTCTCTTCTGTGACACTTAGCCTACAGAAGCATGCACAGTTGAAGCTAGGTAAAGGATCCACTTCAACTCCTCCAGCAAGCTCTATATAGGCAAAGTGACAGAGGATCTGTAGTGGAAGATGGTGCCTGTGAACACCCGATTAAGATCCCTTTCTATAGGGTTTGTTAAGCAAAATACGCTTTACTTACACTATATACATTCTTTAAATTGTGTTTCCTTCAATCTTGGAAATGCACAATCATAGCAAGCAGGCAGCAGCCATTTTGTGGATCTGATGACCATGCCCATGAACAGGCTGCACAATTAGATGGCAAGGAAGAAGTGGGAATGCGAGGAGTGCAGTTGACATCTAGGAAGTGCAGAATGGAAAGTGAAAGCAATTGCCTGCCCTGCCTCCATGCCTAAGGCATAGAGGTGGGGCAGGAAATATATGATAAACAGCTGAGATTTTTTTTTTTAAATACGTTTCTAACAGGTATGTATAGTTAAAAAATTTATTTGGGTTTCATGATTAATTTGAAAATTACCTAAATTATACAGCTTTTTATTTCTGGGTGACAGGTCCCCTTTAAATATTTGAATTGCATCAGTTCTCCTTCAACATACTGGTAGCATAATGAAATGAAAGGCAATGAGAAAATAAAAAAAATAAAAATTAAAAAAAGCTGCCTGGTTAAAACTAACCACCAAAGACAGGAACATTAAACTTGAAATTTTGGAAAAACAACGCAACTGAAAAAGGTGAACAACCCCTTTAAGGGTAGATTTTTTTTTAGAATCCAGAAACTTGATCAAACAAACCTTGCTTAAACATTAAATGTCAAGTAGTGTTCACCCCCTATGCTGTTTTAGCCAGGCACATCACACAGCCAACCTTTAGCTATTTTCCCCCTCCACCCATTTCTGCTCTCCCCCTCACCGTGCTCATAAAAAAAAAAAAAAAATATATATATATATATATATATATATATATATATATATATATATATATATATATATATATATATATATATATATATATATATAAATAAACAGTGTAGTGTTTAAACAAACAATCTTTAAAGCAGGGGGAAAGTGGGAGGCATGGTTTATTTATTTTTTCCCCAACCGGGCAAATTTTTTTCCCACCCTGCATTTTTTTTTTTAATCCAAGGGAAAACACTGGCCATATTTTGTCAGTCACTGACTTTTTGAGATGATCTGTGCCAGACCCTCATAACCAAATTTTTTCATATATATTAAGGTGCAAAAATTCAGTTTCCTAAAATTTGAGTATGAAATTTGTTCCAGTGTGTTGTAAATCACAAGCATTAAATGAGTTATTATAGTCTCCAATATTGAGTGTTTTAACAATGCTCCACATTCTTGATTATAAGAAAAAAAAAATCACAACTAAATACAGCATAATTTCTGGTTAGGTCCACATGTACTTGCATACATGACTAAATTGTGAAGCTATAGAACACCCAAAATACATAGTTGAAGGAGCGGTGAATTATGATTTTAACAGTTTAAAAGAAGGTTTGTAAATGTCAAACTCTGGAGTGATGTAGATTAAATACAGGTATGGAATCAGTTATCCGGAAACCCGTTATCCAGAAAGCTCCAAATTACAGAAAGACTCCCTTAAGGTGGCCATACACGGGCCGATAAAAGCTGCCGACAGACCGAGTCGGCAGCTTATTGGCCCGTGTATGGGGGCCCCCGACGGGCTTCCCCGATCGAGATCTGGCCGAAAGTCGGCCAGATCTCGATCGGATGGGGTTAAAAATCCCGTCGGATCGCGGCCGCATCTGTTCGTTGATGCGGTCCCGCGATCCGACCGCCCGTTTGCGAACGTGAAGGATCCGATCGTTGGGCCCTAGGGCCCACGATCGGATCAGCCCGATATTGCCCACCTCAAGGTGGGCATATCGGAGGGAGATCCGCTCGTTTGGCGACATCGCCAAACGAGCGGATCTATCCATGTATGGCCACCTTAAGACTCAAATAATCCAAATTTTTTTTTAAAAAAAACTTTCTGTGTAATAATAAAACAGTACTTTGTACTTGATCCCAACTAAGATACTGGAAACAAAACCTGCCTATTAGGTTTATTTAATGTTTAGAAGGTTTTTAGTAAAGTTAAGGTATCAAGATCCAAATTACAGAAAAACCCGTTATCCATAAAAACCCCAGGTCCCGACCATTCTGGATAACAGGTCCCATACCTGTATATAAAGCGTTATTGGTCATTTTTAAATGTATCACTTACCTCTCATATATTCTATTGTGCCATCCAGTACAAGATTCAACAATGGATCGAATCCTTTCAGCACTCCACTTGCTTTAATCAGATGAAGCACAAAATCAAAAGGATAAAAAAAAAAAAAAGTGTTAAGACAGCAGCCCAAATGGTTCAGCACCTTAAGCATATCCAAAAATGGTTAGATTTGCCTAGAACGTATCTGTTAATATGAAAGAGGCTGCTCAGCCAAGAAAATATGGCATTATTACAGGGTGAGTCTCCTCTCTCTTGGGTGTACCTAACTAATATTCAAAAATCTTAATAGATACATACACATTATGCAGTTCTTGTTTGCTGAAAAGGACAATAATTTTGAGAACCAGAA
This sequence comes from Xenopus laevis, assembly GCF_017654675.1. NCBI lineage: Eukaryota > Metazoa > Chordata > Amphibia > Anura > Pipidae > Xenopus > Xenopus laevis. The sequence goes on from NC_054372.1 coordinate 82,691,244, forward strand.
CAAAATTTCTTCCCCTTGGGTAAGATAGATGGACAATAAGTAACACTCACTATCAACTGAGCATTCTGTGTCAATACACTAGTTCTACAGATGGTGCTGAATTGGACACCAATTGTTTAATATCTGTGTAGTAGCCCACTGAGAACGTTGCCTCCAGTGGCAGGTTACCAGGGAAGTGGTGCACAAATGTATGTCTGGGGGGGGGGGGTCAATGGAGCTGCTGCTCTGATGGCATTTCCAATCTACTAGACCAGTGCTTTCCGACTTCTGTGGTACAGAGGGCCAGAATTTTTGTGGCCTACATGCTGGGGCCGATAATGGAAGCCAGTGTTAGACACTCCCTGTTTTTAAACCACACCCACATTACTACAAAACCATGTCCACATTGTGGTAGTACACCAAAAAACCACATGGTTGTTGCTCACAACAGGGATATCATTCATATGTGAAAAAACTTAAATTAAGACATACCCTTAAATCCATATACTTCATCCTCTCCTCCTTTTCGATAACACAGCGCCCCCCCCCCAGCATATGATTTAACACTTTAGGGGCCCTTAAAAATTTTCAAATGCAAACAAATCCCCAGATAAATACCAGACTTATGTCCCAAGGCAGAGTATGGCACACACAGGGAGCATAGGGCAGGCAGAGTATGACGCACACACAGGGAGCATAGGGCAGGCAGAGTATGGCACACACAGGGAGCGTAGGGCAGGCAGAGTATGACGCACACACAGGGAGCATAGGGCAGGCAGAGTATGACGCACACACAGGGAGCATTGGGCAGGCAGAGTATGGCACACACAGGGAGCATTGGGCAGGCAGAGTATGGCACACACAGGGAGCATTGGGCAGGCAGAGTATGGCACACACAGGGAGCATTGGGCAGGCAGAGTATGGCACACATAGTGCAGGCAGAACAGAGCAGGAGACCGGGAAACCTATCAGGACCACTCTAAAATGTATTACATACAGTGACACAGTGCTGGTGCCCCTCCAGCAGTTTGTATGATTGTAAACAGTTGAACAAAGTTTCAGTCTGGGTCGCAGGTGTGAACAATACAGGGCTTTAGGGTGTGAACAATACATCGGGGATTACATGAGTGAACAATACAGAGGATTGCTGTCTGAATTTGAGGTTTAAACAATGCAGGGGCTGTATTAATTAAAATGCAATAATTTTGCAAACAACACAGCCTTGCAGATTAAATGTATTAGAGGGTGTTACTGATTTTCAAATAATCTGGTAACCATAGTAGGAATTCAAAATACTGGAGCAATTGGCAGTTAAGTAGGTTTCATTTAGCCATAAAAGTCTGAACTTGGTCTTTTTTTTTCCCCTTCAACCTAAATTACTAATTTAACACTAAGGGGCAGATTTACTAAGGGTCGAATATCGAGGGTTAATTAACCCTCGATATTCGACTAGGAACTAAAATCGTTCTACTTCGAATATCGAAGTCGAACGATTTAGGGCTAATCCTACGATCGAAGGATTATTCGTTCGATCGAACGATTAAATCCTTCGAATCGAACGATTCGAAGGATTTTAATCCAACGATCGAAGGAATATCCTTCGATCAAAAAAACACAGGCAAGCCTATGGGGACCTTCCCCATAGGCTAACATTGAGTTCGGTAGCTTTTAGCTGCCGAACTAGGGGGTCGAAGTTTTTCTTAAAGAGACAGTACTTCGATTATTGAATGGTCGAATAGTCGAACGATTTTTAGTTCGAATCGTTCGATTCGTAGTCGAAGGTCGAAGTAGCCCATTCAATGGTCGAAGTAGCCAAAAAACACTTCGAAATTCGAAGTTTTTTTAATTCGAATCCTTCACTCGAGCTTTGTAAATGTGCCCCTAAGATAGTTTTGTTAAACATGTGTTACTTAAATATTAACATAGAATACAGACATGTGAAATGATATAACCCTAATATATATCCTTACATATTTTATATACATCTTATAGACATAAAACTAGTAATATATTTTCCACTGTTGGGAATTCACAAAAATCCAGGCCAAGCACTTTCAGAGCTTCATTCACAGTTACATAGTTATCGGGTTTAAAAAAGACAAAGTCCATCAAGTTCAACCCTAAAAACTTTATTGTATAAAATACTGAAAAACTGTTTTGTTTTTTTTAGAAGGCATACCTTCTCTTCCACCCTGAAACTTTACTCGAATTGTCTTGTCAATGTATTTGGAGAGGTCTAGAATGCTTTCCTTTTTCTTCTTTTCTTTGTCCTAGTGACAAGTAAACAAATATGTTAATACATTTAGAGATCAATACTAGAATATACAGTATTCATATAATGAATCCTTATTGGAAGCAAAACCGGCATATTGGTTTATTGAATGTTTACATGATTTTCTAGTAGACTTAAGGAGGCCATAGACCCACAGATAATATCGTACGAAGGCACCCAAACATAGGCCATTGTTAATGCTTATTCGTCAGATACAGGTAGAATTCTATTATTTCTACCTGTACAGTATATCTGACGATACATCAAAAAACCAAAGTGTTTTAATGTAATACAAATATAATGCAGTGTTGACCTGCACTGGTAAAACTGCCATGTTTTCTTTAGAAACACTAGTATTGTTTATATAAATAAGCTGCTGTGTAGCAATGGGGGCAGCCATTCAAAGGAGAAAAGCCTTAGGTTACAGAGCAGATGGCAGATAAGCTCTGTAGAAAATAATGGTGTTATCGGTTATCCACTATTTCACGTATGCCACATAGCCTTTTTCCACCACTGTGTTACACAGAAGCATGTTTATATGAACTATAGTAGTGTTTCTGAAGCAGGAAAAGAAAAAGCACTAACCATCAAAGTTGCAACCCCCCCCATCCATCATAAGATCCGACCACTCAAGGGACAAGAAGAAATAAAAACTTAACTTTTAATAAATTACATAAAAAAGTCGTAAGTCCATGATAGTATTAAAATAAGATTAGGAACAGGGAGATGATTGGACCAAAAATAGGTTTAGTTCTGTACACAATCTCAGTCTTAGACCAGTCTGTTAAATCTGTAGCTTAAGCACTAAAAAGTTACAACGGAATAAAGACAAGGACAATTATACAGAAAACTGGAAAAGTAGGTCACAGACTTTTGCCTTTGACAAAGCCCGCTGCTAGTGGGTGAAACGAGCACCAGGCATATTTTAGATAAGTTAGGTAGGGAGATCGATACGAACCAGCTAATATTGGCCTTCGCTTCACGGCTGAACCGGGAGGGGAGCAATCAACGGAGTATTTTTTTGGGGGTAGAATTTACTCTTTCCCTCATTGTGAGCCTATGGCGTGCAACCTCTTAGACCTCACAAACCACTCAGATGGCCAGATATTGAAGCCATTACTAACAACTTTGGTTGGGGAATGTATTACCAGCGTACCAGCATTGGGTCTGTGACCCATTTGTATAATTTGTAGCCAACTACCTTGGGAAATTGCCATTCAAATTACCCTTCTCTCACCATGCAAGGGAGGGCAAAACGGAGGGTGAAGGGGTGGTTGGTTATTTGAGATCTGGAAGTTCTCCAGCGGTTAGCCGAATAGGCTGGTCTGTGACCTACTTTTCCAGTTTTCTGTAGAATGGTCCTTGTCTTTATTCCGTTGTAACTTTAGTGCTTAAACTGCAGATTTAACAGACTGGTCTAAGACTCAATCTGCAGATTGTATACATCGCTAAACCTATTTCCAATCATCTCCCTGTTCCTAACCTTATTTTAGTACTATCCTGGACTTACGACGCTATTATGTAATTTATTAAAAGTTGCGTTTTATTTCTTCTGGTTCCTTGAGTGGTCGAATCTTATGATGGATGGGGAGTGCAACTTTAAGGGTTAGTGCTTTTTCTTTTCCTGATGTGATGGCGGGTGCTCCCTAATTAGCACTTTTCACATTGTGTTTCTGAAGCAAACACATCAGTTTTACCAGTGCAGGGCAACAGTACATGATATTTTCTTTACTTTAATACACTTTACATTTTTAGTAATCCAAATTATGGAAAGAGCCGTTATCTGGAAAACCCCAGGCCCCGAGCACTCTGGAAAACCGGTCCCATACCTGTACTATGATTTGAAAAAAAATGTGGCTACAAAATACCAAAGATTAGATAAGGTTGTGATTGACAATTATTATAGCAGAACAGGAATCCTGTACTGAGCTCATGTAAGAGATGAATCTCAGAGACAGACACCAGAGGTTAATTTAAACAATATATTTTTCTTCTTTACACACTTTGCACAACTTCGGTAACAATTACATGCCATAGTAACAAAAGTTTTCATTGGTTAGCAGTTAGCCAAGGGTTAACAGAAACAGGCGCTTGTATCAGGGCCTTAGAACTGTTGTGCTTAAATCTGAACTGAGAAACATTATTTGCCATGGTCTACAAATGCTTCATTCATTTTCAGTCACCATATACATTCACAAATAAAATACACGCAATCTATAAACATTTAATTCGGATATAACACATATATATATATATATATATATATATATATATATATATATATATATATATATATATGAAATTTGTGGATAACCCTTCATAACATGAGGAAAACCACGATTGCCACTATATATCATTGTATGGATAATTTGCCGCGTGCGCTCTATTCTAAATGGATGATAGCAACACCAAATTACAGTTCCCATTAATAACCTCCCATTTGTTTCACAGCTTCTAATCACGTGAATCCGCTAAGCAATAAATACAACCGTTCAATGATACACAGTAAACGTGATGATCGACTGACCAACTTTACTAGGCAACTCACTATATTCTACACACATATTCTACAACTAACAAACATACTCACCGCCATCTTCCCGTGCCTCTGTTCCTCGGCGCAGACGTGCCCATTTTAATCAGTTCTGGGGGGGGATATGTACACATCATCAATTGCATCTTCTTGCTCCTCCTCACTTCCCTCCTGTGTCCTTACGTTATGCTAGAATAAACCAGTACACTACATTAATAGCTTGTTTAAAAAATGCTTAACTACGTATTATTTACTTGCATTCCAGACTTTCCTCCAGCACCCCCACTGATTTGGAAGAGTCTATAGTACGTTTTTTTACCCTTTTAAATAACTTTATTGACTGCTTTTCTTAATTATAGTGTCTATAAAGCCCTCAGCCCACTGCCACTAGGGTTACCACCTGCCTGGTAAAAATGATTGTTGATCCCAATGTTATTAAGAGGGAAAAAAGACAAATATATAGGAAGGCTGGTATTTTTTTTCAAGAAAAGGTGGCAACCCTAACTGCCACATACATTCAAGTGTGGTGTGATTGTATGGCTAACATCAGTCAGAACACTACTTACTGCTTTTCAGCTCTCTTGGTTTACGCCAGTGGCGGAACTACCGGGGGAGCAGGGGGTCCCCTCAGGGTCCCCCCAGCAGCCAGTGCGCCACTGACAATGCGGGCCGTACGGAGGGGTGCGCGTCACGCATAGTGTTGCCACCCGGCTGGTATTTTACCGGCCTAGCTGGTAAAACAACAGCCAAGGCCGGGGCCGGTATTACAAATTTACCGGCAATGTAGCTTCCAGTAAATTTGTAATACACCTAAAAAAAGCCTGTGGCCTGCCTCCAGCCTGCTCCAAACGTACCTTTTTTCCTTGGCTTCTTGCCAAATTTGCGCGATTGGCTCCACCCCCCTTTGATGTCACAACCAATAGCATGTCACAGCCCCGCCCCTTTATCATCACAGCCCCACCCTTTTAACCCCACCCCCTCCACCTGCCGGTAAAGATTATTTTAAAAGGTGGCAACCCTAGTCACGCACCAGGGCCCGTCCCCTCTAGTTACGCTACTGGTTTACGCTGACTGGTTACCCTGATTACCAGGCAGTAACCAATCAGAGACTTGAAGGGGGGCCACATGGTTCATATCTGTTGCTTTTGAATCTGAGCTGAATGCTGAGGATCAATTGCAAACTCACTGAACAGATATGTACCATGTGGCCCCCCTTCAAGTAGCTGACTAACTCAGAGTTATAGAGCTGAAAAGTAGGAAGTAGTGTTCTGGCTTTTATATTAGACTTCCAGTCACTCCAGCCTTTATACATTCAATTTTTGGGGAGCTAACTATATTAGAAACATTTTTTATTTTGCACAGCCTATCTATTTATTTTCACACTGAACTGTTTCTTTAAGGGAATATTTACTAACATTATAGAAAAGCAATTATGGTTGATCCCAATGTTATTAATAGGGGAAAAAAATAAATATATAGGAAGACCGGTATTTTTTTCTAGAAAAGGTGGTAACCCTAGGCCCACCAAGAATCCTGATCTCAAAAGCTGTATGCCTCCTTAGTCCAAAGCAGCACCCACAAATAAATATCAAATTAACATTTTCATTTGAAAAAAAAACTTAAATGGCAGCAGCAATATTAAATTAGCTAATTAAACTTCTCTTTATCAAAGAATAAAGTGTGACAGTAAAAAATAGTTTGGACAGGTTAATTTCCGTCTTGTTTTTAAAACAACAGATTCAGTCAGTTTCAACAGTACCTAATGCAGTGGACTCACAAATGGTCTGGAGAGTTGATTTTCACATACCTCCCAACTCTACCGTTTCCTCTTTTGACAGCTCATCCCGCAGTCCATCGTTTGTACTGGAAAGTCCCGTTTTCTCTGCACTGAACAGCCAGAAAAAGAAACAATGTTGCTAACTTAATTGGCTTTTGACAGAGAGCCCAGAACAGCCACAGCAGCTGATAAGATACTTTTGTAACAATTTTGAGATTAGCAAATAAGTAATTGTAACAATATAATATAACAGGTCCCTTGGGAAAAGTTAGACTCACAACTTAAAGGTATCCTGTCATCATGTTTTTTTCGAAACGCATCAGTTAATAGTGCTACTCCAGCAGAACTCTGCACTGAAATCCATTTCTCAAAAGAGCAAACAGATTTTTTTATATTCAATTTTGAAATCTGACATGGGGCTATACATTTTGTCCATTTCCCAGCTGCCCCCAGTCATGTGACTTGTGCCTGCACTTTAGGAGAGAAATGCTTTATGGCAGGCTGCTGTTTTTCCTTCTCAATGTAACTGAATGTGTCTCAGTGGAACATGGGTTTTTACTATTGAGTGCTGTTCTTAGATCTACTAGGCAGCTGTTATCTTGTGTTAGGGAGCTGCTATCTGGTTACCTTCCCCTTGTTCTTTTGTTTGGCTGCTGGGGGAAAAGGGAGGGGGCTGATATCACTCTAACTTGCAGTACAGCAGTAAAGAGTGATTGAAGTTTTTCAGAGCATGACTTGGGGCAGCTGGGAAATTGACAATATGTCTAGCCCCATGTCAGATTTCAAAATTGAATATAAAAAATCTGTTTGCTCTTTTGAGAAATGGATTTCAGTGAAGAATTCTGCTGGAGGAGCACTATTAATTGATTCATTTTGAAAAAAAATTTTTTTCCCATGACAGTATCCCTTTAAAGGGCAGTTCACCTTCATTAGCAAAACTGTAATAACTGAAAAAAACACAGAAATATGTTCCAACTTTCATAACCTGCCAAATTTTGTAAAATGAATATGGGGGTGTGGCCACATAAATGGGCATGGTCAGAAAAATTGTAGCCTCGCTACGCGTGCTAACTTTTTTGTCCCTCTTTTTATTTCCAAAATGTTGGGAGGTATTCATCAGGGGATGGATTGTGCCTGGCCTGTCTGCCTGCCAACTCTAAGCTCTCTTCCTGGTCCATACTAATTGTATGCAGTCTGCTTTACAGAAATCCCCACGCCCGCACCTCCACTAATGTGCGCTGGGGTTGTTATGTGCAGATGCAGCACACACAGACAGGCCAGACATCACGTAAAAGAAAGGGGGTAATGTATTTCACATCCGCACCGGCACCACTCTAGTAAGTTAAGTACAGGCTAGCCATACGGACATGGACCTGCTAGCTGATGCTCTGTGCTAGTTTGCTGTGCCTGCACTAAGCTTCCTGCACTAAAAAGCAATGCGGGCGACAGTGGGCTTGCTCACTGCCACACTTGCTGCTCTCACCAAGAGGGCCTATGGCCCACCGGGTCTTTACCTAGTGCCCCGGCAGGCCAGTCCGACCCAGCCAATACTGCATGGGCAAAGACATGTGCTCATGCATACCTCCCAACCGTCCCGTTTTGACAGCTCAACCCGCTGTCACGGATTTGTACTGATAAGTCCCAAGTTTCTCTTTGATCTGCTGCACTGAACAGCCAGAAACAGATACAAACTTTTCTATACTGAAATCCAGCTGGTTAACAGTTCTTCTCTTTCTGCATCATTTAAATCCTGGCAGGGAAGGAGGGACTAAAACACTGATGTTACAAATTGTAACAACTTCTACACAGTTTACAGACAGCATGCAGGAACTACATAATCCACAATTCATTGCACTGTGATGTTCCTTTCCTTATTGAAAGGGCTCTCAGCCCTCCCTCCTCAGCCATCAGCCTAGTTTATGAGCTGAGGTCTGAGCACGGAGGTCTGAGGAGGGAGGGCTGAGAGCTGAGGAAGGAGGACTGAGGATGGAGAGCTTTTGTAGAGAGGGCTGAGGAGGGAGGGCTGAGGACAGAGAGTTTTTGTGATGAGGGGTGAGGAGGGAGGGCTGAGGAATGAGCCATGAGGGGGGAGATTGCAACAGCAAATGTGGACAGCATGGAGGTGTGACTGCAGTCTCTTTGGATAATTGACTATAAGAAGCGAGTCTGCATACTTCTTCTTTAGGAGATCTCCATCTCCTGATGATGTCCTAAAATGTTTTCCGTACACGTGTTCAGGTATTTGTGGGGTTTGGAGGATGCAGGCTAAGGACAGCTGGCTGTTGATACAAAGTAACAGTAGTCAGCCAGCTCAGCAAAGTAGTCAGACAGATCAGCAGGAGCAGCGTCGGACTGGGGGCCCAGGGCCCACCGGGGCTGCTGTTTTAGGGCCACCACCGGCCCCCCTGCCCCCTCACCCTGCTGCGGTGTGCTGCTTCACAATTGCGTGTATGTACTGGTCTTGTCGCGACCAGAAGATAACTTCTGCAGGAAGCGGGTCTGGCTCGCTGGGCCCCTTCCAGGCCTCCTGCCCCTCACCCCCCTTCCCGCCATGCTCTGCGTCGTGATTGCGTGTGCTTGTGTGTGTACTGGGTCTTGTTGCAACCGTAAGGTAATTTCTGCAGGGAGTGGGTCTGGGCCGGCGGAGACCACCGGGTTTTTTCCCGGTGTCCCGGTGTCCCGGTCCAACCCTGAGCAGGAACGCAGGGACTAGGCTTAGGGAACTGTTCCAAACTATTAAAAATCATGAAAAGTCTGCATATTTTTTAATTTATGTATATTGCAAAGTTGCTTGAAATTCTGTTTACTTTTCAAAAAGCTAAAGTTGTTTTTGTTCCCCTTTAAGCTTGCCATTTTTTTATTTAAACAAAAAATTAAACTTTCCAGCATTGGGGAGTAGGGGTTCTGACGTAAGTGATTAAGGTGGCATGGTGATGGTGTAAGGGTCATGCTGATGACATAGACAGGTAGGACTGGGAAGAATAGTTGCCATTGAAAAATGGGTGCGATGCCTAAAATGGGAGTATTAGTATGGTTTAAATCTAAATGGATGGACCAGAGGCAGAACAATAACCAATTACAAATTTACTGGCAATTTCATATTCTGCTGGGTGGCACCACTACTTTTACTTTATTTAATCATTTTGAGTTCCTAGCACACTCTAAAAAATATTGTCCCTAATTTTTAAAACTAACTTACAGCATAGTAGAATTCCAATATTGTTATGGTAAGAAATAATTATTCAGTAATTATGCTTGAAATGTAATTGTATTGTTCAAATAAGAAGGATACGTTTTCAGAGCCATATTTAAAGGGATACTGTCATGGGAAAAAGTTTTTTTTTAAAACCGCATCAGTTAATAGGGCTTCTCCAGCAGAATGCTGCACTGAAATCAAGTTCACAAAAGAGCAAACCAATTTCTTTATATTTAATTTTAAAATCTGACATGGGGCTAGGCATATTGTCAGTTTCCCAGATGCCCCCAGTCATGTGACTTGTGCTCTGATAAACTTCAGTCACTCTTTACTGCTGCACTGCAAGTTGGAGTGATATCACCCCTCCCTCCCCCCCAGCATCATAACAACAGAACAATGGGAGGTAACCAGATTAGTAAAATCCAGGTCCCACTGCAACACATTCAGTTACAGACTAGGAGAAACAGCCTACCAGAAAGCAGTTCCATCCTAAAGGGCTGGCTCTTTCTGAAAGCACATGACCATGCAAAATGACCAGAGATGGCTTCCTACACACCACTTTTACAACTAATAAAAAATATACGTGCTGGTTCAGGAATGACATTTTCTACTGTAGTGAATTATTTGTAGTGTAGCAAGAAATAAAAACGACATCATAAAAATAATGACAGAATGCCTTTAAGTATGCCAGCACCTTCCCAAAACCGAGAGTTTGGGGGTTTGGACGTTTTCTCAACATCCCACTTCCCCTGGTGAACATAGATTTTTTTCCCTAAACATGTATGGAGTTTAAAGTGTTTAGTACGTCACATCCGCAGGTCAGCTATTGCTTTCACTACAGCTTTCTAGTGAATCGGTTTGAGATGGGGTTTAGCCTTTGGGATCTGTCACTATGCAATGCGAAGGGGAGGATACCTGAAGGCTCGAATGTAATGCGCACGCGCACACGCAGGAGATGGCGTTGACTAACAACTGTGCTTGTAGTAGTGATTGTTGGTTTGCTAAGGTTCGTGACTTGAGAAAATGAAGCTGCTTGCAGTTGTCCTGTCATGGGGATTCTTTGTAACTGAGGTGAGTGGTTTTAAGCCACCTTTTCATAATGCAGGGTTTCATTTTATGCTGATTTATCTTACTGTGGCCTTGCTACAAATGTATTTAACCTGCTGCCATTTCTCGTAATTCACTTTGATTTTCCACCTATTCCCAATAGTTTACTATTTATAAGTAGGTATTTGCTGAGCCTCCGAAGCTGTGTTTAAATATTTAACTGCAGTTTACCTTCAGGGGATTCCTAAGATACAATCATCACATTGTTATTGCCTGTTGAATGATTATTTCTTGCTACAAATCGACCTTATTAGTCTCTATTGATATCTAACATATAGGATGGCAGCTGGAGGCCCTAAATGGTGTTTTCTTTGTCTGGAGACTATAAATACATCCTAGTAATGTAGGATAAAAAATTGAACTCCATTTGGAACCATAAAATATAATTAATTAATGATAATATATGCATCCTTTTCATTTTTTTCCCTTATGGTTGTCTGGTTGTCTGATTCCCTGGGCAGGGATCTAAAAATGTAGTACTGTATCTGTTTGGACAGCCCTACTCTAAGGCATATTCCCCTGTGGACCTTCCTACCAAAATCTCTAAAACAGGGATCCCCAACCTTTTTCACCCGTGAGCAACATTCAGAAGAAAAAGGAGTTAGGGAGCAACATTAGCAAGAAAAATGTTCTTGGGGAGCCAAATAAGTGCTGTGATTGGCCATTTGGTAGCCCCTATGTGGATTGTAAACCTACATTGAGACTCTGTTTGGCAGTAAACCTGGTTTTTATTCAACCAAAACTTGCCTCCAAGCCTGGAATTCAAAAATAAGCAGCTGCTTTGAGGCCACTGGGAGCAACATGTTGCTCACGAGCTACTGGTTGGGGATCACTGCTCTAAAACAACACAGTCGAGTAGAAAATTCAGGAGCAGCGGGTTAAAGGGGAACTAAATTCTAAAATAGTATAATGTTAGAAATGCTGTATTTTGTATACCAAACATAAACATGAACTTACTGCACCAGAAACCTAATAAAACAAATGATTTATGCTTTCAAAGTTGGCCACAGGTGTTTGTCATCTTGTAACTATGTTAAACATCTTTGCAAGACCAAGACTATCCACATGCTCAGTGTGGTCTGGGCTTCTGTTGGGTGGTTAAGCTTAGGGATCATAAATTATCAAAACTGCACAAGTCAAATAATATCTGCCATAGATGCTGATACAGCAAGACCGATTAATAATCACAATATGCAGACTGAACTGGGTCTGTGGATACAAACGGTATGCATTTTTTAATTAAAGTATTGGAGATTGGTTTTTTTAAAGAAAAAAGAAAGTAAAAATTGGGTTTGATTATTTTGCTTTTACATCCCCTTTAAGGTCGGGTGCAGGTTGAGTTTTTCTTGAACTGCATATCACTAGTAAGAAGTGAGAGTGATTGCTGTGCCTCAGGCATCGAGGTGGGGAAGGAAATATATGATTGACATCTAATTTTTAAATGAGTTCATAACAAGTATGGTTGTTTTATTAAAAAGATAGCTTTCATATTTCATTTGAACATAACTTTTATTATACAGCTTGTTTTGTGTGGGTAACCGGTCCCTTTCAAGCTTTTTGTGCTGCTGTTTGGCTCCGTATCCCTGGTACAGGTATGGGATCCATTATCTGGAAAGCTCAGAATTATGGAAAGGCTGTCTCCCATAGAATCCATTTTATCAAAATAATCCAAATTGTCAGAAACTATAACCTAATTAGAACCCAATAAACAGTAAAACATACAAACATATTTGTTGCACTCCTGGTCATTATATTCATACAATCCAAATGATTCTTCGTGTCAGGAGTTTAACCTCTTGCAGATCAGAGATATATTTGGTGAATATTCATATATTTAAGTTAACCGTGTTACATTTGTACATGATTCAAACCAAGGTATAAATGATCCTTATTGGAAACAGAACCAGCCTATGGGGTTTATTTAATGTTTACACAATTTTCTAGTAGACTTAAAGGGATCCTGTCATCGGAAAACATGTTTTTTTCAAAATGCATCAGTTAATAGTGCTACTCCAGCAGAATTCTGCACTGAAATCCATTTCTCAAAAGAGCAAACAGATTTTTTTATATTCAATTTTGAAATCTGACTTGGGGCTAGACATTTTGTCAATTTCCCAGCTGCCCCTGGTCATGTGACTTGTGCCTGCACTTTAGGAGAGAAATGCTTTCTGGCAGGCTGCTGTTTTTCCTTCTCAATGTAACTGAATGTGTCTCAGTGGGACATGGGTTTTTACTATTGAGTGCTGTTCTTAGATCTACTAGGCAGCTGTTATCTTGTGTTAGGGAGCTGCTATCTGGTTACCTTCCCATTGTTCTTTTGTTTGGCTGCTGGGGGGGAAAAGGGAGGGGGTGATATCACTCCAACTTGCAGTATAGCAGTAAAGTGATTGAAGTTTACATGACTTGAAAAATTGAATATAAAAAAATCTGTTTGCTCTTTTGAGAAATGGATTTCAGTGCAGAATTCTGCTGGAGCAGCACTATTAACTGATTCATTTTGAAAAAAATTTTTTCCCCATGACAGTATCCCTTTAAGGTATGAAGATGCAAATTACGGAATGATTTGTTATCTGGAAAGCCCCAGGTCCTGAGTATTCTGGAGAAAAGGTCCCATACCTGTGCAGATTGGAGCTACATCCAGCTGATGACTTCCCAAATCAGGTCACTGGTACATCAGTAAACTGGATTTTCATTTTAGATAGAACATGTGGAACAGTTATTTATCGAAACTGCTGCATTTTATTACCAATAGAAGTCACAGCAATATTTATTTAATAACATCCAGCATATTCCAAGTGTATTTGAAGAGTAGTGTAAAATTTAAAATTTGTTTAAAAATGTTACAATATAATTTCTTTACTGCCTGAACTAACCCATTGAATTGTATAGTTCACCTCAGATCAGATTGTCATTGCATAAAATAAAATGTGCGCATTTAGAAATACCATCTGTCATAGGGGAATGTTGACATCCGAACTTCACCCTTAGCTTTCCAATCCTGTAACTCACAGCTGGAGTGTGAGACATGCAGCACTTGCGCCATGGTATAGTAAGTGAGCTCATGTCAATAGGAAAGGGTTTTTTTTCTCAATTGACAATTTATTGTTTCTTTGGTGGGATTGTGTCCACAGTGCTATATGGATAGCTGTGTTTAAGTGGCAACATAATTGATGTTCTATCATTTATAGCAATTATTTGTTCAGTTGAGGCCAATTTTTCTTTGAGGATGACAAGGTAATTATCTTATGAGAACAAACAGGCCTACTTAGACAAATAAATAGAAATTTGCAGAACCTTGCGCAGAAGAAATAATTCTGGCCTGGCCACTATTTACATGGAGTTTGTATGTTCTCCATGTGTGTTCATGGGTTTTCTCCCGCACTCTGAAGGAGGTTAATCAGCTTCTCATGAAATCAACATTAATGTCCACTGGGGCAGAGACTGAAGTGAATTATGATCAATCATTAAAGGGATGGTTAGCTTTTAGTATGTTATAGAATGATCTATTCTTAGCAACTTTTTAATTGGTCTTCATTTTTAATTTTGTATATTTTTTTTTAATTATTTGCCTTACTTTCTGACTCTTTCCAGCTTTCACATGGGGATCACTGACTCCAGAAGCCAAAAACCTATTGCTCCATGAGGCTATAGTTTTGTTATTGATGCTTTTTATTACCTCTTATTACTTATATCTCTCATTCGGTCCTCTTCTATTCAAGTTTCTGTTTCTTTCAAACTACTGCCGGGTTGAAAGATTTAATGGATAGCTGGCAATATTCCAAACTGGAATGCTACTGGACAAAAAAAGCTAAATAATAATAAATAATAAAGAACACACACAAATAACAATTGCTTGTTAATTTAACGGTGAATAGACTTTTGTAATTGTAAATGTGTTTGTGCTTCAAGTATGCAATCTGTTATCTGGAAATCTAGTTTTAATTAATTAATGTTTAAATAACTTTTTAGTTAACTTGGAGGCTTGTTTATTAAAGGTCAGATTTTAGTTTTTTTTTTTTTTTTTTTTTGAAACCTCAACTAAACTCACATCTTTAAAACCAAGAATGTGCCAAGTGTTTTGATAAAGTAGCATTTATCAAAATACCAGACTTGAAAGAGCTGTTGTATGTGCTTTTTGCTCTGTGTGTTGGCACTTGATGGTTCATACAGATCACATTTGTTCTATTGATATATTTTTGGGGTGGGACATAATTATCTGTTGTTGAAATGGAATGTTAACATCACTATAGTATTACAATACTTATACAATACTTACTTAAATTGTTCAAGCAGTAATAATATTAACATGTACCTTACAACTTGCTTGTGCTTTTTTCAGGTGGTAGGTGAATATGGAATGGTTCATGTCACGTCGGAAAAGAGCAGCTCCAGTTCCAAAGATTACTGCATTCTGTTTAACTCCCAGTGGGCCCGTTTGCCCCAAGACCTGGCCAAAGCCGTTAGTATTTATTAACTGTATTGTGACTTTCTTAATAGAGTTTAGTATTTTGTTTATACCGTATATACTCGAGTATAAGCCGAGTTTCTCAGCATCCAAAATGTGCTGAAAAAGTCTACCTCGGCTTATACTCGGGTCAGCGGTACCCGACCCGAGTAGCTAAGATTGCAGTCACTTTTAATCATTCCTATACCAACAGTTCACTTGGGGAGAGACTGCAATATCCCACAATGCCCTCTGTTGGTTATATGAAAGAATAACAGTGTCTGCAATATCCCACAGCGCCATCTGTTGGTTATATGAAAGAATAACAGTGACTGCAATATCACACAGCGCCCTTTGTTGGTTATATTAAAGAATAACAGTGACTGCAATATCACACAGCGCCCTCTGTTTGTTATATGAAGGATTAACAGTGATGACAATATCACACAACACCCTCTGTTGGTTATATGAAGGATTAACAGTGATGGCAATATCACACAGTGCCCTCTGTTGTTTATATGAAAGAATAACAGTGACTGCAATATCACACAGCGCCCTCTGTTGGTTATACGAAAGATTAACAGTGATGGCAATATAGTTACATAGTTACATAGTTAAATTGGGTTGAAAAAAGACAAAGTCCATCAAGTTCAACCCCTCCAAATGAAAACCCAGCATCCATACATACACCCATCCCTACTTTTAATTAAATTCTATATACCCATACCTATACTAACTATAGAGCTTAGTATCAGAATAGCCTTTGATATTATGTCTGTCCAAAAAATCATCCAAGCCATTCTTAAAGGCATTAACTGAATCAGCCATCACAACATCACCCGGCAGTGCATTCCACAACCTCACTGTCCTGACTGTGAAGAACCCCCTACGTTGCTTCAAATGAAAGTTCTTTTCTTCTAGTCTAAAGGGGTGGCCTCTGGTACGGTGATCCACTTTATGGGTAAAAAGGTCCCCTGCCATTTGTCTATAATGTCCTCTAATGTACTTGTAAAGTGTAATCATGTCCCCTCGCAAGCGCCTTTTTTCCAGAGAAAACAACCCCAACCTTGACAGTCTACCCTCATAATTTAAGTCTTCCGTCCCTCTAACCAATTTAGTTGCAAGTCTCTGCACTCTCTCCAGCTCATTTATATCCCTCTTAAGGACTGGAGTCCAAAACTGAACTGCATACTCCAGGTGAGGCCTTACCAGGGACCTATAAAGAGGCATAATTATGTTTTCATCCCTTGAGTTAATGCCCTTTTTTATGCAAGACAGAACTTTATTTGCTTTAGTAGCCACAGAATGACACTGCCCAGATTTAGACAACGTGTTGTCTACAAAGACCCCTAGATCCTTCTCATTTAAGGAAACTCCCAACACACTGCCATTTAGTGTATAACTTGCATTTATATTATTTTTGCCAAAGTGCATAACCTTGCATTTATCAACATTGAACCTCATTTTCCAGTTTGCTGCCCAGCACCCTCTGCACATGGTAGTGGGACAGTGGGACAATGCACACAGTAATCCGTTTGGTAATTCTCTGTCACCATCAACTTTGCAAAGAAGTCCTGTTGACCGCTGGGGGGTCGCTTTGGCAGAATGTGCGCTGCTGGGAGACAGGGCTGTAGTTGTGTCTAGGCTTATACTAGAGTCAATAAGTTTTCCCAGTTTTCGTAGGTAAAATTAGGTACCTCGGCTTATACTCGAGTATATACGGTACATAACATTAAGGATTTTGCCAAGAGATGTTAATTTACCTTAAAAGAAGGCAACCACTGTCAATACAAAAATTATTATGTTAAAGCATGACCGTAATGTCACAGGATGTAATAACTCAGGGCCATGTAGGTACTTTTTGCTATGCCTGATAAGGCCATAGCCTGAAGGGTGGTTACTTCACCAAGAAGCAAGCTCAAGTGGAATTAAGGAATTACTGAATCTTTTGCAATTCAGCCAAATACTGAACACAAACCCTAATGTGCAAATTCTATGCAATTTGTATATGCAGATTAGATGGAGGGGGATCAGTGCTTGAAGTGGGAGGAACATATTTTTTTAATTTCCTTAATCATGTAACCTAAAGTCATGTGATTTTTAGGGTTTGGATTTGGTTCGACCAGGAATTTGGATTTGGCCAAATCCTGCCAAAAAAAGCTAGGCTTCAGTGCATTCCTAATATTTGGAACTTTTCTGGCCCTTGGTATTTAACTACAACTAGTGAGTATCTATTGGCACATTTCACTTTTTCTGACCCTTGTTTTGTTGTTCAACTGATAGTTGGGATAAATCTGTGCTCAGGACCGCCATCAGAAATCGCAGGGCCTCATACGACAAAATTTCCTGGGCCCCCTGGGCTGCACCCACCGCAAGCCCCAGCTACAGGTCCGCCCTCCCCACCCCACAGATCCACCCCCCAGGTCCACCACACAGTAAAGAAACAAAAAAAAATATTGGTGGCTAGGGTTCCAACATGTTAATATAAAATAAAAAGATATTGGTGGTCAGGGCCCCACATAGAAAACCCCCCCCCCATTTAAAAAATATTGGTGGCTAGGACCTCACATGAGAAAAAAAAATTGGTGCCCAAAATTGGTGGCCAGGCCCCCCCCCCACATCATGAGAAAATTGGTGGCCAGGGTCCCTTAAACGTCCATGCCTTCCAGAAGTCAGCAGCTCTCAGAAAGATGGGGGGCTAATCAAGTATAAAGGGCTGACCTGTGCATTACTACTTAGGGCACCTGGCAATAATGTAAAATGGCAGTGTTTTGCAACAGTTTAATACATTTTTTCCAAATAGGAGCACTGGTCCAGGGAAACAACTTAACCATTGGATTTACTGGGGGTTTCCTAACATATTGGCAAGTTCAGTAAATTCACCTTTCTTTGTCCTTTAACATTAGTTTACTGAAAATTTATAGCACCACGACCACCTGTACTTATCGTTACAAAATAAATGTTGGTATCCGGAAAATGTACTGAAAATTGCATTAAAAACTGAAAACTTGTTTATTTACTCTGTTTTAGGGACTCTTGCAACTCCAGAATGAAACTGAAATTGCACTCTGTTTACCCTCAGATGTGCCAGAAGGGGGATTCATTAACCGCATCCCAATGGTCATGCGAGGGAACTGCACATTTTATGAGAAAGTGCGACTGGCACAAATCAACGGAGCTAGAGGCCTTCTAATTGTCAGCAGAGAAACACTGGTTGGGTTTTTTTTTTTTTTTTTTGCATTCTCTCTCTACTTTATCCATACATTGAGTATGGAACATTTAGAACAGGAAAAAGAGTTCCAGAATTCCAAAACACACATAGGAAGGAGCCCGCTTAGTAGCACCACTTTGGGTATTCAACTGAAGTTTTCAGGGGGAAACTTGGGCAATCTATAGGGCGTAAGATGTAGTTGGTTGAGGAGTGTGAAAGGCATATGTGAGATGAAAGTACCTAAAGAACATTAACAGAGGCAAATGGTGGCTCTTCCTAAAAGCCTGGAACTGTTTTAGTTTCCCATTAGTACATTAAAGGTGTTTTTCACTTTTAAGTTAACTTATAGCAGAGGTCCCCAACCTTTTTTACCCGTGAGCCACATTCAAATGTAAAAAGAGTTGGGGAGCAACGCAAGCATGAAAAAGTCCCTTGGGGGTGTCAAATAAGGGCTATGGTTGGCTATTTGGTAGCCCCTATGTGGACTGGCAACCTACAGGAGGCTCTGCTTGGCACTATACTTAGTTTTTATGCAATTAAAACTAACTTCCAAGACTGGAATTCAAAAATAAGCACCTGGTTTGAGGGCACTAAGAGCAACATCCAAGGGTTTGGAGAGCAACATGTTGCTCACGAGCTACTGGTTGGGGATCACTGACTTATAGTATGTTATAGAATAGGCAATTCTAAGCAATTTTTCGATTGGTCTTTAATTTCATTATAGTTTTTGCATTATTTTGCATTCTAACTCTTTCCAGCTTTCAAATGGTGGTCTTAAAAACAAATGCTATGTAAATCAACAAATTTATTGTTATAGCTACTTTTTTTAAACTCGTATTTCTATTCAGGCTGTCTCCTATTTGTATTTCTGTCTCTTATTCAAATCAGTGCATGGATGCAGGTAATTTGGACCCTAGCCACCATATTGCTGAAATTGCAAACTGGAGAGCTGCTGAATAAAAAGCTAAATAACTCAAAAAACACAAATAATAAAAAAAATTTAAACCAATTGCAAATTGTATCAGAATATCACTGTCTACATGATACAACAGTTAATTTAAATGTGAACAACCCCTTTAAAATGCCCTTAAAGTATGCTCCCCTTGACCAGACTGACTGAGGCCAGACATGCTTGATAGATTTTTGAAGGACCCGCATGTTGTAATACATTATGGCATTCTATACAAAAGTCTAGCTAGTGCCTCACGAGAGCCTACATGTTGTTGAGGGGTTATTCGACCTAAGCACTAACCACCAATGTGCAAATATCAATTGACTGGCAAAAAAGCCTAAGGTTAGGGAGTTCAAGACTGCATTGCCTTGGAGGATTTTAAAATGAATGGGAAGGTGATTTCCCACCCATAAGATTTCCATAAAATTGAGCTTATATGCAGACTTTTTTAGATTTTAAATGACACCATTTCAAGAAGAAAAACTAGAAGAAAAGGGCAAATAACTAAAAAAATTATTAAAAATAAAAAAATCGAAGACCATCTAAGTTGCAAGAAACTTTTACAATTTTACAAGTAGACCCTCATTTTAGTGTCCGTCATTTTACATTTAAAGGGATAATGTCATGGGGAAAAAAATTTATTTTTTTTCAAAATGAATCGGTTAATAGTTCTGCTCCAGCAGAATTCTGCACTGAAAGCCATTTCTCAAAAGATCAAACAGATTTTTTATATTCAATTTTGAAATCTGACATGGGGCTAGACATATTGTCAATTTCCCAGCTGCCCACAGTCATGTGACTTGTGCTCTGATAAACTTCAATCACTCTTTACTGCTGTACTGCAAGTTGGAGTGATATCACCCACCTCCCTTTCCCCCCCCAGCAGCCAAACAAAAGAACAATGGGAAGGTAACAAGATAACAGCTCCCTAACACAATATAACAGCTGCCTGGTAGAACAACACTCAATATTAAAAACGCATGTCTCACTGAGACACATTCAGTTACATTGAGAAGGAAAAACAGCAGCCTGCCAGAAAGCATTTCTCTCCTAAAGTGCAGGCACATGGCATGGGGCAGCTGGAAAATTGACAAAATGTCTAGCCCCATGTCAGATTTCAAAATTGGATCCCTTTAGCATTTTGCTATATTGTTGGTCCCCTGGAATACTTAAAATCTATGTTTGACTGTATATTATGTCAACAGTCCTTTAAACACTTACCATTGGAGCCAAATTGTGCTTCTGCCACAGGTAAATTCAGCTTGTTTCTCTTAACCTGCATTGCAGCCTGCCCCGTAGCATGGCACAACCCCTACCCCGTAGCATGGGGGGGGGTGCCATATACAAGTAAGTGACACCAAAAAATGAAAGTGTTTTAATGGAATGGAAATATAATGTACTTGTGCCCTGCCCTGGTAAAACTGGCGTGTTTGCTTTAGAAACTCAACTATAATTTATATAAACAAGCTGCTGTGTAGCCATTGGGGCATTTATTCCATTGTATACTGCACAGCTTATCTGTTATCTGTTGTGTATCCTGTGCCTTTTCTCCTTTTTCAGCTTTGAATGGCTGCCCCCCAAGACTAAACAGCAGCGTTTGTATATAAAATATTGTAGAACTTCTAAAGCAAACACACCAGTTTCACCAGTGCAGCAACAGGATATTACATTTTCATTATTTTAAAACATTTTCACTTTCTGGTGTTACTGGTCCTTTAAATTTGAATATACAGTAATATTAGCATATACAATAAATGATTATTGTTCTTTTACATCTGTTAGTTTGCCAATTTCTTACGGATGTTTATCACTGCACATATAACCTTCATAAGTTACAGTTTTTTTATGTGTTTATGTTTGACCAGTGATGGTTTAAATTTTTGTTTTTAGGTACCACCAGGGGGTAATCAGAGTCAATTCGAAGAAATAGATATTCCTGTGGCTCTCCTTAGCTACAGTGACATGCTGGACATTGGCAAAGTAAGTAGCTGAGAAAACTGGAGAGTGGAATTCTTTCCTGAGGTGTTTATTTACTAGTTACTCAGGATTCCCAGTCTTCCAACAAATGTTTTCCTGCCTTGCGATATCACCACATTTCACATACACACGCACAGGCAAGTGTTTTTGAGAAAATGCCCAATAAAATAATTAATTTGCACTGGTTGCCTTATTTATTTGCCGGTTTACATTGATATCAGTGAGAGGCACCATTATTACTCTGACAAGATAAACACATCAAAATACACTAATAAAACAAAGATGTGTTGCTATACACCTATTTCTTGGATTGGCATTTCACAATGGCATCTTCAAACCCTTTGTTAAATTATTTTTCTTAAGGATGGTAGTTCTCACCTCACTCAGCTATCAGTGTAGTGGACCTGTCATTAGGGGTCAGATTAAATTAATTAATTACATTAATTACAACAGTAATCTCTAAATTAATCCACAAGAGTTGGTAGCAAATGTTTAAATAACAAATAAAAAAACAAACAAATACAAAAAGTATTGTAGAAGTGATACCTATATTGGCTAACAATAAAAATACTTTGCAAGCTTTCGGAGCACCAAGGCCCCTTCGTCAAATGAAAGTTAGAAAGGCACAGCATATATTGTTAGATCACTGAAGGGTATCCATGGGCAATAAATTAGGAAGTTACAGATAGATAGATATCAATTGTAGAGATAATACAATGAATTAGGGTGGGTTGTAAATAGTCCAGGAGTCTGGACTCAGTCAAGTCACATAGTGTGACATGAAACCGGACCCTGTCAAAAGCTCACAGGCTACACATCAGAGTAGCATACCATCCATAAGAAAATGGAAAGCACAATCATGGAGACATGTCGAATCTGTGGAAAGCTTAAAGGAAAACTATACCCCCAAAATGAATACTTAAACAACAGATAGTTTATATCAAATTGAATGACATATTAAAGAATCTTACCAAACTGGAATATATATTTACATAAATATTTTACATCTCTTGCCTTGAACCACCATTTCGTGACTCTTATCTGTGCTGCCTCAGAGATCACCTGACCAGAAATACTACAACACTAACTGTAACAGGAAGAAGTGAGGAAGCAAAAGGCAGAACTCTGTCTGTTAATTGGCTCATGTGACCTTACATGTGGTTTGTATGTGTACACAGTGAATCTTACGATCCCAGGGGCCGGCCCTTATTTTTTAAAATGGCAATTTTCTATTTATGAATACCCAATGGCACATACTACTAAAAAAGTATATTATTCTAATAATGGTTCATTTACATGAAGCAGGGTTTTACACATGAGCTGTTTTACTCAGTATCTTTTAATAGAGACCTACATTGTTTGGGGGTATAGTTTTCCTTTAATTAATTTCATGTACATGTATTAATGTATTCACAGCTAGCAGCATCCTGGTATTTATTCAAGCAAAACAGTGACACTTACGGGTTAAGGCCCTGTGCTGTTTATGATGGGTTTTCAAGACTCCCTTTTGTAAAGGGAAACTAATTCTACATTAGTTAATAATAATTACATAAATTGCAGCGTTAATTCAAAATAAATCATTTTTGGTTGTGAAGCAGGCCCAGGTGCTAATAATATTTATGCAACTTCTGTATATAATTGTATTTATAGATTGTGAATATTGCATTAACACCCAAAAACTGTAAACAAAAACTATTCCCTCAGAAAAATGTAGGTCTCTATAAAATATATTGCATAAAACAGCTCATAAGTAAAAACCTGTTTCATGTAAATAAACAATTTTCTTAATAATATACTTTTTTAGTAGTATGTGCCATTGGGTAATCATAAATAGAAAATTGCCATTTTAAAAAATAAGGGCCGCCTCCTGGGATCCTAGAATTCATGGTACACACAAACAAGCCATACATGTTAGGTCACATGAGCCAATTAACAGACCGTTCTGTCTTTTGCTGCCACACTTCTTCCTTTTACAGATTCTTTAATATTCCACTTTCTTAAGCAACAATTTATATCAAATTATTAATTTTGGTGGTATAGTTTTCCTTTAATTGGAACATTAGTTTATGAAATAATACACTGCCTATTGTATTAAATATCTACAGTAATTTATAAATTTTGTGCTATTAAGCGCACAAACCCAGGGTGGAAAGCCAAACCAATTAAGCAGTCTTGAGAAGCCCTCTGTATAAACAAGCCCCCCCCTTATCCTAGCAAAGAAGCACATTCTTACTGGACTACTGATTAATTTTTTTGTAATATAATTTTTATTGTTTTCTAAGAATATGTAGGAAGGGGGTACAGAAAGAAAAAAAGGGGGGGGGAATGGGACAACCGAAGTACATACAGCACAATTTCCAATACATTTCCATTGGGGTTACATATTTCTAAAGTTTTCACTTACAGACAATATAACAGAGACATCTGAGGAATTATAAGTACCTAGTCACACCAGGTGTGGTTCTGCGCCCTAGTTAGCAAAATGCAAATAAAAACCTCAGATTGCTAAGAAAGACCTTAACTCCCTAAGGAGCAATACAGGCTGGCACACATAGCGATTCACCTGACGAAGGGGGAACGCCCCCGAAACGTTGTGACGCAATAAACGTACCAGGGGTTGCACCCCGGTTTGAATTGCTCTGTGTGCCAGCCTGTATTGCTTTTTATCTGTAAAATTTGCGAGGTCCGTCTCCCTGAGGAGCTGTGCACCAAGCGGGATTGTAGCAGAAAGGGCCTGAGTGTGCACGTGAGTTTGTACAGACTTAACTCCCTAAGGTACACTGGGGTCCAGGATGCTCCTCCCTCCTCAACAGGGGCTCATTACTTGTTTGTATTTGTTCGTGTCCCTGAACAGGAACCATCTCAGCCATATATCTCTAAAATTGGAATGATGTTTACTTGAAAGGGTGGAAATTTCCTCAAACTTAACTCAAGCTAACTCATTTACTTTTACAGCCCATTCCTTGATGGACGGTGGGTTGGGAGATTTACATAGCTTGTGACATTAGATTCATATTGAATAAAAAAAACACTAGATATTTGATTATTGAAAACAAAAGATAAAAACTATGTTTAGTGCAAGCCCCATTCATTGAACCAGTGTTGTCCCCAATAAGTCATGCCCATTTTAGGACATAATCAGCCAAAGTCAGAGATGTAATCTTCTAACTAAGCACACAAATGCAGCTTCACTTGGTATGTTTTTCACCCTCAAAACATGACACGAAAAACGGGACAGTTGGGGGGGGTATGGTGCAATATCTGTATTTATATTATCTTATGTTTGCTCTTTGCATATAAATTTAATTGTGTAATATACTGTCTCTCCAGTTTTTTTTTTTCTACTTGTTCTTTTTTTGTGTGTTTTTTTTTTGTGTGTTAACAGACATTTGGAAAATCTGTGAAAGTGGCTATGTATGCACCAAATGAACCTGTGTTGGACTACAACATGGTCATTATCTTTTTGATGGCTGTTGGAACTGTTGCTGTTGGTGGTTATTGGGCAGGAAGTCGTGATGTTAAAAAGTAAGCTATACCACCTTTTTAAGCATTAGTTCAATCCATAAGGATAGGAAAATCTGACGAGTTTAGCTTTGTCGAATATTTGCAAAATGACAAGAAATTTGCAGTTAGTGGGCAGTTTGTCACAAGACGTTTTCAAACCAGTTGTTATGATTTTTTAATATACAGTCATATGAAAAAAGTTTGGGAACCCCCTCTCAGCCTGCATAATAATTTACTCCACTTTCAACAAAAAAAGATAACAGTGGTGTGTCTTCCCAGGAACATCTGTGTACTTGGGTGTTTTCTGATCAAAGATTTTTAGTGAAGCAGTATTCAGTTGTATGTAATCAAATGTGAAAAACTGGCTGTGCAAAAACTTGGGTACCCTTGAAAATGTTGCTAATTTGAATGCATGTAACTGCTCAATACGGATTGCTGGCAACACCAAATTGGTTGGATTAGCTCGTTAAACCTTGAACTTCATAGGCAAGTGTGTCCAATCATGAGAAAAGATATTTAAGGTGGCCAATTGAAAGCTGTGCTTCTGTTTGACTCTTCTCCAAAGAGTGACAGCATGGGATCCTCAAAGCAACTCACAAAAGATCTCAAAACAAAGATTGCACATTATCATGGTTTAGGGGAAGGCTACAAAAAGCTATCTCTGAGGTTTAAACTGTCAGATTCAACTGTAAAATCCAGGTCTGACATGCCAAGAAAAATACAGGAGCAGCATATGTGGAGGATTGTGAGGATGGTTACAGACAATCCAAAGATCACCTCCAAAGACCTGCAAGAACATCTTGCTGCAGATCTGTACTTCATTTTACAATTCAGTGCAATTTAAAACAAAGAAATTCTGTATGGCAAGGTGATGAGAAAGAAGCCATTTCTGCACTCACGCCCCAAACAGTCGCTTTTTGTATGCAAAAGCTCATTTATACAAGCCACAGTCATTTTGGAACAAAGTGCTTTGGACGTGTAATGTAAAAGCATCTGTAAATAGTATGCAAAGACAATATTATGATAGATATAAAAAAAGGTTTCATTTGTGGTGTCAATATCTCTTTAAACCCAGGGGCTCACAGACAACCATCCAAATGTCTCTTCCTTCAACTACCCATACTGGGGGTAGCAGGTGATCCCCCACTGAAAACATAATAGTAAGACTTACCACCTACAGACACACATAAGTATAAAATTGCTGTCAGATACAAGTGTGATTGTGCACTTGTACGAAGATCTTGAAACCTGTATTTCCCTAGTCACCATGGCCAGCATTCACCACATGGGTTAATCCCCCCTGCTGGCCAGCGGACAGGACCTCCCCCTGATAGTTCAAAAGTTCTGCTTCCTCCTCTCCCCTTTGTCTTTTTTGTCCTGTCCGGGCCAGGGAGAGGAGAAGAGAAAAATAAAAGAATTTATTCCTAACCTAGGACAAAGAAAAACACAGTAAGGGCCTGAAAGAAGCTCCCCAATTAGGGGTTAGCATTGGGTCACTTACATATGGGGAACTCCCCTCCCGCTTGCGGGTCAGGGGTTTTTTTTGCTGGAAAGATCGGCAGGTCGTGACGTCATGGGCGCCAAGCGCCGCTTATGGAGCTCCTGGGCATGGCTAATTCCTCCCGGGTGTGGGTCAGGTAGGCCGAGAGCTCGGGGAGAGGCACCAGAAGACGTGCAGCGGTTCCGTTTCCATTCTGCAGCGATGTGCTGTAACTGAGGCGCGACCGGACTTGACGTCATGGGCGGAAGTTGCCGGTCGCCCATTTTGGATTTGGGCAAAGTAGCGCAAATGGGGAAAGAGCGCTGTATGACTGCCAGAAGCAGGGGATTGGCGCCAAACGGAGCGTTCTTGCCTGTGACATGGATACTATATGATTTATGCAGCTGGGTAAGCAGAATATGTTTATCTATACAGAGGGCTGCTGCCTCTATTTAAAAAATTGTTCACTTCCTGTGGGTGCCATTCCAATACAGGAACACTGAACGCTGAAGAGTGAAAACTCCAGCTACAGGTATGTGTGTGGGGCATTTTTCAGCTAAAATCTAGTTTATACTATGAAAAGCTGATTAAAATCTTGTCTACTCTCTTAATTAGTTACCTATGGAACCTGGTATGGGAAAAGCTTCACACCCTAAGGGAAAAAGGTGAAGTATGAGAGAGTGACTGTGGCATGGGTTTATGACTCAACTTCTAACAGTTTGTTGTTATTTTGTATGCAGCCTACCTGCCACAGATGCTAGAAAGGACAAGTCTCCAGAGAAGTCTACAGTTTCTGGGTAAAAACAGCAGGAACCTGGAACATCTATATCACAGGAGAACCAATTGTTTGCAGAGTCCTTAGCTTCTGTGATCAAACAAGCAGTCATACAAGGATTCCAGGAGGTGTCAAGCTCTAAAAAGAGGCCTAGACATCATGAAAGACAGGGGGAGTCCATGTCAGATATATCGGAAGGAGATTTGTCAGCTGACTCGGATATCCTGTCTCAAGTTGGATCAGAGGAAGGAGAAATTGATTCAGACGAGGAATCCACATTCGATCTATCCATAATTGATCCACTAATAAAAGCTGTTAGACAAACTTTAACTTTCCTCACAGAATCTGCGAAGATGTCATCAGCAGACAAGCTGTTTCCTTCTTCAAAGAAAAAAGCTGTATTTTTTCCAGTGCATTCGTAAATAAAGGAGATTATTGTAACGGAATGGAAAAAGACAGAAAAAAGAGCACAGACGGCAGGAAAATTTAACAAAAAATATCCTTTTGATGAGCAAGATTCAAAATCCTGGGATTCCCCTCCGAAGGTGGATGCAGCTGTAGTAAGGTTGGCTAAAAAGACTACTCTTCCAGTGGATGATGCAGCAGTTTTTAGAGAACCAATGGAAAAGAAAATGGAATTCAACTTGAGAAAAGCTTTTGGAGCAGCAGGAGCAGCCTGTAAGCCGGCAGTGGCATTGACGTCCGTGTCTAGAGCATTAAAAGTATGGCTGTCCGAATTGGGTGAAGGAATATCATCTAATGTAAGAGACCAAAGTTATTGGAGATGCTGTCAGATTGTAAGATGGCAACAGAGTTTGTTTCAGAAGCTTCAGTTGATCTAGTTCATTTTTCCGCTCGATCTATGGCCTTGTCAGTGGCAGCCAGGAGACCGCTATGGCTAAAATCTTGGGCAGCAGATACAGCTTCAAAGGCTAACTTATGCCAGTTACCATTCGAATGAGAAATGCTATTTGGTGAGAAGCTGGATGCGATCATAAAGAAAGTATCAGGGGGCAAGAGTATGTTTTTGCCTCAGGAAAATCAGCCTAAAAAGGCTCGTTATGATCCGGGCTACAGCAAGGCTAAAGAAAGATCATTTAGAGCTTCAAGACAGTACAAGCCTGGAAGAGAGTTCTCCAGGCAGTCTTCCTGGAGGTCATGTCGTCCAGGTTCCAGAGGAGCAACAAAGAGACCTGGAGTTTTTTCTTCCGCCCCATCCACCTCCAGTCACTAATGAAGGTGGCAAGGCCCAGAACATGGTGGGAGGCAGATTAAACAAATTCGCTCATGTTTGGGCCATAACTATTCAGGACGCATGGGTACAGAATATTGTAGAGTCAGGATTTGCTCTAGAATTCAAGTCAGTACCCAGAAAAGATTTTTTCATAGAATCCATTTTCAAAGGAGAAGAGTCAAAGGTGAAGATTGTCCAAGAATATCTAAATCAATTGTTCGAGTCAAGAGCAATAGAAACCGTAAATCCTCAAGAAGAATACAAAGGTTTTTATTCAAGGCTTTTTCTAGTAAAGAAAGCATCAGGCGCATGGAGACCGGTGTTAGACATGAGGAATCTGAACAAATTTCTGCAAACAAGGAAATTCAAAATGGAATCTCTAACATCCATCATGCAAGCAGTCTCCGTGGGAGATTGGTTAACAAGCATAGATTTAAAAGATGCGTATTTCCATATTCCAATCTCTCATATAGACAGAAAATACCTGAGGTTTTCGGTGGACGATCATCATGTGCAGTTCAGATGCCTACCATTTGGTCTTTCTCAGTTCACAAAGGTGTTGGTAACACTCATAGCGGAGTTAAGGAAAGAGGGGCTAGCAGTATACCACTATCTGGACGATATCTTGGTGGTAACAAATTCAAGGTCAGAAGCCGAAGTTCATACTGCTCGAGTAAGAGATTTTTTACTAGCCCATGGGTGGATAATAAACCAAGAAAAGAGCAATCTGGTTCCTACCCAAGCCCTGCAGTATTTGGGGGCCCTCTTTCAAACAGATCAGAATCTGGTCAGTCTGCCGGTAGAGAGGCAAGAAAAGATAATCAGGATGATCAAAGATTTCAAGAGACTGAGAACAGTATCCGTACGACAATGCCTAAGGGTATTGGGATCCATGTCAGCGACTATTCAAATAGTGAGGTGGGCAAGATGGCATTTAAGGCCCTTACAAAGTTTCCTTCTAAGAAAGAAACAGCCTCACTTACATTTACAGGAAGAGGTAAAAATACCACAAGAGGTAAAAAGAACTCTAGATTGGTGGTGCAGTCGAGATCATCTGGCAAGAGGGGTGCCTCTGGAAGAACCAGAATGGGTGGTAGTGACCACCGATGCATCGAGTGTGGGTTGGGGAGCCCACATAGGCGAAATATTTGTACAAGGCACTTGGAGAGGAAAAAATGTGTCTTCAAATATTTTGGCGTTGAGAGCCATAAAGCAGTCCCTTTTTTCTTTTTCTCACCTGTTAAAAGACAAACAGGTAAAAGTCATGACCGACAATACGACAGCAGTTGCCTATTTGGTAAAGCAAGGAGGCACCAGAAGTGTATCTCTGATGGAAGAAGTAAAGCCACTGTTTCAGTGGGCAGAAAATTGGTTGGAGGGGTTAACTGCTATTCATCTTCCAGGAAGAGAAAATGGAAAAGCAGACTTCCTCAGCCGGGAAATGGTAGACCCGGGAGAATGGAGGGGTCTACCAGAGATAGATGCGATGGCATCTCTCCAGAACAAAAAATGTCTCCAGTTTTTCTCGAGGTTCCCCTGCAAAGAGGCATGGGCAATAGATGGTTTGAGACAGAATTGGTCAGAAAAGTTCATTTATGTTTTTCCTCCATTTCCCTTAATATGGAGAGTATTAAAGAAAATAAAGAAAGACAGAGCGGAAGCCATCGTGATTATTCCCTTCTGGCCCTGAAGGCCTTGGTTTCCTCTTCTCCGAAAATTAGCCATAGAGGAACCAATACAGATCCAGAGTTTTCCAGGCTGGTTATCACAGGGGTCAATTCAGATGCAAGAGAGCAATCATCTGTCCTTGATGGCCTGGCAGTTGAGAGGGAGAGATTGAGATGCCTCTCTCTGAAAGAGGAAGTCATTGATTTTTTGATGAAATCAAGAAAAGCTAGTACTTCTGCTCTGTATTACAAGGTGTGGGAAAAGTTTGTGGAGTTTGTCAAGGATAAAAAAGGTGTTCCTTTATCTCCATCACCCACAATGGTGGTTGAATTTTCATTTCAGCACACTGAGAGGACAGGTGTCGGCGATTTCAGCCCTAACTGGGAAAACATGGTCAGAAGAACCTTTAGTAAAAAGATTCTTTAAATGCAATGATAAGGGTTAAACTAATAAAGAGAGATTGTTTGCCACCGTGGGATCTTACTTTTGTGCTTAAAACCTTAACCGAGGCTCCATTTGAACCATTGGAAAAGTCATCCATCTGGAATCTGACATTAAAGGTGGTACTCTTGGTGGCCATAACTTCAGCCTGTAAAGTGGGAGAGATATCAGCCTTGGCAGCATCCGAACCACATACGGTGATATTTGAGGACAGAGTGGTACTTAAACCTGCATTTGGATTCCTACCGAAGGTCATCTCAAAATTCCATATGGATTTAGAGGTGATTCTGCCCTTTTTTTCCCAAATCCCAGATCTGCACAAGAAAAAATATGGCATACTCTGGATTTGGTGAGAGCCATCAAGATTTACTTGGAAAGAACAGAAGCTTGGAGGAAGTCAGACCGTATGTTCATAGTGCCTAATGGATACAGAAAAGGTCATGCTCCAACAAAGAGAACGATTAGTTCTTGGATTGTGGCAGCTATTGCGAAGGCTTACAATGTGGCAGGTAGAAAGATTCCCAAAGGGTTGAAGGCCCATTCTACCAGGGCGTTGGCAAGTTCCTGGGCGGCACCAGCCAGCCAGTCGCCAGAGAGCATCTGCAAATCGGCAAGATGGTCGTCATTAAATACATTTGTAAAGCATTACAAATTAGATGTTTTGTCTTCCCAAGAAGCTACGTTTGGGAGAAAAGTTTTGCAATCGGTTGTGTATTCCACTGGTTGAAAAAGTTCTGTTAAAGGACAAGGAAAGGCAAAAAAATAAAATCCCATTTTTACTTTCTTTAATGAAAAAGAAACCTTTCTCCATATACTTTAATTAAAAAATGTGTACCGTTTTATAAGAAACCTGACTGTATGCAGTGCAATTCTGCCTTCATTTACTGCTGTGGATAGGAATTGTCAGATGGTCCCTAACTGCTGAGCATGGTCCCTAACTGCTAATCATACTTATGAACAGCAGGGGGAGCCCCCGCCTTACTTACCAGCCATGCAGAACTCAAGCAGCTTTGTTTATGACGATCCCTAAGCAGCCCAGACCACACTGAGCATGTGCAGGGTCAGGGTCTGGCAAAGATGTTTAACAAAGTTACAAGATGACAGCACCCTGTGGCCAACTTTTGAAAGCATAAATCATTTGTTTGATTAGGCTTTGTGGTGCAGTAAGTTCATGCTTATGTTTAGTATACAAAATACAGCATTTCCAGCCTTATTCTATTTTAGACTTTTCTTGTCCTTTAAAGCATATTGTGTCCCGCCCTTTGTTTTGAGCTTTGGAAATTCCCATGTGGTGAATGCTGGCCATGGTGACTAGGGAAAACAAGAAATTGTTTATACGTACCGTAATTTCTGTTTCCTGGTCACTTTCATGGCAGCATTCACCAGGGAGTTTCCCACCCTATTTGTGGACAGCTTTTATACGAAGACAAAGCAGAGAGGAGGAAGCTGAACTTTTGAACTATCAGGGGGAGGTCCTGTCCGCTGGCCAGCAGGGGGGATTAACCCATGTGGTGAATGCTGCCATGAAAGTGACCAGGAAACAGAAATTACGGTACGTATAAACAATTTCTTGTTTTTTCTGTATACCCCCCCCCCAGAAAGCAGGATAGCACAGTAGAAATTTCATGTATAAAGACCCCTAGAACTCATAGCAGAAATGCAACTTCATTTATAAATCCCACAGAATTCATATCATAATGGCATAATGACAACTCAATTGATAAATCATCATCATTTATTTATATAGCGCTGTCAAGATACGCAGTGCTTTATATACCCCCAGAATTAATCTCAGAATGGTACAATGGCAATTCCATGTATAAACACCCCCAGAATAAATAGCATGATGGCACAGAGGCAATTTAATGTATAAATATCCCCAGAATGCAAAGAGTTAACACTGAGCACTGTAACTGGCAGGCAGTACTAGTAATAAAAGCTGCTTACCACCAGTAGTCTCCATGCTTTGTCATGGGGGGGGGGGGGTGAGGAGGCTACCCCTGCCAGAACAAACTTTTCAGCATGTCCTCACCAACAAAGCCCTGTGCGGGAAATTCATTATGTAACCCTATAGCTGCTGCTCTTCCTTAGTTGATTTAGTGTACTGCAGCCTGCCTGTTCTCTCCCGACACAGCCTGGCTCTGGGATGCGTTGCCCTCGAACACGGTATGCACGTGGGGGCTACATTAGTGATTGCAACTGAATCACGATCCGATCGCCCACAGCTTTATTGCAGCACAAAACTTTTGCACATGTCTCTGGTTACGTTGGCTGCCTCCTGCCTAAAACGTAAAATTAACGTGCAGGCACAGAAAGTGAGTGCAGCCAATAGCAAATGATAGCACCGCACGTCCTCAGCACGCAGCAGCAGCCTCGGCTCCAGCCTCCAACCAGTACTGGCAGGCACTATGGGCGGAAGTGAAGCAGCTAGTGATG
Source organism: Xenopus laevis (assembly GCF_017654675.1). Taxonomy (NCBI): domain Eukaryota; kingdom Metazoa; phylum Chordata; class Amphibia; order Anura; family Pipidae; genus Xenopus; species Xenopus laevis. The sequence goes on from NC_054372.1 coordinate 82,724,230, forward strand.
GACACTAGCTGCTACCGGCTATTAGCCAGAGACAGTGGGCCCACTGCATAATAAATTATTTTATTACAATGTCACTTGTCGCATTAAGTAAAGGGGCTACGCTAGTGGCCCCCCCAGGCTGGGGCCCACCAGGTTTTTTCCCGGTGCCCCGGCAGGCCAGTCCGACCCTGTCTCTTCCTCTATGGAACTAGGGTTGTCGAAAAATGTAGGTAGTATGATGTCTTGAGACATATGGAACTTGGACACCACCTTCGGGGTAAACTCATCCAGTGTCCTTAGAATCACTTTGTCATGACAAAAGGTAATTGTGTTTGTTTCAGCTGATAGAGCATGAATTTTGCTTACTCTTCTCGCCAAAGTGATGGCAAGAAGAAACGTCAGCTTGATATTGACCATTTTGAGAGGAACCTTGTCAAGGAGTTCAAAAGGAGTCTCTGTTAGGGCTTTTTTTTTTAGGGCAACGAAACTTAAATCCCAAGAGTTGAACCTTGATTTTAGATAAGGGTCTCTGATTTTAGATAAGGGTCTCGTTTTCTTAAGAGCTTGAACAAATCTTTTGATTAGTGGTTTGGCGCTCCAGTTGATGCCTGAGAAGTGAGAAATGACCGTAATCTGGCTTTTGAGGGTAGAGTTGCTCAACCTCAATTCCACTCCACTTTGTAAGAATTACACTATTTGTAGTTCGGAGTTCTGCGTGGGAGATGTATTTCTGTTGGAGCACCAATCTAAAAATTTTCCCCAGGTTTTGTAATATTTTTCCGTTGTGGAGTGTTTTTTGGCCGCTAATAGGGTAGTAATTAAACCCTCTGAAAGGTCTAAAGATCTCATTTTCTCACCTTCAAACGCCAAGTTTTTCTGAATTGGGGTGCATTTGTGTATGCTGCATGAGGAGATCCTGTCTCTTTGGCAGTTTCCAGTAATTCCCTTTGGCCAGCCTGAGAAGTTGAGGGAACCATACTCGTCTTGGCCACCAGGTAGCAATCAGGACTACATCAGCTTGATCTTACAGTATTTTCTTGATAATTTTCGTGACCAGTACTAGAGGGGGAAATATGTACAACGGTCCCCAATTCCAAGTTGTTGAGAAGGCATCCGCCAAGGTTGCCTCTGGGTCTTTCTTCCAAGAGCAAAAGGCTTGCATTTTGGTGTTGAGCCTGGACGCCATCAGATCCATCTTGAAAGGACCCCATTTTCTCCAGATTGTTTTGAATACTTGATTGTTTAGTCCCCATTCTACTTCCATTGGGGCAATCTCGTTGTTCTTCCCTGAAATATGAAGTCAGTAGGTCCTTCTCTGCCCAGGAAAGTATAATTGTGGTCAATGATAAGAGATTCCAACATCTTGTTCCTCCTTGTTTCATGAGGTATGTTACTGCTGTTGTTGTCCGATTTCATCATAACTGCTTTCGTTGCTATGAGAGGGCTGAAGGCTAAAAGACTCGGGTGGATCACTTTTGCTCCCTCCAATTGGATGACTTCTCGCTCTCTTCTTTGTGCCACCACTACAGGAGTACTGCTGGCATCTGTGGTAATTGTGATCCAAGTCTATCATCAAGGGCAGACAGGTTCTCTGCTTGAGTCCACCAAGTTAGGCTCTTCAGTGTTTCTCTCCCTAAGTAGATGAGTTGTTCCTGAGCCCATTGATTTCTGTTCCATTGGGACAGGAAATCGAATTGGAGAATTCTGGAGTGTAGCTGTGACTATCTGACGCAGTCTATCGTGGAGATCATTTACCCCAGTATTTTCTGGCAAATCTTTGCTGTTGTGATGGGATGAAGTATGAGTTGATATGTTTGAGAAATTATATCCATCATTCTTACGGCTAAAAGACTCGATAGCATCCCTTTGGTATGCAGAATTCCAATCTCTGGCTGGAAATAAGCATGGATTTCTTCTAGTTTATCTTCCAATCTAATTGCTCCAAGTAATTTCTTATTACCCTCAGATGACTCCTCAGAATTGCCACCGACTGGGCTTTGAGGAGAATGTCATCTAAGTAGGCATAGACTTGAATTCCCAAGTGTCTATTTGCTAAGACTGGGGCTAGGATTTTCGTGAAAATCCTTGAAGCTGTTGCTAGCCCAAAAGGCATAGCTGCATATTGGTAGTGTTCTCCAAGGAATTTGAATCCCAGGAATCTTCTGTGAGCCTTCCATATAGGTATGTTTAGATAGGCGTCTTTTAAATCCAGCTTTATCATCCAGTCTCCTATGGATAGGGCTGAATAAATGGATATTAGAGTTTCCATTCTGAATGTAGGTATGTTCAGATTCTCGTTGAGATTTTTTAAATTTAGAATAACTCTGTATTTTCCATTTACACTTCTTTACAGGAAGAGGTGGGAGAAGATTCCTGTATATCTTTGATCTGGATGGACTTTTGAGATCACTCTGTTTTGTAGTAAATCTTTTATTATAAAGCTTGAGATGTTTTGAAGCTTCTTTTGTCCTTGGCTTGTCTGAAGAAGTGAGAGAATTTCAGGGTTTCTTTGAGAATTCCAGTCGATATCCTTTTGATACGGTATCCACAGCCCATTGGTCTCGTATTTTTTGAGCCCAGACTGCCTTGAAGTTCTTCAATCTTCCTCCTAGATACCTTTTTTGTCAATTATGGGCTCTCTTTTGAATCCCTGTAGAGTTTGGAAATTCTGGCTTCTGGTTTTCCATTGCCTAGGGGTGTATTTCCCTGGATTATATTGCCTTGCATCTCGAAAGGAGTTATGCTGGTTGAATCTTTTGTCTCTCCTTTCCTGAGGTAGGAAAGCCGATTTTCCTGCAGAGGCTTTGGAGATGATTTGATCCAGCTTAGCTCCAAACAATAAATCCCCTTTGAAGGGTATAGAGCATAAGTTATGCTTGGATTGTGAATCCGCGTTCCAGTGTCTTAACCAAAGGGACCACCTAGCTGCTACTGCCAGTCCCATTGCTCTGGCTGCCAATTTGACGTTACTGAGTGAGACTTCAACCGAATAGTCATTTGCTATCTTGGTGTCGTGGAGCATCTCCAGAAGTTTGGATCTTTCTGTCCCCGATTTGATGGCGTTTTCCAACTCATTAATCTAAATTTTGTTTGCTGTAGCTATTGTGGTATTAGCTACCTCTGCCTTGCAAATGGCCCCATTCAGGAGATATGATTTCTTTAAAGTTGCGTGTTGTCTTCTTTCCATTGTGTCTTTGAGAGACACCCCCTCATCTACAGGTAGCGTGTCCTTCTGGCAACCCTGGTGATGAATGCATCTACTTTGGGTATGTTATCCCAAGTCTTAGCGTCTTCATCTGAAAAGGGGAACATTTTCTTAAATTTTCTGGAAAGAGTAACTTATCTGGCGTTTCCCACTCAGTTTCCATGGTTTTCTTAATGACCTCATGTAATGGAAATAGATAGATGTTTTTTCTTGGCTGACAATTTGAACATTTTGTCGCCTTTATTAGCTGGAGTAGATTCATCTCTTAACCTGTGACCTGAGAAACCATGTTGGACATAAAGTTGTTGAATGATTCCTTCATCCAGTCCATCAGATCCAAAAACTGAGTTGACCCCAGCAGCCTCATCCAGGCATTTTTTACATAATCTTTTATCTGGCAATGCTGCATGTCCACAAGAAGTACATTTATTTCTACTGGATTTTTGCCTTTGTTCTTCTCTGACTGGAGAACTTCTGTAGAAGAAATGTTTTTATTAAGGAACCGACACATCTCTGAGTATTCATGATTTTCTTAAAAATCAAATACACTCACCCCTTGAGCCCGAGTATGATCGTCTAGAACTCATCACACCAGTCCCCTTAAAACAAACCAAGTACTGATACGTAGTACTGATTCCTGTCCATCCAAAAAGACTCAGGCGTGACAATAAAGGTATACTACTTAGTTAGTACTCCTAATAAAAGCTTGTAGCACAATCCAGCTGTTTGGCAGCAAGCAGGGAGAGACGCTGTTTTGCATCCAGCAGCATCTGATCCAATTTGCTGCGTCTGTTTTTGAATTTTTTGCCGTTTTCCGGCATTGCGGCTTACGACGCTGATCGGCAACAGATGACCATGGACTCGCCTGTCCCTCCAGAGACTCGCATAAGCCTTTTAGCTCGGCCTGATCTAAGTAAGGCTCTTGGTTTTACACTATGCTTTGGGAAGCCACCCCTGACAGAAATGGCAGAGAAACAATGAAAGAGAGGCAAATGTGGCAAGATACCCATGCCGAAGTCCCTACAATAACCATGTCTGTTAGAGACAGGTTTATTTAGACTAAATTTCTAAACCTGGCTGACCTGATGCCTTATAGCCTTGCAAAGTTTTTTCCTCAGGCTCCTTATGTCTGCCCTAAATGTGATTGAGATGTTGGTTCCTGCTTCCACATCTTTTGGGAACGTCTTGCAATTCAGCTGCTATTTTGAGCTATATGAATGATGTGTTGGTACTTCACAACATCAGGTCTCCTATGCTATGTCTTCTAGGTGTAGCAGAAATATTAGAATGGTCACACACAGAAAATAGAAGACATTTGAAAAAGTCTTTACTTCTGGGGAACTATCTGAAACCAACTGAACTAAAAATGTGTTGGAAGGTGAACAACCCCTTTAATGTACCTTAATATTTTGAAGAGTACGGTAGTTTTTTAAGTGTCTATCACTAGGCAATATGAGTCAACTTCACTTCAGCAGAAGAAGCTTATGCTGTTAGTGCTACGTGTGATATTTATTACTGTGCTAATTTACTGATACAGACTCATACATCTGGTCTGGCATTGAAATTGTGCAGGTGCCTACAGCGCTTATATTATCTAATATAGCGCCTGTCACGAAGGCAGTCTTCTATAATGCATAGACATAAATTATTTTTTTTTTAAAAAAAACCCAGATTTTACATTAAATACTTTGAACTGAAGTAAGAAGTAATGTGGTAGTAAAATTATTATGCCCCTTTAATTTTACAAATGGTCAAATATAAAGCAACACTTCAAACTAATTTAAAGTGTGTGTATCACAACAATTCTGAACACAGCATTGGATTCATTAATTGCAAAGAGCATCCTATGATGTTGGAGGTCCAACCCTAGGCGACCTGTTTTATGTGTCAAAACAAACCATAAACAATTCTTCAAATTATGTATTTAAAAGTTAAATTTTTTTGTTGTTGTGGACTAACACACATTTTCTCACTATTTCAGAAGGTACATGAAACACAAGAGAGATGATGGATCAGATAAAAAGCATGATGATGAGACTGTGGATGTTACCCCTATAATGATCTGTGTGTTTGTGGTTATGTGTTGCTCAATGCTGGTTCTGCTCTATTACTTTTATGATCACTTAGGTATGTAAGTAAACCCCAGGTTTGTAGTGCTTAAATTTATATGTAATTAATACCATTTGTAACATTTGTGTTTGTATTAATTTTAGGGATGTACCGAATCCAGGATTTGGCCAGGATTCTGCCTTTTTCAGCTGGATTCGGGCAAATCTTTCTGCCCGGCCGAACCGAATCCTAATTTGCATATGAAAATTATGGGTGGGGAGGGAAATGAAGTGACTTTTTGTCACAAAACAATGAAGCAAAAAATGTTTTCCCACCCCTAATTTAAAAATGCAAATAACTATTCGGTTTGGTATTCTGCCAAATCTTTCGCGAAGGAATCGGGGGTTTGGCCGAATCCAAAATAGGGGATTCGGTGCATCCCTAATTAATTTGCATATCATATTCACTGACCCCCACCGCCAACATTGCAGATCCCTTTGGAGCAGAGATCATTAACCTTCTGTGAATAGGCCCTCTTTTATGGGACAAACATTGGTAAGGCACTTCTTAGATCTTAACATAGTTATTGACAAATAACAGTGACCATTTTGTACTTGTAGGCATTTGCAAACAAATCTTACCCTGACTATACTATAATGCACCCCATGCTTTTCATTGGACTAACAAGGGAGGCCAGCTAGAGACTCACTGCTTTAGTGCAATATGGCAATTACAAGCATGCTAACAAACTATTGTAGATAATTATCTCTGCAGCATTTTTGACCAATAATTGTCTGCCCTGCCACTAGTGGGAAATGGTGTCTGTATATATGATTATAAGATAAAGCTATTACTAATTGCAGGCCCAGATTTGTGTCAAGGCCACAAAGGCCCAGACCTAGGGCAACACAGATAAAGGGGCGGCATGCTGTCCAGCAGCAGTGGGGCACTCTGGTCCAGGTGTGCAGGTCTCTGCTATTCCTGACCCTCTGCAAGTCATCACGTGGGTGGGGTGACAGTAGAAGATATCTGCCTGCATGTCCTGTCCCCCACGTGATCCTGAGGGGGGGCACGAGCACTGATGCGGCCAGGTGCGGGGTCGGAGGATGATGCCAGCCTTGGGGCTCCCACCCACAAAATCCAGCCCTGACTATTTTTAATACCCAGTTTCCTCCACAAACTTATCAATCCCCTTGTTCCCTTCACTGGCACAGAACACCTCAGGTAGCACTCTTATTACTCACAGATGCTCACAGCAGTGTTTTACTACAGGAATCTCCTGTTTCCTAACCTGACCACTTGAGTTCCTATACTGTCAGATGACTCCACAGGGTTGAGTTCCTGCAGCGGGTTGTGCACCCATGAGTTCCCTGTAAAAAAAAAAAAAAAAAAGTACCCTGTGGATTGCGGGTATAATATTCCGGTTCGGGTTGAGGGTCTCATCTATTTTTTTTTTTATATTATATAATCTATATTATCTATAGTTTACTCCCCACGGTTGGGTTCCACACGGGACACACAGGGTAGTTACCCTTCCTGTCCTCCTTGCTGGATCCTGCAGCTGCTCTACTAACCACACTGATACTTGATCCTGTTTCTCACTCCTAGATCGTGTTATTACCATATTTTCCTAGCACTTATGTCACCATATTTTCATACATTTCCTCCTCCAGCTAGTTGGGGCCAAAATAGACAAAATATGTGGAGGCTTTCCCTTTTAAAAACTAGAAAATCCTGACATCCCTGGCAAAACCTTTACTCTCCAACATCCTAATATTATAATTGTCTGCTCAGTGCTGCTTTATCCTCGTATTCTCATGCCACAAACAACTATTTTTATACTTCTGTCTTGCTCATCACACTCCAACCTTGGGAGGGCTTTGTCAGGGAAGGCTGTTATGTTTATCCGTCTATTTTGCAGTGGACTGCTTGACTAGACAAGGCTCTATTTGCAATAAATCAACTGGTTAGGGTTGGGTAGTGCTGTGAAGAGTTTGTTGCTTATCAAAGCCCAAGTCAAGTGACTTAAGGGTGGTGGCAGACAGGGAGATTAGTCGTCCCAGCGACAAACCTTCTCTACTGCGGATGACTAATCCCCCCCAAATGCCTTCCCGCCTGCAAGAATTTGAATCACAGACGGGATGGCATATGTAGTGCTTCGTTTTCCAAAGTTGCCTCACGAGGAAACTTCAGAATTCCAAAGCAATACGTATGCCATCCCATCGACGATTCTCATCCTTGCCCGCGGGAAGGCATTTCGGGTAGATTAGTCGCCCGTAGTAGAGATTTGGTGCTGGGCAACTAATCTCCCCGTCTGCCATCACCCTTAAGGCAGTGGCCAAAAGGGAGATTTGTTGCCCGGGAGATTATTTATGCATGACTGCGGGCAACAAATCTCCTAAAATTGTATTTCCTTTGGAATTAAGTGAAATCACCAACCTACTCCACCGCCTCCAGAGGCAACTTCAGAAGAACAAAACGATGCATTGGTTTTACCGCTCATAATTTCAGTTATTTGTAATGGAGAAACCTTTTCGGAAGCTTTGCTGTCCGAAGTCGTGCATTTTAATCGAGGATGATAAATCTACCCATCAGCCACTGTCCTAAGGCTAGGACCAGACAATATGGATTCTCCACAGTCAGAGAATCCGCTGCCTGGTTGCTTCCCTTCTCTTTCTGTAGACATGGTGGATTCCAGAGCAAAATGCAAAATGTCTCATTCCGGCACCGAAATCCACAGCATTTGCCTGCACCCAATTGAACACTTCTAGGTGTAGGCAGGAGCAGCGGGGGAAGTGGATTCTCTGCAATCCACAATTGTCTGACCCTAGCCTAAAGGGATTCTCTCAATGGGAAACTATTCATCATTCAATAGTACTCTACCATCTTAATCATGCATTGAAATCCATTTTTTAAAAGAGCAAAATTTGACCTAGGACTGGACATGTTCTTAATTTCCCAAGTGCCCCCAAGCCATGTGACTTGTGCTTTGATAAACTTCATTAAAAACTTCATTCATATTACATACTTAAATACACCAAATACAGGAATATATAAACCATATCATATAATATAATACACTTCGCATTCACTTTTAAGGAGAACAGGAGGTATAATCACTGGGGGCGTCAAAATATCCCCAATGATGCTAATATATTAATTATTATACTTTCTGTAGCAGCTCATTCGCCATAATCCTCTTCTTTTCTTCTGGCCCTAGAAGGCGCATGTGAGGTAGAGTGAAAAAAAGACAGCTTTTTGCTGTGGCTTTCACTCTACCAAGCAAGCACCTGACCGAAACGGGAAGAAACTGAAAAAAGATGGCGACAGGGGAGATTCATCGGCCCAGGGTATCGGGTAACCAATCAAAATCACCAGGGCAGTTATACCTTTTGTTCTCATTTAATGACACCAAAATGTTATATATATTTTGCAAAATATCTCTTATTGTTTGTGCTCATTTCAGTGTATGTGATCATTGGGATATTCTGCTTTGCTGCATCAATTGGTCTATACAGCTGTCTGTCTCCGTTTGTCCGCAGATTTCCTTATGGAAAATGCAGGTAAGGATCCAATGCTTACAGACTGAGTGGGGTAATGTGCCCATCCGTATAATGGCTAAGAAATTAAAACTCCTGATCAATGTATGATTTTTAGGGTTCCAGATAATAAACTGCCATACTTTCACAAGCGACCACCTGTTTGGAAGCTACTGCTGGCTGCCTTCTGCATCATGGTCAGTGTTATCTGGGGAGTATACAGAAACAAAGATCAGTAAGTATACTTGTTAATGAAGCAAATGTAAATCTGTGTCAGACTTTAATTTTAGCCTTAAAATAACACAAAAAAAAGTAAAACTTAAAGAAGGAAACTCTGTTTGCACTTGGGGGTGCCAAATGTTAGGCACCTCCAAGTGATTGTATTGACTTACCTGAAACCCCGGGCCGGTGCTCCTATCGGCAGAAAAATGCACCGGTCCGGGGTTATACCAATGAGCACCACAGAGAGATCTTCTTCCTGCTTCCTCTTACTTCACTCGGTTGCACATGCGCAGTAGAACGAAAAGCCAGAACTTTAACTAAAAAGTCGGCTATTTGTTCTACTGCGCATAAGTTTGCCTGGTGAAATTTGAAGAGAGAAGACGCCAGAAAAGGATCACTCCGTGTTGCTTGCTAGAAAAACCCCGGGCCTGTGTTTCAGGTAAGTCAATACAATCACTTGGGGGTGCCTAACATTTGGCACCCCCAAGTGCAAACAGACTTTCCTTCTCCTTTAAAGGTACAAGAATGTGTATATCCCAAATGTACTGTATTTCCTTCTTGATTCTTATGTCACTAACAGGCTACACAAAGTTATTAGAGGGATTGATTTCATTAGCATGCAGAATGCATTTCTTTCAGGTGGGCCTGGGTTCTTCAAGATATACTTGGAATAGCATTTTGCCTTTACATGCTGAAGACAATCAGAATGCCCACATTTAAGGTATTTTTGAGACTTTTTTTCTAAAATTTATCCTGGGGCTTTTGTAACACCATTTGCTAATAGGTTAAATAAATCTTTAGAATAAGTAAGTTTAAAATTGATGAGTGCTATTCTAAGCAATTATGCAAATTACATTCATTATTTTTATATATACTTTTTTTATTTCAAAGATATTAAGGCATACAGGTACAAGAATGGGACCTGTTGTCCAGAGTGCACGGGATCTGGGGTTTTCCGATTATCAAATAGCCCCTATATAAATGAAGTACCTGGGGGTTTTCCAGATAATGGATTTTTCCGTGATTTGGATCTTCATACCTTGGATTTACCAAAAAAACATGTAGACATTAAATAAACACAATAGGCTGGTTTTGCTGCCAATAAGAATGAATGATATATTTGTGTGAATCAAGTACATGGTATGGTTTTATTGTTATTATAGAGAAAAGGGAATCTTTTTTTTTTTTTTTTTAAATGTGGATTATTTGCATAAAATGGAGTCTACGGGAGACAGTCTTTTCGTAATTCGGAGCATTCTCGATAACGAGTTTCCAGATAATGGATCCCATACGTGTACTGTTAATATGAATTAATTGTCAGTCAAAATTGTCAGGAGAAAGAAGGACGGCTGGATTGGTGTTGTTTAGATTAGAAAAAACATTAGAAACCTCCTATAACTTTTCTCACATCTTTCCTAACCTGAAGAACACTAGTTCAGTCTTCTTTCTTTCTCCTGACAACCTATTCAACTACTTCATTAAAGGAAATTGGCCATCAGGTGGTGATGTTGTAAAAAATGTATTCATCACATATTTTTCTATTCCACGCTTTTGGGCAAGTAGAAAACAGGGTGCTTTGTAGGCTGCTGGAAATTGCACTCCTTGTAATGAACAAAACAGCCAAAAAATACCTTTTCATTGTGAGCAACTGAAATCACTTCAGGTGAAACATTTGAGTAATCCTGTGAAAAGGCCTTCTCCTGCATTTTGAGCAATTTTGCAATTCAGATATTTTATGTGTGGTGATTGCTGTAGTTTGCAGTGATAAGCTTTATTCTGACACTTTATTGCCCAAGGTAAACAATTTCCTACTAGTGACAAAGCATCCCATGTTCCAATGCTCTTAACAACATCTTTTGCATAGCTGTTCTAATTTAATCCTTATTCCCCATACTTACTGTCTCTCTCTCTTTTGCAGGGATGCACTTTACTCTTATTTGTTCTCTTCGTTTATGATGTGTTCTTTGTCTTCATTACTCCATACCTCACAAAGGTAGGTCTTGGGTTTCTTAAGGAACATGTCATTTGGATTTTTCCATAAACACACAAACATTCAAAATTCAAGTTTATCCAAGGTACAAAAACCCTCTCACAACTCACAAATTCGATTATTGATAAATATGCCCCTGAATGTATTCCTGAACGGAGAACCAAACCCCCAATAAGAAAAGCCCCATCCACTGCCTTTCATAGTCCCTCCTCGAATATCCATGCAGAGTAGTGCAGCAGAGCTCAGGGGCACCATCTTCTGCATCTTTGATTTTTGGCTACCTACAAAGTACATTGTAGAATCATATCTCTAAGATAATTATATGGAAAGGCCTTGCCTTCAACTTTGGCATTGCTTCCTATGTAATTCTTAGTATCTGAGGAGCCCTTGAATTTCTCATAGATTTCTCATCTCTCCATAGATGCATATGTATTTGTCAACACAAAAAAGTAAATCATAATTTGTAAAACTACTAAATCTCATTTCTATGTGGTTTTAAGTGAAAGTAATGACATTCAGAAAAAAGAAATAGTTCAGTGGATGAATACAATTCAGCGTACTTTTTAGTATATGCGTTGATCATTTCAGCAAGCAAAGAAGTCAAGACTTCATGTCTCCCATTGATTTCCATGTAAAGTACCTGACTGTGCCACTATCTGGCATTTTCCATGGAAGTGAATAGGAGGTGGTAGCCATACCTTGAGTGCTTCTCCTCCAGTGAAACAATAGTTAATCAAATTCAGCCGTTAAAGAAGACAAAATTAGAAATAGAAATTGTGTTTGTGTCAAAGAAGAAACATAACTGCTGATTAAGGATTACCACATTTAGGAAGCTTTTATAAATGGCCTCACAACAACTCAATGCATTATAGTCTGACATTTCTTCTCTGTCCTCAACCTTTTGTCCACTTGTCTCCAGCGTGGGGAGAGCATCATGGTAGAAGTTGCCTCTGGGCCATCAAACTCTACTACTCAGGAAAAGGTAAGTATCTTCTGCTTTTGCCATTATTATTTGGAAATCTCTTAATCAATAGTGCTTTACAAATGAAGGAACTGTGAAGGAACTGAGATAACATGATATAAGTGACCGTTAAGACATCTGTTAATAACTCTAGTTTTGTACCATGATAGTCTGTGCCATTATTTCTACATGAGTATAGTTGTACCTTTCTGAGAATTTACCTAACAGTTACTGTTTTTCTTTGATAAGATTAATTAAGGACATACTGTTTCTCTCGATCTTTGTCAGAATTGTACAAATAGATTTATTTTAGGTGCAATTTTCAAATGATCTATCTTCAGGTTTCTTGCAATGTGCTTTTGCATTGCATAAACATTTGCATTACATAAACAAATAGGGTAATTGGTCAATGAATATTCCCTGGCTTCAAGTTTTAGTAGTTACGTATTTATAGAATATAATATTGCTGTGTTGTTTAACCCAGGCAGACTACAAGGAGTTTGTACTTTCTTCCTGTATTACAATCCAAAAAACATACAGGCAGGTTAAAATGTGACTTTCAGTGGGGTAGGGACTGATGTAATAGGAAAACTAAAATATAAGAAAAACTTATAGCTAGACACTGGTTTATATAGTTTATATAGTGAACTTACTGTCCTGACATAGTAACCCTATAAGAAGTAATGACCTTTAATTTGCATCTCTCATCGATATGAATGCAAAACATATGACTGTTTGATAAATTGGGCACACGTTACAGCAGTGTAAGCACCCTTGCTCTAAATTACTGTGTGACTTGAAGGTCAGGACTGAGAGGCTGACAGCCCCCTCCACCAAACTGAAAAAAAATCTTACAGCAGCCCCTCTGGATTTTACCAGAATCTACATATAGCATTCATAAATGGCATTTTTTCACATGGTTCAATTCAAGTAGCAAGTACTTCACTGAATGTGATTTTGTTAATGAGCCCTAAGTCTTGATTGGGATGTTTTATGTTTTTAATGCAAGTTCTTTTAAATATATCTTTTTAATTGTTTAGTTGTTTCACTTTGTGATGATAATTAAATAATATACGTCTTTCAGCTTCCAATGGTCCTTAAAGTACCAAGATTAAATTCCTCACCCCTGGCTCTTTGTGACAGACCATTCTCTCTCTTGGGCTTTGGGGACATCTTGGTACCAGGTATGTTGATCAACCAGCTTACATTTTGTTTTGAGAACTAAACCCTTTAAATAGTAACGCCAAAGTAATTAAAATATAATGTTGCTCTTCACTGGTAAAATTGATCTGTTTGCTTCAGAGGCACTATAATTTTGTGTACATAAATAAGCTGTTGTGTAGCAATGGAGCCAATTGAAATAGGGCTAAATGGCACAGGTTAAATCATGATTAACAGGCAAGCCCTGTAGAACACCATTATAGTCTACAGAGCTTATCTGTTATGTAACAGAGTTTTTTCTCATATGATTGGCTGTGGCCATGGCTACATAGCAGCTTATGTTTATACTATTCTATAGCTATAGGAGTGTTTCTCAAGCAAATATGCCAGTTTTACCAGTGCAGGGCTACAGTACAGTATGTTATTACTTTAAAATACATTTTAGGTGTTACTGTTCCTTTATGACAGATGGGTTCCAGTTGCCCACTTCAGCTAGAAACAACAAAGCAATGCTTGATTATCTTTTTGGTTTAGAGTATGTTTAGTATGCTGCCACAAAGTATAGGGTATGTAATGTGAAAGTGCACCAGAATAACAGGAAAAGGAGAGCCTTACCCTGGAAAGAAGGAAGTTAAAAGAAACATTAACAATATAAAAAGGGACACATGTCTTGATTTTTCACAGTGTAATCTGATTATAGATGCTGAAGAAATTAATGGCAATACATTTTAAGCAAACTTTTTTTATATCAAGTTTATAAAAAAAAAAAAAAAGCCCAAATCATCTCCATTGCTGGCCATTTCTTAAGTTTTTCTCCTGAACGTCTAACTGAGTCTTAGGGAGTAGGTGACTCTTTCTAATTAGCATCTATGAGTGACAAGCTTATGGACTTGTTCAGAGCTCTCTTTGGTCTCTTCTTCATGGCCTGCCTGTGCTACTGAGAATGCAAGTGTTTACATACAGCTGTTCAACCGGAAATAAAAATTACTTTACTTTATTGTTTTCTGGTAAGAAGTTCTAAGCCATGCATTGCTTTTTTAGTAACTTTAATCTTTTTAAATCCTCTAGGCTTGCTAGTTGCTTACTGTCACAGGTTTGATATACAGGTACAGTCATCAAGGATTTACTTTGTAGCCTGCACTATAGGTAGGTATAAATGTAGACTTTTGTATGTGTTGCCCCACTGAATTAACAATTGAAACTGTTCCTTGTATAGTGCTTTGTATACGTATTTAATCCCTTGGGTTTAATATATCGCAGTCCCTGCCCATAAACAGCATCTCAACCACCATCGGGGTGCAGTGTTGGCTTTCCTAGATAGTATTTTGCACAAAGGACAAAATGTTTAGTTTTGGTGACATCAGACCAGAGAAACTTTTTCCACATTTAGGGGCAGATTTATCAAGGGTCGAATTTCGAAGTGTAAAATACTTCGAAATTTGACCATCGAATTAAAATACTTTGAATTCAAATATCGAAGTCGAATTATTTTTCACAGAATTTGGCCATCGAACAATCTAAGTAAAATCGTATGATCGAATGATTTTACTTCGATGTGTGAAGATGGTCCCCATAGGTTAACATAGCACTTTGGCAGGTTTAATTTGGCAAAGTATTGAAGTCGAAGTTTTATTAAAGAGACAGTACTTCGATTATCGAATATTCAAACTATTTTACTTCTAATCGAATTCGAAGTAAATTCAAAATCGTAGTATCCTATTCGATGTTTGAAGTATCCAAAAAATTACTTTGAATTTCGAATTTTTTTACTTAGAAAATTCCCTCAAATTCACTTCGACCCTTGATGAATCTGCCCCTTGCTGTTTACTCCACATGCCTTTGGCAAACTGTAACTGAGCTTTCTTCTCCCCACTCTTCCATAAAGAGAAGCACGTAGAGAGGGACAGCCGCAAGTGTCACTACCCTGTTCAGGAGTTTTACAGCAAAAGGAATGAATATTCTTGCAATCAAGACTTTTCAGTTTATCTGTAAAATTTGAAAATCAAGTAGAAGTTTTTTTAATTTGACTTTATGGACTATTTAATATAAATGAGTAATATAAAACCCAGTTAAATCCATTTAATTTCCAGATTAAAAAGAAACCTTTTTCTCTCTTCTTTAAATGTGTTATGTTCTTTCAAACATACAAACAAAATGTTACTGTATACAGTACTGTATATATTTATATTTGTGACGTGTTTGTGTACATATAAATAAAGATAGCTAGATATGTGGACCGCCTTTATAAATGTTGGAATCTCAGTCAGATGGTGTAATCAGCTGGATTTGTTCACATAGGAGTGCTTGTTTTATCATATTCTATACAATACTGTGTGACCACACACCCACATAAGTAAACAGTCAAGTGCAGACTTTGAAAAAAAAAAAAAAAAACCCAGATGATACAGTTTTAGGGCCATAAATATTTGGACAGAGACCACCTTTTTCTAAATTTGGTTCTGTACATTACCACAATGTATTTTAAATGAAACTACTGCTTTAATTCAGTGGGTTCAACAAAAAAATTGCATAAAAATGTGAGGAACTAAAGCCTTTTTTTTAACACAATCATATTAAATATTGATTCACTTATTTTTGCCACACACAGATATATTATTGGATCGGTTTTTTTTCCCCAATAAATACATGACCAAATATATTGATTTTTGTTTCATTTAACTAGGTTTTCTTCATCTATTTTTAGGACTTGTTTGAAAATCAGATTATGTTTTAGGTCAAATTCTTATAAAAATAAAGAAAATTTTAAAGGGCTCACAAACTTTTAAGCTGCCAATGTTTTGTTCTCCTCTGAGAGCTTTGACATGTCAAAGGCAGTCTTAAAATTGAAAGTATGTATACTGTATGCCTCAAGCTACATTCACAGCTGTGCCCAATACTAAAAATGTGAGGCTTTGTTTTTTAATAAAGGAATTAATGAACATTAATGGGCAGACACATGCAGATTACTCTTTAAATGTCTTTGTGGCCAACTATTTATGCTGAACAGTGTTTGTACATTAAGGGGGTTATTTATTAAAGTCTAAATGGCAAAAACTTTTTTTTTTTTTTTTTACTATAAAATCCGAATTTTTTTGGGATTTATTATATCCAGAGGATGGAAAAAGTCTGAATCCGAAAATCTGGCATCTCGGGTCTGCTGAGGTTGTGCATAAGTTAATAGGAGAGATCCCTATACTATTTGGACGTTTCAGTGGCTTGCGCTGGAATTAGCCTGAAAGTCTGTCTGTTTCAGACTTTTTGGCGAAAAATTCAGGCTTTTTGACGAAAAAACGTATGATTCTGGTTTTTCCATGATTTTATCGAGTTTGTCCCCGATCCGATTAAATCGTGCTTTTTTTTAATAATGAATAAAAATAATGGATTCTAGTTTGGTCAGACTTTTTTTATTTTAAATACTCGGAATTTGATAAATAAGGTCCTTAGTGTGGGACATATGCCAGTTCTTTCTTCTACAGTTTTGGCATTGTTTACTGTTGACAAATGTTCATTATTATCAGTGTCACTAGTAAGTAGATTATATTTTTGACACCAATGACCGCAGCATCAACAAACAACGCAGAATTGTCTCTCACATGGTTTTTCTTTTTCTCCACAGCCTATGGAATAGGCCTTCTACTGACCTTTGTAGCACTGGCATTAATGCAAAAGGGACAACCTGCTCTGCTCTATCTCGTCCCCTGTACCCTCCTCACCTGCCTTGCAGTAGCACTTTGGCGCAAGGAATTACACATGTTCTGGACCGGAAGCGGATTTGTGGTGAATAACAGTTTGATTTACCAGTCTTGAAGACGTAAAAATGCTATAAACTCTAACTCAGATAAAGTTGAGTAATTTGTTGCAGCAATTACAAAGAAAATTAAATATATTTTAATATGTCATTTATTCAAAATGTTATAATGTATGTTTATGTATGTGTGTACTATACAAAAGAATGCCACAGTCTTGTGTCTTACAATTATGTGTCAGATGGTTTAACAAAGACTGATGTGTCAGCTAAAACATTAGTTGCTCTTTAATAAAAGGATCAAATTTTTTGTAAATCTGCTAGTTGTTTTTGTTCAGAATATATAGTTCTTTTTTAATACTGGTATGGGATCCAGAAACCTGTTATCCAGAAAGCTCAGAAATAAGAAAAGGGCATCTCCCATAGACTCTATTTTAACAAAATAATCCTAATTTTTAAAAACGATTTCCTTTTTCTCTGTAATAATAAAACAGTACCCTGTACATGATCCAAACTCAGATATAAATAATCGTTATTAGAAGCAAAAACAGCCTATTGGGTTGATTTAATATTTACATGATTTTCTAATAGGCCTCAGGTATGAAGATCCAAATTCTAGAAATATCCATTATCCGGAATGCCCCAGGTCCCGAACATTCTGGATAACAGTCCCCATACCTGTATATCCAAAACCTTGAAACTGAGCACCTAGAAGATGTTCAGATTCTATAACCCTTTGCACCAGATATATACTGCTGACCTACCAGTTGTATTTTATATGTGACAATATATAGTAATTTGATGTAGAACAACATATTTACCTGTTTTGGATTTCGGAAAATATATCATATCAGCAGTATGTGTACTTTATAAAAAAAATATATGGTTTTCTGGGGGTAAACCTACTATTTTGGATTTTTTGACCTTGGAATCTACAGTATGCAGATTTAAGCCAAAATTCGGTTATATACTGCCGGGAGTTTTTACTGTACAGAAGACCTAAATCTCCCTAAAACTATACATATCTGGTATTGGAATGTTAGAGAGATATGAGGCTTTTCAAATTGGTTCATGTGTAAAATATACATTTTTTTTAAAAAAATATTTTTCCGTTATAAATTCATATTATGAAAAATAGCAATTTCTTTGTTATTTAGCGCTATAAATCTTTTTTGCAGTGGTGGATATACATACAAAATTTAGGCAGATTTAGAAAGCTTGGGTTCTCCCATAAAATAATATATAGTTTTCCTAGGTAAACTAAATGTTTCTCCTCAAAAAATGTGAGAGAGCACAAAATGTTTCAAAAACGTCTGGCACTGAATGCAAATGAAATGCAAAATTCTGCTGGCACATAAAAGGGTTAATTTAAAACCACTGCAATGTAAGTTCTTGTAGCAGATAAAACTTTTGTCTATAAATACAATTTTTTCTGTTTTGTCCTTTCATTAGCAGAAAGACCTTCCTCAGCCCCCTTTAGTAGTGAATCCAAGTGGCTCTGATGCCTGTTTAGAAGAGAAGACAGAGGATCAAGAGCATGAAGAAGACACAGACAGACACCCTGCTGAGCCACATTTTTCAGATCTAGAGACATCTAAACTTAATGAGCAACAGGAGAACCCAGATAAAGCCTTGTCTCAGGCTGAGCAGATTGTATACCCAGACAAAAATCATCATCCGAGATCATCTGACATGGATGTTATTGCAACAGTTCCTGAATTGCCAGAGCCCTCATTAGAAATTGAAAGAAACATTTCCGATGCCGCTATATCCACAGAGTTACAATCTACCTCTGCACTATTTATTGAAACTCCAACCATGCAAAAAAGCCATCAATAAAGGATATATAAACATGTTAAGCACCCTTAGTGCCAAGGCACCTGCTTATATAGGTAATTGTTTTATTGCACGTAAAGTCAGGATGATAACTCCCATGATCTTCATATACGTAGAATGAAATTGCATATTTGGATTCTTCTTGTCAAAATTGTGAGCTAAAAAGAGCTGTTATATTTAGAAAAAATGGTGCTGGTCAAGATATTAAAGAATACAACAAACATTTATCAAACTTGACACTGTAATTTGGTTAAAGATTTTTTTTTTTATGTTTACTGCTTTTTTTTTCACCTGTTCTCAATTATATAATGTTACGATTTTTAGACATACATATACTAGCATTGTTTACTTTTTCCTTGGATGTGATGGTATGGCAAGGAAGGTGACTGATGTTGGTAAAAAGGGAATGGAGAGCACTTAGGAGGAAGCAGAAAGCTGCTTGTAATGGGAAAGGGGTGGAACCGTAGGATAGAAGTTTTGAGGGGTATGGGAGAGGCGGATCACTCATAGATCGGGGAGGGAGGAATTCTGGGAGAAGGAGCTTTGAGTATGAAGATTGTGGGAATGGCTTGCTATTATCTGTAATCGAGGGGTGCTCAGGTTGCTGAGGGAGTGGACTTTGGGGAATGCGCCTATTAGTGGTTGCAAGCTGATATCAAATAGTACTGTGCATGACCAGGATGAGCAACTTTCATGTTAAAATATTTATTTCTAAATTACACTTTCATATTGGGTGCCATTCAATATGCACAGTTTTGGATGCCTTCATAATGTTAAAGCAGACCTGTCACCCACACATATAAAGCTGTCCTTTGCAAATTAAACATGAATCCCACATGCTTTCTTGTATTAAAACCTCTGCACCTGTTATAAAGGTCTTTAAATATCTGAGCGGTCAATCATATATTGCCTGCCCCTCCTCTACATCTCAGGCATAGAGGCAGGGCAATCAATCACTTTCCATTCTGCACTTCCTTAATTTCACTGCCCTCCATCACATTCCTCTCTCTCTCTCTCTCTCTCTCTCTCTCTCTCTCTCTCTCTCTCTCTCTCTCTCTCTCTCTCTCTCCTCACTCTATAGTTGTGTAGGGCTCTGGGCATGGGCATTAGACCCCCATCCTGATACATACACAAGCTTTTAGAGTGATACACAACTTGCCTTAACAGTAACCACAAAATGTTTTTTGCTGTGTAACTTCAAGACAGAAGGAAACAAAATGTATATAATATATTTATAGTGTAATATGTATAGTGCTCAACTAACATTATAGAAAAATATTTGGAATTATTTTTTAGGCTGACAGGGCCCCTTTAGTGATGGGCCAATCTGGCCAGTTTCACTTCACAGAAAATGCACAGAACTGTGAAATTTACCAAATTGAAGTCTTGAAGGTCTTTTTTTGCAGCAAAACCTGGTGAAAAATTTCAATCATCACTAATCCCCTTTAATAATTCTGGATAATATTAAATTAAAGGGACATGGTTTTTAGGATTTCTGTGCCATTGTCACAATTTAGCTGCTCGCACCCTAGATCTTCATTTTGACCTACAGTTGTGTTCAGAATAATAGCAGTCTAACATCACTAACCTAAAAAATCACTGTTTTGGGTTGAACTTATATTTATACATGGCAAATCATTTATTAGTAAGTGTAGTAGAATCATAGAAAACCAACAGACCCAACAGTCATGACATGCATGCTGCTGATTCTATGTAATTGAATTATTTATTGAGGCTTGTTCAAAACAATAGCAGTATGGAATTAAATTAGTGAGGTCATACAATTTGTGAAAAAAAATACATAACCAGGAAAACATATAATGCAGGTACTGTATGTAAAAGCATGGTCTTTCTTCTGTACTTACAGGTTATAAAAAATCCTAAACCGTTTTATCTCCTTTAAAAGTTCTTTTCATATGGCTACCACTGACATCATGTCAAGCGCCTAAGACCATTTAAGAAACCGTAACACCAAGAAATTTGATCAAATCAATCAAAATATCAAAATCAATCAAAATATAATCTACTGGTGCAACAACTGTGTTTTCTTCTGATACTCTATTATAGTTTATATAAACAAGCTGCTGTGTAGCCATGTGGGCAGGTATACAAAGCTTAAAAAGGAGAAAAGGCACAGGATGCACAGCAGATAACAGATGAGCTCTGTAGTAAACAATGGGATTCTTCAGAATGTATCTATTTACTGTTGAATGTTGCTCTTATATGCACATGCATACATTCCCACACATTTCTTTGCTCTAAGTCTGCAATGCCTGCAGGTAAAATAATCTTTGTTTTTTTTTCTGTTCCTTTCATAAGACAGTGGGCATCTAATGGGGTTTATCTCTCCCACCACAGAGCATTCAGATATAAAAGGCATTATAACATCACCTTTGCATCTATATTCCTGTCATGATCTGACTCCCATCTTAAATGTGTTGTGTAGTTATTTAGTATATAGAAAGAACCATTATATGCACTGTGCTTTACAAAGTCATTACAGAGTTAGTATAAACTAAACAGTGTTTCAAAACACTGTGGGAATGGGGTCCCTGCCTCAAAGAGCTTGCAACCACTCCATTTACCAGTGGAGCAATTCCTCCTCTTTTGCTTTGTTCTTACGGCATTCACTGGGGTAGAGATGGGTTTGGCCATCAGTGGAAAAGCTTTGTTATGGCAACACATGCATAATAAGTCACTACATGCTCCAACCATCATGGTAAAACTAGGGGCAAAAATTCTTAGCAAAAATGTTCTGAAATTGTTCTTCCTGTGTGTCATCATTTAAGCACCAAATTTTAAATACCGGCAGATTTGTTTTCCCCATCGTTGTTACCTGACTGTTACTTGCCCTGTATGCAGGTCCTAAAGAGTTTGGTGCCTGTGTAATCTGTGGGTGTTTTTAATTCAATCTTTTATTTCATTTACTATTGAGCATGAGTTCTAATTACAAGTGTCCCAAATTCATTAATAAACAAATTAAGAGGAACCAACCTATGGGAATCCACATACAAACCCCATTACTTATAGCACCAGGCTGTAGCTTAATATGCAAATGGTGGCATATAGTATATGGAACAAAGGACAAAGCCATAGAGAACAACCTCATCTCCTGTACAAAGAGATTTGTTGGGAAATGTTGAATATTACTGTCTCTTGCTTTTGTAACTGGGCTCACCCCATCTAGTCTATATATAACCTGCATAACTGCAGAGGAAGGCAACAAAACCCCTTCTGAAGCCTCTCAAATTTGCCTCAAGAGCGAGAATAAATTCTTTCCTGGCTTTAAGATCAACTTTGTACTTTTTTCAATAGTGCTGTATTTTCTCACTTGATAAAAAGCCAACCAACTCCTATCTAATGTATCTATATAGTAGTTTAGGTTGAAAAAAAGACACACTTCCATTACGTTCAACCTTATAACCTGCCAGTACAGGGAGAGCATTCCACAGCTTCACAGCTTTTAACTGTAAAAAAAAACCCTTTACAAAAATTAAGATGGAACTATCTCTAATCCTATTTTCTAATTTGAATGGATGCTCTTGCCACTGCTGGAAGGACTTACTAGTACTGAAAGCACCAGACTGTTATTATATGGTCACTATATATATATATATATATATATATATATATATATATATATATATATATATATATATATAGTTAGCATATATATCTTATAAGCGCCTCTTCTCCTGAAGAATCAACCCCAACTTGGCCAGTCTTTCTTTATAACTTAGACTTTCCATACCCTTTACCAGTTTAGTTGCCCTTCTCTGCACCCTCTTTAATTCAATATACTGTTTGAGCACTGGATGCAAAATGCGATAGAATGAGTCTTTCCTCTTGTGACTCTATGCCCCCTTTAGTACAGTTCAAAACCTTGTTTGTCATTGCAGCTACTGACCAGCATTGCTTGCTACAGCCAAATTTATGATTTACAAGGATTTGCATAATGCAGTCCAAATAAGAGTGTAGGTGGCTTGCCTATTTTTACATCCCAGGTGCATGACCTTAAATTTATCGACACTGAATCTCTTCTGACACTTTGCGTACATTGCCAGTTCGTCAAGGTCCTGCTGCAAGGAGGGCTGCATAGTTTTGTATCATCTGCCAACACTGATACATTATTTAAAATTTCCCTCTGCTAGATAATTTATGAACAAGTTAAATAAAAGTGGACCCAATACTGAGCTCTGAGGGACCCAACTTAGAACTTTACTCCAAGCAGAGACTATACCATTGACAACCACCCTCTGTACCCGATCCTGTAGCCAGTTTCCTATCCATGTGCAAAAGACTTCATTAAGCCCAACAGACCTTAGATTAGAATGCAGTTGTTTGTGGGGCAAAATGCTTTGGCAAAATCCAAATAGATCACATATACTGCTCCCCTACTATCCAGAATCGTACTTACCTCATAAAAAGCAATCAAATGTGTCTTTTCCTTCATAAAGCCATGCTGATTTCTGCTCATAATGCCATTCTCCAGAACATAATTTTGAATATGATCCCTTAACAAGCCTTAAAATATCTTGCCCACAAAAGATGTCAAACTTATGGACTTATTATTGCCAGGCTGAGACTGTAATCCCTTTTTAAATGTTGGAATTATATCAGCTTTCTTCTGTAGGTACCATACCAAATGAAAATAAGTCTGAGAAAATAAAAAATAGAAGGCTGACTAAAACTAAACTAAGCTCTCTAAGTACCCAAGGGTTTCACCTGGCCCTTGCAGCCTTGTTCACTTTTTTTTAACTCTTTATTTAGAATTTTTCCTTTTTTTGCCAAACAATTGCATATGTTTACATTTCAATATTGTTTAACACATCATACTGGGTGGTACAGTGGTGTATTATTAATTGTGCTATTATATATTCTGCCCCCATGGGGCAGTGGCCGATTGTGTGGACCATTTAGATTATACATTCATTTAGAAGGTAATGCCATGGATAATATAAAGGAAATGTTTAACTTAAAAACCATCTGAGACCAGGGGGTTTAAGTCTATGTCTGTGTTTACTTTTGGAGGGGAGAGAGGGTCCGTTCCCTCAGTTTATGGCTTTATTTTGTGGGGGATATCCATCTTGGGTGAAAAGGTCTCCATCTAGTTGGAGGGCGCAATAAGTCCCATTAATATCAAATATTCCATCCGCCTGATATCTTGAATAGCTGATTTAAGCTTAGTTCTAGTTTCTTCCAGTTACGGGCTATAAGGCGTTTGGCTGCAGTCAGTATATTAGCCTGCTTCTGTACATATTTTTTAAGTTTGGGAAATAGCTTCCCCAGGAGAAATGTTTCTGGGTCCAAGTATAAGGGTTGCCCAAGCAGAGGTTCTAGTAAAGCTAGCACTTCTTTCCAGTAGCTCTCCAGAAGGAGCAAGTCCAGGATACGTGATATAGTGTGCCCTCATATACCATTGCCTAAGGATTTTGTAATTTATTACTTGTGTGTGATGCATGCTAAGGCTTCCCTGAGATTGTCCCATATTGAAATCCAACTGGGAAGGGTGAGCTCTTCTTCTAGCATTTGTTCCCATGATAACATGTATCTGTGTTTGACAAATGAAAGTTCTGTGTCCATTGTAAGTATTCCATAGCTATCAGATATAAGTCCCTTTTCTGCTGGATCTGGTTTCCATAATACTGTTCAGTGATGTATGTTCCGTGTGTAGTTGGAGACCCATTGTTTTTAAGGTGCAGTATCGGATCTGAAGGTGTTGGTGATAAGTTGCATTGCTCAGGCCCTCATGTTTAGTCTGAAATTCTTGGAATGTGTATATCCTGTGAGTCAATGGATTGTAAAAATCTCTTAGTTATGTTAGACCCGTTCTCTGCCAGAGCTAAGCGAATGTGGTGGACAGGCCTGGTGTGGAATTCGAGTTGCCAAAAATGGGGGTCAGTCTGTAGGGACCCTTGGCGATGTTGTAACATGTCCTGGAGTGGTTCCATATGGCAAGAGTCAGTTTAACAGAGTTGAGTATAATGTCCTTTATAGCTTTTTTCGTGTACCACAGTAGGGAGGCAACAGCATATGTGACATTGCGTAATTTTCTAATGTAACCCATTTACCACAATGAGTCTTATCTGACCATGCCACAGCTTGTTGTAGCTGTGCTGCTAAGTAATATTTTGGAATATCGGGGGCCCCTAATTCTCTCCATCTAAGTGGTGTTAATATCTTTTGAAATATCCTATGTGACTTGGACACCCAGATAAATTTTGTTATCTTAGTCTGTATTACCTTCATAACCTTATTGGGTATACGTACTGGGAGTGTTTCAAAGTCGTATAACAATCGGGGAAGGGTTACCATTTTTAATGTGGTGATTTTACCAATCCAGGAGAGTGTATGGAAGTTGCATTTCTCTAGGTCCTTATATATTTGCATGAGAAGTGGGGTGTAATATTCCCTATAGAGCGTTGCAAATGTGGGAGTTAGCTGTATCCCCAGGTATTTAATATAATTTAGCTTCCATTTGTAGTAAAGTTTGTGTTTGAGGGATATTTATTGGGAGTGCTTCTGACTTATCTTGGTTCACTTTGTGGTTTGAGAGTCTACACAGTCTGCCATATGTATGCAGATTTGGAACAAGAGATCCAAAATGCTTACCTCTGTGGTGGTTGTGAGCAAATTGCCACTTTGGATGCTCACGTTAGAGCACTAGAGCAACAAATTGCAACATTGCGGTCGATTGACAATCTTGAAAGGAGTCTTTTGCTCACTGAGCAGGACCTAGCGGGGTCAGATAGTTTGAGGGGAACAGAACAGCAGCAGGATGTTGAGGCAGCTAGCTGGGTGACAGTTAGAAAATCTAAAGTGGGCAAAAGGAAAATGGAGGCTGATCCGGAGTTTACATCGCAACAAATTTGCCAGATTGTGTGAAGATGATAGGAGTATGAACTCTGGATTGGCAATTCTAGATGGGGCTGATCTCTCTAACAGCCGAGAGACCAGTTTCTCTAGTAGTGGTGGGGAGGAGAGTAGAGTCAGGCCTAAGCAGATTGTGGTTGTAGGGGACTCAATTATTAGGAAAGTGGATAGGGTAATTTGTCGTCCGGATCGCTACAACCGAACAGTTTGCTGTCTACCTGGAGCCAGGGTTCGGCATGTGGTTGATCGGATAGACAAATTATTGTGTGGGGCTGGGCATGACCCAGCTGTTTTAGTGCATATCGGTACTAATGACAAAATAAATGGTTGATGGAAGACATTAAAGAATGATTTCAGGGATCTAGGCTCTAAGATTAAGGAAAGGTCTTCCAATGTCATCTTTTCTGAAATTTTGCCTGTGCCACGAGCAAGTTTAGGAAAACAGCGGGAGTTTAGGGAGCTAAATGCGTGGCTCAAGTCTTGGTGCAGGAAGGAAGGGTTTGGGTTCCTAGAGCACTGGCCCGATTTTTCGTTGGGGTACAACCTATACAGTCGTGACGGTTTGCACCTCAATGGAAGGGGGTCCGCGGTGCTAGGGGAAAGAATGGCTAAGAGGTTGGAGGAGTGTTTAAACTAGGCAAGGGGGGGGGTGGGTGAGATAAAGAATTATGGGGAAGCTAGGGTAGACGGGGCAGTGGGGTTAGTAAAGGGTCATGGGGGAGGAGTGAGGGGGGCATATAGTTTACCAGCTAAGGAGGTCCCTCTGTTACAAGGAAAACAGAATAATACTAACTTAACGTATAATTCTTCACTAAGTAATGCAAATTTCAAAATTAAAAGTAGTAACCTCCGCTGTATGCTGGCAAATGCACGGAGTTTGTCAGGTAAAATGGGAGACCTGGAATTAATTGCATGCTCTAAAAATTATGATATAATTGGTATCACTGAGACCTGGTGGGATGAAACATGTGACTGGATTGTGAATTTAAATGGTTACACCCTTTTTAGGAGGGACAGAGGGATTAAAGAGGGTGGAGGAGTGTGTTTGTATGTAAAGCCTGAATTAAAGCCATGCGCTAAAGAAATAACAATAGCTGGCACTGGTGAGGGTGTAGAATCACTCTGGGTAGAGATTTTGACTGGGCAAAAGGTAACAAAAAGAATTATCATTGGTGTATGCTATAAACCACCTCGTATTAGTGTCGAGTATGAAGCCCAGCTACTCTTGCAGATACAAGCGGCTTCACAGCTGGGTCAAGTTGTTGCTATGGGTGACTTCAATTATCCAGACATTGACTGGGGTAATGGGGTTGCTAAGACAGAAAAAGCTAGTAGGTTTGTAAATATGCTGAATGACAACTTTTTATTCCAGCTCGTTCAAGAACCTACTAGGAATAACTCTCTTTTGGACCTTGTAATAACTAACAATACTGAACTCATCTCTAACATTTGTGTGGGTGAGCATTTAGGGAATAGTGATCATAACATGGTCTCCTTTGAGATTCTGTTGCAGAAGCAATTCTATAAGGGAGTAACTAAAACACTAAATTTCAGACGTGCAAACTTTGACAGTATAAGGGCATCTCTGCAACATATTAAGTGGGAAATGCTTTTCACAGGGTTAAACACAGAACAAAAATGGGAAGTCTTTAAAATGCTGCTTAATAAATATACTTGTCAGTATATTCCACTTGTAAGCAAGGAACGTCGTTGCAAAGCAAAACCTTTTTGGTTCAATAGAAGCGTTGGTGTTGAGGTGGGTAAGAAAAGACGTGCTTTTAAGGCTTTCAAGTTAGCTGGTACAGCCGAAACATTTATAAGGTACAAGGAGGCCAATAAATCATGCAAGGAAGCTATAAGGCAAGCTAAAATTGCTATAGAAAAGGATATTGCAGCTAGCAGTAAAAAAAATCCAAAATTATTTTTTAAATATGTTAATAGTAAAAAAATGAAGCAGGAAGGGGTGGGACCCTTACTATCAGAGGGGGGTCAGCTGGTTGATGAAAACAAAATAAAAGCGCAGATTCTGAACTCATATTTTTCATCTGTCTACACAAATGAGGAACCAGTAAGTGAAGGTTTCCTTCTTAACAGTCCCAATTCTAGTAATACAACTAATGATGCATGGTTCACACATGAAGAAATTCAAAAGAGACTAGAACATGTTAAGATTAACAAAGGTCCAGGGCCAGATGGTATTCATCCCAGGGTAATTAGCGAGCTTAGCTCTGTGATTGCCAAACCTCTACTTAATTTTTCAGGATTCATTGAGATCTGGCATAGTGCCGAGAGACTGGCGAATTGCTAATGTGGTGCCTCTATTCAAAAAAGGATCCCGTTCTCAGCCTCAAAACTATAGGCCAGTTAGTCTGACGTCAGTGGTAGGAAAGCTTTTCGAAGGGTTAATAAAGGATAAGATACTGGACTTCATAGCAAATCATAATACTATGAGTTTGTGCCAGCATGGTTTTATGCGTAATAGATCTTGCCAGACTAACTTAATTTCTTTTTATGAGAATGTAAGTAGAGACCTCGATTCTGGGATGGCAGTGGATGTGATTTACTTAGACTTTGCTAAAGCATTTGATACAGTGCCACACAAAAGGTTACTGATTAAATTAAGGAATGTTGGCCTGGAACATAGTATTTGTACCTGGATAGAGAACTGGCTAAAAGATAGACTACAAAGAGTGGTGGTAAATGGAACATTTTCTAATTGGACCAGTGTTGTTAGTGGAGTACCGCAGGGCTCTGTACTAGGTCCCTTGCTTTTCAACTTGTTTATTAATGACCTGGAGGTGGGCATTGAAAGTACTGTTTCTATTTTTGCAGATGATACTAAATTGTGCAGAACTATAGGTTCCATGCAGGATGCTGTCACTTTGCAGAGTGATTTGTCTAAACTGGAAAACTGGGCAGCAAACTGGAAAATGAGGTTCAATGTTGATAAATGCAAGGTTATGCACTTTGGCAAAAATAATATAAATGCAAGTTATACACTAAATGGCAGTGTGTTGGGAGTTTCCTTAAATGAGAAGGATCTAGGGGTCTTTGTAGATAACACGTTGTCTAATTCTGGGCAGTGTCATTCTGTGGCTACTAATGCAAATAAAGTTCTGTCTTGCATAAAAAAGGGTATTAACTCAAGGGATGAAAACATAATTATGCCTCTTTATAGGTCCCTGGTAAGGCCTCATCTGGAGTATGCAGCTCAGTTTTGGACTCCAGTCCTTAAGAGTCCAAAACTGAGCTGGAGAGAGTGCAGAGACGTGCAACTAAATAAATGAGCTGGAGAGAGTGCAGAGACGTGCAACTAAATTGGTTAGAGGGACGGAAGACTTAAATTATGAGGGTAGACTGTCAAGGTTGGGGTTGTTTTCTCTGGAAAAAAGGCACTTGCGAGGGGACATTATTACACTTTACAAGTACATTAGAGGACATTATAGACAAATGGCAGGGGACCTTTTTACCCATAAAGTGGATCACCGTACCAGAGGCCACCCCTTTAGACTAGAAGAAAAGAACTTTCATTTGAAGCAACGTAGGGGGTTCTTCACAGTCAGGACAGTGAGGTTGTGGAATGCACTGCCGGGTGATGTTGTGATGGCTGATTCAGTTAATGCCTTTAAGAATGGCTTGGATGATTTTTTGGACAGA
The DNA here is from genome assembly GCF_017654675.1 of Xenopus laevis. NCBI lineage: Eukaryota > Metazoa > Chordata > Amphibia > Anura > Pipidae > Xenopus > Xenopus laevis. The sequence continues at coordinate 82,753,447 of NC_054372.1, forward strand.
CATAATATCAAAGGCTATTCTGATACTAAGCTCTATAGTTAGTATAGGTATGGGTATATAGAATTTAATTAAAAGTAGGGAGGGGTGTGTGTATGGATGCTGGGTTTTCATTTGGAGGGGTTGAACTTGATGGACTTTGTCTTTTTTCAACCCAATTTAACTATGTAACTATGTAACTATATGTATGTTTCTAGCAGGGCATGTAAGTTTGGGAGTGATGTCATAGGGCGAGTGAGAAGAACATCGTCCGCAAATAAGAAGATTTTGTATTCCTTTTTCTAGTGGGTAATGCCTTGTATATTTGGAGAATTCCAATGCAATGGCCAGGGGTTCGATTGAAAGTGCGTATATCAAGGATGAGAGGTGTCACCCTTGTCTCCTGCCATTGGATATCTTTATAGTAGGGGAGAGGTAGCCTTCTATTTTGACCCCTGCTGAAGGGTGAGAATATAGAGTTGATATGGCCTTTTGGAAGGACCCTCAAATTCCATCAGATCTAAAACTTTATTCATATATGTCGAGTCAAGGTGGTCAAAGCCCTTTTCTGTGTCTAGGCTTAAGGCCATGAGGGGGGTCTTTGTTGTATTTGCTATAGCTATGAAGTGAATTACCTTCCTGGTGTTGTCCCCTGCTTGTCTATCAGTGATAAATCCCACTTGGTCCTGGTCTATCAGTGATGGCATAAGTGTAATTAAGCGGTTGGCCAAGATTTTGCTAAAAATCTTTAAGTCTGCGTTCAATAAAGCTATTGGGCGGTAGCTAGCACAGATTAGAGAAATGTTTGAGAAGTGCAACAGGAGCTAAGCCTCTCCCTCTTCACTAATTTTAGGGGTCTATTGCATACTCCTAGAATTAATTTGCTGGACTATATACATTAGGTTCCGTCTAAATATTCAGAAGGGTTTTTTTTTTACAGTGAGAGCTGTAAAGATGTGGAATTCTCTCCCTGAATCAGTCGTACAGGCTGATACATTAGATAGCTTTAAGAAGGGTTTGGATGTATTTTTTTTCAGCAAGTGAGGGAGAGATAGCTCATAGTTGATCCAGGGACTAGTCTGTTTGCCATTTTGGAGTCAGGAAGGGATTTTTTCCCCCTCTGAGGCAATTGGAGAGGCTTCAAATATTTTTTTTTTTTGCCTTCCTCTGGATCAACTAGCAGTTAGGCAGGTTAAAATAGTTTTATAAAGGTTGAACTTGATGGATGTGCAGAGTCGGACTGGCGCAGTCGGGGCCCACTGGGTTGTGAACCTCGGGGGCCCCGTGCGCATGCGCAAAAGCTTGTGCGTGTGTGAATGACAGATGCACTGCGCGCATGCATGAATGACAGGCCCAACATGCGTATGCACGAACATCAGGCACACTGTGCGCATGCGCAAGTGGCGATCAAACAGTGCCGCACAACTTTTCTTTCCGTTCGGGGGGCCAATCTAGTACCGGGTCTGGGCTGGCGGGGACCCAAGAGGGCCGGGGCCCACCGGGTATTTTCCCGGTTTCCCACCGGCCCAGTTCGACACTGTGGATGTGCATCTTTTTCAACCTAACTTACTATGTTAAAACACAAACTTTATAAACCGCACTGTGCTTTTAATTTTCTTTAACTTTTTATTTGTCGGGATGTTTGGCAAATCAATCTTCTAATAAAAACCTCAGGGGAGATGAAAGATACAAAAGGCACACAATAGTGTTACGAAGATGTTAAAATCCTTTATCTTTTTTTTATTGTGTTCACCTTTTTCGTTTGTATGTTTCAAGCACAGCATACTATTTCTTTTGTACGGATTCCTCACTCTCCTCTGCAGCTCCTGTTACGTGCCTCTCTTCCCCCCCCCCTCTCCCTTTCTCCGGTGTTTCTTTCGTTGGAATGTTTCAAACACAGCATACAAATTACGATGTGCCGAGCTCCTACTCTTTTAGGCAGCCTGTCGTGCGTCTCTCTCACCTTCCTCTAGGGGAGAGAGACTAGAGGTTTCTAGTCAAAGGGATAAGCGCACAATAGTGTCTACCGCCAAGCTGATTTATTACGGTAACTGCCTTCAATATACTCACACTCAGCTCGTCGGACTCAGGCCTTATATATTTTACGCTGTTCTCCACAGATCTTCTTTCAATCGCCTTGATTCTCTCCTGTCTTCACTCTGCAACGATAGACTTGGGTGGGGGGGGGCGCTTTTTGCAAAGTATAAAGGATATTATTATCAATTCTTTTAAATAAATTACTTTTATCTCTCAGAATTAAAACATGTTTCATGTGTTATACACACTTCCTCAGGTTTTTATTAGAAGATTGATTTGCCAAGTTAAATAAAAGGACAGTGCGCAGTTTATAGTTTGTGTTTTAATTTGAATGTGGTAAGAACTGTGCTTCTTTTTTAAGGTGATATACTGTATCCAGAGTCAAACTGGGATGCCAGGGGCCCACCAGAAAACCTTAGACCATGGCCCCACTTTCCAAACTATTATTCCTCCTCTCTCACTCAACCTCTTTATTCTCCTAGTCTTTTATCTCTACATACTATAATCTATTCTTCCATTATTAATCCTCTTTTTTCCCATAAATAAATAGGGAATGACCATGAAATAGACCAAATGGTTAGAGGCAAGAGGGCCCACTGACACCTGGGCCCACCGGGAGTTTTCCTGGTATCGCGGTGGGCCAGTCCGACACTGACTGTATCTCCAAATCTAACATAGCGCAGTTCTATCTTTTGTATTTTTTAGTAACTTACTATGTTACTATGTTACATTTTGCAAAAAGGTCCACCCATATGGCTTCAGCTCCTTCATTTTCCACCATCACTTCTTTCTTTATATTGGCCTTCAGATCCTGCATAACAAACAGTGTACCCCTCTTCTTTTTTCTATTTCCCCTTCCTTCTGTAACAAAGTATAGCATCATCATATATTTCCTCCAGTGCTAGTGCCTCCACCTCACACATTTTACCAGTCAATCTTCTTGCCAGGGCTGGAACTAGGGGTAGGCAGAAGAGGCATGTGTTGTAACATACTCATCTGTTAGGAACCTTAGAAGCAGTGGGTACACTCAGAGGCACAGGGCACCCCTGTGGATTCTGGTGTTCACCGACACCCCCATGCTTTCTGCTGCGGAACCTACAGGGAGTAGTGCGTAAATTAGCAACAAGTCCAAAAACGAGGTACCAGCAAGGATTAGGCAAAACATAGTCGAAGATCAGGCAAAAGGGTCACGTCAGGTGGCAGGAATCAAAGTCAATAAACAGGAGTCAAAAAAACAGGAATTCAAAAACAGTATAAATGCTTCTGCAGGATATGTAGGGTTACAGAGAAGAATATGATCAGAGGGCCCTACAATTTAGAGTTTACAAACTAAGGTTAGGGTACAATTTTAGGATTAGGATTTTAGAAACAATTTTGTGATTTTTTGATACAGCAATGATTGATTAATTAAGGTACATTGAATAAGCTTCTTTAAACAGGTGGGTGTTTAAACGAGTGTTTGAAAGTAGAAGGAGAAAGTCTGACAGCTCGAGCAGAGAGTTCCAGAGAAAAGCAGAAGCCTGAGAGAAGTCTTGTAGTTAAGAATGGGCAGAAGTGATGAGAGGAGAAGCGAGGCGAAGATCAAAAGCAGAGCGTAGGTGTATTTGGAGATCAGAGATTAAAAAGGGGCTTCATTGTTAAGGGCCTTGAATGTGAGTGTTAGTAATTTGAATTTGATTCTAGAGGAGATTGGGAGCCAGTGAAGGGACATGCATATGGGAGCAGCTGATGTTGAGCAGTGAAATATATGAATGAGTCAAGCAGCAGCATTTAGCACAGATTGGAGTTGTGAAAGGCGACTTGTTGGAATACCTGCGAGACGTAGGTTGCAGTAATCAAGGCGGGAGATGATGAGAGACCGAATAAGTGTTTTAGTTCATTCTGAACTGAGATATGGTCGTATTCGGGCAATGTTGCACAGTTGAATACAACAAGATTATGCAAGTGTTTGAATGTGTGGTAAAAAAGACAGATGCAAGTCTAGGATAACTCCTAGGCAGCCTGCCTGTGTGGCGAAATGAAAGGTGGTGTTGTTTACTGTGAATGATATCTGAGGGACAGGGGAAGATCTTGAAGGAAATATGAGTTCTGTTTTTGAAAGGTTCAGTTTCAGGTCGCGCTGTGACATCCAGGAGGAGACAGCAGAGAGACAGTCTGTAACTTGGGAAAGGATAGAATTAGAAAGATCAGGAGTAGACAAGTAGAGCTGGGTGTCATCAGCATAAAGGTGATATTGAAGTCCAAATAACTGAATAGGTTTTCCTACCGAAGTTGTTTAGAGTGAGAACAGCAAAGGGCCTAGAACAGAGCCTTGAGGAACTCCAACAGAGAGAGGAAACGTAGTTGAAGTTGAGTTAGAGAAGGCAACTTTAAAGGAACAGTCAGACAGATAAGATGTAAACCATGAAAGAGCAGTGTCACAAATGCCAGCTGAGTATAGAATATCTAGGAGGAGTGTGTGTCAAAGGCTGCAGAGAGATCTAGAAGGATAAGTGTGGAATAGTGACCTTTAGACTTTGCCAGTAGAAGATCATTGGTTACTTTGGTGAGTGCAGTTTCAGTTGAGTGTGTAGCCAGATTGCAGGGGGTCGAGAAGTGAGCTGTGAGTGAGATGCTGGATCAGGTGTTTGTAAACAAGCCTTTCTAGTAATTTGGATGCGAATGGAAGAAGGGAAACCGGACAATAGTTAGTGGGAGAGCTGGGATCAAGGGAAGGTTTTTTGAGGATAGGAGTGATTAGTGCTTGTTTGATGGATAAGTACCAGTAGAGAGTGAAAGGTTGAATAGGTGGGTAAGTACAGGAGAGAGATGGATAGAGGAGGCAAAAGGGTATGGGGTCAGCAGGTTGTGGGTTTTGAGCAGGCTAGAAGTTGGCTAACTTCATCTAGTGTTGCAGGCGTGAAGGAGTGCAAAGTGGATGTGAGTGGACTGCACGTTAGTCTGAGATTGTTGTCTGCCGGTATGCTCAGCCTAATGAGATCATTAAAGAAATGAGCAAGATCTTGAGCAGTTACATTAATGAGTGGAGGGGGCATAGGAGTGAGTTAAATGTGGCAGTCACTGCGGTTAAGAGAACAGAATGTAGATTAAAAAAGAGTTTGTTCTTTAGCTAATGATAGAGCTTGATTGTAGCAGGAGAGCTTGAATTTGAAGTGGATGAAGTCAGGATCAGTTTGTGATTTTCTCCACCGTCGTTCTGCATCTACATCTTCTGAGGTACCAAGTTACACTAGTGTGCCAGGGTTAGGGTTAACTGGTCGGCTGTGACAGCTGTGACAGGTGGTAAAAGGAGCAAGGGAGTCAAGAGCTTTTGAAAGAGCATTGTTGTAGAGAGAAGCTGCCATATTGGGACAGGAAAGGTTGTTAATATAAGAGATGGGTTGTGCTGATACTGTTGATAATTTTTGTGGATCAAAGGCGTTAAGGTTTCTGTATGTGTGGATAGAGAGAGATGGTTGTGATAGTGCAAAAGCTTCTTTAATCCTGTGTCAGAAGTGTGATTATCCGCAATCACAATAGAAAGATGTGTGCAGAAGGGGTGTGACTTTGCCTTAGATATGTGTTTACAGATTATGAACACTTGCATTAGAAAAAAATGGGACCCAGGATGAACAATCAAACTGTTCCTGGAGTTTCACTAGCATTATGTGTATTGGCAGTAGACAAAAAAGGATGCATTCACTTACCTTGGCAAAAAGCACAATGCAGCATTCCATAGTGCAGCATTTTCCCCAGAAGTCTAGTGACATTGTGGGTGCAATGTGCTGCTTCGCTTGGTGCAACTGCACTGCATCTTCTACAATGCAGCAAAATAGATGAAACTTAAAACAGGAGAATTTGCACCAAATATTTTTGAAATCATGTCTTGCATAACTTTTGAGTGTCATCTGCGTGTGCTGCTTTAGGTGAAAGTATGCAGTGCCTATTGATGCAGAGCCTCCCAGGTCATCAGTATTTTGAACCTTATCTTGCGTTAAAAATTAGTTTGCGACAGACCATTTTATATAATAGTACAGGTATGGGATTCGTCATCTGGAAACCTGTTATCCAGAAAGCTCCATATTACAGAAAGACTATCATAATCAAATAATCTAAAATTAATTTTTTTTAGTATAATAAAACAGTACCCTATACTTGATCCAAACTAAGATACAACAAATCCTTATTGGAAGCAAAAATCATCTTTGTCGTTTATTTATGTTTACATAATTTTCTAATAGACTTAAGGTGTGAAAATCCAAATTATGGAAAGATCCATTATTCAGAAAACCCAAGGTCTCCAGCATTCTGGATAACAGGTCCCATACCTGTATAGGCCAAACATATGCCAGATAATTGCAAGTTAATCAATGGTTTATACAGCTTCTCTCCCTAGACTCCAAAAATAGTCAGTATGTAGTCAGCCTTATATTAATAGACTTATAATTGGTGAGCTGTGTATGTGGTCTACTTAGATTTTGCACATTCTTCTATAAATACTTACCATGTGATCTAAGGAATGTTAGTCTTTATGTAGAAAAAATTGTACCAAGAATAGTTGGCAATAGTTCATATAGTTCATACTATAAATTAATTATAATTATAATTATATTTGTACTAAAAAGGGTCATGAAAAGCAATATTACTGTATTTGCTGATGACTGGACATAAGTCCAGCACTTGAATCTATGCATGATGTGTCATAACCGCAGTACAGATAAACTGGTCATTTGGAAATAGATAGACATATTATCTGGATTGCTTGGGTCCTTGGTAGTGATGGGCGAATTCTCTGCGAATTCCTGCGATTCACCGCCGGCTAATAAATATGTGAAACCGCCGCGAAAAACGCTGTTTCGTGATTTTTTTTGCCGTTGTAAAAATTTCGCTGGAAATTCGCACATTTTTCAGCGAAGCAAAACACCCTGAATTCGCCCATCACTAGTCCTTGGGTTTTCCAGATAAAGAGCCTTTCCATAATTTGGATTATCAAACCATAAGCATACTAGATACATTCGCTGCCCTAGGCCCCAGGGCTGGATTTCGTAAAGCGACACCCCAAGGCATTATGGTCCCAGTGCCGGCTTCTTCCTGCACGCCAGCCCCCAGGCCGCCGCACGGTCCTAGTGTTGGCCCTAGGCGTACCGAACCTGTGCTCTCAAGCACTGGGGCACTGGGGAGCTTTGAGTCCCGAGTGCTCCTTAGGGATGCGGTTGGGCGGCATGCCACCTTTAAAATTTTGCCGCCCTAGGCCCGGGCCTATGTGGCCTCGCCACAAATCTGGGCCTGTATAGAAGGCTTTGTTCGCAGAAGGTAAATTGCCAACTCATATGGTTTCCACTACCACCTCTAGGCTGAAGATACTCAGCATCAGATCTATCTCATCTCCTGATCTTAACCCAAAACTCCTAACTAACGTCTCCTCCTGCCTATCCGCTATCTCTACCTGGATGTCGCAACACTACCTTAAATTAAACCTCTCTCAAACTGAAATGGTTCTCTTTCCTCCAACTAACACCAGTAACATCCCGGAAGTATCCATCATAGCTATAAATTCCACTATCCCCCCTCTCCCCAGGCCCGGTGCCTTGGGGTTATCCTAGATTCTGCCCTGTCATTCACTCCTCATATCCAGTCACTTATTAAATCATGTCACTTCCACCTAAGGAACATATCCAAAGTACGATCATTTATCACCCAAGATGCTGCCAAAATTCTTATTCACTCTCCAGTCTAGACTACTGTAACTCTCTTTTAATTGGCCTTCCCCTCCAGAGACACCTCTCCAGTCCATAATGAACACTGCTGCGAGGTTCATACACCTCAGCAACCGCTCCTCCTCTGCCATGCCATTCTGTCAATCCCTGCACTGGCTTCCACTACCTCTCAGAATTAAATTCAAATTAATGACCCTGACATTCAAAGCACTTCATAACTCTGCCCCAACCTACATCTCATCTCATCTAACCCAACCGCTTACTACGCTCCTCTACTGACCTGCTACTCAACTCTTCTCTCATTACCTCCTCACATGTTCGCATTCAAGACTTTGCAAGGGCTGCATCCCTCCTCTGGAACTCTCTCCCACGGTCTGTTCAACTTTCTCCCAACCTTTCTGCTCTTAAAACGCACTTCTTTTGAGAAGCCTACCCTCGCTCTGCTTAACTACCAAACGCAACACCACAAACAGTACCACATTTCTCACCCACTTAATTTGATCTTGCCCACTCCCACACCTTGCGTATTATTCCTTTCATTTTAGAGTGTAAGCCCTTTCTGCATAGGGCCTTCCTCACCTCATACACAACAGCCTTAGTTAGAAGGAGATTCCAGTACAGACAGTTGGTAGGATGCTTTGCATTCAGAGTAGAGGAGAGCAGGACATTGCTACTGCTTTGTGACATCACAGCAAGTTGTTGCTACTCCCACACAGCAATTGCTTGCACTGGCTCTCAGAGAAAGGCTCCTAATAGTATATAATATGATTTCTTTTATTTTAAAAGCATTTTTGGTAAACAAATATATTTAAGAATATGATTATTTTCATCATATCTGTCAATCTGTACAATTTTATTTTCGAGATAGTTCCCCTTTAACATTGCACATGACACAGGTAATGTGCTTCAGCTTTTCACCTAGCTGGTCTGTGTGGGTTTTTCACAGGGGGGTAATGAGGGATTTGATCAGCATTCATTCTTGTTTGTCTTTCTCCATGAGGAAGCTCACAAATGGCAGCGAAAGGCCCACCTTTTACATTGACCTTTTATCTAGCACTTGGTGGCGTGTATCTTTCAGTAATGTTATCTTGTATATGGGATTGAAAAAAATCTTTGGAGGGAACCAGCGCACACAGCAACTCAGTCTCCCGTCTCTCCCTCCCCCCCTTTTTGTGTGCTATGGCTCTTGACTACACTTATGGGCAGATTTATTAAGTTTGAATGGTAAATTCGAATTTTCACTTTTTTTTTTTTCAAAACTCACAACTTCTAATTGAAAAGCAACAACTCAAATTTGAATTATAATGTGAGATTTATCACAACTTGACCCTGGAAACAGATCGAATTTGAATATTCGCCACCTAAAACCTGCCAAGTTCATTTACAAGTCAATGGCAGAGTCTGTTGAAACATTTGGGGGCAGATTTGTCAAGGGTCGAAGAGAATTCGAGGGAATTTTCGAAGTAAAAGAATTCTAAATTCGAAGTGATTTTTTGGATACTTCGACCATCGAATAGGATACTACAACTTTGAAGTAAAATAGTTAGAATACTCGACCATTCGATAATCTAAGTACTGTCTCTTTAAAAAAACTTCAATTTCAATACTTCGCCAAATTAAACCTGCCGAAGTGCTATGTTAGCCTATGGGGACCTTCTAGAGCAGTTTTCTAAGTTTTTTGACATCGAAGAAAAATTGTTCGATCGATCGCTGGAATCCTTTGAATAGTTTGATTCGAAGGATTTAACTTTGACTGCAAATTCAACGAAAAAAAAATTACTTCGATATTCAAAGTCGAAGTAATTCAATTCGATGGTCGAATTTCGAAGTATTTTCAACTTCGAAATTCGACCCTTGTTAAATCTGCCCCTGGAAGATGTTAATTGCCTTCTTGACATTCGAGTTTTCGATCGAAGGAAAACTCTATTCAAATTTGAATTTTCGTAACAGGAGATTTTTCTATTAGGTTGCCAGGGTCTGTTGATAGCCATTAAGTAGATGCATCCAGCTGTCACTACATCTTTCTATTCTTACATTGCTATCATATCTCTCATTGAAAATACTGTTAAATGAAAGGCTGGGTGCATCTTTTCATATCTATACATTATGATGTTCAGCTTATATTTAAATGGGCCATATAACAATTTTTAAATGTGATTTTACTTTTTAATTTTATTTTCCATTGCAAAGTAGTATTATATGTATGATATTGCAGATGGTTAAGAAAGTTATAGTATTTGCAGGTAGTTTCTGAATGGTAAAAGGGATACTAAACAGTTGATAAGCCTAGACCTTTAATCTCGGCCGGAGTTTTAAAGGAACAGTTAAGAGGAAAAATATAAACTGGATAAATAGATGTGCAAAATAAAAAATATTTCTAATATAGTTAGCCAAAAATGTAATCCATTAAACCTGGAGTGACTAGATGTCTAACAGTACAGAACACAACTTCCTGCTTTTTAGCTCTCTAACTCTGTGTTAGTCAGTGACTTGAAGGGGGGGGGGCACATGTGACATAACTGTTCAGTGAGTTTGCAATTTATCCTCAGCATGGAGGTCAGATTCAAAAGCAAACAGTTATGACCCATGTGCTCCCTCTCAAGTCACCGATTGGTTACTGCCTGGTAACCAATCAGTGAAAACCAAGAGAGCTGCAAAGCAGGATGTAATGTTCTGTTCTGTTAGACATCCAGTCACTCCAGCCTTTATAGATTAAATTTTTGGCTAAATAACAATAATAGAAACATTTTTTATTTTTATACTGAACAATTCCTTTAAAGCTGGACCTCCTTGCAAATGTCAGCATGTTGAGCATATGAGAATGGATAAAACCCAGCTGGTGGTGTGGAGGTGGACAAGTAAAACATGAATGTCCCATGACTTACTTTACATTAGTACCAGTGTCGGACTGGGATCCCAGGGCCCACCAGAAAACCTTAGGCTGAGGGCCCACTTTCAAAACTATTATACCTCCTCTCCTCACTCAACCTCTATGTTCTCCTACTCTCTTTTCCTTACATACTATACTCTATTCTTCCATTATTAAGCCTCTTTGTACCCATAAATAGGGAATGACTACGAAATAGGCCAAATGGTTAGAAGAGGCCCACTGACACCTGGGTCCATAGGGAGTTTCCTGGTATCCTGGTGGGCCAGGCCGACACTGATTAGTACCCCTAGTAACCAACTTCTGCTTGCTTTGCAGGCTAGTGAAAGAGAAACTATAAGAGACAGAGAGGAGAAATAAGGTAAGAAAAAGAAAAGATAGTGTTAAAGGGATACTGTCATGGAAAAACATGTTTTTTACAAAATGTATCAGTTAATAGTGCTACTACAGCAGAATCCTGCATTGAAATCCGTTTTTCAAAACAAGAAATGGATTTTTTTATATCTAATTTTAAAATCTGCTATGGGGCTAGACATTTTGACATTTCCCAGCTGCCCTCAGGTCATGTGACTTGTGCTCTGATAAACTTCAGTCACACTTTACTGCTGCACTGCAAGTTGGAGTGATGTCATTACCCCTCCCTCCTACAAGCTGCTGTAATGTAAATAGTGCCTTGTCTGCTGAGCCTGTCAATTGAACAATAGGCAGGAATCAAGATAAGCTCTCACTGACACCACTTCAGAAGGACTGAAATAAGATAGTCCTGTGATCACTGCCCCCACTTACGTTTAAAAAAAAAAAAAAAAAAATTATATATATATATATATATATATATATATATATATACATACATACACACACACACACATCATTTTGGACACTGGAAAAATATTTTATATAGATAGTTTCTTATATTTGTTTACACAAAAATGAATGGCAGAAACACAAGAGTACACTCTCAGGACTGATGACAGGGAATATAACAAACAAGGGAAAGTTGTGCTCACCACTATTTTTTAAAACCATTAGGCGGGGGTGCAATGAGGCTGTGACCGCAAAATACATATAGTCAAATACAAAAGTCCTCTGCACTCAACCCTTTATCAATATATTTAAGACAGCGACATTTTGTGCATACTGCTACTAAAAAATGCCTTACCCTTTATACAAAACAGGGATTGTTTGTCCATATATTGCAATATATTTAAGCTGGCCAACTACGTCAAAGTCATCCCATATCTGGCCAGTCCTATGCTCAATTTTATCTGATTCATTAAGAATTCTATTGCTTCATTATACATTTTACAAAGGGACTAGGTTTTACCTGCAACTTACTTGCTGCTTTCAAAGTAAACCTCCATACTTGGATGCCCTTTTATTAGACACTAGTGGGATCACCTGACTATAGCTGGGAAGGGTGGGAGCTACAACATGGAGCTGGTCACTACTCCTGTATAAACTATACATGTCGCTGTCTTAAATATATTGATATTGATATATTGAGTGCAGAGGACTTTTGTATTTGACTATATGTATTTTGCGGTCACAGCCTCATTGCACCCCCGCCTAATGGTTTTAAAAAATAGTGGTGAGCACAACTTTCCCTTGTTTGTTATAGTTTATACAGGAGCAGTGACCAGCTCCATGTTGTAGCTCCCACCCTTCCAAGCTATAGTCAGACTTAGGAGGAAGTCTAGGAAGAGTTAAAATAGCTCAGGAGAAAGGAGGCAGTAAGTAGTTAATGAAAAAAGAAGTATTGCAGGCAGGAAAGGAGCAAGGTCTGTGTGAGGTGGATAGCAGAGGGGACTCACAGCTCCTTTACCTCATCTAGTAACCAGTAAAACTAACTAGGAAGGCAGCAAGGAGAGAAAGTTCCCCTCACCAAAGGAATGCAGAGAACAAACTTACAGAACGGCAGGAGCTTTGATAGTGTCTGTGGGAGGAGGGGCTGCTAGTGCACGCTGTAGAGCAGGCAGAACGTAGGAAAGTGAAAGTAATTGCTTCCCTGCAAACCATGTGACCTCTCTTCTCCAAACATCACACGCATGGGCAGAGAGGGGAGGGGGAGTGTACAGCTAGATTCTCATGTGGTAGTGCGACCTGGCTTTTCATTACAGAGTGGCTGCCTCCAAGCACACAGGTAATGCTGTGCCTGCTGTTAGAGCAGCACAGGATGAATGTGTAATGGGCAGAAATGGAAGTTTTACAAACTAAAATAACTTATGCATGGATTTGTGGATTAACATTTTATTTGCCAGACAGTGTTTATGGATGTGTGTTTTTTATAAAAATGCAAAAAAAAAAAATTTTAAAATGACGACAGATTCCCTTTAAGGTAGTTCACTGTACAAGTGTATTTTATGTTTACCAAACATCACAGTGACATTGAAAAACATTGTAGTGTGTTATAAATATTGCAATAGTGTCCAAAATTACACTTTGCACATTGCACTTGATGAGTAAATAATTCCTATAGTATAATTGCTATATAATCATCCCAACATTTTAATAACATGAATACATTTTCACCAATATACAATCTGCATTTTCTATTAAGTTGAGCTGATTAGAGCAAATTTCTGACAGAAATTTGCATGTTCCTTAATATATAATGTTGAATATCAATGAGTTCCTGTATTAAGCTGCCGCTTTTTAATGCCAAAGTCATCCAAAGGAGGTTCTACTTTTAAAATGTCTTCATTCTGTCGATATGTATTAAAATATTGAGTATTACAATAAAATGTCCTATTAAGTTTGTTTTTCCAATAATTTTTCTGAATGTTTATCTAGAACTTTTATTTTGTGATTTTCTTCTTTTGTTCTTTTTTGTTTTTTTACATTTTTAGATTTATTGCCTAAAAAGGGAGTATGAATTTAAATGTCCTTTTAATCTAGTGCCAGCTAATGAATTTAATGCTACACAAAACTCAAATATTCGGAAAACCTTTTCTGTCCCAGTGGGACTCAATGGGATGAAAGCAGAATAAAGAAATGTCCAAGGCCATAGACAACTGTTGCCAAGGAAATTGAAAGGTTGGTTTTCCCATTCAGACATTCTCAGGAACTGGTCTATCTGGTTTTCTAAGAGTGCAATAAGGCCTAGAACCCATTTCTAAGATACAATCTCTGTAAATGATCCCAAATAGGAAGTTTGGCAGCTGTAAGTTAGAGATAATTCCATGCCAAACACAGCTCTCTTCCTGTCTGTTGAAATGCTGTCTAAATTACAGCTGTCTTACAACTTTTGCAAAATTAGTGCTTGGGTGCTAAAATTAATTTCTGTGCCTTGTGCTAATAGCGGCAGATATTTTGTGAACTAAAATTATCCCACATGTTAAAATAATAAACACAATCTTCATTATCATTCCTGCTAAATATACTATTTTGTTCCTAGAAATATTAATAACATCATCTCCATACTGGTGTCTGGCAATTATTGTGGTATATTGTTATTATATTATCACAGTAACATAGTAAGTTAGCCAAAAAAAAAAGACACGTTCGTCAAGTTCCACCTTTTAAGTCTATATATTTAACAATATATTGAATAACTGCTAGTTGATACAGAGGAAGGCAAAAAAAAAACAAACATTTGAAGCCTCTCCAATTTGCCTCAGAGGGAGAAAAATTATTTTAAATTATATTTATAAATATATTATATTATTATAATTATATTAAATAATGGTTTATATGTATAACAGGCAAATAATCATTTTACCCACTAAAACTGCAGGGAAAAAAATACAGTATAAGCAGGTGAAATATGCTTCAGATTTACCTAAAACCATAATCCTATGGTGGCTTGCAGTAACTTTAGTGAAAAGCGGTAACCCATATGGACTATGTTTTTGTTTAATTATAATACTGAATAGATTTTTGCTGAGGGTTCCAGAAGGTTTTGCATTTAATAGGAAGCTTTTAATTGTATATGCAAACATTATATGCCCCTTGTAGCTAAAGAAAGAGTAAGAATTGCATTTACTTTTCTAAAATGTTTTTCTTGGGCTTGACAGACGAAGGATGATCACATTGAAGTTACTAATAACTTACTTGCCACGCTGTAATTTCATGCTCAGTAACAAAACTGGTAGTTCCCCATCCTCCTTTCTGGATGCAATTTTTGTGCCTGATTCTCACCAATGCAAATGCCCTTCGGGCCCCAAGGGAGTGCGGGCCTGGGTGCAATCACACCCGCAGCACCAGTGGTATGTCCACCACTGGTCATGCTCTTCCTAATGTGGATTTATTCATTTTGATCCTGTTCTTGCTAGTTTAGTCTGACAATCAGTATTGGCTGTCTGTCCCCTTCCCTTTGTCATGTCTTACCATCTTGCAAGCTACAATGTTGAGCAGGGGCTTAATTACAGAGGAATCAGAAATTGAGGTTGCAAGGGGGCACTGGAGAATAGAGGACACAGTGAGGTCCTAAGCAATAAGACATTTCAATATACCTTTATACAATAAGTCAATTTACCAATATTTTGGGGCCCTAAATTGAATTTGCTGTGAGGCCCAGTAACATCTAGTTACTACACTGATGCCTATGCTGCTTGCTTCTGCATTTGGACTGTTTGGACTGTACTCTCACTTAACTTTCCACTTAAAAGGATCCTGCCATCGGAAAACATGTTTTTTTCAAAACGCATCAGTTAATAGTGCTACTCCAGCAGAATTCTGCACTGAAATCTATTTCTCAAAAGAGCAAACAGATTTTTTTTATATTCAATTTTGAAATCTGACATGGAGCTAGAAATTTTGTCAATTACCCAGCTGCCCCTGGTCATGTGACTTGTGCCTGCACTTAAGGAGAGAGATGCTTTCTGGCAGGCTGCTGTTTTTCCTTCTCAATGTAACTGAATGTCTCTCAGTGAGACATGGGTTTTTACTATTGAGTGTTGTTCTTAGATCTACCAGGCAGCTGTTATCTTGTGTTAGGGAGCTGCTATCTAACCTTCCCCTTGTTCTTTTGTTTGGCTGCTGGGGGGGGGGAGGGAGGGGGTGATATCACTCCACCTTGCAGTACAGCAGTAAAGAGTGATTGAAGTTTATCAGAGCACAAGTCACATGACTTGGGGCAGCTGGGAAATTGACAATATGTCTAGCCCCATGTCAGATTTCAAAATTGAATATAAAAAAAATCTGTTTGCTCTTTTGAGAAATGGATTTCAGTGCAGAATTCTGCTGGAGCAGCACTATTAACTGATTCATCTTGAAAAAAAAAATGTTTTTCCCATGACAGTATCCCTTTAACTTTTTACATGAACTAGAGAAGTTGAATATTAAATTGATCAACTAGGGGTCCTAGAACACAAAGTATTATTTTTGCAACCCACACCTGGGAGTAATTGATGTTTTATACAATTTTAAATTAAGCATTAACTGTCATTCTCCAGTAATTATTAGGGGATGAGATGAAGAAAAAGTTGTGAGAAAAATCAGTTTTTAGCTACTTGGTTTAACTATTAAAGGAATTGTTCAGTGTAAAAATAAAAACTGGCGAAATAGATAGGCTGTGCAAAATAAAAAATGTTTCTAATATAGTTAGTTAGCCAAAAATGCAATGTATAAAGGCTGGAGTGATTTGATGTATAACAAGTCAGTCAGAACCTGCTTTTCAGCTCTCTTGGTTTACACAGACTGGTTACCCTGGTTACCAGGCAGTAACCAATCAGAGACTTGAGGGGGGGCCACATGGGTCATATCTGTTGCTTTTGAATCTGAGCTGAATACTGAGGGTCAATTACAAACTCACTGAACAGAAATGTCCCATGTGGCCCCCCTTCAAGTCGCTGACTAACTCAGAGTTATAGAGCTGAAAAGCAGGAAGTTGGATTCTGGCTGTTTTATTAGACATCTGTACACTCCAGCCTTTATAGATTACATTTTTGGCTAACTAACTATATTAGAAACATATTTTATTTTGCACAGCCTATCTATTTACCCAGTTTTTATTTTCACACTGAACTATTCCTTTAAGAGTAAGGCTGCAGTATTCAAATGACTTGAAAAGTGCTAATGTTGATATTAAGCAAATAATTTAATTTTTAAGATATTTCCTTTTTTACTGTAATATAAAACAGTATTTTGTACATGATGGTATCTGCTTGATGTTTAAATGTTTCTAGTATGCTTTTGGTATGATAATCCAAATTACGGAAAGGCTCCTTATCCAGATAAACCCAAGGACCCAAGCAATCCAAATAATATGTATGTCTATTTCCAAATGACCAGTTTATCTGTACTGCGGTTATGACACATCATGCATAGATTCAAGTGCTGGACTTATGTCCAGTCATCAGCAAATACAGTAATATTGCTTTTCATGACCCTTTTTAGTACAAATATAATTATAATTAATTTATAGTATGAACTATATGAACTATTGCCAACTATTCTTGGTACAATTTCTTTCTACTAATTCTCTGTCCATCTACATAAAGACTAACATTCCTTAGATCACATGGTAAGTATTTATAGAAGAATGTGCAAAATCTAAGTAGAGCAAAGGAATTCCAACTGCACACAGGACTATGAGAAATCTTCATGGTATGCTTGTGTAACGCTTTTCTGGCCTAATCTGCCAATTAGGAGTTAAGGGTGACCAGCTAGATAATGAGCATGGGTTACAATGCGAATCTTCACCCAGGGCAGAGCCTTCGCCAAATGGAAGCTTCCCCTCTAAACTATAGTTGAACTACAACTCACAGGCATATAAGTGCAAATAGAAGAATGGACGCCAGGAGGTTCTTTTGAAGGATTAAACAGGAGCAACAGATTTATTATGCCAGAGGCAAATGACCACAGGTTTACTTCTTCTATGTCCTCATCCGAGAACAGCGGAGCCCCAGATAGGTTCTCCTCCGCATCCGCCCAACCCTCCCAGGAATGGTCAGCCATAATAACTGAAAAGGGTTTTACCGGAATGAAGAATGTAGAATAGTCCTCCACTATGCCCGCAGCCGCAGGGCAGTCAGTAGTGAAGTCCGGAAGGTCTGCACGTGGATGGGCCGCAGCCGAGGTCCCGGGTGGTGCAGCCTCTTGAACCAGGAGCGGTGTAGAAATCCTCCGGTTCGCTGAAATGAGAAGCTGTAAAGTAGCTGGTACAGCTGATGTGAAGAGTGGAAGAGCGGTGAAACTTCTAGGCAGCCGCCGGAAGTCCACAGGCACTAACAGGTGGAGTAGTGATTCACACGTCCTCTCTCTGCAAAGTCCCTTCACAAAATGGCGGCGGGACGTGACGTCAGGGACCGCCTTACTCCCAAAAGCGCGCCAACAGTTACAGCGCGGGAAAAAGATTGGCGCCAGCGAAATCTCGCGCTCGCGAGACTTGAGCTATGGCGCAGGCTCGTGTATCGGGAATAGAACCTCCAAGCCCGAACCCACGGCCCTGAGATACTAGGGGAAAAATACCTAGCAAATTTAGTAGAAAAAGACGTGCAGGCAGCCTTTTGCCAATCAGGTCCGCCGCCTGTCACGAAAATTTAAAGCGACAGTGCACCAAAACACTAAATCACAAAAATACAAAAATAGCCTGGATTTAGGGGCGTGGCCCCACGTTGGGCGCCAAAATGTAACGCTTTTCTGGCCTAATCTGCCAATTAGGAGTTAAGGGTGACCAGCTAGATAATGAGCATGGGTTACAATGCGAATCTTCACCCAGGGCAGAGCCTTCGCCAAATGGAAGCTTCCCCTCTAAACTATAGTTGAACTACAACTCACAGGCATATAAGTGCAAATAGAAGAATGGACGCCAGGAGGTTCTTTTGAAGGATTAAACAGGAGCAACAGATTTATTATGCCAGAGGCAAATGACCACAGGTTTACTTACAACAGTTCTGAGGACACAGCAGATGGAATCACTTTGGACAGTAAAGGTTCACAGTCAAACAGATGCGACTCCCAAAAGATATTGCAGATAGGTGTATATCAAATCCCAGTTCAACCGACGTTGCACAGTGAGGGGATCGGGATCAATCAGGTAGGGGTCAGGTAGTCCTTTGCTCACCTACTGCCCTAACAACTGAGTTCCCTGCTCTAAAGGCAAACAGGCCTTGTGGGAAGCTACTTCCTCCTACAATCCTCGTTGGAGCGACAGCTGCTCTTTCTGCTACACCTCTCTGTCTTTCTCTCCTAGAGAGAACTATAACAGTATCTTACTATTTAGCTGGTCCTCGTTCACGGGGTTTACCTGGTCCCCGACTTAGCACTAAAGGTGTCAGGTCCCTTTAGGGTAAAGGCTTTACTGGGGCCTATGGTGATCCCAGGCTCAATGGAGATTCACCTAGCAGCAGCACCAGGAGCCAAAGAGGAAGAGGACACTCCCTGCACACACTATATAGCAGTGTGGCAGGGGAGTGTCATTACACTCTTTGTCCAATAGGTGTGGGTGTTACACTTTGCCAGTTACAAGGGCTTGGCCCAATAACAAGGGAAAAGAGAACTACATACAAACGGTAGGGGATTAACTCTATAGGGATAGGATATCCTATAGGTCCCTACATACACCCGGGGGAAAAATCCATTTCGTCCCGACAATGGTGAAATGATATAGACACAATAGTAACAAAGTGAATATATAAGTGCAAACCAACAATACCATTGAACATCACTCTTCTGGTATCCTCTCCTGAGGAATACCTGGTAACAATGGGTACTGTGGAGAAAAGAACAGTAAAGAGCAAAAGTGCAATACTGTATTGGATAAGTTTCAGTGCAAATAACTTCAGTTGCATAACTTTATTACATTCATGAGGTCCTTAAAGGAACACTCAGGCACTTAACTTACGACACTTGAACCTTCCATAGCGTATCAGGAGGTCCAGGCACAGGCTTGGCTGAAAAGAAAAATTAGCATACATTTCTTTTCACACATGAACACTCATTTTTATTGCAGTTGAGTTACATGACCCCACCATAACCAAAAGCTTTATTCATATCACACCCCCCCCCCTACCCAAGTGTACAAAGTCACTGAGAGCCACTTGGGGAGTAGTAAGGTGAAGAATAAAGGTGCTACTCAGCGAGTAGTTAGAGGTAGAAGAGTTTTGGTGGGGGCTCAGCAGTCCTTTGTCTCATGAACCCAACTATTTACAAGTTCCAGACAATGTTCAGAAGTCCAGAAATGGAACAATGAGTGAACAAAACAATGAAGAAGGCCCAAAACTTGGGGCATCAATCTTGAAGAACAATGAAAAAGGCCCAAAACTTGGGGCAATCAAACGACGTCCTCAAGTGTAAACAAATCATCTCTAAGAGGAATTCTCACTCTTAGAGGCATACTGAAAAGTTACAACACACAGGGTCCAGCCGGATCCACTGTGGACAGCTTAAGAAATCATCCCATACTTTTCCAAGGTATGTTCATAGGATAGATAGTAAGAAGGGTGAGGCTTATCTACCTTCCCTCCATTAGGCAGAGTGGTTGACAAGCTGAAGAAGCGGTCCTCTTGAAACTTCCCACAACTTTTAACATGGTGCTTTAAAATGGTACGCCCATACCACCATTCGCTGAGGGTGTCACAGAGGAAGACCATGTCACGCTGCCGCTTCTGTGGATCGCTTTGAAACAATCCCTTGGGTCCCACATCTGTTTTCTTTAAAAGTTCTCCATAAAGCCATTCTTCCAAATTCTTCTCTACTTCGTCATAAACCCACTCAGGTGCATAGGGCATTGGATATCCCCAACGGTCACGCACACGGGCATTGATGATGCGTTGCACCCGTGAAACTGTGCGTGCCTTCTTGGGGTCGGCCCTTCCCTGAGCGACCCAGAAACCTTGTGCCTCTGGAGAAAGCAAGGGTGTTGACAAGCAGGCAACAGGCTGCTGAGAACTGGAATGCTCTGATGGAACCACTGTGGATGAAGCCTCATCCTTTGGTGCAGTGGTTGGCTTTGGAGTAGCAGGCCTAGGCATGGCAGGCTTGGGTGTGGCCGGCCTAGGAGTGATAGGCCTAGGTACAATATCAGGGTTCCTGCGCATAGTACTCCCCCTCCCTCTGGGTGGAACACGTGTTTCCTCACTTTTTGTGGCTGCATCCCCACTAGCGCCTACTCCATGTGAAATAGACAAAGCTTTTATAGGAACGATCAGGCTTTGCTTGCTGGGTGGACACCCTGAGGAGAAGTGAAGAGGATATGCGGGAACAGGTGCAGGAGCAGAGTCTCCTGACACTGAAGACAATCCATCTGTGTCTGTAGCGATGGATTTTGTCTTTATGCCCTTTTTAGGATCAGCATAAAGTACGTAGGGACCTAACCAGCACTCGTGAAAACAATGGGGGCACGATGAGTGGAAATTACAGGTCTCTGTGGATAGTTCACGGGTACAGTGCCCGCAATAGGGAACAACTATCCGGTTATAGTGGACATTCAGTTTTTCTCCATATGTCCCGACCCAAATATATCTAAGGCCAAAGTCTACATCTTCTATGTCCTCATCCGAGAACAGCGGAGCCCCAGATAGGTTCTCCTCCGCATCCGCCCAACCCTCCCAGGAATGGTCAGCCATAATAACTGAAAAGGGTTTTACCGGAATGAAGAATGTAGAATAGTCCTCCACTATGCCCGCAGCCGCAGGGCAGTCAGTAGTGAAGTCCGGAAGGTCTGCACGTGGATGGGCCGCAGCCGAGGTCCCGGGTGGTGCAGCCTCTTGAACCAGGAGCGGTGTAGAAATCCTCCGGTTCGCTGAAATGAGAAGCTGTAAAGTAGCTGGTACAGCTGATGTGAAGAGTGGAAGAGCGGTGAAACTTCTAGGCAGCCGCCGGAAGTCCACAGGCACTAACAGGTGGAGTAGTGATTCACACGTCCTCTCTCTGCAAAGTCCCTTCACAAAATGGCGGCGGGACGTGACGTCAGGGACCGCCTTACTCCCAAAAGCGCGCCAACAGTTACAGCGCGGGAAAAAGATTGGCGCCAGCGAAATCTCGCGCTCGCGAGACTTGAGCTATGGCGCAGGCTCGTGTATCGGGAATAGAACCTCCAAGCCCGAACCCACGGCCCTGAGATACTAGGGGAAAAATACCTAGCAAATTTAGTAGAAAAAGACGTGCAGGCAGCCTTTTGCCAATCAGGTCCGCCGCCTGTCACGAAAATTTAAAGCGACAGTGCACCAAAACACTAAATCACAAAAATACAAAAATAGCCTGGATTTAGGGGCGTGGCCCCACGTTGGGCGCCAAAATGTAACGCTTTTCTGGCCTAATCTGCCAATTAGGAGTTAAGGGTGACCAGCTAGATAATGAGCATGGGTTACAATGCGAATCTTCACCCAGGGCAGAGCCTTCGCCAAATGGAAGCTTCCCCTCTAAACTATAGTTGAACTACAACTCACAGGCATATAAGTGCAAATAGAAGAATGGACGCCAGGAGGTTCTTTTGAAGGATTAAACAGGAGCAACAGATTTATTATGCCAGAGGCAAATGACCACAGGTTTACTTACAACAGTTCTGAGGACACAGCAGATGGAATCACTTTGGACAGTAAAGGTTCACAGTCAAACAGATGCGACTCCCAAAAGATATTGCAGATAGGTGTATATCAAATCCCAGTTCAACCGACGTTGCACAGTGAGGGGATCGGGATCAATCAGGTAGGGGTCAGGTAGTCCTTTGCTCACCTACTGCCCTAACAACTGAGTTCCCTGCTCTAAAGGCAAACAGGCCTTGTGGGAAGCTACTTCCTCCTACAATCCTCGTTGGAGCGACAGCTGCTCTTTCTGCTACACCTCTCTGTCTTTCTCTCCTAGAGAGAACTATAACAGTATCTTACTATTTAGCTGGTCCTCGTTCACGGGGTTTACCTGGTCCCCGACTTAGCACTAAAGGTGTCAGGTCTCTTTAGGGTAAAGGCTTTACTGGGGCCTATGGTGATCCCAGGCTCAATGGAGATTCACCTAGCAGCAGCACCAGGAGCCAAAGAGGAAGAGGACACTCCCTGCACACACTATATAGCAGTGTGGCAGGGGAGTGTCATTACACTCTTTGTCCAATAGGTGTGGGTGTTACACTTTGCCAGTTACAAGGGCTTGGCCCAATAACAAGGGAAAAGAGAACTACATACAAACGGTAGGGGATTAACTCTATAGGGATAGGATATCCTATAGGTCCCTACATTTGACAAAGGGGTTTTACTCCCTGAAACGTTGCATCGCACTCCACTTTGAAATAAATTTTTGAAGATTTCTCATAGTCCTGTGTGCCGTTGGAATTCCTTTGCTGTACTCTGTTGGGGGGCTTGCCGAACCTCTGCCAGTGAGCACCAGGCATATTGTTGTTATCGGTTGGGTGTGCGTGATCCTGCTTTGTTCCTAGCTTCAAAATCTAAGTAGACCACATACACAGCTCACCAATTATAAGTCTATTAATATAAGGCTGACTACATACTGACTATTTTGGGAGTCTAGGGAGAGAAGCTGTATAAACCATTGATTAACTTGCAATTATCTGACATATGTTTGGCCTATACAGGTATGGGACCTGTTATCCAGAATGCTGGAGACCTTGGGTTTTCTGAATAACGGATCTTTCCATAATTTGGATTTTCATACCTTAAGTCTATTAGAAAATTATGTAAACATAAATAAACGACAAAGATGATTTTTGCTTCCAATAAGGATTTGTTGTATCTTAGTTTGGATCAAGTATAGGGTACTGTTTTATTATACTAAAAAAAAATAATTTTAGATTATTTGATTATGATAGAGTCTTTCTGTAATACGGAGATTTCTGGGTAACGGGTTTCCAGATGACAAATCTCATACCTGTACTATTATATAAGATGGTCTGCCACAAACTAATTTTTAACACAAGATACGGTTCAAAGTACTGACGACCCGGGAGGCTCTGCATCAATAGGCACTGCATACTTTCACCTAAAGCAGCACACGCAGATGACACTCACAAAATTATGCCAGACATGATTTCAAAAATATTTGGTGCAAATGCTCCTGTTTTAAGTTTCATCTATTTTGCTGCATTGTAATAGATGCAGCGCAGTTGCACCAAGCGAAGCAGCACATTGCACCCACAATGTCACTAGACTTCTGGGAAAAATACTGCACTGTGGAATGCTGCATTGTGCACTTTGTCAAGGTAAGTGAATGCAACCTTTTATGTCTACTGGCAATACACATAATGCTAGTGAAACTCCAGGAACAGTTTGATGGTACATCCTGGGTCCCATTTTTTTCTAATGCAAGTGTTCATAATCTGTAAACACATGTCTAAGGCAAAGTCACACCCCTTCTGCACACATTTTTCTATTGTGATTGCGGATAATCACACTTCTGACACAGGATTAAAGAAGCTTTTGATACAAGAAAAACACAGAAACTCCTCATCTGTTGCAGTCATTCAGTAGTTATATAAGAATTTGTACAGAAGTATGTTATACACCAATGCTGACTAACCTGTCTTCTGGTGTTAGAATCATTTCTATTCATAAATTAACAAACATTCATTTCCCATGCACAGTTTTGTGTCTGTGGCACTATATTTGTCAAAATGATGTCCCCTTTTCTACCCTAGCGTAACTAAGGCACACACAAAAACTAAACTTCAGGAACATTTCTTCGTGACCCCTAATGTATATGCTGGCAGATTAATCACTTTCATATTTCTCTTGAACAAATAGAGAATCATTGGGTATGCCCCAGTTGCCAATTGGTGCATTTAAAATATGGAGTCAGTCAAAATTTTATACAGTCAGATGAGCTGACATTTTAGTGGGGAAATTAGAATCTGGGCCCCATAGATAACATAGGTCATTGATGGAACAGCATTGTGGATTTCTATTTAAGGCATACAGACTTGTGATCATTAGAAACTGTTTGTGTGCTTCATAGTAACTGATTTGCAAATAAGGAAAGGAAGAACCTGAGATACAAATGCCTATTTGAGCATACCTCCCAATAATTGAAAAATGGAATAATTACTATTTCCATTTTACAAAATTTTGGCAGATTATGAAAGTTTGAACACATTTCTGGGAGTTTTATGGTCATGATTTATGTTGTATAACAGTTTTGCTACTGAAGCTGAAATTGCCGTTTAAGATGCTAGTCTCAATTCTCCCAAAATACTTGCTTATCTTAAAAAGTTACATTTGTATCTTTGTTTATCTTAACTTGTTACAAATGTATCTAAATGCAGGTACTGAGTGTTCTGGGCTCTCTGCCAAAAACAAACAAGGGAAAGTTGTGCTCACCACTAGTTTTTAAAAACATTAAGCGGGGGTGCAATGAGGGTGTGACCACAAAATACATATAGACAAATACAAGATTCCTCTGCACTCAACCCATTATCAATATACTTAAGACAGAGACATTTTGTGCATACTGCTACTGAAAAATGCCTTACCCTTTAAACAAAACAGGGATTGTTTGTCCATATATTGCAATATATTTAAGCTGGCCACTTTGACGTAGTTGGCCAGCTTAAATATATTGCAATATATGGACAAACAATCCCTGTTTTGTTTAAAGGGTAAGGCATTTTTCAGTAGCAGTATGCACAAAATGTCTCTGTCTTAAGTATATTGATAATGGGTTGAGTGCAGAGGAATCTTGTATTTGTCTCTCTGCCAAAAAGCCTCTTATTTTAATAGAGTTTTAGAGAAAAAAAAAATTTCTGGAATCTTTTTGTTATAATTATGTTTTACTTTATGTTTATTCAGCTATTTTAAAACAGCACCTTTTACGTTTAAATATTTAATGCAAAAAATATAAACATTTCTTGGTATAGGTATGGCATCAGTTATCCAGAAACGGGTTATCCATAAAGGTTCGATTTACGGAAAGGCCCATAGACTCAATTTTATCCAAATAATCCAAAAATAAAAAAATATATTTTTTTATGTAATAATAAAACAGTACCTTAAACTTGATTCAAACGAAGATATAATTAATCCTTAGTGGAAGCAGAACCAGCCCATTGGGTTTATTTACTGTTTACAAGTTTTTGTAGTAGACAGTATGAAAATCCAAATTATGGGAAGATTTGTTATCCGAAAACCCCAGGTCCCAAGCATTCTGGACAACAGGTCCCATACCTGTATTATAAAATATATCTTTTTAACCTAGTACTAAGACTATGTAGGCATTTTTCATTTACCTTTCATGAAAGTACAGGAAGTGCAGGTGTTATCACGTTAAAGTGAGAATTTCCACAGGTCTTTGTTATTCCATGTTACTCCCCTGAAACTCGCTTACAAACAATACATCAGTAAAAGCAAAATACGCCAAATCTACAATATTTAAGCAAAAGGAAAGCAGGAATATGAATTGAGTCTGGAACATTTTAAAAAGTTGTCACAGTATTCTTTAGTATTGAGTTTAGGCTTATACAAGTCAACAAAATCACAGCTTTCAACTATGCATGCTCACAAGGCCAGAAGCTTTTCTTACCTTAGCTGAATGGCTAAATCCCTCATTCACTTTCTCATGGGTAATTCACAACTAATGAATTAATCCAGATTTTTTTGTACTGATTACAAGAACAGAACAAATCTATATTAAATGCAAGAGCATAGAAAGCTACATTCTGCCAAAGTCTGGTACTTGATGCAAATAACAGCATCAAGGTGTGCAGGCTAGCTCTAAGCTTACTGCCTGCCCTGTGGAATGACAGGGCCCAGTTGCAGCATCTGAATGACTGGTAAGTTAGGGGGTGGATGGGCAGATGCCTAGGTGCCTCCACTCTTCAACCCCTTGCCAATACGCATTCAGCAGTGTAACCATTTTGGAGCACAGAGACCTGTGGCAAGTCATAAAGAGCAAAACATAGTGTGCAAAGTAAAAAAATAAAAATGGCTGATGCTGAAAATATTATTTTATCTTCCAAACAAAAGTCATTCATCCCATTTTAGCTAGTTGCAGGTGAAGTTATAGAATTTTATATTTTATTGTATTCTTACTCACATGTAAGAATATGTCTGTTTACACTGTTAAAGGGTTGTACATCTTAAAAGTAACTTTTAGTATGTTATAAAATGCCCTATTCTAAGCATCTTTTCAAAATGTCTGCCATGTTTAGTGTGTATAGTGTTTGATTTGTCTTCTTCCTCTACCTCTTTCTAGCTGTCAGAGGGAGGTACTGACCCTAGCAGCCCAAAAAACTTTTGTTCTGTAAGGCTACAATTTATTTGTTATTGATATTTTTTTTACTTATCACTGGAGAACTGCTGAACAAAAGGCTAAATAATTAATTAGTTAATTACTTAGTTGCAATTAGTTGTAGAATATAGATTTCTACATCATACTAAAAGTTATGTAAAAGGTAAACCAAGAAATGCTGTCACCAGAATGAGTTAAAGTAGCGTAATACATTTGATTTAGTTATATATATATTTTTTCAGGCACTTGTGTTCTATTTCCAATTTGTAATTCCCTGACCTGCTGGCACCATATATGTCTGGCCGGTCGAGATGCTTCCCATTCCTGCCTCACTTGCACAAGCAAATAGGTGCGCAAACAAGCACACGCGAACAAATAAAGCTACAAATTTATTGTTATTGTTACTTTTATTACTCATCTTTCTGTTCCGACCCTCCCCTATTAATATTTCATATTCTCCTTCAAATCAATGCATGGTTGCTAAGGTAATTTGGACCCTAGCAACCAGGTTGCTGACATTGCAAACTAGAGAGCTGCTGAATAAAAAACTAAATAACTTAAAAACTACAAATAATAAAAAATGAAAACCAATTGCAAATTGTCTCAGAATATCACTCGCTACATTATACTAAAACTTTACTCAAAGGGGAACAACCACTTTAAGTGAATGGAAGGGCAAGTGTACTTTTCTGCCTACAGTGATTTCCAGCTTGGTGGGGGGCACAGCAAAATGCTCCAGATTGAATCACTAGTCAGCATTTTGCTGCATGCCCACTGAGTTGGAAATTGCACAGGTGGCAAAAAGCTTTGAATATCCATGTGTACCTTAGGTGGTCTTTTCCTGATTTTACTATGTGTAAAAGAGATTCAAGTCTACCTAAAGTAAAACAAACAAAGCCACTTAACTTTCAAAATATATACATATGCAGTATATACTGTATATATCTAAAAACCATTAGTATACCAGACACCAAAAGACCCCTGCTAATGTTTGTGTAAGAATTATATGCCATAATAAAACAGGTAAATTGTGTTATGTATCTCTTTGAATATGAAAAATGCATTTCAATGCATTTTGAATCCTTTTGAAATACAACCAAATATTTATAAAGCAGTAAAATGTTTTCACTGAAAATTATATAAAATAAAATTAGCAATATTAAATAGCTATTGATAGATGGCACTACATATATACAGCTACCGCATGTGATTTGTGGCCATTACACATAATGCTGCTGTGCAAACATAGGCCACAAAGAGCAACAATACATATATTTCTGAGTCTAATAATATTGCTTGATTGTATTACTTTCATTTTTGCAGTAATATGTACATTCTATTGCAGCATCTCATGGGAAATATAAAAACATTTGTGGCATTGTGGTAAAGGGGGGGGGTCTAAAATTTGGGCATGGCCTAAGAAAACAAAATTTGGGCCACAGTTCATATGCTGCACTTTTATATCTATTCCTAGTTTTCACTTGAAAATGTAGTATCCTGATGGGGTGGGGAATACAGCTCTGCTTGTTAAACCTACACAAAGCATGTAAGGGTGACTGGGGGTTAAATACAAGTGTAAGTAATTCCGCTGGCACACGGGTCTTAGTTGCAAGCAGGGACAACCCTTGCTGTATTTTATTTGCGTGATGCAACGTTTCGGGGTGATCCACTTTGTCAAGCATGACAAAGGGGATCACCCCGAAACGTTGCATCACGCAAATAAAATACAGCAAGGGTTTTCCCTGCTTGCAACTAAGACCTGTGTGCCGGTGGAATTACTTACTCTGAAGTTTGTGGTTTTCCGAAGCCTTCTCGGCCAAGCACCAGGCAAAATACGATTTGGAGAGCCAGGATGTGCAAGCTGGTAACTATACCTGGTTAAATACAAGCCTCATATGATGTCCTGAACTGAAGGTAACATGAACATATGAACTGTTAGTTGGGACACTAAGCACAGGTTTAGTCGTTTCTGTAAAGTACTGTGTCATATGTTATGCTATGAAACTAAAGAATGCCAGTAGTACCTCTCAGATGCTCAACATAATACTTGGTAAAGCCCAGCAACCATTCTTCAATTTTTCATTATACGTAATGTTGTTACTGGAGATAAAAGGTAAGCAATATGGCAGCTACAACACATTATGCATACGAAACTGAAAACAGGCAAAATAATCTATACCCATATTTTACTAAATACTTTATTTAAAATGCACTGCATATATAATATTCAATTATATTTTAAATAGAGACATGCTAACAAAAGCATTACTAATTATTCTAATATACTGCAAGAACCCATTTTTGAACTAATGTATGGCAATAACAATGGTTACCTCTAAGCACAAAATACAGATAGATTAAGAATTACAAACATATTGTCTGCATTATTTTAAATGGAAGTAGACCAGAAAGGCAGTCTACTGGATGAAAAGATTATCCATAGACTTGCATTGCCTTAAAATACGATGCAGCAGGCATTATGGGACATTTCACTCCTTTGTAGGAGAACAATGAATACAATTAAATACAAATAAGTAAATATATAAACATAAATAAGTGCTACAAAGTTCCTTTTATGAAAATGGTACATTTAAAGGTTACCAACATGTTGTAAAAAATATATATTTCCTTTATGTATAAACCTCATTCCATGACAAAGGTGCTCCCCTCCACCCACCTCCCAAAAAAAAGGGATTTGTTCTCTTTAGAAGCCAATCCAGGAAATCCTGAACTCTGAATATTCATAAACCCACCAGTTCTCTCCCCCCCCCCCCCCCTTCACCTTTCAGGACAAAAAGGATCGACTCAGGTAACTGAGAAAGTCAATGTAGAAGCTGACTTTTTATGGGACATAGCTGTGGACTTGGGAACTATCCTTTTAGGATACAAAAGGGGCACTAGTAAACTAAGCACAGACACCAAAAAGTATAGGTAAGCACATTTTTATTGTTATAATGTTTTCCACAGGTACTTTATTGCACCTGTTTTTCCTTTATATTTCAAGTTTGATGTGGCTTTTAAAATCAGTGGCAGAGGCCATTTCTGTTTTCACTATTATTTTAGACTTTTTACTGGTAATCCCGGGTAAAGCTGCATCAACATATATATTTTCTATCATGCTAAAATTAAGTTCATGTTTTACATATCCAATTGCTGAACACCAGTACTTGTTAAGAGGCCAGTTCATTTATCAGTGTTCTGTTTTCAATGCATTATAGTAAAGGGGAAATCTGGATGACTGCTCTGTCCCTCTATTTGTTCATAACCTGAACACGCAACTGAATGTATAGCTGTTCATTGCAATGGAGACAAAGGTCCAGATTCAAGTAAATGAGAAAATCATATGTACTAATTCAGGTTCAGAATTCTCCATAGACTTTGAGTTATCATGAGATAAACCACAAGATAATGGATTCAGTTTCTCATTGAACTGAATCTGGCCCAAAGTGAGACAGTTAATTACAGTGCTTTGTAACAACTCAACTCGTAGTTGAGAAAAAAATCTAAGTAATGTTACTTAAGAAAATTATATAACATATTGAGGTAAAATAATACCCTTTTATGTTATAAAACAACTTTAAAGTTAACAACTACAAGCAATTTGTTATATAAATAGTTTAGGAACCGAAGTACACAGCATTAGGGTAAGGACACACTGGACGACTCGTTTTGTCTCTGAACAAAAACAAATGAAAGACGCCAGCTCCTGTGCCCACAGCGTGTTTGTGAATCACCTGTAGCTCCAAAACGCACTGAGACCCTTTTCCGAGCGATTTATCAGAAATAGCATGTACTTAGAAAAGCACTGAAATCTCCTAGACACGCACACACATACAGATAAGTAGCTGCAATTGTATTCAAATTACAATGCGAACGCAATGACGCAAGAACGTAAAGACGCCAGGTCACAGCGGGAAGCACAAACCGTTTCCGGTTTGGGTGGAGCACGTATCACACAGAGTAATGGGATACAAATCGCTCTGTGCCAATAGCCAATAAACTGTTCAATTAAATCTCTTTCTCTTTTAATTGGCCTGTCTGTCTAGATAGAATCTCTGTCAGAGGTGAGTCCCCCTGACAGACACAGAAATAACATTTTATAATTGTTTGTGTTTTTTTGGGGGGTGCATGCCCTCTTGAAGCTAGAAAGGCAAAGAATTGCTTTTCTATGAGCAGCAATAGCAATAACAGCATGGTAGAGAGCACAATACAATTAATACAACTATAGCTTGTAGCACTGGGCCGCTATGTTTGATTCCAACCAAAATACTATCTTCAAGGAGTTTGTATGTTCTTGTATGCTGATGTGTGTTTCCTCTGGCAACTCTGGTTTGTCCCCACCCTCCAAAGCTGTACAGGCATGTACATTGTTTCCTGATAAAACTGTCCATATTGTGTGTGTGTAAATGTGAAAGGAACCTCAGTAAATAATTTAACAGAATTTACATTTGGATTGGATATCTCAATTGTTTTCAGAACATCATCATCATGTTAAATTATCTGCACCACTGATGAGCCGTATTGTAAAAGGAATGAGTCTGGCAATCCAATCTGACTTAATGACTTTGATTATAAAATATACTGTGTTACATTTTTTAATGTACACAGAAATGGCACATGAAGAGCACTTAGTAAAAAAAATGCCTTGGAGCCTCCAAAGCTGAAACAGTACAAAATATCCTCTAGCTTTTAGTAACTATTCCGTAGCATGATTTGAAGTTATAATTATTTTGCAATGCTAATTTTCTGGTCATGCTTTTTTATCCAACTAGATAACCCTTAAATGGCAAGGAAACTAAATTACTAGAAAAAATAGAAATACTGTATATGGTCATTTTATACAGGTCACCAAACTGAGAGTTATACTAATAAAGCTTATATTTTAAAGTAGGTGCCACATTTTTTTAACACAAGTTTGGTTGAGCAGTGGCACAGTTTACTAAGCACCAACTATAACTGATGACAT
Source organism: Xenopus laevis (assembly GCF_017654675.1). Classification (NCBI taxonomy): domain Eukaryota; kingdom Metazoa; phylum Chordata; class Amphibia; order Anura; family Pipidae; genus Xenopus; species Xenopus laevis. The sequence continues at coordinate 82,785,119 of NC_054372.1, forward strand.
TACTAAGAACCAGTTATTAGGATATATTTTACATGATATTCGGGGCTTTTGAATATTATATATACAACTTTAAATTAGAACTAAACAGGCATACTTGAAGTGTCAAGACTCACCATGCTGTTTAGCCTGCCATACACTAATCATTATTTTCTATATTATTCTTTGCAGCAACATCTGGCAACCAATGCAGTATAAAATATAGAAACTGCACTTTGATTAAAGAAAAGTACAATAAAAATACCTACCTATTATGTGCTAGTTGTACAATAGCCAGCACATTTGACAACTGAAGACATTTTAAGCAGCTATTCCAGTACTTAATGTGCCAGTTACTGTATGCTTTGTGTGTTTAACACAGGGCAAAGAAAAATTAATATAATAGTCTCAAACATGTTTACTCTCTGACCCTGAAATATAGGGGTTTAATCAGATGTTTAAGTCTCTGCCAAGATGTGAGGGCCTTCAGTATTCCAAAGCTTAAAGTGGACCTGTCACCCAGACATAAAAAGCTGTATAACAGAAGTCATTTTCAAATTAAACATGAAATCCAAATTCTTTTTTTTAATTTAAGCATTCATAGCTGTTGTAAGCGCATTTAAAAATCTCAGCTGTCAATCAAATATTGCCTGCCCCTCCTCTATGCCTAAGGCATCGAGGCGGGGCAAGCAATTACCTTCACTTTCAATGGTCAATGTAAATACATTGTAACTTTGTAACAATATGCGGCAACTTTTAAGACAAAATGGCCTTTTCTCAAGCTTTAAACCTGATGAAAAAGTGTATTGCTACACATTCCTTGGAATAGAAAGTGGCTGGTGAGGTTTATCCACTCAGACTAACTATTTTTTTATTTATTTTAGAACTATACCCCCACCAACAATAGCCCCCATTCACCGCCCTCCATCATCTTCCTCCCTGCTCCCTTCCTGCGTGGGTTATGTGAAAAAGCCCCCCCCCCGGTGTGTAAATTTGATATATATATTCAGAGTAGCACCGCAGAATTCACTGACAGCATTTTCTGTAATTTTTGAATCCTCTTTTGTCACATTGCTGATGAACAGAGCATGAACACAGCTTGAACTGAGCATAAACTGCACATGTGCAGTTTCAACTAATCGTGGACTATCTGCAACTGTGGATGCGTCAGAAAGCTCTACAGCAATACAGAAGATGGTGAGAACCTTGCCTCAAGAGGCAGAGAGCCAAGTTTCCATGTTTTAACTTGGAAATTCAGCTCCGCTAGTGCAGAGAGCGCTATTGTGCTCATTGCACTTGCAATGCTGCCCCCCTTTGACCCACTCCGAGCCCCAGGATTGCCCCTGTATACAAGTACTGTGATGTGAACCAAAAGTAAAATAAGCTACTAACAGTTATAAATGTAATCAAGCCAAGTTGAGTTAGAAAGAAAAATGTTGTGAAATACCAGTATAAATAATCAATACAATAAGCACACCCAGAAATCAAAACATAAATACCATGCAAAAGTAAGCTATTAAACTTCTGTACAACATTAGTTGTACCGTGATAAATATATGTAGCTACTGCTCCATGTAATGCAATCTTAAAGTAGCTTTTGGAGATGCATAGTCTTCTGTTTGATGGGTGCCTATGTAAAAGAGTCACAACAGTAAAATATACAACATGCAAATTAAAAAAAAGTAATTTGACTAAATAAACTAAGCCAAATTGACTATAATTTTTTAAAGTACACATGTACAAGACATATTTGTGCTCAAATTTGCATTCCGTTTTTGTGAATGTTTCCCAGGCACTGCTACATGCTACAAGATAACAGACAGTTCCAGACCAATTATTGTTGGTGGTCATCTTAAACTCCCATAGGGCTTCTTGGTAAATATACTTTGAACTCAAAGAGTTAAAATCCTTGTATTAAAAAGGTGTTCCCATGGGTTTTCAGTTCACTTTCTGTTCTCAAACAAAAGCTATTGCTAGTGAAAGGACTGGGATCATAATGTGGCAGCCACAGATCCTGCCTCATCCTTTTGTTTGATGATATTTAGCTTCGAGGTTTCTTTTTATCTGAAAATAGGTTTTATTTCACAATCAGTCCAAGATAGCTGAGACACAGAACCAGTGTCCCCATGATGATTAAAGGGCAGCTCTTGATAAAGTTAAGTGACCAGTTCTGTATTTTATTAAAGAGTAGAATGTAGAATGTATTGGCTATTAAGATGACTTTTAACTTTTCATTATTAAATGAGATCATAATGAATCTTATGATAAGTGATGTTTGCAGCATAAAACGAAAAGGAATTATATGATTTGTAAAATACATTACATACAATACATTACATTTCACACAGCTGTACATAATTCCATAGTAGATCTAAGAATATTTACAAGAAGATATTCTGTCAAGTAGTAGAGGAGGAAAACTATATCCTGTTTATAAGAGGTGCTGCATCTTCTGTGTATTATGTCTTAAAGAGGTACATATGAGAGCAAAACTAATTTTGGGAAAAGTCCTTGCTCTAGATATTTGTATTTAGAAAACATAAACAAGATCTACAGATTAAATGCCTATGACTATACTGTTCTACTAAAGCAACTATTCAGAAAAACATTTTTGCATGCACAACAAGCAATGTGCACATATTTTACTTTCTAAAAAGAATAATAATATGCTTCTAAATTGCAGTTATTATTATTATTATTATTATTATTATTAACAACTCTAGAAATGTACAGGAAAATAACATTAGAACAGTGGTAAGATGAATTTATCATGTTTATGATTAATTCTGAAAAGGATTTATTCACATTTTAGTTCACTTTTGGTATGCTATAGAATGGTCTATTCTCAATAACTTATACATTTATCTTTATTTTTTTACCTTTTTATATTGTTTTTTCTTTCACTTTTGCAGATTTTAAATGGGAATTGCTGACCCCAGCAGACAAAAAAAAAAAAACTATTGCACTGTGAGGCTACAGTTTTATTGTTACTTGTTTTTGCTTATCTATTCAGTCCTTCTTGTCTTCTGGTGTCTCAATGTAACCATTACCTGGTTGTTAGGGTAACTAGGATCCTAGAAATGAGATAGCTATTGAAATTCCAAACTGGAGAGTTGCTGAACAAAAATTAAAAATAATTTCAAAAACACACAGAAATTAAAAATATAGACCAACTGAAAATTATATTAGAATGTATGCACAATGTAAAACGTTAATATAAATGTGAATTACTAGAATTTAAAAAACAGATTTGGTAATCACAGGAAACTGTGGCCAAAATTATTTTGAAAAGAGACAGTTACCTACAAGTTAGTAAACAAAAGCTAATATCTAATTGGTTGCTATGGGCAACATCACTGGAGATGTTTATCTCCAATGTTAGTAAACATGCCCTTATGTGGTATAAATGGGGGAATGTAATATGTGTCGTTATCGCATAAAACATACGCAGACACCGTTGTGAACGTTATCGACCATATTTCCATCATTTTTGACCGATTACAGATCTCAATGACTTCCTCGCAAAGTTTGCAACCAAATGGCTGTTGAGAACATTCGCAGTGTATCCAATACACTTTTGCAGTTGCAAAGCGTTTTTTTGTGATAAAATATTTAATAAAACTCCAGAGCACGTGTTAACGCTAACCTTTGCTTAGTGATAATGTGCTATGTAATATTCAAAGCAATGTTTTTTTCATTGCGAGCAGCTCTAAACATTCGATTATTATAACATTCCCCTCTTAGTTACCAAACTTTGAAAATTGCAGTTTAATCAAAGCCAAAGGCTAAGACAGATTTCATGTTTCAACAAGGACTCATTTCACCCTGTACACTGTTTTCTTTTAGGCTTTAATCAGTCCTAAACCCTTATGATTTTTCTGTTTAAAGGAAAACTATACCCCCCAAACAATGTAGGTCTCTATTAAAAGATACTGAGTAAAACAGCTCATGTGTAAAACCCTGCTTCATGTAAATTAACCATTATCATAATAATATACTTTTTTAATAGTATGTGCCATTGGGTAATCGAAAATAGAAAATTGCCATTTTAAAAAATAAGGGCCGCCCCCTGAGATCGTAAGATTCACTGTGTACACTTACAAACCACATGTAAGGTCACATGAGCCAATTAACAGACAGAGTTCTGCCTTTTGCTTCCTCACTTCTTCCTGCTACAGTTAGTGTTGTAGTATTTCTGGTCAGGTGATCTCTGAGGCAGCACAGATAGAGTCACGAAATGGTGGTTCAAGGCAAGAGATGTAAAAGGGCAATATTTATGTAAATATATATTCCAGTTTGGTAAGATTCTTTAATATGTCATTCAATTTGATATAAACTATCTGTTGCTTAAGTATTCATTTTGGGGGTATAGTTTTCCTTTAAGCTTCCTTTGTGTGCATAAATACAATTGAATGTATGCTCATACACTGTAGGTTGTAGAGCTGTTAAATTCAAAGGCTTTATATTACAGTCATTTGCAAAATGTGAAAAATGTGTAGCAATGTACTTAGAAGTTTATGGTCCATGACAATAGGTAGTTCAAGTGCATGCATCCCAGAATAACTGATTTCAAATGGCAGTTTTTGCCTGCACCCGTGACATATCTGTTATTTTTGGTTTGGAAAAGTTTTTTTAAATTACATCAAGACTATATATATATATATATATATATATATATATATATATATATATATATATATATATATATATATATATATATATATATATATATATATATTACCATGGTAATGCATTTTGACAAAGGCTTCAGACCACAAGCCGAAACGTTAATGCTTTTTTGTAAAGAAATGCGGTGAACAAAGTTAAAATAAAGTGATTAACTGAAGTGCGTGAGATCATGCCTTTCTTCGATTTTTCGCAACCACTACACAGCACCCAGAAGTGAAAGATACCGGTACAGTGTGTGCAGATGGAACTGATAAGGTAGGTATATATATATATATATATATATATATATATATAAAGTATATTAACGTTGTACTATCAAACTATCATAGTGAGTGATAAAAACAAACATTTATTAGTGTGATTTTCTGAGTTCACAAGGGCAGTTAAAGTAAAAATCCCCTAGGTATGCACAGACATCCACACTACAGTGAAATTCACCTGAATCTGCCAATAAAGTAAGTAAATCAGTAACATCCAGAGAAAACCTGTGCAAACATACAGAAGGAAGAACATAGAGATTTGTCTGAAGCTGAACTCAACACACTAGCACTACAGAAATATTGTTATTTTCTATTTTCCCCTCGAAAAAAATGTTTGGCTTCTAAGGAGTGATTTACCAACGTTCAAATTCAACTTTTTGCTGTGATTCAAACTCCTGAATCTGAATTATGCTTTGAAAAACTCGAATATACAAAATGTATTAAGTGCAAAAAATGTTTACAATTCAAATGTTAAACTTTAGAATCTAAAAGATTTTGTGTGAATATAGAAGTCAATTGAAGCTGTCTATTGCAAATATAAAGTATTTTTTACAAATTGGAGGTACAGGTATGGGACCTGTGATCCAAAATATTCGGGACCTGGTGTTTTCCGGATAATGGATATTTCCATAATTTTGGATCTTCATACTTTGTCTACTAGAAAAATCATGTAAAAATAAATAAACCCAATAGGCTGGTTTTGACACCAATAAGGATCAATTGTATCTGAGTTTGGATCAAGTACAAGCTACCGTTGTATTATTACAAAGAAAAATTAATAAATTTTTTAAAAATTGGATTATTTGGATAAAATGAAGTCTATGGGAGTCTAATTTGGAGCTTTTAGGATAAAGGGTTTCCGGATAACAGATCCCATACCTGTATTTCTTTTTCACAATTTTATTTAATAAATTTTTTTATATTCAAATTTTTTAAAAAATAAACAAACACAGTTTGATAAAAATTCGGGTTTGTTCAAAGTACCGTATAAAAAACACCAACATTACATAAATCCGATTTTGATAATTAGGCCTATATATATATATATATATATATATATATATATATATATATATATATATATATATAATATATATATATATATATATATATATATATATATATATATATATATATATATATATATATATATATATATATATGCAGTTAATTGATAATAAGCAAGCAACCTATTTCTGCTACAAACCATGGCGGTTAGCCTTAAAGGGAAAAAATTATTTTATTTTTATCAACCTCAAAATCATCCTCCCCATATTCTATTCACACAATAAGCCAAATGTAGTTTTACTCATTATTTAAATATAAAACAAAGACAAATGCTAATTATGATAGATTGTCAGAAATCATGGAAGATCATCAGAAATGAGGGGGGTGCTTAAAGGGGATTTTAAGGCAAAAAAATAAAATCCCATTTTTACTTTCTTTAATGAAAAAGAAATCTATCTCCAATATACTTTAATTAAAAAATGGCTACCATTTTTATAAGAAACCTGACTGTATGCAATGAAATTCAGTTTTGCTGACTGCTGCACATAGGAAACTTCAGATGGTTCCTAACTACTCTGCAGGGAAACAATCATAATTTTAAATGGCAGCCTTAAGTCCCTGAACTCAAGCAGCTTTGTTTGTTTCCCTGTAGAGCAGTTAGCGACCGTGTAGAGATTCATATCCGCAGACCCAGTGCAGATTGCATATGCTGATTATGAATATTGTTGTATAGGCTTCTATGGCAGATATTATTTGACTTGTGCTGTTTTGATAATTTTGATGATCCGTAAGCTCAACCTCCCAACAGAAGCCCAGACCACACTGAGCATGTGCATGGTCTTGGTCTTGCAAAGATGTTTAACAAAGTTACAAGATGATGACCTCCTGCGGCCAACTTTGAAAGTATAAATCATTTGTTTAGTTAGACTTCTGGTGCAATAAGTTTATGTTTATATTTAGTATACAAAATACAGCATTTCAAGCGTTATTCTATTTTAGACCTTAGTTCCCTGTTAAGAGTGATGGGAGACCAGGGGATGCCAAAATCTGGTAACTCCCAAAAAAATGGGGATGTTGACAGCTCTGCATCCTAAAACTGTCAAATTCTTGATATAAAGTTATTGAGAACAAAGTAATTTGTTTGATTTACTGTATATATTTACCTCTTTATAGAGGTGAATAGGTTGTTTCCTAGTGGTGAATAGGTTGTTGCCTAGTCCTAGGCAACAAAAAGTTCTCAAGTTAATAGTAAGTAATAGTTACAGTGTATAACACCAATTAACTGAACTTTTCTGCATTGTTATAAATTATCATTTTATGTTTAGCCTCTTAAAGGAAAACTATACCCCCCAAACAATGTAGGTCTCTATTAAAAGATACTCAGCAGCGATTCTTACTAAGGAGCCGCCTGAGGCGGCTCCTGCAATCCCGTCCCCCCTCACCAACTTACGCGTCGGGAGGGGAGGCAGAAACACTATTGCGAAGAGCGCAATTGCGCTCTCTCGCAATAGTACAGCCGAATTTCCGGTTCGAAAACCGGAAATTCGGCTCTTAAAGGTGCAGGAGCGGCTTTTTGCCGCCCCTGGAATCCTTTCAGGCGCTGCCTCAGCTCGCCTCATTGGCGGCGCGCCCCTGAAGATACTGAGTAAAACAGCTCATGTGTAAAACCCTGCTTCATGTAAATGAACCATTTTCATAATAATATACTTTTTTAGTAGTATGTGCCATTGGGTAATCATAAATAGAAAATTGCCATTTTAAAAAATAAGGGCCGCCCCCTGAGATCGTAAGATTCACTGTGCACACATACACACCACATGTAAGGTCACATGAGCCAATTAACAGACAGAGTTCTGCCTTTTGCTTCCTCACTTCTTCCTGTTACAGTTAGTGTTGTAGTATTTCTGGTGAGGTGATCTCTGAGGCAGCACAGATAGAGTCACGAAATGGTGGTTCAAGGCAAGAGATGTAAAAGGGCAATATTTATGTAAATATATATTCCAGTTTGGTAAGATTCTTTAATATGTCATTCAATTTGATATAAACTATCTGTTGCTTAAGTATTCATTTTGGGGGTATAGTTTTCCTTTAACTCAACTGAAACTGACTGCCCCATCATGGCAGAAAAATGCATTTACTTATAATGACAATTTGCCTACCTTACCTAGTGTTATTGTATGACCTTTTTTTTGCTTAAAAGACATTTGCCCAATTTTGATGCCATCAATATATCACGCAGTAAAATGTATTGTATGATAGGAAATAAATATATTTAACTGTCCTTTACTTTCCTGAGCCATTTTATTCCTACCTTCAATGGACATCTTCTTGTCAATGATAATCAGAACTTTTACAGTGCAGATAAACCAAATGGTAGCAGCTCTATTTTTTTGGGTTATGTAAACATTAATAAAATCACACCTTGACTGGCTATCTATGGATTCTGGCTAATGCCAAAAGGGCTGCTGTAAGATAAGTTAGGCCAGGGATCCCCAACCATTTATACGTGTAAGTTACATTCAAATAGAAGAAGTGTTGGGGAGCAACACATAAAAAATGTTCCAGGAGTGCCAAATAAGAGCTTTGGTTGTCTGTTTGGTTGCCCATTTGGGAACTGGTAGCCTACAGAAGATTCTATTTGGCATTACTACAGGTTTTTATGCAACCAAAATTTGTGCCAAGCCAGGGATTCAAAAATAAGCACTTGCTTTGAGGCCACTGGGAGCAACATTCAAGGGGCTGGTGAGCAACATGTTGCTCATAAACCACTGGTTGAGGATCACTGAGTTAGACAATCACTACTATTTAGTGATCTGGTTGGGGGCTGTTTGGGCCTCTGTGGGCTTGAACTGTGGGCTTGAACTGCCAGGGTTTATTTTTAATTCCAGTCCAGGCCTGAATAAGATGCAATGGCTATAAAGCAATTTATACTTTTATATCATATTTATACTATAGTATTAATTAGTGTGGTTACTGGGGGTCTCCTTAAAGGGAACCTGTCATCGGAAAACATGTTTTTTTCAAAACAAACCGGTTAATAGAGCTACTCCAGCAGAATTCTGCACTGAAATCCATTTCTCAAAAGAGCAAAAAAAATTTTTATATTCAATTTTGAAATCCGACATGGGGCTAGACATTTTGTCAATTTCCCAGCTGCCCCTGGTCATGTGACTTGTGCCTGCACTTAAGGAGAGAAATGCTTTCTGGCAGGCTGCTGTTTTTCCTTCTCAATGTAACTGAATGTGTCTCAGTCGGACATGGGTTTTTACTATTGAGTGTTGTTCTTAGATCTACCAGACAGCTGTTATCTTGTGTTAGGGCGCTGTTATCTGGTTACCTTTCCATTGTTCTTTTGTTTGCCTCCTGGGGGGGAAAAGGGAGGGGGTGATATCACTCCAACTTTCAGTACAGCAGTAAAGAGTGATTGAAGTTTATCAGAGCAAAAGTCACATGACTTGGGGCAGCTGGGAAATTGACAATATGTCTAGCCCCATGTCAGATTTCAAAATTGACTATAAAAAAATCTGTTAACTCTTTTGAGAAATGGATTTCAGTGCAAAATTCTGCTGGAGCAGCACTATTAACCGATTAATTTTGAAAAAAAATTTTTTTCCCATGACAGTATCCCTTTAAGGTAGATATAGGTAGAATATGATGTCACTATATTTAAATATTTTTGGGATATCTAATTTAAAATATATAACATATGACAAATGGAACAATATATCAGCAATTTCATACCAAACTTTATTGCTGTACATCAATATAATTTCAAATCAAATCAAAATTAGTCTGACATCTGGCATTACATTATTCAACCTTTAGAGGCCATTATGGTAAATACTGCATTACTCTAAAAAATGACTTGTTTCTCACATGGCAATTATTGTAAGCCAGCCTGCTAATATCAAAATTAAGTGTACATTTTTTCTGTATTTGAGCCAAAAGCGACACAATTTCAAAACATTTTCAAATGTTAGAAAACCTGGTAGAATGGCAAATGTACAAACTACTTTGCATATTATCATTGACCAAGTGGTCTATTATTAAGCTGTTCCCAGTTATCTGGTTACTCAGCCAGAAGACCCAAGTCTAGAACAATGCATGTAACGGCAAATTTGGCCCTAAATATGTGTTATACTTGTTTGCAAATTTATTTATTTGGAGATCATGCATGAATGTGTGACAGTAAGTGACCATTAAAGACCTGTTTATGTTTCCTTTGTTAGGTATGTGTGGCTTTTGGTCAATTACTCTCAATTTACTATAGGCTGTATGGTGCAGAGGCTCACCATTCCTTATATAGTGAGTGGATGCATTTCACATTGGCTCTAAATATAAAATAATATTAATAATATTAATTACATGTAAGCTTGTTGACCAAATCAGAGATATTCAATGTAAAAAATAAATACTCCAGCCAGCAGGTACTGATATCAGGTGGAATCATAAAATTGTTGAGAAGGAACCAGGGCAAATAGAGTTCTACTTTTTTAGAAACATAATATCATGTTATGTTTTCTTTGACACTATCAGGTTAAGAACATAAAGATTTGTTATCATGATATAACGATAGCTCTTTGACAGCTGTTTGACATTTTTCCCTTTATTTGGTCAAGGAAATAGGTATGGTACATGATGATATGTGGCTGCAGTGGCACACTGTATAATTTTACATCTTTACAAAACTTAGGAAGTCAACTAATTCTAACTTTTCAAGTTTTTGCAAGCAAATAATATAATTCTTCAAATTTAGTGAAATAAGGAAACTGCCCCAAATATGCCACAAAGTTTTTAACGATGTGGGATTACAATGTAACGTGCTGATATTTCAGTTCTCTGTGTATTTAATAACTCCTACCCACAGTTCCCAATAGCAGGTGAATCTGCAATAATTCCTCTTTTTTTCTTGGTCTGTGATAAAATCTGCAGCAGAGGGGAGATGTCTGGAATTTAGGTATTTCCATCGGACAGCACAAGTTGATTGAAAAAACGTTAACAAAGACCCTATTGTACCCCTATGTTCAGCCTCAATACAACCGCAGACTGTAAACAGAGCTGTTTTTTTAATAATTTTAGACATCAAACAAGATTTTCACTACTTGCTCTACCACTAGCACACTAAAAGGGAATTGGTACACAGATGTACAATGTGATCAAGTTGTGGACAGCCTTCCAATACATTTGCAGTGTTTAATGCAATGTGATATGCTATAACATCATCCCCAAACTTATTGTTAAAGACCAACAGCAAACTGTTGTTTTTTTGGTTTATTGGGTTAAAATGGAAGCTCGTACCCACCGAACTATGCTTTTAAGAGTACAGCAACTGCTTTTATGATAAGCTTTGTTGTACAATTTTGTACTTTTAACTGTTTTATTACAAACCTATGGGCCTGGTTGCTGCATTTAGTGAAAAAATGGCACTGCAACTAACTGAGTATAGTTTAAATAATAAATAAATCTTTTCAATAGAGTTAAATGGTAACAAAGAGTTGACATGAGCATAAGCAACAGCTATATGGTTTTCCTTGGCAGATCTCCTGTTAATATGGCAGAGAAGTATGCGGATAATGAACCAGTGCTGGATGTTCAGAAGGCTGATTTTCTAGGCACACCTTGCTGCAGGTGGACTGTGGCCTCTTTACTTCTTGGAGGTGTTACCCTCAGCATCACAACAGCATTATTAATAAGTAAGTTGGAGTGTCTGGGGCACATCTGCTCGACTGCTGATTAGTTTGCCATTTGGCTTGGTCTGCACTATATTAGTGTTACAAGCACCCTTCATTAGTGTATTATAATTGTATTCTCAGTTATTCTACTTTCAAGAGAGACATTTTACATAATTCATTCATACCTCTGTTTTAGTGTATTTAACAACTCATAGCCTCACTATGACACATACTTTGGAGGTACAAGGACTTCAGTATGATGCCAGTCTACAGAATAGAACCTCATTGTACCACAGGTCATTAACCAATACACTGCAGAGACTGGTAAGTGCAAAGTACCTAACACAAATATTAAATGTTTTTTATGTGTTATAATTTAAGACTATTTGTCAAAGTGGAGATTAATATTTAGTGCAAAAAAAAAAAAAAAATATATATATCTATCTATCTATATATATATATATATATATATATATATATATATATATATATATATATATATATATATATCAATTATCTTCAGACCAGCACTCCCTTTAAAAACTTGGTAATTTTATTATTGTGTAGTATCAAATAGGGTATTTGATACTACACAATAATAAAATTACCAAGTTTTAAAGGGAGTGCTGGTCTGAAAATAATTGATACATGAACAATTACCGTGCACCCCGCTATTAACAGCAGGTTTGGAGTGCGGATATTCATTGGAAAATATATATATATATATATGTAAATATATATATATATATATATATATATATATATATATATACATATATAGATATATATATATACCCACTGATGGCTTATTCAGATGTCAATACTTCTAGATAAAGCTTGTTCAATTGGGCATTGTGAAAGGTGCCTAAACAGTATCTGAGCTGTGCCAAACAATATATATATAAATACACATATATATTTTCCATAATCTTCATACCTTAAAGGAACAGTAACAACAAAAAATGAAACCGTTTCAAAGTAATGAAAATATAAAGTACAGTTGCTCTGCACTGGTACAACTGGTGTGTTTGCTTTTGAAACACAACTATAGTTTATATAAATAGCTTCTGTGTAGCCACGAGGCAGCCATTCATGCTGGAAAAAGGATACACAGCAGATAACTGAAATCCGACCTTAAATAGGTCTCCACAACTTTTTTTGTATGTCATCATCATTGTACCATAATCAAATTAAAATTTGCAAAATAATAATCCCAATATATATATATATATATATATATATATATATATATATATATATATATATATATATATATATATATATAAAGTTGTTATATGTAACAAAACTTGTGATTTACCAATTGATGTGTGAATCTCTAAAAGAAGGACAGTAATCATTGTGTTTCTCTAATCCTTTTGTAGTTAAGAAGCAGTTTCAGGAACACTGTTGCAGAAGAAATCTATGTTGAATGTGCAATTTTACAATACAGGTAAGCAGAGTTAATTTTGCTACAAGCTTTAAACACATGTGAGAAGTTGCTGATGTTTCAACCTTGTATACTCATTTTCCTCACTCATATTTATTCTGCATAGACAAAACTGCATACATCCCTATGAACAACAAACACTCTACCACTATAGTTCCATTAATATTAAGTAGCAGACACTTATTTATATACAGATTTCTTTTTTTTTGATAGCACAGATGCTGCTGTCTCTGTTTCTCAGATTTATACACTTGTTTTTGCAGGCAAGGAAATGAAAGCATTATTGCTTACCTAAAGTTACAGTTCCTTGCTTCCGGTCACTTCCCTGGCAATGAGGAAATTGAAAAACTTCTTAGGCAGGGCCTGGCTTTATTCTTAAGAGGAAACACTATTCCAGTCCCCACATTTGGAAACATCTCTTCAGCTGTACTTACAGGTAAGTCTAGGTTTATATATATATTTATACATATACAATTCAATACGCTGGTGCACTTAAAAACCTCCATCAATGCATTGGTACTGGTCAAAATCAGATAAATATCAAAATCACCAAAAGACTGCACTCACAGGACTTTACTTCCGACTTCCTTATGACAGCTTGAGTTTTGAGGCAAAAAGTTGAAATAAACTAAATTTAGTAAACTAAGTAAAGTCCTGTGAGTGCAGTCTTTTGGTGATTTTTCACCATTATGTTCTACAGAGTTTATCTGCTGTGTAACCTGAGCCCTTTCTCCTATGAATGGCTGCCCCCATTGTTAAACAGCAGCTTACTTATATAAACAATAGACTATAGATTATTCTAAAAATTACCTTTGTGCCTTATGCTTTAAAAATGCTTTATTATGCTTTATTAAACAGCTGATATCTTCACTGGAATATCACCATTTTTACCCTCAATGCAGCATTTCCTACATTTCCTTACTAATGGTTTATAAATATAAAGACACAAACTCCCTCTACAGCAACATAGTATTTGTCACTCTGATTTTTGTGAAAAATCTAAATTCATCTGTTGTTTGTCAAGGATAGAGAAAGAGTCAAATTTTTTTCAAAATTATTTTAATTTTTCAGAAGTATTCCTGATAAGTGTGGTACTAACCTGGTAACAGCTCCATAACTTATCTGTACTGCTGTTTTGTACCAATTACCCTGTCCCCAAGAACAAAGGCAAATCGGGCATTGTGGCCTTACCATAAATCTGTGCCTGTTTGTGGCCTTACCATAAATCTGTGCCTGTTTATGACAATGTTATTTCTAGGAAAGAATGACAGAAATATAGTAAATAAGGATAACATATTTTTTTTACCCTGTGAGTAGGTTAAGTTCATATGTTAACTGATCATCATACCTGGTAAACCCACAAATGTCTTTTCTACAGATCTACTGCCTCTACTTTGTTTATCCTTATCCTTTGTCTGCCTTTTTCCTCTCCTTAAGAAAGTTCTATATTATGTGCCTACCATGGCTGATACAGAGTGACATTTAAATGCTGAGGAAAAGCATCCATGGTGTAAAAGTGACTACTGGCATAGACAGAGGAAAAAACTTAATTGCACACTGTCCTAGAGGCTCTCTGTTAACCATGTCACACTAGACATTTTTTTTGGCTGCAAATGGGTGTGGGTGTCAGGTTGCTATAATTATCATGTCTGACAGTAACTGGCTAATGACCCTAAACCCAATAATGTAAAAAAAAAAAAAAAAAGAATCCCTATCTATATGACTGGGCCATACTTTGCTTTTTGTGCCCCAATCTATTACTCATGTTTGTCTAATAGGTTCCATAAATAGGGTTAATAGCCACAAGTTCAGTTTAGGAGTGGCATAGATGTTGATTATAAGCCAACATAGCCGTGTAATCCGAGTGATGGCAAACTAGAGCAGCTCTTTTTACAGATGCCAAGAGTGCTTGAAGTAAAGGAAGAAAATTATTAAAAAGAGAAGGCTGAAAAATTACAGAGAGATGATTAAGGAACATCATGTACATGGGCATTTTGTATGGGAGTACAATAACTTTCTATCTAATAACAGCTGAAGGTTAAAGTATTTGATGTCTGAGCACAGGAATTAACTATTTTAAACCCCTTCTACATGGATATAATAGCTAGTTTTCACATACACTTCTGAATGATTATGGAATTATCTTTATTATGTTTTCATAGGAATGATCATGATAGTTATAAGTGGTCATTTATTTTTAAAGGGATACTTTTATTAAAATAACAAGTGATTTGTCTGAAAATGTGTAACAGTAGTAGTTCTGGCAAAATGTTATTGCAGTCTGCTTCAAAAATAAAACCTTTAATGCAACAGAAAGTGATACATCATTATTAAAACTTCAGTAATATAAAATGTATTTATAATGTCATAACAGTATACTTTTGAGGTTATGTATATGTTAAGGGATAGGTTTGTGGAATCATACAACACTGACAAACCATTTATTCTCATTTCTTGGTTAACTTTATCAGTATGTAAAGTAATGCAAATGCTGATTAGAATAGCAATAAAAACACTAGAGGGGTCACTTACCAAATGCAGAGTTGGGTTCAAATCACCATGTTCTTTGCACATTTTCAGAAGCCCATTGCTGCCCCCCTACACTTCCGCTAATAAGTTTGAGCATCCCATAGAGCCCTGGCACTGAAACTTTCTACAGGTTTTTCAATTCTCTCTCTATTCGCTAATTCAGGAGAAATGCATGTATCTTCTAGGAAGATGATATAATAAATAGGAATCAGGAATGCGTATGTATTTTTATATTGAGAATGTGTGGGTGCATAATGGAGTGTCTGTACACTTTTTTTAAAACTACATAAAAAAAATGTTTTACTATGCTAATTTATATATTAATGATAATTAATTAAAATATGTTCAGCAGGAATCAAACTTTTTTTTCTAATCAAATGTTTTTGGGGACTGATACATTAGCTCTAATTGATATTAAAAACACTTCCTTCCATCTTTTCAGTAATAATGCCTTGCCTAATCGCTATCCCGTGTCTTACTGTTGCAAACTAAATATGTGGCTTAACCTAAGCAGGTTCTTATCCTCATTTTAGATAACCATGGACTGTCCTTCAACTCCATAGACCTCAAGTCAGGTAAAAGCTTTCCCAGGCTCTGATTAATAATTATTTTAATATACAGATATGTTTACTTCTTTAATTTTATTAACCCCATTTTAGTATTTTGCCAATGGTATAATTTCATTAATTCTAATCACTAAACATTATCTATTTTCATTGCAATACTAAAAATAGTGTTTTTTTATACATTCTCTATTCTTTTTTGACCTGTGCCCACTTATCTAATATTTATTCTCACTTGCACTCTTCTAACACAACTATCTTTTTCACTGTATTATCAGCATGCCAAGCCTTTCTCTTACACTGGACTTACTGCATATGGATTCAAATTCTGCCTTTTTACACAGGAAGTTGCCCAGCTCATATTTTTGCTTGCAAGAACACTCAGTGCATTGTAAAGCAAAACCCAGAATGTGACAATATTCGTGACTGTAAAGATGGATCAGATGAGAAGAACTGCAGTAAGTTATGTATCTATCATTCAAAGGTGGCTTCGACAAGCAGCAGCTAAAAAGACTGAATTTTTATAAAATGCTGCTATTTAAATATTTATAGTGATTCGCATATATAGGTAGGTTTAATGCCTGTTTAAAGGAAAACTATACCCCCAAAATGAATACTTAAGCAACAGATAGTTTATATCAAATTGAATGACATATTAAAGAATCTTACCAAACTGGAATATATATTTACATAAATATTGCCCTTTTACATCTCTTGCCTTGAACCACCATTTCGTGACTCTATCTGTGCTGCCTCAGAGATCACCTGACCAGAAATACTATAACACTAACTGTAACAGGAAGAAGTGAGGAAGCAAAAGGCAGAACTCTGTCTGTTAATTGGCTCATGTGACCTTACATGTGGTTTGTATGTGTGCACAGTGAATCTTACGATCTCAGGGGGCGGCCCTTATTTTTTAAAATGGCAATTTTCTATTTATGATTACCCAATGGCACATACTACTAAAAAAGTATATTATTATGATAATGGTTCATTTACATGAAGCAGGGTTTTACACATGAGCTGTTTTACTCATTATCTTTTTATAGAGACCTACATTGTTTGGGGGGTATAGTTTTCCTTTAACATGTTTCGTGTAATTTTAAGGGTACAATTAAATGTGAAAAACACCTACATTTTATTTCAGACATATCTACCAAGTTGGTACTTACCAACCCCAAAAACAAGAATGTCCATGCTGCTATTAGATCATTTTTATAAAGTAATATTTTATAGCATATAAAAAATCCACACAATCTGCTGAAGGAGGAAATATTTGTGAAATAGCTGAAATCACTTTTGCTTATACTTTGCAATAGGTAATAATCTACACTAAGCTGATGAATAGGCACTCAAAGGCCTATTACATTATCATAGTCTAATGTTCCCACTAGCAAAAATATGATGTATCATTGACATACCCAATAGTACTAGAGCTTTTACATTGAAAACAATCCAGACTATACAAGTGGGAAGTAAATTGCTACCACACATTCATTGTATAAGTCCCATGACATAAATTGTAGCAGTGTGGTACATTTCACAGAGTAACGTTGTGTTAAAGGCCCCATCATTGTTGCCTACATTGTGCACAGCACTAACTCTGAATTATCAGGAATCTTATGCAACAAATAAATAAATATCTTTGTCACCTGTTGTTCTGCATGTGTTTATCTTTTACCTTTTCAATGCTTTTGTTTTACCTGAATATTTTTTCTTGATTATCTGGTAATCCTTGTGCCTCTTCTAGATTGCGGTACCAGGCCTGCCATGCAGAAAACCAACAGAATAGTTGGTGGATCAGATGCTACTAAAGGAGAGTTTCCTTGGCAGGTCAGCCTGAGGGAGAGCAATGAACACTTCTGCGGGGCAACTGTTATTGGTGACAAATGGCTGGTGTCAGCAGCTCATTGCTTTAATGAGTAAGCATCAAAAACCTAGCAACACCGTTTTATATTCCAAGAACTGTGCATTTTTCCACCCAAAATCAACTTTACCTTTCCTTTCCTGCTTGTGTTCCATTTCTCATTAAGTTAAAGGGAAACTAGCACTAAATGAAAATGTATTATTGGCTTAAGCTTAATGAAACAATAAACTTTGTAAATATAATTAATTAAAAATTCTGTGAAAAGAATCAAGTTTAGCTTTGCTATTCCTCTTTCAGCATCTGTTTCTCCTTATTCTGTCTTCATTCAGTTCAGTGTCAGATGAATGATGCAATATATCTTAGAGCTCATTAAATTAAAATCACCAGAAATCCTGTCTCTCTACATGCAAAATTTGTGCAAAAGGCAGTTATTTTTTGTTACATTTTGTTAGCACTGGAATCAGTTATTTGAGTGAGCTCTAATACAGGGGTGTCCAACCTGCGGCCCAGGATGGCTATTAATGCAGCCCAGCTTGAAACGCTCAGTTCCCGAGGAAACGTCATAATAACATATTATTAAGTCTATTTAATATCCAGGTGTCCCATATTCCAGTGTATAGTTCCATCTAGTTATCCAATTGGTATTGTAGATCTTTTCTGTGCATTTTCTTTATTTTTACAAATCAAAAGTGTTTGTGTATTGTGTATTTTTCTTTTTCCAATGTGGCCCAGGGAAGCCAAAAGGTTGGATACCCTTGCTCTAATACAGTACATCTGCTAGGAACGTACTGACCCCCCCATAAGATCTATTGGATCATTTATCTGACACCCAACTGCTTCATTAAGAAAGAATGAAGAGAAACAGATGCTGAGAGAGGAATAGTGAAGATAAACTTGATTATTTCAGAAACAATGCAGAATTTTTAATTGATTGTATTTAGAAAGTTTCTAATTACAGTATGAGGAAGCTTATAATAAATGTTCATTTTCCGATAGTTCCACTTTAAGTTTAAGGGGGTTATTTACTAAAAGTCAAAAATTTCTCACTCTTTTTTTAAAACCACTTTGAGCAAAGTTCTGTGCACATTTTTACCATATTTATCAATAATATTTACTTGAAAAAATCTGGTGCAATAAAATAATCCGAATATTGTACAAAACCTAGCGCTGATCATTATATCTTCCAACTGTAAATGCGACATCTGCCAGCGACTTCTACATGACCTTGGCAGGTTAGAGATGGAGTACTTTTTTATTTCGACTTTTAACAGCCTCAGTTTTAATCAATCAAGTACTGTATATCAATTGTTAACCTTTATTTATGTATACCATATCTTAATAATGCTTACTCACATGTACCTTAAGATAATTTGATCATATTTTGAACAAGAAATTACACTCTTTCATTGTCCAACTATTTAAACCACAGCAAAACTAAATTACATTAATTAATCTACGCCAAATCTGCTGGTGTGTAGCAAGGGTTGCTTCTCTCAAAAAATATTCTTTTCTATGCACGGTCTACCCGATTTTGAAAGTCCCATATTTTCCAGAGGGTAGTCTGACCTGGTCGAGTTTTTAAAGGGGAAAAACTTGAATTTTTAGAGGGAAAAAAACTTAAATTTTTTGAGATTTATTATACTCTGAAGCTGCTAAAAATCAGAACATACTTTAAACTCTGGCAAAATCTTGTAGAAGTCAATGGCAGATGGTTCCTTTAACAATTGGAACATGTTTAAGAACTTCAGGATTCTAAATATTGATGATGGTTTTCATTCGATAATCCAATAAATTCAACTTGTCGAGGAGATAACTTAAAAAAAATCAATTTTTCAGGGGGACTATTCTAAAAAGTTGCAAGGTTTGAATTGACGCTCACTTTTGTCGCAACTTTTTCCCACACCATATATAAGCAGATATGGTTGCCACCCGGCAGGTATTTAACACCTACCAAGGCTGGGGCCGGTATTGCAAATTTACCGGCAATGTAGTTGCAGGTAATTTTGTAATAGCCTTAAAAAAAACATTGGCCGCCCCCAATTCGCTCAAAACATACCTTTTTTTAGGCCTTCTTGCCATCACATGTGGCACCGCCCCCTTTTGCATCATGATATGTGTCTCTGCTCCCTTTTGCGTTGCGGACCACCCTTTTGTTCCCGCCCCCCCACCGCTGGTAAAATCTTTAAGAATAGGTGGTAACCCTAATAGCAGATCTACCATCACCTTTAACAGACAAAACAGGTAGTAGTAGTCAATGGACTACTACTGAATAACTACACCTATCAACTTTATGAAACATTATAAAGGATAGCTCATCTGACCATATTACTTTGCCCAGGTTGTAAACCGGTTTATTTGTTTTAGGCATATTTATCTAGTTATATTGTTTTTTCCATTACTGTATATTAATATATATATATATATATATATATACACTAATATATTAATATATTGTATAATTCATTTTACTTCGGACTTAGTGCAATATGAGCATATATGCATGGAACTGCAATGACAGCACTTGCTGTCAGAATTATTAAATACAAAATCTGCCAAGCCCATGTATAGTGTCCCGCATTTCTGCGGTGATTGTTTGCAGAAAATCTACTGCAAGTAATTCTACTACTTTAATATTAAATATATAGACATCATAACAGTCTATGATTGCTTGAGTACATTTTTAATCAAGATATGTTTTTTTAGCTTTCAGGACCCAGCAGTGTGGGTAGCTTTTATAGCAACTACCTCTCTGAGTGGAACAGACAGCAGCACAGTTAAGTCCACAATTAAGAACATCATCAAGCACCCTTCATATGACCCAGACACAGCTGATTATGATGTGGCTGTTTTGGAACTGGATTCCCCACTTAAGTTCAACAAGTACACTCAACCAGTCTGCCTCCCAGATCCAACTCATGTATTCCCAGTTGGCAAAAAATGTATTATCACTGGATGGGGCTACCTTAAGGAGGACAACTGTAAGTTTCTTTCATTTTTTTCCAATTTATTTTGGAAAATTATATTATTCTGCAGTTAAACATTGTTGTCATTAGTGCTCTTCATAGAAAAAAAGTAAACGATAATTAATTCAATTAAGCAATGGTTAATATTGAGCTCCGTGTTGGTTTTCATACGTTTTTCAATTGCAAGCCATGTAATATTTTTACTGCTTCACATTAAAAACAGTACTAGTAATAGTTACATATCTTAATACAGTGAAAAATGCAGTGATTTTGGTTTGATGGGAAATAATGACTGTTTTACTTTTTTTTTCAATTAAGTGGTGAAGCCTGAAGTTCTACAAAAGGCAACTGTTGCCATTATGGACCAATCCCTGTGCAATAGCCTCTACAGCAATGTGGTGACAGAAAGAATGCTGTGTGCTGGTTATTTGGAGGGAAAAATTGATTCCTGCCAGGTAAGACAAGACTAAATATGTTATTAAATATCATTAACCAGAAATTTGAATAGTTGTTTGACACTGATGACAAAAGAAAATGAAAGCAGTGGGAAGTAGTGTATACATGTAATAATGTGTTTTAATAATAGGAAGAAAGGAATCTTATTAAAAAAATTAAATATCATATGACTGAAGTGATACTGACAGTGCTATATACTGTATGTATACACATATGTGTATGTGTGTTCCAAGTTGTTGCTGCAGACTTTTCAATCTGTAAAACACAAGACCAAGGAAAAACTGAAGAACAAGTGAAGGTAAATGCCCTACAATGGTGGTCAAAATTATGAATCCATGTAGGAATCTATGGTTCTGTTTGAGATAAACAGGCACTATCCGACTCACTGAGATTCAATGCTTTCAAATAAAAAAATCATAGAGAACAAAATGTAACTGTTGCATTTGATATCCAATAAAATTAGAGAATTGGCCAATGGTCTAGATACTTTTGCAAGAAACTATGTATATATGTAGAGAAAGTGAATTTGACAATTGTGTGTGAGAAAACAAAGGCACGGGCACATATGTAAGAGTTGTGGAAAGTAAGTGTGGTGTACAGAAAGACAAAAAGCCTACTAAACTGTAGAGTAAGAAGCAATATACAAGAGGCAGTGTGTACAGTATGCCAGAGAATGCAAGAATAGGTGTTATCATATCATATTTTGTTTTGCATACTTTTCTTTCTCTTCAATCATTATAAGTGCAGCATTATATTTCTCAGCTATTTGTAAGAACTTCCAATTTTGAACCTGTAGTGTTTAACAGCAGCCCTTTTAGGAAATGTTTGTTCATGTTTATTACTATGCAGCAGAGGGGACATTAGAGGGCGCCCTCTATAGCAGGCCAGATACTATGCCTTAGGGATGATGCAGCCATTTGGAGCAGAGCTGGCAACTTTTCATCTTGTTTGTTATATGGCAATAAGCTTTGTTCTTATTGGTTCAGGAATGTGACTGACAGTATTGCTTCAGAGAATAGATATTTTATCTGTTTTGTGAAACTGAGCTTTCATTTTGTGGAAAGAATGAATCCTGTACTATAAAATCTTGCTTTCTGTCACAAATATCTATTTTGTCATTCAAATCTAGCTTGGCATGCACTAGTTAGTTACACTATTATATATTATGTCCAAGTTTTTTTTTACATAATGCATTCTGTAAGTAACTTTACACATAAGTGTGTCCATTACATGGAGGTTATACATTTGAGAGACAGATTGCTTGTTAAAATGTACAGAATGGAATTTGTGATATAATGACATCCTTTTGTGCACTAACCAGATTTTGTTCTCATTCTTTAATAGAAACAAGTCTTTTGTATATTTTTTATCTGTGTATGGTCACAAATACTTATATACCATGAGAGACATTATATTAATTCTGTGTAGTTTTGTATACAGAATGTATATGGGTCAAATGGCACCCCATACTGCTGTGCACTGGGTTGTGAATTCATCATACATAGGACATGCTCCAAAGACAGCTGAAAAATCTGTCATTATTACAGAAGATTACAGAAGATGAGGCCCATGAAAAACTCAGTCTAACAAAAATACAGTCCTACAAAGCATTATATGTAATAACCAACTACAGAAAATATTTTCCAGTATATATTCATGTTTCTACAAACTACACTTCTTGGTATGTGTTTACTTGTGATTTTTAGAATTAGCTAGTACAAAGAAACACAAATATTAAAACGGATGCATAAGAAAAGCTACTATAATCTTTTGCTTTTTCTTACAGGGTGATTCAGGTGGTCCGCTGGTGTGTGAGGAGCCTTCAGGAAAGTTTTTTTTGGCAGGAATAGTGAGCTGGGGTGTAGGCTGTGCAGAGGCCAGGAGGCCTGGAGTTTATGTGAGAGTAAGCAAGATCAGAAACTGGATTATGAATATCATTTCCTCATTTGTTGCTCTAGATTCACAAACAAGCTTAACCACTACTACCACCACCACCACCACCACTGGTGGAAAGAAAACAACTAACGCAAAATCCACCACTGCCCGACCATTCACCAAGCATTCAACTACCAGAGCCAAACCGGCGATCAGCACTTTACCATCTAAACCTACTCAAAAGCCTTTCAGCACTATCAAGCCTCAAGGTATAGTGGCCAGAAGGAAGTGAAGACCGATGGTCTAGATGAGGGATAGCTGGCTACAATTTCTGTGAGTTATAGTTAACCAATGGCTGATGTGCAACAGGTTGACTATCCCTTCTTTAAATGCTGAAAATCCTGCAGGTGTCCTGTGCTTGGCAGCAGTAACCTAATTCTTTGTACACTAACTTCTAAACACTGCTTTGCAATCTGTTAGCCAAGGGATAAGAGGTGAATGTTACCCACTGGCCACCAGCCATTTAAAGTTTATAGAAATCTTGCTAACTGGAAGACTGTTTCACTCATTAAGAGACAGGGTGCAATTGCATACACTGGAATGTAGTCTCAAACTGCTTGAAACTGTTTAATTCAAGAGAACCATTCTTTACACTGTGGATGTTAGCTTCATACAATAAGTTGTTTTCAGTTATCAAAGTATCTCTCATCAAAACAGTCATCACCAAACATTCTCATATAGTAAAACAATCTCAGAATTACCAGGCAATGTTACATAACAAAGTAACTTCAGCCAATAAAAACAGCCTTACATGCTGTAAAAAATCAGGTTTTTGATTAATTATAGTTTCATTACTGAAAGCTCATTAAATTGACTTTGTTTTTATATTAATCCTGTCTTTCTCAGGTGAGACCATTCTCTAACAGCTTACAGAGCTGTCTCTAGTCACTTTCTTTCTTTAGTCACTAGATCAGAATTGTTATATGGCTGACACTCACTGGAAAGTATTCTTGTTTTTATTTTTATTAACAAGCATTATTAAAGCACCATCATGTTCAACAGAATGTCACATCATATTACATATGTACATATAATAACCAACAAATACATGAGTTAATGAGAATATTGTTTATTACAATTTATTAAGGACCTAAATTCTTAATGCTTAGTCTTTTCTTTACTTAATTGATCTAGATTAAGACAAACAAACACCAGCTAATCCAGGTGCAAATTCAACCTCAAATAGGGTGGGTGGGGGAAATGAGTGCATTGGACAAACTGAATTAATTGAACTTGCCTTCTCTTGAACTTGCTGGAATACTGAGCCCCTTATGGGACCAAACAAAACAAGCTTTTCAATGTATATTTGATCATTGTCTGCACAAATGTGAAATAGACAGGGCAAAAAATATACTCCTTGTAAGATGGAAAACAGTTCAGACTCACCCCAGCTCCACTCACTGAATATCACTAACAGACTGCAGAGGATTCAGTGTGCCTACATTTATGCAGAACTCCTCATACTGCATTCATCCAAAGCAAAAAAAGATAAAATATACTATAAGGCACACTGCCGCATAAAGTAAAGACTACTATTTATTGAAACTTTAAAAAAACACAGATGGCTGCTGTGGAATGGACGCCTCCATTGGAGGCAACCATTCCACAAAAGCCACCTTTTTTAATGTTTCTGTAAACAGTAGTGTTTACTTTGAAGCAACGTGCCTTATAC
This sequence comes from Xenopus laevis, assembly GCF_017654675.1. NCBI lineage: Eukaryota > Metazoa > Chordata > Amphibia > Anura > Pipidae > Xenopus > Xenopus laevis. The sequence goes on from NC_054372.1 coordinate 82,810,156, forward strand.
TGTATTTTTTCTTTTTTGGCTTTGAAAAAATATACTCAGCCAAGTAGCTCTTCATTGGCCATTTATGTTATCTGATCTTTGGACATAATGTCAAATATTTGGATCAACCTGAGTTGACCTAATGCTTAGGTTGCCTGAAAATGTAGCCATATTTACGATAAAAACCATGCAATTATTTGCAGATTTAATGGTGTTTGTTATTTATTAAACATAAGATTCATTGATACTTTCTAGTGCAATCTGCACTTATTTAAAATGTATTCTATCCTACACATATACTTGCTTGAGTAAAGTCTTTATACGACATTGCTGGCAAACCTAATTCAGAGGAACAACTACATAAATATTTATACAACGGATTTTAATATTTAAATTTTCAAGTGGGTTATTTGTGTCATTGTGATGCAGGCCATTAATTAACATATAAGGACAAAAATTGAGCTTTCAGAAATAAACTGTTTATTTTACACAAACTTCAAAAAATAATATTTTTCCCACCTTTATGAATATTTCCCTAAATGCACAGTTTTTACAGAATGTTCATTTTGGATTACTCTTGTATTGTATATATTTGAAAAGACTTTTAATGTTGCACTACCTGATCCTTGGTTGTCTATCACTACTTTGTTAATAAAACTGAAAATATCTTGTTGGTATTCATACATGTGCTTTGCTTATTTAAAATTACAGGTATGGGGTCCATTATCCGGAAACCCATTATCCAGAAAGCTAAGAATTACAGAAACACCATCTCCCATAGGGGCAAATTCACTAAAGCGCGAAGCAGCTAACGCTAGCGCTAATTTGCCAGCGTGATGTCATTTCGTTACTTCGCCCATTTACTAACGGGTGCTGGTGTAAATTCGCTAGCGAAGTGGACCTACTCTACCACTACTTCGCACCCTTATGCCAGAGAAGTTGCTCTATGGCGAAGGGATGTAACTACGCTAATTTTACTGAACGTTACCTCTTGCGCCAGACTTGCCTTGCCACCTCAGACCAGGCGAAGTCCTTCCCCCCTACATTTCCTAACATATGGCACCTAAACTATACAGTGGGCACATGTATAGGGCAAAATAACAACTCTATTTTATTTTATGAAGCTTTCCCAGGCTTGTGTAGTGTAATGTATTTGTTGCTACATATATGTCCATTGTACTTTAACTTGGCACTGTATGCAAATTAGGCATCGCTAGTGTAATTTAGCTTTGCTTGACTAATTAACGCTAGTGCAACTTCCCTACCTTTCTTCTCCCTGAGCGCAACTTCGGATTTTAGTGAATTAGCTGCACCCTGGTGAAAATTCACCTGGCGAAGTGTCACTAGCGTATTTTCGGCGCTTAGTGAATTAGCCCCAATGACTCCATTATAATCACTTAATCCAAATTTATAAAAATGTATTCCTTTTTCTTTGTAATACTAAAATAGTACTTTGTACTTGACCCAAAGAGATATAATTAATCGTTATTGGAAGCAACCAGCTTATTGGATTTATATAATGTTTACATGATTTTGTAGCAGACAAGGTATGAAAGATTCGTTATAAAGAAAACCCCAGGTCCCCAGCATTCTGGATAACAGGTTCCATACCTGTATAAAATTTCATAGAGTTGTATATAACACCAAAAATGATTTTTGTCTTGTAACAGTATAGGGGTCTGTTTAGTAGACTGCAGTATAATGTGTGCTAAAGTACTGCAACACATAGTTGCTATGTTGTAGCACCTATAGGATTATTAAATAAAGTTTTAGCAGCTTCTCTGTGTAATACCAGTATTTATTGCAGGTTTTGGAATTTCCTGCACAAGCTTTAATACATCCAAATTAAACTAAGCAGGGGCTTGTGTTTTTAATCAGCCACTTCCACACAAAAAAAAAGGGAATAATTATTTTTACCCAACTGTTTTTTTTGTGGGGTAGGAAGTAATACAGATTTACCATGGGTTTCCATAGTACACTCAACCTCTACCTAAAGCCTGGTAAGTTTAATTAAATATCTTTAAAAAAGTAGTGAGCCCTAACTCTTACCTCATCCCCTGGTACTTGGTTTTTGGGAGAATAGAATGAACGGTTGTCTCCCTATCTGTATTAATGATTAAAACCCATTCTAGTTGGAATTGTGATAAAAGAAAATCTAAATTTATTCTGCTATCTCTATATTTGGAATAGCTTCAAATACAGTATAAAATGCTTCCATTATTCTATATGACAGCCTTTGTGATTCCTACCTATGACTCCGTTCTTCTAAACTAGCTAAATAAATGCTCCCATCCTTACCTGGGACCCCAATAACTCTAAACAGATGGGGCAGAGGTCCTGCACTAACCTAATAAAAAAGGTAATCTGCAAACCTTACAGCTAAGGAATTACCCTGTGACTGCAAGGTTTAGGTGCCTTTTTTTATTATGGGTTGGCAGTTAGAACCAACCTCAGTTTATCGCCTTTCCCCTCGTATTGTGTGACTGTGACTTAAAGTGATACTGACATAAAAAACTACTTTTTAAAATATGAATGTACAATAAAAGTTACCGGTCATGTTGATCGTTTTTTGCTGAGAGGTTTGTTTTTGTAAGCAATTGTTAGTTGAAGTTTCTAAACCTGACTGTTTTGCCAACCTGACTGTCCCATCTCAGCCTGTCAGTTAGAGATTCTAATGCTAACTGACTCCTGCTGCACAAATATGGCAGCCCCTCATACAGGAACATGGGGCATAAAAGCATTGTGCAAATACTTTATGGCAAAGTTATAAGTTGCTTTCAAAGGCAACATTATGATAGATGTAAAAAAGAGTTTAATTTCTGGTGTCAGTATCTCTTTAAGAATCCCTAATACATTAAGTAGGAGTTTGGCACAAGTATTAAGTACAGAAATGGACATCAAGGGCATGGACTGTGGGTAAGTGTTTAGCAACAATGTTTAACATTCACCACCTGAGATGGATGACTTTAAAATTAATTGAAGCATGTGGCTTTTATGTTGTCTGGGCTATATAGTCTAACCTGTCTATACTTTATATATTACTATAAATCATTTTTGTCTTGTTGTCTGCTTAACTAGCTTATGTGGTGGCTGATATATTGCACTTTAATAAACAAACCCCAAAAGATAAATATAAAGTAATGTTATGTTGTAAAAGGAGACAGTGATGGTAGGGACATTATGGAGTTCACTGCTTTAAGAGGAGCCCTCAGATTGTTTTGTCAAGCAGTAGCCATTGTAGCAGCTATATAGGGTTAATACATTTGAATATGGAAAAGGATGTGTTGAGTTGTTAAATGTAATATTAATCAGTATTATTCAACTTCATTTGGTGTTAAAACTTCAATCTCTCTTATTTTTTGGTGTTGTTTTTATTTTGCAGAATGTGGCAGCCGTCCTGGCCTTACAAAACCAAATAAAATAGTTGGGGGACTAGATGCTGTCAGAGGAGAGATTCCATGGCAAGCAAGCTTAAAAGAGGGCTCACGGCATTTCTGTGGGGCCACAATAATTGGGGATCGGTGGCTGGTGTCTGCTGCTCACTGCTTTAACCAGTGAGTAACTTTTCTTCTGTCTACCTTAAGCTGTCCACAAACAGAAGCTGATCTTTTAGAGCAGTACTGTCCAACTTTTGTGATACAGAGGGCCGGAATTTTTCTGGACTAGGTGGTAGAAGGCTGATAATGGAAGCCAGTGTTGACCACTCCCTGTATTTAAACCACACCCACTTTAAACCACAATTACTTTTAAGACCATGTCCACATTAATGGTGGTAGCACACCAAAAAAACAAATGATTGGTGCTCAATGTCAGGGTCGGACTGGTCTGGCGGGACAAGGGGAAAAAACCTGTTGAGCCCCAGCCCTCGTGGTCCCCGCTGACCCAGACCCTGGCGATCCTGACCTCCCCTCCCCCTGCCCGATCACGTAAGGTCATGCTTTATCTCCAGCAACCAGTAACTAGAGATGCGCTCTCCTCTATTCTGGACACTCTGCAGCTTTTGAACCAAGGGATTCTGACTGGCATTAGATACATGTAAGCAGGTATGCGCTGGCAGGGGGTGAGAGGGGCAGAGGGAGCACACCGACTGGGGCAGCAGGGGCCCTGCCATTTGGGGGTAGCAGCGGGGGACTCTGCTGCTGGGGGGGCAGGGCCCTGATGTTTAAGCCCCGGTGAGCCCTGATCCCACAAGTCCGACCCTGCTGATTGTAAGGATGTAAAACAAGTTTATTAAGTCATTTTAAATCCATATGCCTCATCCTTCCCTGTGGGTAAGAGTAGGGTAGTAGAATAGGGCAGCAGTGGGCAGGCAGAGTATGGCACACACAGAGAGCATATGGCAGGCAGAGTATGGCGCACACACAGAGAGCATAGGCAGAACAGGCAGAGCACAGCACACACAGGGAGTATAGGGCAGGCAGAGCACGGCACACACAGGGAGCATAGGGCAGGCAGAGCATGGCACACATAGGGAGCATAGGGCAGGCAGAGTATGGCATACACAGGTAGCATAGCATGGCACACACAGGCAGAATATGAAACACTCAGAGAGCATAGGGCAGGCAAAGTATGGAACACAAGGAGCATAGGGCAAGCAGACAGGGGAGATTTGGGCCCATAAAATGCCCTGATGCCCCCCTCCCCACCGCTCTTACCATCTAAAGCACAAGTGTGCTCTCATGCACTAGAAAAGCTGAATTTACGGTTTAAAAATGTAACTCTTACATTTACCAGGAGTAGCTTTCTGCTGCCCCTGGTAATTTGCGGGGAAATACCGTCTGAGGCAAGGTTTTCACAGAGAGTAGAGTAGAGAGGAAGAGTAGGCCACACAATGAGAGAGCATAGGGAAGGCATAATAAAGCAAGAGACAGGGAAACCTATCAGGACTCTAGAATGTACAGTTCGCACTGTGCTACATGCAGTGATACAGTGCTAGTGCCTCTCCAACAGTTTATCTGAGGTGTGAACAATGTGGGAACTTTCAGTCTCTGTCTGAGGTGTAAACAGTATATGGTTTTACAGGTGTGAATAGTGCAGGGCTTTAGGGGTGTGGACAATAGAGGTGTCACAGGTGTGAACAATGCAGGGGGGGATTACAGATGTAAGCAATGCAGGAGTTTTGAGGTGTATACATTTTCAGGGGCCAGTTAATCTCAGTACTGATACCTTTTAAAGTTTACACAAGGTAAGCAGGCACAACAAGCAGACTTTTCTGGGGAGTGGCACACAAGGGTGGCTGAGGGCCACAAGTTGGACAGCACTGTTTTAGAGAAATCTGTATTTTTATAAAAAAGCAAAAATTCACTTTTTTAATTTAATTTCCCATCTAGTCCTGTGTATTTTCCTAATCTGGACAGAATAAGTGTCTGCCTTTTATGTCTTCATTCTTTTTGCTACTAGCTTGTAATTTAAGTGATTGAGAAATTATTCAACACTTATGTATCTCCAGAACTAAAGTAGACCAAGTCACAGCTCACATGGGATCCACATCACTAAGTGGCGCTGACACGATAGCTGTGAAAATCAGTTTGAAGAGGGTAATCCAGCATCCTCACTTCAATCCATTGACCTTGGACTTCGATGTGGCTGTGCTGGAATTGGCTAACTCATTAACCTTCAATAAGTATGTTCAGCCTGTTTGCCTTCCCTCTGCCCTGCAGAAGTTTCCAGCTGGTTGGAAGTGCATGATATCTGGATGGGGAAACATAAAAGAAGGCAATGGTAGGAATACCATGTATATGGGACAAGATCTGCACACATTTAAATCAACAAAAATAATTTTTCATTGTTGTGTTGTTGTGGCCGAATTGCCAAAACAGAAATTGCATATGTTTTATGATTCTGCATAAAAACATCTGGTTTTGTTCTAATGGTTTTGTTAAAATCATTAGAACAATGTGAATTCCATTTGTACACAATAGGCTAAATGTAATACATTTTAAAGAGACACTGTTATTACATTACTGTTCTAAGCATAATTTTGAATGTGACTGCTCCATTAAAAACACACTTTTCATAATACTTTGAGATACTGTAAAATAGTTTCTACGGTTTTTACAACTGCAGTCCTGTCTTATCTTTTCATGGGATTATACATTAAGTATCTATGTAATGTTGTGTAATGAGTAACAAAACAGTAACTGAACAATTGCTACCATATGTACTGTAAGTAACACCAGGTCAGAAGGGCCCCATGCCACCCATGGGCAGACAAAGGGTATCAATTTTCATCTAGCACCTCATATCAGTGAAGCATTTTGTACAGTGTGTAACTGGCAAAAATGTGTGCTCTGCCACTAAACCCTGACAGGAAAGCTGCTGACAACTGTAACATATTTTTTGTCCAGAATAATGGCCCCCAATTACCACAAGTTTCTGAATGGAAAGCTGTGAGGCATTATTTATATGAAAAAACATTGGAGCAACAACAGTGGTTGTAATTTCTTGTTCCAAGCTCTTGAATCCTCTTAATATGTATATTATGTATATGGCTACCATATACAAAAATCGTTATACAACAAAACTGTTTTTGAACAAAACACAAAACTCCTTAGTGAGTATGTGGATATCCTGGTCAAGTAGATGGCTGATGAAACTCTGTGCCATGCATGATAAGCCATAATGGAAAACCAGAATACACGATCTTATGTGGACTATGGACAGGGTCATAGATTGACTTTGACCCCAGTGTATCTATATATATTAATTTTGCCAACATGCTAATCATTTGTTTTCTTGCTCAGTGTCTAAACCTGAGATCCTACAGAAGGCCTCGGTAGGGATAATTGACCAGAAAATATGCAGTGTCCTTTACAACTTTTCCATTACAGAGAGGATGATTTGTGCTGGGTTTCTGGATGGAAAAGTGGATTCTTGTCAGGTGAGAGATAATCAAATGCAGGGAGAATGCTGAATGCTGGGGTCATGATTGATATTGTAATTGCAGGAGCACTAGAGCTCCTTCCCATTAAGGAGCTCAAAGAATGCTGAATATATGGGTAATTTTATGTAATTTTCTTTCTTATGATTTCTGATTTCATGTTTTTCTTTTTAAAGGGAGACTCTGGAGGTCCTTTGGCATGTGAGGAAAGTCCAGGCATATTCTTTTTGGCTGGTATTGTAAGCTGGGGCATTGGATGTGCTCAGGCAAAGAAACCTGGAGTCTACAGCCGAGTCACTAAACTTAAGGACTGGATTTTGGACACAGTAGCTCCTGTCTTGAGGACAACAGACAGTGGAATGAACCTTCCTAGATCATCTTCCCTACCTATTACTGCAACAAGATTATCTACTTTTCAGCCAGCAACCTCCACTGGTCGCAGAACAACTTTATCAAGGCACACTATGTCTCAAACTAAAAGCACAAGGAGCACACCCAAGTCCACCACAAAATATACTAGCAAAAAAACAACAATTGCCAAAACCAGCCCAACAGCATTACGAATTACAGAACCTGTCAGAGCTACACAAAGACCAGGTAAGGCAATATCATTTCCTAGTTTAGTCTTGCTTATATATAAGGATAATGAAAATATAACCAAACACTCCAGTGTATGTGATGGTAATATACCATGGAAATGTATAGTTAAAATTTGCCAAGCATTGTTTATAGCTTCTTCTCAAGAAATCAGAAATTATTTCGACACAAATTTTGCATTTTTACTTAAAAAAATAGTAAAGAAGGAAGGGTGAAAGCAGAAAGGATAAATAGATTAGATCCTAATACCCGATCAAGGTACAAAATCTCTCAATTAACAATTATGTAATGTGTCTCTATATAAATAAACCAAATCCCATATGGGTAAGGGAAGTACATTTTTAAATAAAGGGTCATGGTATTTCAGTAACTTTCTGTAACATAAACATTAAGCCTCCTATAAGATCCACTCTTTTGGTGAGGTTGTTTCCCCCAAAATGCTCACCAAAGGCAGAGCAATATTGGGCTAATCCGAACATTGGGCCCTGTGGCCAAATGACCAGATAACATTGAGGTGCTGACGGGCCGAGGACTGCATCAACTAACTGATGCGGCCCTCTGTCAAAGTGGAAAATCAAATCTGCCTGTTCGATATCTGGACGATTGTTGGCCACTTTCACATTTTAACTTCCTGTCACTTTCTGGTGACAGGAAGTACAAATTAATTAACAGAAAATACAGAAAAATACAGTATTACTTATAATAGTAAAAATATGGAAAATATTATTTGTTCAAATAAAGAAAGAATAGGCAGAATCAATTTTGAGAAAAAGTGCTAGATATTATGTTCATTTTACATAGGTTTATACTGCAGAATTTATAAAGGGAAACCCACCAGCTATTAAAGGGCCTGTGTAAAGTTCTGTGATGCTATATAGTTCATTTGGTGCTGTATACACACAGTAACATACTGTGGGATTTTACAAGCCAGTTTATGAATATTTGAAAATGAAAGTTCCCCTTAAATACACCCATAATAATTCTATACAAATTTCCCTCTGGTGAACTGTAGTAAACTTGTTTTTAACATTTGATATTATAATATAATATTCCCCATAATGATATTTATTTTAACTTAATTCTTCAATAAACTGATTGTGTTTCATAGTGCCATGCTCTGCCTCCACCTATAAATGCTCCAATAGAGTCTGCATTAGCAAACCCAATCCTGAGTGTGATGGAATCCAAGACTGCAATAATGGATCTGATGAGCAAAACTGTGGTGAGTAACTTTGCCTTGTAGAAGCAGATATCTCAGAATATTAGTGACATATATATATATATATATATATATATATATATATATATATATATATATATATATATATATATATATATATATATATATATATATATATATATATATATGTAGGGACCCCTACTGGGTAATCTGCCCTGCAGCTTTAAGGCCCCCACCTTTTTTCTTAGAGTGATCTGCCAGGAGAGAATGACACTCCCCTGCTACACTGCTATATAGTGTGTGTAGGGAGTGGCCACTTCCTCTTTGGCCTGTGGATGGTGATCCAGCTGGGTGTGCTCAGGGGAGCCTGGGCACAGATAGGCCCAGAAAGGCCCATGTGCTTTGGAAGAAGAAGTCGGGGACCAGGTAACCCCGTGAATGAGGAATAGTTGCACCTAGGGCAGACTTGTTATAGTCTCTCTAGGAGAGAAAGGCAGAGAAGTGAGAGAGAAAGAGCAGCTAAAGCTCCAACAAGGATTTGCAGTAAGGGAGTAGCTTCCCAGAGGCTTTATGTGTTGCCTCCAGTCAGGGACCTCAGTGAAGAGGGACTGTAGGGTAGAAGCTGCTTTCCTGACAACTTCCAGGAGGGAATGTGTGTGAATACTGCAAATGCCTAATGGTGACCTTTCCTCTGTGAGAAATGCCTAATGCCTGCAGCTCTGTGTGAGAAATGTGCTATTGCCTCAGCTCCTGTGTGAGTACTAAACCTGTGGTCACTTGCCTTGTGCATAGTTAAATAAACCGTTTTCTGTTTTATTGCAAGAACCTCCTGGCGCCCATCTTTTGTTGTATGCACAGTAGCCTGGGGGGATGTAGTTGCACTACACCATAGAGGGAACACTTCCACATGGCGAAGGCCCTGACCCTGTTGTGTGAAGTCGCGTGTAACCCATGCTTCTACTGCTAGCTGGACAGTTTAACTATTTGTGTGCTATGCAGCCCAAATAGGTGTTACATTTGGCTGCCCAACGTGGGGCTCGATTCCCTAAAACCAGGCTGTGCATTGTTTTGTTCGAATCGTACGAATGGATGTACGAATTTGTCGGAGTGTACGAATGGATCGTACGAATTTTTCGAAGTGGATAAACGGAACGTACGAATTCTTCGAATCGTATGGATTTCCTTCGAAGTATTTGGCCGTGGGTTCGGGCTTGGAGGTTCGCCCCGAATTTCACGAAGGCCTGCGGATGTCAGTTGGATGGGAGGAAGATGGATGTCCCGGATGGAGCCATTTCCTGCTCATGTGTGATCCCGGATCATGGATCTGGAAGAGGAGAACCTGGAGGATGGATTCTTCTGATGTTTGCTACAGCTCTTCTATGGACTCCTGCAGAGTGAGATGCCTAGAGTGCTGCTTGCTTGTTTTTTGTGGCTGGAAGGACTGCTGGACTAAGTGGGTTCTAATTCAGGACTATTGATCCCCACCACCATTTCTTCTGCCTTCACCTACTCGCTGAGTAGTGTTTCTGCACCCAAGGACTGGCCTGTGTGGACCCTTGGGAGGGGAGAAGTATTTTTGCTGATGTGTAATAAAGTTGACCAACTGCAATGTTTATTATGCAATTGAAAATGTTTGATACAGTATTGTGCATGCTGTGTTTCCTTTACAGTGACCATTGTTACCAGGTATGCCTTAGGAGAGGATACCAGAAGTGGATGTGATGGTACTGTAAGTTGATATATGTTGGGGATGTTTAAACCATTGTCGGGACGAAATGGGTTTTTCCCCCGGGTGTATGTAGGGACCCCTACTGGGTAATCTGCCCTGCAGCTTTAAGGCCCCCACCTTTTTTCTTAGAGTGATCTGCCAGGAGAGAATGACACTCCCCTGCTACACTGCTATATAGTGTGTGTAGGGAGTGGCCACTTCCTCTTTGGCCTGTGGATGGTGATCCAGCTGGGTGTGCTCAGGGGAGCCTGGGCACAGATAGGCCCAGAAAGGCCCATGTGCTTTGGAAGAAGAAGTCGGGGACCAGGTAACCCCGTGAATGAGGAATAGTTGCACTAGGGCAGACTTGTTATAGTCTCTCTAGGAGAGAAAGGCAGAGAAGTGAGAGAGAAAGAGCAGCTAAAGCTCCAACAAGGATTTGCAGTAAGGGAGTAGCTTCCCAGAGGCTTTATGTGTTGCCTCCAGTCAGGGACCTCAGTGAAGAGGGACTGTAGGGTAGAAGCTGCTTTCCTGACAACTTCCAGGAGGGAATGTGTGTGAATACTGCAAATGCCTAATGGTGACCTTTCCTCTGTGAGAAATGCCTAATGCCTGCAGCTCTGTGTGAGAAATGTGCTATTGCCTCAGCTCCTGTGTGAGTACTAAACCTGTGGTCACTTGCCTTGTGCATAGTTAAATAAACCGTTTTCTGTTTTATTGCAAGAACCTCCTGGCGCCCATCTTTTGTTGTATGCACAGTAGCCTGGGGGGATGTAGTTGCACTACACCATAGAGGGAACACTTCCACATGGCGAAGGCCCTGACCCTGTTGTGTGAAGTCGCGTGTAACCCATGCTTCTACTGCTAGCTGGACAGTTTAACTATTTGTGTGCTATGCAGCCCAAATAGGTGTTACATTTGGCTGCCCAACGTGGGGCTCGATTCCCTAAAACCAGGCTGTGCATTGTTTTGTTCGAATCGTACGAATGGATGTACGAATTTGTCGGAGTGTACGAATGGATCGTACGAATTTTTCGAAGTGGATAAACGGAACGTACGAATTCTTCGAATCGTATGGATTTCCTTCGAAGTATTTGGCCGTGGGTTCGGGCTTGGAGGTTCGCCCCGAATTTCACGAAGGCCTGCGGATGTCAGTTGGATGGGAGGAAGATGGATGTCCCGGATGGAGCCATTTCCTGCTCATGTGTGATCCCGGATCATGGATCTGGAAGAGGAGAACCTGGAGGATGGATTCTTCTGATGTTTGCTACAGCTCTTCTATGGACTCCTGCAGAGTGAGATGCCTAGAGTGCTGCTTGCTTGTTTTTTGTGGCTGGAAGGACTGCTGGACTAAGTGGGTTCTAATTCAGGACTATTGATCCCCACCACCATTTCTTCTGCCTTCACCTACTCGCTGAGTAGTGTTTCTGCACCCAAGGACTGGCCTGTGTGGACCCTTGGGAGGGGGAGAAGTATTTTTGCTGATGTGTAATAAAGTTGACCAACTGCAATGTTTATTATGCAATTGAAAATGTTTGATACAGTATTGTGCATGCTGTGTTTCCTTTACAGTGACCATTGTTACCAGGTATGCCTTAGGAGAGGATACCAGAAGTGGATGTGATGGTACTGTAAGTTGATATATGTTGGGGATGTTTAAACCATTGTCGGGACGAAATGGGTTTTTCCCCCGGGTGTATGTAGGGACCCCTACTGGGTAATCTGCCCTGCAGCTTTAAGGCCCCCACCTTTTTTCTTAGAGTGATCTGCCAGGAGAGAATGACACTCCCCTGCTACACTGCTATATAGTGTGTGTAGGGAGTGGCCACTTCCTCTTTGGCCTGTGGATGGTGATCCAGCTGGGTGTGCTCAGGGGAGCCTGGGCACAGATAGGCCCAGAAAGGCCCATGTGCTTTGGAAGAAGAAGTCGGGGACCAGGTAACCCCGTGAATGAGGAATAGTTGCACTAGGGCAGACTTGTTATAGTCTCTCTAGGAGAGAAAGGCAGAGAAGTGAGAGAGAAAGAGCAGCTGAAGCTCCAACAAGGATTTGCAGTAAGGGAGTAGCTTCCCAGAGGCTTTATGTGTTGCCTCCAGTCAAGGACCTCAGTGAAGAGGGACTGTAGGGTAGAAGCTGCTTTCCTGACAACTTCCAGGAGGGAATGTGTGTGAATACTGCAAATGCCTAATGGAGACCTTTCCTCTGTGAGAAATGCCTAATGCCTGCAGCTCTGTGTGAGAAATGTGCTATTGCCTCAGCTCCTGTGTGAGTACTAAACCTGTGGTCACTTGCCTTGTGCATAGTTAAATAAACCGTTTTCTGTTTTATTGCAAGAACCTCCTGGCGCCCATCTTTTGTTGTATGCACAGTAGCCTGGGGGGATGTAGTTGCACTACACCATAGAGGGAACACTTCCACATGGCGAAGGCCCTGACCCTGTTGTGTGAAGTCGCGTGTAACCCATGCTTCTACTGCTAGCTGGACAGTTTAACTATTTGTGTGCTATGCAGCCCAAATAGGTGTTACATATATATATATATATATATATATATATATATATATATATATATATATATATATATATATATATATATATATATATATATATATATATATAGTGACTGGTGCTTTGTTATTTTATTCATAACTTCATGTTGGCATTGTAAATACTTTTGCTATTTTCGATGATGATGTTAAATAGTGAAAACTATTAAGGGGATCCACTCCCCTCCCTAAAATTAATGTAAACATACTAAGGCTACTTCCCTTAGCACTTCTCATATGTTTGCATTTTTAGACTTCAAATACCAAGCTGTCGGTTTAACTTGGAGTCAGCAACCCTAGGGTTAACTGAATCCAGAAAGAGTATAAACAGTGCATATATGGTTAGAATTGCTGAAACTTTTGACCTTTAAGGACAGCTGTTGAGCTGAAGCCTGCCTAGTAGTATAAGGGCAGTGGCCAACGGGCAGATTTGTCACCTGCAATTATTTATGTACAGTAAATCTGCAAGCAGAAAAACTCCTGAAAATGCCTCTACATTAGAAATAACTGAAATTGCTGGTGGTAAAATAAACATATCACAAAGTCATCCGAAGTTTCCTCCTGAGGAAACTTCGGACAACTTCGAAAGAACAAAACAATGAGTTGGTTTCACTGCCTGTGATTTCAATTATTTCTAATGGAGAGATATTTTTGGGAGATTTGTTGCCCGCAATTGTGTATTTTTATCGCGTTCGAAAAATCTCCACATCAGCCACTGTCATTAAACTGTCTAAAACTGCTAATATCTCTAAAAATAGAAAATATCTGTTAATATAATACAATATTTTTTTCTTACCCTGAGTAAGTTTATATCAATAAATTATTTGGAGTTTAAATTCCCTTAAAGATGGAATCCTATTTCTTCTAACATGAATTTATGCCCTTGTTACTGCTGGAATTACTTCCTGATGAATAGTACATCAGAGAGTTTATTTCTATTTTCCAGACAAAGAATTCACAGCCCATACCACAATTATTCTGTACAGTGTTCAGTGCAATGGAAGGTAGCCATGCACCTTTGTGGCCATTCACATGGTATCCATTCATTCAGCCCACAGCACGAAGAAGTATATCATATATAACTTTAAAAATTCAATGGAGGCTGAAACAGTGTGGATTTGAAGAAGCAGTCGAATGAAACTCATGTATCAAACATGTATCCCTTCATCACGCTTATTTTATCAGTGTTTACTTGGATGTTTAAACAGTTATGATGCATGAGCTAAGCCTTATTCCCAGCTCTGACAGCATTGATTCAGATGCTTCATATTAATGACAATGAAAAGGCCACACACAGTCCACAAAAACATGCCAGAGTACAGTGACATAACTAGATGTTACTGAACCCCACAGCAAACAAAATTTAGGGCACTAAAACATTGGTATGTCGACCTATTCTTCCAAGATATATTGAAATTGCTCTGTAATGTGGATCTCACTGGGCCCTCTATATTCCTGGCCTCAGTAACCTGCTGGAGCATATCAGTGTAATATTAATAGTGTGTATATATATATATATATATATATATATATATATATATATATATATATATATATATATATATATATTTGCAAGAAGAGCGACACTCACAGGATTTTCTTTGCAGGCAAAAATGTGTTTATTCCACTCAACGTTTCGATCCCCCACAGGGATCTCTGTCAGAAGATTACAAACAAACAACCAGAGACCCATTCCCATCCCAGAATTTAAACCCACTGGCCGTTTTTTGGCGCCCAAATCTGTTGCTAAGCAACCACCATACACTGTGACAATGTGTGGGGATCAGCATTACAAAGTGTGGGAAGAGGGAAAGAAGTGTAGAACATTGAGTGTGCTATTTAGTGTAGCAGTGCAAGGTAGCAATAGCAGGAAAAGGCTTAAGAAAGAAAGCAAGTAAGGTAATTGCCTCCATGTCAGAATAAAGCTATTATCCCGGATCTGAGCGACAAGCCAATCAAAATCGCTACAGTATCTGCAATGTCCAATCGGAGGACAGTCTAGAGGTGGGTGTGCGCCAGTCTACTAGCAAGTAAGGGTTACCAGGGTTAGGGTTACCGGGGCAACCAGATAACGCTGTCGCAGGCTGACTTGACAGGTAAATCCATGTCAGCTTAGAGCGTTTGATCAGCGCATAGTCAGTGCGTAGCACTCAGATCTCCCATCTTCTGGGGCTGCCACAGCAGAGTCGGCGGGGGCCTTATAAATGCCATGTTTGTGGCTAGTAGGTAACTGCTGTGCTCACATAAGCACTTCATCTGGTTGCCCCGGTAACCCTTACTTGCTAGTAGACTGGCATACAGAAGTTCCAGAGCGCTGTGAGTGTCGCTCTTCTTGCAAATATCTATTACCTTTTTGCACCTTTGGACTTGGTGTGTATGTATATATATATATATATATATATATATATATATATATATATATATTGTTTTGGTTTTTTTTATTAAATAAGCTTTTTTTTCTCTTTATTTCTCTATATCTATCCTTTTCTTTTAGATTGTGGCTTTGCGCCTGTACTACCGTATAACAAGATAGTGGGAGGAAGTGGTTCTGTACGGGGAGAATGGCCTTGGCAAGTCAGCCTTTGGCTGCGGAGAAAGGAGCATAAGTGTGGAGCAGTTCTGATTTCTGATCGTTGGCTGCTTTCTGCTGCTCACTGCTTTGACATGTAAGAACAGAAAAGAATATTATGGTTGAAATAGAAGGGAAGTGGGGAAAAAATATTAAGACAAATTACTTGAAATGTATATGAAAAATGAAATGTTTGTATGTTAATAATATAATAAGGCATTGCTTCTTTCTGTTGTGGTTTAGTTACTGCAACAGGAAAACCCCTAAAGTCTGCTTAGAGAGATTTCATTATTTATATATATATAGTGTTTCTGATAACCTCTTTCCACAACCACAGTTACAGTGACCCAAAGTTATGGGCAGCATATCTGGGTACTCCCTTTCTAAACGGAGTGGAGGGAAGAGTAGAAAAGATCTTCCGCATTCACAAGCATCCATTCTACAATGTCTACACACTGGATAATGATGTTGCCCTTCTGGAATTACCTTCACCTGTCACCTACACAAACCTTATTAGGCCTATATGCCTTCCAGATATCAGCCATATCTTTCCAGAAGGAACTAGATGTTTCATCACAGGCTGGGGCTCTACCAAGGAAGGAGGTAAGCAAGAGAAGCAACCAGAGGCTAGCCATTCAAAGGAAACAGAAAGCTTTGTTTCCATTCAGTTGTTTTCAGATTGTTCACCAGAAACTTTATCCAGAAGCTTTTCCCTATTGTTTTCCATTTTTAGGTTTTTTTTACCATTTTTCCAGAATCTAATTTGAATTAAAGTTTAATGTTTCTGTCTCTGGTGTTTCAGGTGCAGATTCTGAACTGTTACAATTTGCTATATTAGTTGATATATTTTTCAAAAGCATCTATGGAGTATTAGCAACTATTATATCAATTATAACAGCTGCCTTTAATGAAACGTATCAACTAATATTGCATTTGGAAGAGTTTGCACCTCAAACTGCATTAGAATTACATAAGAATGTGAAAAATGTAACTTTAAGCATCAATATTAGAAAAACAGTGACAAATACAAAATAGCAAGTGATTGAATAAAGTCTTTATTTCTGGTGAACTAAAAGTGAAAAAAGTGTTGGAAGGTGAGCAATCCCTTTAAATTCAGTGCTACTGAAATGATTCATAACTTAAATGAAGTCAGTAAGATTTATATAGATAGAAAGAGAAAAAAGTACCCCGCTTAATCGCTCAAATAACAGTAGTCACAAGATGACAAGATGGGCCAACTTGTGGCCTTATTCAATTACCTTAAAAGCTCAAGTATAAATATAAAGTGCAGTGCTATTTTTATATTAAATTCATTAAAAAACAACTATTTAGAGTTGATCAGTAATAACTTAAATAAAGTACAGTGCAATATTGACCATTAAGTGATTCAATTTTGAGGTCAAAAAATTGATACTTATACCCCGGCTTCAGCAGTTTATAAGCCACTAATTACCTTTAGCTAATGATTGTGAATTTTATGAATAGCAACGTTGCTTGAGAATTAAATTAATAAATAATAAATTGCTTGATAGTGCAAAAAAAATTAATTAGAAGGTAATAAGTTGAATTAATTAGAGTGATCACAATTAATAGGATAAAAAAATGTTTCTAATAAATGCTCAGTTCATGAAAACAAGAGAGAAATTGGAAAAGAAGAGGAGGTGGAGTTGTCCCAAATCTGCTGCCTATTGTTTTTCTATCTCTGGGACACCACAAAGACGGAGAAGGCAGAGCAACCGGGACTGGTGGTCTCAAATTTAACTAAGCCCTATTGCTGTTGAAGGCTATTGTATCCTAAAAAACCACAAATCCACGGCCTCCTTGGAAATTAGATATGCAGTAAGAGAGATATAGATATGAACTGAGCAGTTCCCATCACCCCTCCTATTTGACCGATAATTAAAGTAATTAAAATTGATTTTTAAAAAACTAAAAGATCTGTAAACACAGTTTCTGTGTTTACAGATCTTTTAGTTTTTTAAAAATCAATTTTAACACAGTTTCTGTGTTTACATATCTTTTAGTTTTTTAAAAATCTATTTTAATTACTTAAATTATCCGTCAACTAGGAGGGGTGGTGGGAACTGCTCAGTTCGTATCTATAGCTCTCTTACTGCATATCTAATTTCCCAGGAGGCCGTGGATTTGTGTTTTTTTAGGATACAATAGCCTTCAACAGCAATAGGGCTTAGTTAAATTTGAGACCACCAGTCCCGGTTGCTCTGCCTTCTCTGTCTTTGTGGTGTCCCAGGGATAGAAAAACAATAGGCAGCAGATTTGGGACAACTCCACCTCCTCTTCTTTTCCAATTTCTCTCTTGTTTTCATGAACTGAGCATTTATTGGAAAACATTTTTTATCCTATTAATTGTGGTCACTCTAATTAATTCAACTTATTACCTTATAATTAATTTTTTCTGCACTATCAAGCACTTTATAAATTATTAATTTAATTCTCAAGCAACGTTGCTATTTATAAAATTCACAATCATTAGCTAAGGGTAATTTGTGGCTTATAAACTGCTGAAGCCAGGGTATAAGTATCAATTTTTTGACCTCAAAATTTAATCACTTAATGGTCAATATTGCACTGCACTTTATTTAAGTTATTACTGATCAACTCTAAATAGTTGTTTTTTAAAGAATTTAATATAAAAATAGCACTGCACTTTACATTTATACTTGAGCTTTTAAGGTAATTGAATAAGGCCACAAGTTGGCCCATCTTGTCATCTTGTGACTACTGTTATTTGAGTGATTAAGCGGGGTACTTTTTTCTCTTTCTATCTAAATAAATCTTACTGAATTAATCTGTTCCAGGTCAGACCTCTGCATTAATACAAGGATAAGAATTGTTTTATTATACAAGGGAATCACTGGTGTGTTTGAATTTTTAAATGAAGTCAGATAATGAAATAGATTTGTTGTTGATATTCCTCTAATGCGACTAAGAACTGTATCAACTAATGTAGTAAATTGTAATGGTTTAGAAAATCTGTATGTGGTTTACTGAGCTGCTTGACTGAAACACCAAATTTAAAGGTCACATCAAAATAGTACTACTTAAAGAAAACCCCCCACATGAACACTATGCACAGTGGCACAATAGTTAGTAATATAAGATATAAGCATTGCGCCACTGCATATGAGGGTGCTAAATGAAAGCAGTTTTCATGGTTTCCCCCTCTATGTGCCTTTCCTCTGGTAACGCTAGATATTTCCCGTACTACAAAAAAATTTTTTTTTTACTTTAAATCTCTGTTAATTGTCTCCTGACTAAAATTGACCTGTGGCTGCATGAAAGTGATAGGGATTGTATGACTGATGTGAATGATATATAATCTCTATGAAGCTCTTAATATATCTGCACTATATAAATATAGGACAATATAATGCAGATGATTATTCTTGTGTATTTTTGCTCTGATTTTCAACCACAAATTATATTAAGGCCTCCTCATTCTCAAGTATTACCAACAAACAAAGCATTTATGGTCACCATTAAGACATTGCATATGCATGGTGGAGTAACCATTGTTTAACTCACTTAAATTACCTAACAATCAACTTTTAATATAATTGTTTGCAATTGTTTTTCAATTTTCCTTTTTTTGTTGTTTTAGCATTAACATTTTAAAATGTAGTTTAGAATAAGTGTATCTACAACATACTAAATGATTATGTAAAGGACAAGTAAAGTTTGGCCCTGTAGAAATGGCCATTTGCAGCAGTAAAAAAACACAGCAGATTTTGGCCTCTACTACCCCCTGTATGTAGAGACACATATTTCACCTCACGCATGGGGCAGATTCAGGGCTGAAAATGCACACTTGGGTCATAGGGCATTAATTAGTTGTTTCTCCGCTGGTAGAAAAACATTAGCCTTATTTTGATAACCCAAATTTTCCACTCATCATCCACTTCAACATGGGTAGATGGCATCTATCTGCTTATTTCTTGAAAAAAGTACAGTTTAGAATAATAGCAGTCTGACATCACTAACCAGATCAATCACTGTTTTTTGTAGAAATTATATTTTTACATGGCAAATAATTTACTAGGAGGTGTAATGGAAAACCAACAGACCCAATAGTCATGACAAGCATGCTGCTGATTCTGTGTAATTGAATCATTAAAGGGTAACTATCGCAAAATTTAAAATTGGTAAAAAGAATCATTGTATGAAGTTATTAAAAACAGTTTTTTAAAATATTGCAGTCATCATAGTAAATCCATTCTCAGCTGCTTCTGTCCTACATGCTTCTGACAAGCTCTGAGGTCAGAGTCAGATTAACAGCTCTGTCCTCACTCTCATTGGCTGTTGGAGCTGTCAATCCTAAACTGTGTAAAGCCAACATCAGTAGCTCCGTAGCTTTATAGTGCCCTGCTGGATTGATATCCTCCTGTCCCATGAGCCAGCCCCCACCACCACCACTGCAGACAATCTCAGTAGTTTTGTAACTTTTAAAGCTCTGTTCTCTCTCTGTTTCACTCAAGCTATACTTCTGTAACTCTACCTCCCTCCACGAAAGGAATGTGGAAATAAAGGTAGATGGGTAACTGTGGCTCACTGTCCTGCCACACATTACTTTCTATGTCAGCACTGAGACTAGCTAGTATTGAATGTGCTGATGCAGTTTGATTTTCCTGCTTATCTAATACGCACGTATCTCAGTGCTCACATAGAAATGAATGTGTGGTGGGGAAGCTACCGTTACCCAGTCTCCCTTTATTTCCACATGCTTAGTTTCTGGGAGGAAGGGGGGGTTATTGAAGGAGAGCTTGTGAGAAACAGAGAGAGAACCAAGCTATAAAAAGTGACCATGGCTGGCTGCAGGGGGGTGAGGCCGGCTCAGCGGACAGAAGGATCTATCCAGCATGGCACTTACAACTGAGCCTCCTATGCTTACACATAGTTGGGGGGGGGGGGTCAGAAGAGTGCAGGATTTTAGTCCATAGGTCTGTCAGAGAATGCAGAATGCAGCCTTTGAAGGGGGGGGTCAGGCAGGGCCAGAACTAGGGGTAGGCAGAAGGGCAGCTGCCTAGGGCGCAACAATTGGGGGGGCTCTGACTAGGTACCTACACAGTGTACTGCTCTGAGTTTTTGACCTATACATGTGAGAAATCTCCATAACTGACTGCTAAGAAGGAGGTTCCAGGGCAAACCGTTATTGGGAGGATGATATGCATTGGGAGGATGGTATAATTTTTCATGATAGTTCCCGTTTAATTAAGGCTTGTTCAAAAAATAGCAGTGTTCAAAATCATAATACCTTGGTCAAATAATAGCAGTGTGGAGTTCAAGTAGTGAGGTCATTTATTCTGCAAAAAAACACGTGTCAATTACAACACTCATTTAAAGTAACTGTAACAAGTAATGAAAATATCATGTAGTGTTGCCCTGCATTGGTAAAACTGATCTGTTTGCTTCAGAAACACTACTACAGTGCATATAAACAAGTTGCTGTGTAGCCATAGCGGAAATTGAAAAAAAGTCTAAATGGCACAGGTTAAAATGGATAGCAGATAACACCATTCTGTTTTACAGAGCTTATCTGCTATCTGCTGTGTAACTTCTGCCTTTTTTCCTTTGAATGGCTGCCCCATTGCTACACAGCAGCTTATTTATATAAACAAAAGTGGTGTTTCTAAAGCAAACACAGCAATTTTATAAGTGCAGGGCAACACTGCCTTATATTTATATTACTTTAAAACACTTTCATTTTTTGATGTTACTGTTCTTTTAAGAAGGAAGCAAATGTTGTGCATGCTGGTTGTAGTGCATTTCTCTCTGAAAATCTGAGTAAAATGGGTCATTCCAGACATTGTTCACAAGAACAGTGTACTTTTTTTTTTTAAAGATTTAATTTTCCAGCTTGATACATCCATGACAAAACAGTAATAAACAGTTCAAATTTACACCAGTCTATCGTATCTCTGTATAATCATCACTGTATCAATGCCTACCTAGACTGAAACAGGAAAAGATGGAACAAGCATTTTTAATCCTTTTTAACAGAGGGAAGGGTAACAGAAGAAAAAAAAAAGGGGGGGGGTAGGCCGAGGGCGAAGCATCATAAGTGACGCAGTGTATAGATCTTGTAGCACCTTAACCATTGCCCTGCACAGAGGCTGTGTCAAGTTCATCTAACCATGGGCCCCAGATCTTTCCAAACCTGTCCGGGCAACCTCTACTCAGGCATGTTAATTTGTATAGGGGAAGAGCCGCGTTCACTAGGGATTTCCACCGTTTTATTGAGGGGGCTCTGGGTGACTTCCAGACTAGAGTAATCACCTTCCTTGCGTAAAAATACAGCAACCTCAATAAAATACAGTGGTATTTGTCAAATATAATGTTTTCAACGAGACCTAGAAGGCATGCCTCCGGCGTCCGCTCACTCGGTATATTAAGAGTTTGTGTTACGTAGTTAACCAACTTGTCCCAAAATTTGATCAACTTCGGGCACGTCCAGAAGGTGTGGAGATACGTGCCCGGATCCATCCCACATTTAAAGCAAATATTATCTGATTTAAGGCCCATGGAGTGCAGCCAGAACAGTGTACTTTAATTCAAAAGTTGAGGGAGAGGGAAAGACATATAAAGAAATATAGAAAATGATAGGCTGCTCAGCTAAAATGCTTTAAAATGGCAACCAAAACCTGAAAGACGTGGAAGAAAATGGAAAACTACCATTCAAATGGATAGAAGAATAGCCAAAATGGCAAAGACTCCCAATGACCAGCTCCAGGAAGATCAAAGAAGGTCTAAAGTTACCTGTGAGTACTGCATTTTGTGGAGTGATGAAAGCAAGATTGTTCTTTTTGGGTCTAGGGGCCGCCAACAGTTTATCAGACCACCCCAAACACTTGAATTCAATCCACAGTACAATATGAAGTAAGTGAAGAATGGTGGCACAAGCATCATGATATGGGGGTGTTTCTCATACTATGGTGTTGAGGCTATTTATCGTGTACCAGGGATCATGGATCAATAAGTCAAAATACTTGTTGCCCAATGCCAAAGAGGAAATGCCCTTAAAATGGGTGTTTCAAGAAAACAATGACTCCAAACACGAGCAACATCTTGGTTCCAGACCAACAAGATTAATGTTATGGAGTGGCCAGCCCTATCCCTGACCTTAATCCAATAGATAACTTGTGGGGTGACATAAAAAATGCTGTTTCTGAGGCAAAACCAAGAAATGCAGAAGTATTGTGGAATGTAACAGATGGCAGAAGTTGGTCGACTCCATGCAACACAGATGTGCAGAAATTCTCAGAAACAGTGGTTGTACAACTAAATACTAGTTTAAAGGAGAATGAAAGCTTACCTCATAATCTTTGCAGGAATAAAAGTCCACAACATATTGTACTGAATCGCTAAGTTAATTCTGTTACAGGCATTTGCAAAGTTAAAATCTACACTTCTAAATGTCTCAGTTCCATTTATCTTTAGGCTGACACCAGGGTAATCTGTTGCACATGCGTGAAAATTCCTCCAACTGTGACTCCTTAGAGCGACGTCAATCAAGGAAGCAAAGCAGCGCTCATAAGTAGAATGCGGCTGCGCATAGTTTTAGAATGGAAAAAGCCGTAGGTCGGCTGCCTCGGGCAGTGTTAGGATGGAATGCAAAGAATTTGGTGACGTCACCCTAGTGCTGCCGGCAGGCTTTGAATGGACCAGCATATAGAGGGAAGGAAAACACTGATAGGAGAAGCAGTAAGTTCTGCCAAAACTTCATGAAGATGCAGTTAAAATACATTACACTTCATTTCAACCTTTCCTTGTCCTTTACCGAATCAAAGAAAACCAAAATCTTGAAACATTTTTCAGTTTATATGTTTGAGTTTGTGAAGAATAATGCAGACACTGCTATTAGCTTACAGTATATTGCATTTTCTTCAAGTTCTCTAAAGAATATCACAACTGTGATAAATTTTTCTTCATGTTTTGATCTGGAATAGAATGTGCAGTGTTCCCAATGCATTTGCATGTATGGAAATAAAAGATAAGAATTTTGAACTTTTAAACACACAGCTATTACTCTGAACACAACTGTAAATGCTTGGTAATCACTGTACAATGTGATTATGATATAGTGTACTATAGTTTTTCGGGAGACGGGGGTAGGGGGATTGTTTTTGGCATGAAGACCAAAAGGCTTCAATGAGAAATTGCATGACCTATGACTAAAGGTGGCCATACACTATAAGATCCGCTTGTTTGGTAAGGTCAAACAAGTGGATCATAACCAGATATGCCCGCTAACGACTGGGCGATATCGGAATCCGATCATTTGGCTGGGGCTGAACGATCGGATTACAATACTATGAATGGGCTCAACTAGCCGATGTGGTCCTGGATCGTACAAAAAACAAAAATCAAACTTGACAGATCGATATCTGGCCGATTTTTGGCCTGATATCGATCCGGAGGACCCGTCAAGAGCCCCTACACATGGGCAGGTAAGCCCATGTCTAAAAGACCGATATCGGCAGCTTTAATCTGCCATGTATGGCCACTTTAAGGATGGCCATACAATGGCAGATTATAGCTGCCGAGATCGGTCCTTTAGACTGATCATCTTATCTGCCTGTGTATGGGGGCTTCCGACGGGTCTCCCTGATTGATATCAGGCCAAAAAACAGGCAGACATGCAGGTTTGCTTTTTCTTGTGATCGAGGTCCGCATTGGCTAGTTGATGCGGTCCTACAACAAGCAGGCTCCCATTTCCTTAGTATAATCCAATTGTTTGGCCCTAGGGCTGAACGTTTGGATTAATCTGATATTGCATTTGGTGGGCATATCGGTGAAAGGTCCGCTCGTTTGGCTACCTCTCAAAACTAGCGGATCTTATCGTGTATGGCCACCTTAAGGAGGACTTCTTGGTATTTTGCTATACCAAATAAATCATAAAAGTCATATTGGGGGATTAAAGCATTTATGGCTCTAATCTCACAACCAGATAGAGAATTTCTTTATAAGGAGGAGTAGAGGAGGGTGAAGACTTTAACTTATAAATACTACTACCCAATAACAGCTCTTTATTCCTAATACCCATAGGTTCTGCAGTTATTTTTAGTGGGTTTTAAAATGCAAGTTCACCACAGATCTGACACTTACAGAGCCAGTTTGCTGCTGAGTAGTATCAGGCAAGTTTCAGGGGCTGCTGCCGCCTGAGGCAGCAGCCCCAATGCCGCCCCTCCTCCTGCTCCGCTCTTCTAACTGCCAGCGTCGGAGCGGGTGGAGGAGGGGCCGCATCGCTAGTGCAGTGAGCGCTATTGCGCTCGCTGCGCTAGAAGAGCCGAATTTCCGTTTTAAAAAACGGAAATTCGGCTCTTAAAGTTACCAGAGGCGGCTTTTTGCCGCCCCTGGTAACTGGCTGCTCCGTGCCGCCTGAGGCAAGATTCTCACCTTGCCTCATGGCCGGAGCGGCCCTGAGTAGTATGCCAAGGGACCTGGAGTCCTGCACAGGCTGTGATCATCTTTGAAGACCCAACTATGTATCAAAAGTGACAGCCTATGCAATTGAAGTTTCATCCCATGGAGCACAACAGAACAGTGTTAATTTTAGATCTGTAGTACCAATATAACTATATTTGTGTCACTGCTATTGGGTCTGTGTGTCTTTCAGGTGCAATGTCAAGGCAACTTCAAAAGGCCTCTGTCAGCATTGTTGGAGATCAGACCTGCAAAAAATTCTACCCCATTCAGATAAGTCCCAGAATGATGTGTGCTGGTTTTATGCAAGGTGGTGTAGACAGTTGTTCTGTAAGTATAAATATATTCATTTTAATTTTGAAGATGTCTGTTATTTTCCTCTACAAATTAATTGCAGGAGTATGCTATAGACCCCTAATGTAAATGAGAAGGTGGCTAAGCTCCTGATGCAAATAGATTGGGGAAATAAATAATAATGGTTGATTTTAATTACCCAGATTATGACTGGAACAACGGTACTGCCAGGACAGTTAATGGAAACAAGTTTATAAACTTGTTGCATGACAGTTTTATGGTACAAGTTGTTGAGAAGCCAACCTACCTGCCTCTGGCTAATGCTGAGGTCGGGTTTATTTGCATAACAGCTCTGTTCTCACTCCCATTGGCTGTCAGTGCTGTCAGTCACAAACTGTGTTAAAAACATCGGCAGCTCCGTAGCTTCTTAAGGTGGCCATACACGTGCAGATAAAATCTCGCCGGATTGCGACCGCATCTGTTCGTTGATGCAGTCCCACGATCCGACCGCCCGTTAGCCATCGTTAGGATCCGAACGAGCGGATCTCTCCGTCTATGGCCACCTTTAGTCTCATTGTCAGTGTCCTGCTACATTAATCTCCTTCTGTCCCCATAGCTAGCCCCCACCCACCCCTGCATCCAGCCTTAGTGGTGTCCATTCCTGTTCTCTCTCTATCTCTGTTTCACACTCTCCTTCTGTAACTCCCCCTCCCTCCCAGAAACCAGGCATGAAATAAAAAAAAACCTCAATAGACGGGTCATCTCCATTACACACAAGCTCTTCCTCTGGAGCTCCCCCCACCCTCCCAGAAACTAAAAGTGGACTCTGGGGTGGAGGGTTGGCTTAGTGAAGAGAAAGGTCAATCCAGCAGGCAGCATGGGAATGGGGCCCCCCCCCAACTGCAAAGCACCCTCAGCCCCCCCCCCAACCACAAGCCCCTTCCAGGCTCCCCATCCAAGTCGCTCCCTTGGCCCTGCTGCACTTACGGCGGGTAATGGAGGTAAGGAGAGCGGCATTAGGGTGGCCCAATCCGGCCCTATGCTACAGATGCTTGAAGTGGGGGGTGACAAGAGAGAGCTTTAGTCCAAGGGTCTGTCAGGGAGCCAAGAATACATCATTTAGGGGAGGGCAGGCCCAGATTAGTGACAGAGGCCCGGGCCTAGGGCAGCAAAATATTTATAAATTTAGGAAAGTTTTTCAGCTTGGTGCTTTGGAGTAGAAAGACATGCATACCTGTTTTGGATTCAGGGGGATGTGTAATATATGGTTTTCTGAGATGAACATACTTTTTTCTACCTTTGCCCCCCCCCCCAAACTATGTAAATGTGTTGATTTTGCAGTACCTGAAATGACAGACCATATGGGGGTCATTTTGGGGCCCCTATATGCCATTTGCTTGGGTACATCTATACATATTGGGCATCAAACTGTTCAGAGGACCCCAGGCTTTCATATTTGGGGTGATTTATCTTGATACCTAAAAGTATGTGGGAAATACGATGCTGCAGGTGGGAAATGTTAAGGTGATTTTTGGAAATTCCACCAAAATCACCAAATTTAGGAAAGGCATGCGACTTGGTACTTTGGAGTAGAAAGACATGCATACCCAATTTGGATTCGGGGGATTGTGTACTTTATGAAAATATATGGTTTTCTGGGGTAGATGTACTTTTTTCTACCTTTGCCCCCCCCCAAAAAAAACTATGTAAATGTGTTGATTTTGCAGTATCTCAATTACAGAACTGATAGCTCAAATGAAGTGGCTATATTTCGGGTCCCTATATGCCACATGCTTAGGTAAACCTATACATATTGTACGTATATACGTACTCTGCTTGTGTGTGTCCTACTCTACAAGTGTGTGCCCTGCCTGTGTGTGCCATACTCTTCCTGTATTTTCCCTACCTGGCCCGAGTGTGCCATACTCTGCTTATGTGTTCCATACTTTGCCTGCCCTACTCACTCTGCTGTACTTGACTGGGAGAGTGTGCAGACCTGACAGGCTTACTTTGCTCACAAGGAGCTTCCAGAGTAACAGTTGGTGTGAGGATGCTATTCAGCATGGAGGAGGGTGGGACTTTGGTAATTGCTAAGTGAAATCATAGCTAGTGAATAACCATGCCCAATCAGCTTGAACTGTCTCTCAGAGAAATCACCCTCATTCCATGTCATAATATATAATTTTACAAAAAAAGTAAGCATTTCTGCTAAAGAAATATATTTGAAGATTTTAATATTTCCAAGTTAACTATCCATTAAGAGAATTTTATTTTCACGATAGGGCTGCTCTAGATTGGGGCGTTATGTTTTCTGCTATAAACACAGAACAGAAATGGTTGTCATTTAAAATGATATTAAATTGATGTATTTTCTAAAGTGTTTGGAAACTGCTAAACTATCCTGGAATAATTATTACAATCAAGAGGAGCCAGACTCATGTATTGCAACTAGTATGTCAATATAAAAATATTATTAAAAGTTGTTTTTCGTACTACAGGTATGAGACCTGTTATCCAGAATGCTCCAGACCTGGGGTATTCCGGATAATGGATCTTTTGATAATTTGGATCTTCATACCTTAAGTCTACTAGAAAAGCATGTAGACATTAAATAAACCCAATGGGATGATTTTGCTTCAGTAAGGATTAATTATATCTTAGTACAAGATATAAGATAAGATCAAGTATGAAATACTATTTTATTATTACAGAGAAAAAGGGAATCATTTTTACAAAATGTGGATTATAATGGAGTCTATAGTCCTTTACGTAATTTTAAGCTTTTTGGATAATGGGTTTCCAGATAAAGTATCCTATACCTGTAGTAACAAATATTTCCCCAAAATTCTCACTAGTAACAGACAACCATTTCACATCCAGCTGGCTACTTCCCAGTCTGTTCAGGTGAACCACCAGCTTTCATTATCTTGGATGACAGTTAATAGACAGTTTGGACCTAACCTGGAAGTATAATTTATCATCCCCTGTGTGAAGGCAGAGCTATGATTGGCTTCCCGCATCTTACTGGAGAGGCCAAGCCTCTTAGGGCATGTCCACCACTCACACAAACATGGCTCAAACAAAATCTATTGGCATCTCCAATAATGGTGTAATTTAAGCAAGATTTATATCTGGTATCATATAGTAATCCTTTTTACTTTGCAAGTTATGTTGAAAAAAATTAACATCCTTCAAGTTAAGCCTTTTTGTCTAAATGAAATTAGCATCACTGCAAGTCGAAAATCTCAAACTGCATCCAACCCTAACCCTCCCCCCTCAA
The DNA here is from genome assembly GCF_017654675.1 of Xenopus laevis. Classification (NCBI taxonomy): domain Eukaryota; kingdom Metazoa; phylum Chordata; class Amphibia; order Anura; family Pipidae; genus Xenopus; species Xenopus laevis. The sequence continues at coordinate 82,838,628 of NC_054372.1, forward strand.
AACCTGTACACGCCGTTCCCCCCTCTATTTATAGACCTGCGCCAGAAGCCAGCAGTGCTAGGTCGCGGGCAGGGAGAGCAGGAGAAAAGCTCAACCCAGACCCGCAACTCAAAGATTTTGTGCAGGAGCAGGCCCATACCCGCAGGTAAACCCGTGGGTATTGGGCCAGCCCACAAATCACTTCTGGTTGATCCAAAGGAAAGGAAGAACTCAATTAAAAGCCTCTCCAGTTTGCCTGAAAAGCAGAACAAGAATTCCTTCTGGGCTCCGATATAGCAATATTGTCCATGGATCAACTTTGTTCCAAGAGTCATTTCAGTAAATTTATAAAATGTGAAAAGTGTATTTTCTCCATTGCTGAAAAGTTTCCAACACTTTCTTGAAACTATCTAATGTTTCTGGCAGTACAACGATTGTCCACTTCACATTTAAAAGCCTTTTCTCATCTTAAGACTGAACTGCCTTTCTTCTGTCATTGAATGTGTTCATGGCTGCTGGTATGATCTAATGCTGAAGAAAGCATCAGTATTTTGTATGGCCCTCTTATATATTTGTAAACTCTTGTGAGTAGGACCCTCTGTTCCTATTTTTATTTTGTAACCTCTGCTTGTTAAAAATTCAAGTGCTACATAAAATGCTGGCACTTTATAAATAAATCATGATGATGCATACTTACTATATTCCCCCTTAAGAGCTTCCTCTCCAGCTTCTTCACAGTTCATTAACAAATTGAAGACCAAAACTGCACTGCTTATTCCTTCACGTCCTATACATCAGCACATTACTTGTTAAAGAAATATTGACATCCGAAATTAAACTTTTTTTTACATCTATTATAATATTGGCTTTGCAAGCTACTTCTAACTTTGCCATAAAGTATTTGCATGATGCTTTTACATTACCTGTCTGATCCCCCATGTTCCTGTATGAGGGGGCTGACATATTTGTGCAGCAGGAGTCCGTTAGCATTAGAAACTGTAACTAACAGGCTGAGATGGGACAGTCAGGTTGGCAAAGTTAGAGTGTCAGAGAGTCAGGCTTAGGAACTTCAACTAACAATTATATACGGCAACAAATGATCAACATGACCTATAGGTAACATTTAATGTACATTCATATGCTAAAATTAATTTTTTAGTGTCAGTATCACTTTAAACCCCCTCCCCCCCACAAGTAGGACGAGCAAGGACGAATAATCTTTAAGAGACACCTCCTTCCCTAATGACTCGTGTTTTTTTCGTCCTACCTGATTGCCTCGGCTCAATGCAAGCCATTGGTTGCCGCCTCCAGGACTATGAGGAACTGGAGTTGACCCAGTTGGAGGATGATATTGAGAATAAGGTCTTGAGAGAATCACTTCTTAAATCGCTTGTGAATGTGATTAAATTGTCATCCGATTTTTTGTGTGACGCAACAATTGAGTCTCTGAAATTGGCCTCTAAAACCATGGCAGTTCCACTCAGAATGCAAATTTCTCAGTTTATCTAGGCATCTGTCTGTCTACTGTTCCTCTAATTCAGAGATTTATGAAGGCGGCACAAAATCTAAGACCATTGATCCAAAATCCTGTTCCTCAATGGAACATGAACACGTTCTTGGAAGGGTTATGTGACCCACCTTAAGAAATCTTGAATAGGATCGATTAAAAGCGATACGGACACGTTCCTATAAAAATCAACAAGTAGTTGCTGCACCCGGAATAGTTCCCCTCAAAGCCATCCCCAGCCCCACGAATCTGCACTGACCCGACCCTTCGACACTGCTAAAAAATGTGCTGTTTCAGTGACGATGGGCTTGGGGCGGGCAATCCTTTCATAGGCTAATTATGAATGAAAACAGGACTTCAGCCTATGGAAGGATCGCTCCACCCCCAGCCCAGCGTCACGGAAGCAAGGCAGAAGATCAGTTAGCTGTGTCAGAGGGTCGGCTGCTCAAAGGTTTGCGGGGCTGGTGATGGCTTTGAGCGGAACTATTCTGAGTGCAGCAACTACTTGATACTGACACGTTCCTATGATTTTTATAGGAATGTGTCAGTATCGCTTTAAAGCACCTCTGTTTCAAGGCAAGTTTTCTTACAGCGATAACTTCAGCAAGAAGAGTCAGTAAAATTCAGGCTTTAGATCAAATTGTGCTCAGGACACTTCCTGATTTCTCGTCTAAGGTTCCTTCTAGGATCAATATAAACCAGGAAATTAGACTTCCGTTGTTTAATCCTAATCCAGTAACAGAGGAAGAACTGAGGTATCATTCATTAGATGTCTGCAGGGAGATAAAGAGGTGCCTTGCTCAAACAGAGTCATTCAGAAGATCCGAACATCTCTTTGTTGCTATGTCAGGGAAAATAAAGGCCTGGCGGTATTGAAGTTAACCCTATCAACATGGATAAAAGATACTATTCAGAACTGTTATAGCTGCTTTGTCTCCCCCATTTACATTAAGGCTCATTCGACAAGGACAACAGCAACATCTTGGGCAGAACGTCTTCTTGTTCCACCAGATAAAATTTGTAAAGCGGCAACTTGGTCAAGCCTACATACTTTTGCCAAGCACTATAGGCTGGATGTTGATGCTTTGCAGGAAGAAGCTTTTGGTAAAGCAGTGCTGCAGTTTTTGAAGGGAGTTTACGCAATTATCCCACCATATTATTATATACCTATACCTATGTGTGGAAAAAGGGATTTATACTTACGATAAATGTTTTTCTAGTAGGCCCGAACTGTCAGTGCAGACGTATGGGTTATGTCCAGGTTCACCTCTGGAGGCAGGACAGAAGAATTGGTCTCTTGGCCCCTCCCTCAGGATATATAGGCTGGCTCCACCTCTGTTCCTCAGTTCTGTTATAAAGCTCAGTGAGGTGGTTGAAGAGACAGCAGGATAGGAAGGAAGGTCAAGAGACAATAGTAGGAATAAATAGAGATAGAGAGACAAGAGAATAGAGTCCACATACCCATACTAAAATCAGCCTGGGTGGGACTTACTGCACTGACAGTTCGGGCCTACTAGAAAAACATTTATCTTAAGTATAAATCCCTTTTTCTCTAGTCGGCCCTCCTGTCAGTGCAGACGTATGGGACGTTCCAAAGCTGTCCCTCAATAATTTGGGTGGGCATTGACTGATTTTAACCCATATGAATTTCAAACATGTCGCTCAGCAACCGTAGCTTGTAAAACTTTACGGCCAAACACGGCCGATGTAGAAGCAAAAACGTGTAACTGGTAAAACTTAATAAAAGTGTTGGGCGAAGCCCACGTAAGCTGCCTTGCAGATTTGTTATGGCGTAGCTAAATTCTGGAGAGCCCACGAGGTGCTCTGTGCTCTGGTAGAGTGAGCTACCACTCTGAACTGTTTCTGTTTGTGACTGAGCAGGTAGGCTTGGTTGATAGTCTCTACGAGCCACCTGGCAATAGTGCGTTTGGACACAGCTAGGCCTTTGTGTGCATGTGAGTAGGAAAACAAAAGAGAATCCGATCGCCGAAATGCAGCCGTTCGTTGTTTGTAAATCCGAATTGCCCTCACAACGTCCAACTTGTGAAGTTGACCTTCTTTGTCATTATGTGGATTCGAACAGAATAAGGGAAGAACAATGTCCTGATTAATATGAAAAGCCGAGACGACTTTAGGGAGGAAACCAGGAACTGTTCGAAGAACAACCTTGTCGTTATGAACAACCAGCCAAGGTTCCTTATGGGACAACGCCGCTATCTCAGACACTCTCTTGGCTGAAGTGATCGCAATGAGAAAGGCAACCTTAAGAGTCAACCATCGTAGGTCACAGCTGTGAAGAGGTTCAAACGGCTCCTTTTGTAAGGCTGATAAAACCAATGTGAGATCCCAAGGGGGTGTAGGATCCCGAAAGGGAGGCCTGGCCCTCAATGCCCCTTGGAAAAACTGTTGAATATCCGGGTGATCAGCCCATTTCATTTGGAATAGAATAGAGAGGGCAGAGATGTGAGCCTTAAGAGTGCTAGGTGCCAAACCCTTTGCAAAACCTGCAGCAAGGAAGTCAGTAATAATCTGTGACGTGCTATTTTCCCACAACTGCTGATGGTTGGAGCACCAGTCAATGAATGTCTTCCAAACTTTGTAGTAAGCTTTGGCTGTAGTCTTTTTACGTGCTTGCAGCAGAATATCTATTGCCGCTGGGGAAAACCTCCGTTGGGACCACAACTTGGTCTCAAGTGCCAGGCCGTCAAACGCAACAGAGGCAGATTGGGGTGTCGTGCTGGTCCCTGCAGGAGAAGGTCGGACCGCATGGGCAGTCTCCAGGGTCTGGAAATGGACATGCTGATTAGATCTGAGTACCACAGTCTGTTGGCCCAGTCCGGAGCAATTAGGATAGTGGTCATCCCTTCCTGTTTGATTTTGGCAATGATTCTGGGTAGAATCGGAAGTGGTGGGAAAGCATAGACCATGTGAAAGTTCCAGGGAATCACTAACGCATCTGTGAACGCTGCTCTTGGATCTTTGGTTCTGGAGCAATAACATGGAACTTTGAAATTGTGTCTGGATGCCAGAATGTCGATGTCTGGTACCTTCCACTTGTTGGCGATTTGGGAGAATACCTCGGGATGTAAACTCCATTCCCCCTGGTCCAGTGTTTGTCTGCTGAGGAAGTCGGCTTCCCAATTGAGGACTCCTGGAATAAACACTGCCGAGATGGCCGGAACATAGAGTTCGGCTCATGTCAGGATCTTTGTAGCCTCCAGCATCGCTTATTTGCTGCGGGTTCCCCCTTGCTTGTTGACGTAGGCTACTGCCGTGGCATTGTCTGACTGAATCCTGACTGGGTGCGCACGGAGGAGGCTGGACCAGCCCTGAAGGGCCAACACAATTGCTCAAAGTTCCAGTACATTGATTGGTAGTTGGGACTCTTGGGGGTCCCAGCGACCTTGTAGAGTGTGTTCGCGATAAACAGCTCCCCAGCCGAACAGGCTGGCATCGGTTGTCACAACTTCCCACTTGACTGGAGCCCAACTCTTGCCCGATTGTAGGTGCATTCTGTTGGTCCACCAAAAGAGGCTGCTCCTGGTTTGAGGAGAGATGGGAATGGTTTGTTGAAGATCCTGATGATCTTTGTTCCAGCATTGTAAAAAATTGCGTTGTAGAGGACGCAGATGAAATCTGGCGAACGGAACTGCTTCGAGAGCGGATACCATGAACCCTAAGAGCTGAAGGCAATCGCTGGCCGTCACTGTGGTTTGTTGTAGAAGTTTCGTAGTATTGTTGACAAGATTGTTGATCTTGTCCTCGGAAAGTTGTACAGTCTGGTGTTTGGAGTCGAATTGTAGACCCAAAAAGGTTATGCTCTGGGAAGGAAGGAGTGAGCGTTTTCGGTGGTTTATCAGCCAACCGTGTTGTGAAAGAGTTTGCAGGGTGATCTCCATGTCCCTGACAGATTGCTCCTGAGTCGTTGCTTTGAGTAGTAGATCGTCCAGATATGGTAACACATGAATCCCCGTTGTTCTCAAGTGAGCGATCAATGGTGCAAGCACCTTGGTAAACACTCTTGGAGCTGTACAAAGTCCGAACGGGAGAGCTACAAACTGGAAGTGTTGGTCGTCGACTGCAAAACGGAGAAAGGGTTGAGAACTGGGGTGGATGGGAACATGGAGGTACGCATCTTGGAGGTCGATCGATGTCAGGAAGCAGTCGGGTTCCATGAAGGCTATGGCCGACCTGATCAACTCCATTTAGAATTTTTGGTTGTGAATGAATTGATTTAACCTCTTGAGGTTCAGTACTGGCCAGAAGGATCCTTCTTTTTTTGAGACCAGGAAGAGATTGGAATAGAATCCTTTGAATTTTTGAAGTTGTGGCACAGGAACGATAACTTGTGATTGTTGTAGGTCCAGTACTGCTTGTTTTAAGGCTTGTCGTTTGTGTGGAGGCACCACGGGTGGAACGAATTGTCTTGGAGGCGATATGGTAAAATTAATTCTGTAGCCATTCTGGATAATTTGCAGAACCCAATTGTCTAGGACGTGTGTTTCCCAGCATGACAGAAAGTTTGACAATCGACCTCCTACTTTGGATGCTGGGTCGTGGTGGGGGCAGTCAGGTAGAGGTGGGCTTGGTGGTGGTAGGCTTCCTGTGCCTACCTGGTTGTTGCCACTGCGTCTTATTACGCCTTGCACCTTGGTCTGAGCCGGTGTTACGAAAGTTAGGTGAGCGAAAGGAACGAAAATTGCGGTTAGGAGTGGACCATGTCCGCCTATTGGTGGATCTGTTGGGTTGATCCATGCGCCCTCTTTTTCCTGGTGGAAGGAAAGTACTCTTCCCACCTGTGACTTCCGTGATGATTTGCTTAAGGTCAGGGCCGAACAAGGACTCACCAGTATAGCACAGTTTCAAGAGCTTATTCTTAGAGGCGGTATCCCCTGACCAGTGGCGAAGCCAGAGAGCTCGTCTGGCCATCACCGAATTTGCGGAAGATCTTGCGGCTAGCCAAATAATTTCTAACGCTGCATCGGCTAAAAAGGAAATGGCAGTGTTAAGTCTACTCATGTCCCCTGCTAACTCCTGGGCTGAAGTTGGAGGGTTCAGGGCAATTTCTTGTGCCCAATGTCTAGCTGTGCGAGCAAGGCCTGCTGCTGCTGTGGCTGGTCTGAGGATTGCTGCCGTTTGAGTGTATGCTCGTTTGAGTGAAGACTCTAATTTTCTATCCATGGGGTCTTTAAATGCGGACTCTTCAGTTGGTAGTGTAGTTTGTTTGGAGAGTCTAGAAATGGCCGAATCTACCCTAGGAGGCTTATCCCATACTTTGCGCTGTTCCTCCGGAACAGGGTAGGTATCATAAAAACGTTTCGATAAGGTAAAACGGCGGTCAGGTTGTGACCATTCTGTATCAATAGTTTTAGTGATGGATGTAAAAATAGGAAATGCACGTGATTTCTTTTGATGGACCCCCAGCACCTTATCTGCCTATGAGACTGTCACAGTTTCATCTTTTATTTTTAAAGTTGCCATCATCTCCCTCAGGAGTTTCTTTGAAATATCTGGTTTTGCAAAAGTAGGTTGTTCAGTGTCTGAATCACTCTGTGAATCTGAGCTCAACTCCCCTGATTCTGGTGCAACTGAGTCCAAACAGGACATGGCATCTATGCAGGAGGAAGGACCTGCCTCAGAATCTGAAGCATCGGGTGGTGAGTCCAGCGCCTTGCGCTTAGTGGTGTGTTGTTGGAAAATGGGTGGCTGAAGTGCAGTCTTTACCCATTCTAAGAATTCCCCTAGTTGTGGAGGGACTTGTGGTGCTGCGCTGCCGGTTGTTGGTGTATGAGGCAAAGAATTATCATTACTGTGTAATTCCAACAAGGGTGAATTGTTATTTGTGAGCTGTTGAGGAGACAGAATGGGCGGCTCCATGGGGTGCAGTCAGTACAGTATGTGGATTCTGACTTACGAAGTGTATGCTTACATTTCTTGCATTTGGCCCCTTTGACAGGCTTTTTAGCTGGTTTCTTAACAGATTTTGCAGCATGTATATCCTCCCTGAGTTCTCTTAAGGAGTCTGACCTCTCCATATTATAGAAATATGATGCCTTTACCAGATACTGTTGGCTGTAGAAGCTGGTGGCTGCTGAGATGCTGCTCCTTGTACTTAACTGTGATACTGGAAAACGCCAGAAGGGGTAGAACAGACTGCGCGCCCTGCAGCTATGCGCTCGTGGTAAAACAAAATGGCGGCAATGACGTCATTGCGCTGCGTCATATATGGAGAGCCGCACGTGCGCGACCTAGGCGCGCCAACCCAAGACTCACTGTGATCGCGTCACCATTGAATGGCGCGCTCACCACGCAGCCTGATCACAGAATGGCCTGGGTCAGGATGCTGCTGGCCGTGGAGGGCGCGCCCTTACAGAAAAGGCAGCCTGCGATCCGTCAAAGTAAGACACTAGCAGGGAATGAGAGTTATAGTGCAAACCTGGATAGGGTGCTGATTGAGGCAGCGCCAGTCCACTTGCTGCAATTGACAGCAAGTAGGGATAGACAGACTAAGGAGATAGCCAAACAGAGCCCCGTGGTTTGTGGCCTCCTGATTCCACTTGCTGCAAACTGCCAGCAAAGGGAGAAAAGCATACAAGTGAGAAGATAGACAAACAGAGCCCCATGGTTTGTGGCCTTCTGATTCCACTTGCTGCAATATGCTAGCAAGGAGGGAACAGGCATAGTGCTGGTATATTGCACTGGATATATCCATAGTGTGGTCAATATTCCACTTGCTGCACATGCCAGCAAGGAGGGAACAGACAAAATGTTGGGAGACAGCACTGCATGCCTCCATCTGTAAAGGAAAATAAAAAAGTAGCAGTGAGATTTCTATCCTTCACCTCCAAGGCAGGACAAAAGAACTGAGGAACAGAGGTGGAGCCAGCCTATATATCCTGAGGGAGGGGCCAAGAGACCAATTCTTCTGTCCTGCCTCCAGAGGTGAACCTGGACATAACCCATACGTCTGCACTGACAGGAGGGCCGACTAGAGAAAAACGAAATTAAACATACTGTAATTTCCTTTTGTTTCCAGTCTATACAGCAGTACTTATTTTGCCCACCCTAATAAACATTATGTGCAGTAGTGTGTGTACTTTTTATAACACAGATCATTGGGGGAGGAGGTGTCTCAAAGCTTATTGGTCCTTGCTTGTCCTACTTGTGGGGGGAGTTAACCCATAATGTGCTGCTGTATGGACTTGAAGGAAATGGAAATTAAGGTAAGTTAATTTTGTTTTTCTACATTGGGCCTCGGCATGTGCCTAAGATGCAACAGAAGGGGGCGCTCTATTGTCTACCATTTTTTGACAATACACTTGGCAACATAGTGCTTTGCTCCTCAGCAAAACCCCTTGACACCTTCAAGCATGCAAATTAGATGGTAAAAAGCCTAATAAATTCTGTTTCAGAATTGTAACACACAACAAAATGAGCAAAAGTCCAAGGAAGTGTGAATACATATGCAAGACTTTGTAATAAAAACCATAGCAATATCAATCCATAATCCAAAATTGAACCAAGTTCAACCAAGTCAAATACATTGGCATTTTAAAGCTCTGTACACATAAAGATAAGAAGAAATATAGTACCTCTCTGAGGCAAACGTAATAGGCTTCAGGTTTAGTTTTTTTACCTTCCTTTGGATCAACTTGCAGTTAGACAAGTTTCACTTGGACAAAAAAAAAAAACAAAACTGTAGTTTATGCACAGGTCCACTTCTAACATACGACTCTCTCTTTCTAGGGTGATGCCGGGGGACCCTTGGCATGTAGGGAGCCATCTGGTCGGTGGTTTCTAGCAGGAATAACCAGCTGGGGTTATGGTTGTGCAAGGCCTTACTTCCCAGGAGTTTACACTCGCATAACATCTATCCGCAACTGGATTGGACAGAATCTAAGGTTATGAAGATTCTGACTCAGGGTGTTGGACAGATGGGCAGCCACTTGGAAATAAGCAGGTGGGACAAACTTGAAGGGCCTTTTTTACCACCCGGTTACAGCAAACATGTGCAACTAACCCAAAAGACATTTTATTGCCCATATTGCTTTATTCACTTGTATGCTTTCAAAGCAGAACATTTAGAGTATATTTTCTATAAATAAAGGTAAACCGTTATAACAAAAAATATGGAATTTGCAAGTGCTCTTATGTAAAACAGATTAACCACACATCTGCCTACGGTATTACAGAGAATTGGGGATGATGTAACAATTAATTTCGATAGAAATATCCATGTCTTTCCCACACCTAGGAAAGTCACACAGATCTGTCCATACAAAGTGTTTAACACTTTCAGGGAAAGGGTTACTGATCCTACCACTTTCCTTAACAAGACAATTGGTCTTCGTATGTGTTGAGTTTTTGCTGAAAAGGGAGATACTCACTTATTTTGCTAAAGCAAAGAACTCACTTTAGCAGCACTGAATTAACTTTTGGCAAAAACACAGTTTTACTGTATTTTTAAGTAAATATCTTTTATTTCAACCTTACACCTTTAAATGATTTACCAAATATTACTGGCCTGCCTGAAAATCAAAAGAAGAGTCAGGAAAGGAGGAAGGTCAGATTTACTGATGTACAAATATGCTATGCAGCCCTGAGTGAATTCAGTTACTATCCCCCCGACCAGTGCTAGATTTCTGGAAGAAAAGAGAAAAAAAAGCAGTGCAGTGCCACCTGTCTCTCGGCAGACAGGCTCAATGACAGTGTCTACACATTGGAGTAAACTTTTCAGATCTTTCCCAGACACGCCAACCTTAAGGTGGCCGATATTTGCCGGTTTCGATAGTTTAGCCCTTGGGCTAGAGATTGTATCACATGTATGGTAAGCAACGCCAAAGAACCAATACGATCTTCACTCATTTAGACTGGATTTTTAAGACAGCCTGATTGAGATCTGGCCAATTTTCACACAGTCAGCAGGCCAGATGGAGGGTCACATAAAAGAGCAGATGGTCTGAATGGGGAGTGGCATAAAATGTTGGCAATCCCCATGCAATGTTACCTGCAAAGTTATGAGTGCACAAATTTTCAAGCTCAGACTGCGTGAAAATACACAATTTTGTAACAAAGAACCTTTTTAAGAGGTTGTATGTTTAAAATAAAGCGATTACTTGTGTTGCTCAACATATCTTATATAGAAATCCCAAGATCGACTGCATAGGCAACTAATTAAAAGCCGCAAACATATTATTACTTATTCCACTAATAGAGTAAAATAGTAACTAGGAATGCATTATTTTAAATTGAATTGAATGTTTGTGGCTCTTAGTGAGTTGCCTATGCAGGCAATTTATTCCACTAATAGAGTAAAATTTATTCAAAACAAGGCCAGAAGGTATTGCATAGGTAAGCAAAATCAGTTTTAGCTTTAAAAACTACCTACATGCAATAAATGTACCCAAATATTAATGATTCAGTTCACTGGTAAATTAAACCTTAAACAATATCAAAGTAAGAAGGCTCTGCAGCAATTATGCATGAAAGCATATTAATTTATTAAGGCTGTTGGGGCAAGCACCGCCAACATTTATTATGTGTGTACTATGGAAAATGGAACATGCACTACAAAGGGTTTAGGCCATAGACACGTTACAAAAATCGATTTTCCATACTAAGAATTGCATTTGCCATAGGTTCCTATAATTTCCCAGCAATCCTTTGTAAGTAAATCCTGCCTGTCTGAAATAGGATATATAAAGAACATGCTGGAGTTTGAGATTTAACCTTTTTATTACCACAGACAGTGGAACGTACTGTGTGTGCTTAAAAATACCAGTGTGCCAGTCTAGATTTCCAGGTTCAGTTGAACACTATGAAAAAAATTAATCGACTTGTCCTTAAAATATTGTTTAACCCTTCAACCAAAGTCAATCATACTTAGTGATTTCTGCATGAACAGTTATCATTTTTAATTAAAAAACATATCAATGGCTGGTAGTTGTCCTTTTCTATATTTCTGATTCAGCTCAGTGCTAATAAGTATGGTAGATAGGTCTTGTAGTGCTTTCTTTCATTATGTCACATCTTGGCACGCTCTCGCTGTAGTCTTGAGTTGTATGCCCGAGAAACTATGTTCCAGGCATCCATATATCTGTCCATGCACATTGCAACACATTTCTACAGGAAGAAAATACAAAAAATTACAAAGTATTACAAAAATAAATCTGAACAGAAGATAATCATCTTGTTTTCTGTTTTTGGAAAGTCAAAATATTTTGTGGCCATAATTTGCAACAACCATATTAACAACAATACTGTAAAGTGCAAACAAATTAGAGGCTAGTTCTACATCTGATTTACCAAGTATGGTGGTGGACATACCTGCTCAGAATTGTCGAGAGATCCACCTGGCTTTCCAATACATTTTCGGAAACATTTATCTGTCATCCTCTACAAAAGGAGCATGTTTAGATAAGTATTTACACAGAAAACCATTAATAACACCATAGATACTTGATTATAAATCTACATTAAACCTACTGTTTTCCATAATAGAAACTCAAAAGATCTATTCAGCAAGATATTCAAAAACCACGCAGTCAATGTTATCACAAACGGATTATCAAAACTGCAAGAACAAATATTATCCAGTCGCCTGAACAGCCTGATAATACCCAAGGCTATAGAAATATTAAGAGCTACTGTTTAATTTAGGTATGTGTATGCAGGTATAGGATCAGTCCAAATTACGGAAAGGCATTCACACATATCCACATCCAATTATTAAAAATGATTTCCTTTTTCTCTGTAAAGTATCTTGTACTTGATCCCCAATAAAATAAATAAAAACAAATTTGTATTGGAAGCAAGACCAGCCTATTAAGTTTATTTAATGTTTAAATGATTTTCCAGTACATATAAAAGGTACGAAGATGCTAATTATGGAAAGATCTCTTATCCAGAAAACCCCAGGTCCCATATTTGTATATGATTTTATATATCGGAGTACATTGGTATGTATGATAGATAAGATAGACAGATAGATTCAATAAATAGATCAGATAGATAGATGCAGGGAATAGCGACACTCACTGGAATTTTCTGATGCAAGCAGAAATTATTATTTATTGAAGCGATCTTCATCAGGAGATCAAAACTTTGAAGTTCAATAAATAATCATTTTTGCTTGCATCAGAAAAGTCCTGTGAGTGTAACTATTCCCTGCATATATACTTATTATATTATTGCTGGCACTCAGGCATCTATAGTAAATGGAGTGCACCTTTGGGATATATATATATATTCCCCTGGAAAAAAAAAAAAAATACCACATTGGGGAAGAAAAAATGAGAATTTCACTTGCCTACTTAACGTAAATTCCTTTTTTTCTAGTCCCGACATGTCAGTACACACGGGCAGTATTGCCCCTCCCAGACCTGGAGGTAGGACCTATAACATAGCCAATCAAAATTAGTCATGACCTATAATACCACATGACTTCCTCCTCACCACTGTTATACATTTGCCATAGCGGTACAGTAAACCAAAATAAATAACTTGTCTACAATCATTGCATGCAAAAATAAACAAAAAATACAAAAGAAAAAACAAAAACTGTGTGAATGAAAATTCAGAGTGAGGAGGGAGATCCTACCTCCCTGTCCAGTAGAACAAAAAATAACAGTGGTGAGGAGGAAGTCATGTGGTCTTATAGGTTATGATTGATTTTGATTGGCTATGTTATAGGCCCTACCTCCAGGTCTGGGAGGGGCAATACTGGCCTTGTATACTGATATGGAGGGACACAGAAGAAAATAATAAATATACATGTGCCAACCCAACCCCACACACACTACAATAAGTTTTGTTGTTTCTTTTTTACACATGCTGATAGGACTGCGCATTTTAGTGCAGAGTCATTCTGGCTTTAGCAGGAAAATATTCAACATGGTGCACTTCTGGGGGTGGTGCTGGAGTGCAAAGGAAACGGGTAGCAAGGGGAAATGCACATGGCCATTGGAATGTGAAGAAAACACTGAGAGAACATCCTTCTATCTACTCTCCAAGATACCCTTGTGTTTGCTGGTAGGACTTGCATTAGAGTTTATGTATAAATATAAGACCATTCAATAGGCATATCTCCCCATTTCTTAATGACACAAAACTATGTACAAAAAACGAATCTCCACTTCTGTAAACTACTATTGGCCTTCAAAAGATTTTCCACTAGCAATAATGTAAACCAAAGGGATGAATCTATTTTCCCACCAGCGATGTAGGGTGCTGGCACACAGTAGCGAAGATTTATCACAGGCGACTAAATCTCCCCAAAATACCTTCCCACCGGCAAGAATGGGAATCACTGACAGGATGGCATAGGTGTTGCTTCGATTTTCCGAAGTCGCTTGAAGTTTCCTTGTGAGGCAACTTTGGAAAACCGAAGAGACACTTATGCCATACCACTGGCGATTCACATTCTTGCCTGTGAGAAGGCATTTTGGGTCGATTAGTCGCCGGCAGTATCGAAGATTTATCGTAGGTGACTAAATCTCCCAGTGTGCCCCCACCCTTGCATTTGGAGATTAGTCAGTGTGGCCACAACACACCAGAAAATAGCCTTCTAAAACACAAATGTGTAATGGTTTCAATATCTCTGTTTGTGCATTTTGGCCAAGACAATTCACAATATTGTCTATGGCAGTGATCCCCAACCAGTAGCTCGTGAGCAACAAGTTGCTCTCCAACCCCTTGGATGTTGCTCTCAGTGTCCTCAAAGTAGAACCTCCTGTAAGCTGCTAGCCCACACCGGGGCTACCAAATAGCCAATCACATCCCTTATTTGTTACCCCAAGGGACTTTTCATGCTTGTGTTGCTCCCCAAATCTTTTTACATTTGAATGTGGATCACGGTTAAAAAAAAGATTGGGGAACCCTGGTCTATGGCATGGTATATTCATAGGGTTTTCAAGCCAGACAAATGCGGGCGACGATTAGCGTCACGTGTCAGTTCCCAAAATGCTTCATTAGAAGATTTGAAAAGACTGGAAACGCATCGCCTAAAGAGACACAGATGGCCAGAAGACCAAAAAGAAATACTGTGAATGAAGGTTGTCCAGAAACTCTATTTACCTGCAGTAGTTCCTGAGCGTTAGCAACTGCAATCTGCACTTTAACTTGTTCCATTATTGCTCCGGTATCAACCTTCCCAGAGCTTGATCCCCCAACGGAAAAGTCAGACCCAAACCCGTCCATTTCAACGTTGCTATGACCAGGTGCAACTCAAAGTCACAATCGCTGCTAGTTTCAAGTGGCAACGCGTCCTCTCGCGACGTTACTCGCACATGATGACAACTTCCTCGTCACGTGGTATATTTTAAAGCAGAAAGCAGGAGCGCTTGCAGTTCTGAAGTGCAAAGTGTATTGTTTTTCTGTGGTCTTTGACCCTCGTCTTCGCATCAATATTTTGTCGGTGTTGGGGCGGTTTTTGTGTACTGTAAATTTAATGTGTGCTTGACTGCTGAGAGCTAGATGGGGGGTGCATCAGGAATGGCAACTGCTGTATCAGGATGCCGACTGCTGAGGGCTTTGTGGGTGGTTTTGTAGAGAGCTGTATGCGGGATTACAGACTTACTTTAAAGGAATTGCGTAGGGCTGTATAGGTGTGCTGGGAGCTCTTTTGGGGGAATTGCTGATGTATATAATAACCTTGTGATTGAGGTTGTGGCAGTGTGTATGACTGCCGGGTTGCAGCAGTGTGTTGTGACATTAAGGGCGCTAGGTTGCCACCCTGCCTGTATTTTACCGGCCTAGCCGGTAAAACACCTGCCGGGGCCGGTATTGCAAATTTACCAGCAATGTAGCTGCCGGTAATTTGTAATACCATTAAGAAAAGGCCTTGCCCTTGGGTAGAAACGTACCTTTCCTTCCTCATCTTGCCCTTGTGCAATGTGGCTCTGCCCCCCCGCTGGCCGGTAAAATTCTATTACGTAGGTGGCAACCCTAGTTGCTTCACAAAGAAATTTTGGGTGACTCAGGAGAACAAAGCAAAACATATGCCTTTCTACCGGCAATTCGCATTCTTGCTGACTGGAAGACATTTCGGGGAGATTATAGTCGACCGCAGTATCGAAGATTTGTCACTTGGCGACTAATCTCCCCGTGTACCACCACCCTTAGTATGTGTGTATGTCACCAGTGGAGGGGTAGTTAGAGCAGTGTTTATGTCCCCTATTTTGCTTTATGGCCGTAATGGCAATGAGGTTAGTGTGTATGTCTATGGCCTTGGTGGGTTGTATTAAGGGTTATACCTGGCCGGTAAAAATTATGGTTGATCTCAATGTTATTAATATGGGAAAAAGATAATTATGTAGGAAAGCGGGTATTTTTTTCCAGAAAAAGTGGCAACCCTAGTTGTAATGTGTCATGGCCAAACTGGAACTAAAAAGCAGCCCAGTCAAAAAAAATAAAAGCAGACCACATATAAACATGCAACACTGGTTGCCAGGCCCACCACTACAAGTTAAAATAAAACATTGGTGGTCATGGCCCCCCAAAAAGGTTAACAACAAAACATTGGTGGCCAGGGATTAGAAAAAACAGTAAAAAAATCAAATGGTGGCCAGGGATTAAAAAATCAAATGGTGGCCAGGGATTAAAAAAAGTGTTCAGTGGAAATTTACAGTAAAAAATTACCAGCTAGTATTCCTCCTTGGCGACGGAGCTTCTTTGTTGTCTTTGGTGGCTACCTGGCCCACTTTACAATAAATAGACCGGCCAATCAGGCATATTGCCAGTCCAGGGCTGTGGTGTGTGTTCACCTTGTAAAGGTTAATGGCCAAGGGGGAAGGGAGTTGGGGCAATATGCAGGCGCTCTAGGTCTAGGTATTTGAATTACATTGGAGTTGGTTGGGCAGCATGTACTGCCCCAGATATGTCTATAGCTTTTTATGTAGGACCCCAAATGCCTGACTGGCATGATGAGGCATTGTGTAGGCCCCTAGGTACAAACTGTGGCTTATTGTGGGGAAAACAGTGAGTAAATTAAACTTTTTAGCGGTTTAGAAGAGCAACTGGTGTCAATTCTTTTGGTAGAGTTTGTAAAAGTTGCATTCCAGTCTCCATTATGGATTAATAAACACTATTTTATCATGGGATTTTTTGTGAATTTCTTAGGCTATACCTCTATTTGGTAACTAGAGGACCCCAGCATGCAACCAGTTATTTACTAATGTCCATTTCCAAGCAACTTTAATGCAAAAGTATACTTAAAGCGATACCGTCATGATTTTAAGTGTAGTTTTAATTTATAAATTACATTGTATACACTGCAAATAATTCACTCTACCATATATAATTTTATTTCTGAACCAACAAGTATATATTTTTTAGTTGTAATATTGGTGTATAGGCAGCTATCTCAGGTCATTTGCCTGGTCATGTGCTTTCAGAAAGAGCCATCACTTCAGGATGGGACTGCTTTCAGACAGGCTATTGTTTCTCCAACTCAATATAACTGATGGAGTTGAAGTGGGACATGGATTTTTACTATTGATCGCTGTTATCTTGTATTAGGGAGCTGTTACCTTCCCATTGTTCTAGTGTTAGGCTGCTGGGGGGAAGGGCAGGAGTGATATCACTCCAACTTGCAATGCAGCAGTAAAGAATGACTGAGGTTTATCAGAGCACAAGTCACATGACTGGGGGCACCTGGGAAACAGACAATATGTCTAGCCCCATGTCAGATTTCAAAATTAAATATAAAAAATCTGTTTTCTCTTTTGATTTTTGCTGGACTAGCACTATTAACTGTGTTCAAAAAAACAAAAACATGTTTTCCAGTAACAGAATCCCTTTAAAACCAAAAACTACATATCTGAGCACTTTTACAATTTATATTAATTTTATATTTTAGCCATTTCTGGGATATTAGTTTTTTTTTTAAAAAACTGCTAATACCAGGCTTTGGCAGAGTCAGCAGCCCAAGGGTTAACAGAATCCAGGAAGTGCAAAGACAAAGGCACTGGCAGTCTGTTTTGGCAAGCCTGCCTAGCAATATAAAAAGGTCTAAAACTGTGGATATCTCAGAAAGTACTTAAAGGAAAACTATACCTCCCAAATAATGTAGGTCTCTATAAAAACAAAACAGCTCATATGTAAAACCCTGCTTCATGTAAATAAACCATTTTCAAAATAATGTACTTTTTTAGTAGTATGTGCCATTGGGTAATCATAAATAAAAAATTGCCATTTTAAAAAATAAGGGCCGCCCCCTGGGATCATACGATTCACTGTGCACACAAACATACCAACAAACCATACTTGTTAGGTCACATGAGCCAATTAACAGACAGAGCTGCAGTATTTCTGGTCAGGTGATCTATGAGGCAGCACAGAGACCATCACGAAATGGTGGCTCAAGGCAAGAGATGTAAAAGGACAAGATTTACATAAATATATAGACCAGTTTGGTAAGATTCTTTAATATGCCACTTAATATGATATAAACTCAACTGCTGCTTAAGTATTCGTTTTGGGGGTATAGTTTTCCTTTAAGATTGAAAATAAATGAACACTGTAAAAGTGCTCAGAGGAACACTGAATACATTTACACCAATTCATATTTTCAGGTTTTGATCCCTAATTGACATCAGCCAAGAGCTCATCGAGCATGTGCTTTCCAAGAAGAACAATAGAGAACTACTATAACCAGCTTCAGAAGCATGGATTGTAACGGGGACATATACCTTTGTTTTATATTACACACTAAATCATTGCCAATACTTTAAATTGAATTTTTTTTAAATATACCTGTAAGATCAATTTACTATGATTACTAATGTTGAGTTTTTGTGTAGTCTTACATGTTCAGGTGTGATGTTCTGTTGGTGTGCTGGAAAATTTGGGATTTGCGGTGATTTTTTTTTGTGGTGTGCTAAGGTTTTTTTGTGCTTGATGATTTTGTGGAATGGTTTGATTTTTGGGGGAAAGTTTTTGTGTGCTTTGAAAATTGTGGTGTTTTTTTGTTTTTTTTTTTAAATCTATGTTGGTACTGTTTCGCTAGTGTATTTACTTTTTTTTCCACCCAAAATGTCAAGAGGAGATTGGGTTAGTCCTTTGTAGAGGGGGTGTCCTAGTGTGCGAGTGACAATGTGGTGACAAAAGATTTGTCTGCCTGTGTCATGCAGATTGAAAATTACCCTAGCAACCATGCTTTGATTTGAATGAGAATATCGAATTTTTATAGGGAGGGTCTGAATAGAAAGATGAGTAATAAAAAGTACTCATAACAGTACATTTGTAGCCTTACAGGCCATTTGTTTTTAGGCAGGGTCTGTGACCCCCATTTGAAAGCTAGAAAGTCAGAAGAAGAAAGCAAATAATTCAAAAACTATAAAAAATAAACAATGAAGACCAATTGAACAGTTGTTTAGAATTGGCCATTATATAACCCCCTAGGTATGTCTTTGTCTTTAGGGGTTAGGTTGGGGAAGTGTTTGGGGTCTCTATACAGCTTTCTGGCCACAGTTGTGTTTAGGGTACTGTGTAGGACACCTCTAACATTAGGTGGTTTAAGGCAGTGTATTTGGCCATAGGCATGAGCATGACTTGTGGGAGAATTGTGACAGTGTGTAGACCCCCTAGATATGTGTATGACTGATGGGTGCATTGGGGCTTTGTGTAGTACCATAAGGTATGTTTATGTTTGAAGGTGAGAATTAGGTCAGTGTTTGGGTCCACAATAGAGCTTTATGGCTGAACGGGGTTTGGGGCAGCGTGCTGGCCCCTAAGTATGCGGATCATGTTGGGGCAGTGTGCAGCGTACTCAGGTATGTACTGTATATAAAACTGTTTGGGTTTGGGGTAATTTGTTAGGCCCTTTTTTGGTAGGTGTATGACACTTTTAGAAGATTAGGCAATGTAAGGATGCTTGAGAATTTGGATGGGTTTGGAGGTGTGTGTGTTTGTGTTTTTTGCAGGGGTTACTATGTATTGACTCTATATACTGTACATAGTAACATAGTAAGTGAGATTGCAAAAAAGTCACACGGTCATCAAGTTCAACCTTTTAATTCTGTATATAACCTATCCTACTGGAAAAATCCTTCCAGACTCCAAGATGGCAATTGGACCAGTCCCTGGATCAACTTGTACAATGAGCTATCTTTTATAACCCTATATTCCCTCACTTGCTAAAAAAAAAATATCCAAGGGGAAGGACGCACGCTGAGGAGCTCCTCCACTATAACGGGCCAATGTGTGACTTCTAGGGAGAGACATTGCATACAACTCACCCACGTAGTCCACAAACCAGTGGTCTTCAGCTGCAGAGAGCCATTAACCACCAGCTCAAGCGGAGGCGGACCCGAGAGTGGGCGCCGAGGCCTAGGACCACGAGGCACTTTCAACTGCCGGCCATTGCCAGGTGACGCCGGACTATCTGAGCTGCCTACAATAACAGCGGTAAGCTGAACTCATCCCCCGCAGCTCCCACGGCACCGTATCCTATCGCTCACTCCGGGCGCTTGGCAGAACGCAGAGGCGTTCCACGCTGGAACGCAGAGAATAACCAGCACTGCGCAGCCATTATCTGATAATACGGCGGAGTGCCACTTACTGATACTACCTTGGAGTAGGCGACACCTCTACTTCTGTGCCATCTATGCTCCGTATTTTCTATATATTATACCAGTAGCTGCACTATTCAGTCGGAGTGGATGTCTGGGTGGTGCGACGCCACGTGAGTGAGCGCCATTACATTACCTCCCGCCACTCCCTATTACACAGGCTGTACAACTCAAATTGATTTATATAGAGAGCATTATCTTCTGAAGAGACTGCACATTTAATGAAGCTCTCTCACGCATAACATCTTAAGGGTCGCTACAGCTTTAAGGCCACAAGGTGCTATAAAGTCTGGGAAGTGCAGATACTCAACCGCAACTGATTGCAGAGGCCTTATATCCACAGCGCACTGCTAATTAAGACGCATCGTTGTCAGTCAGCGTTACCTAATCCTTGGCAGTCAGGTCAATCTGCTTAGAATTCCCGACCGTACTACACAGACGCAACACAAACCATACAGGGCTTTTGACTGTTCATATGAAGACAACAATCTCATGTTGTATATTGGTTTAATGACGGGATTGCTTGACTCCTCCTACACCCGGGACAATATAAGCACATCCATCTACATCACGAACACGCATTGGGAATAATATAGTCATCCACATACTTGGAATACCAATATATTCTGACATAGCAGGATGGCTCCCAAAGCTAAGAAGAGTACAGACTCTGACTTAAGAAATATCTTCACTAAGCATGCCAAAGAGAAATCGCAGGATAACCCTATACAAGAAGAAGAGGAAGATCCAGGAGCAACAAGTCAGGTCTCCAAGCAAGATTTACTGCATCTGTTTCATAACATCGAAAAGGCAATTAAAGCTGAACATGCTAACACCACCAAAGAACTGTCTACTGAAATTTTAAGTCTAGATAACAGACTTCAGGAAGTGGAGAATCAAATGGGCGAGCTTACTGAATATTCCCACCAAGTAGAAAATGACATTTTATATCTATTCAACAAAGTGGAGAATCTTGAATCCCAACAAGAAGATATTGAAAATAGAAATAGACGTAATAATATTAGACTAAAAGGTCTTCCAGAAACGGTCACGGACCTTGAACCACTGCTGACTGAGGTATTTCAAAATCTGCTCCCAGATTGCTCGGAGGAAGACTTGGAAATGGATAGAGCACATAGAGCTCTCAGACCTAAACCACAACCGTCTGAACCTCCTAGAGATGTGATAGTACGTATGCACAAGTATTGTGTGAAAGCAGCCCTCATGGAAGCAGTGAAGCCATCAGGAGAAATAGAGGTGGAAGGCCAAAAGATACAACTATATCCAGATTTAGCTCCCTCCATTCTGGTGAAAAGACGAGCCTTAAAGGGCCTTACATTGTTTCTCAGACAACACAACATCCGATACAATTGGGGGTACGCTTTCAAGCTCATAGTGCATAATGAAGGTAAAACTCATACGCTTCGACACCCCAGAGAGCAAAAAGCATTCTGCCACAAGGCACGACTGGATTATAATCCTCCAGATGATCCGCTTCCCCAACGCCGACGACCTCCTCAGCATAAGCAATGGGAGACAGCATGAACATTTCATATTTCGGCTGGATGACTCTAACATATTCATCTGAGTCCCGGGAGAAGAGGTGACAAGCTACCTTGTCTTCTCCACCCCCTATTAAGGACACTTTGCAACCTCGGGTCCAGGTCCGGACTGGGAGTCAAAATAGGCCCTGGCATTCCAAGTACACAGAGGCCCAAATAGTCCTCCACCAGCCCACTTAATAGTGATTGTGTATGAGACCTTACAGCAGCCCCTCTGGCATTTGCCAGAACCCACAGATTGCCAGTCCGGGCCTGCTCGGGTCACATAGCTGACCCCGGAGGACTGTTTCCCAAGGACCATTGATGGGAAACAACCATTGCCTACATGACACTCCTTTTTTGGTATCTATATTTTCTTTTTTTCCTTAACGATTTTTCACAGGCAATGTATTTTTTACTTTGTTGCTATATCATTGAGCTTATAAAGTTTTTCATGTTGATGTTTTTCCCCCACTTCCCACACCCTCCCTATCCTTCCCCCAGGTGGTTGAGTGCTGTACACAAAATGCTATTATTGAAATGGTATATCTTATGTGAGCACCGGGTCTTCTATCTGCCATTACAAACTAGACATTACAATGCATGACATGCCGGACTACAAATTAACCATTGTTTCTCATAATGCTAAAGGTTTAAACTCGCCTGTTAAAAGACGAATGGCTTGTAAGGAATATCTAGCTCTTCATGCAGCTATAATAGTCATACAGGAAACACATTTTAAAAAAGGCAGGGAACCTAAATATTGGCACCCACAATTGTCCAGATATTACTACTCCTCAGCAACGAATAAAACGAGAGGGGTGGCGATCTTGGTACATGAATCGTGCCCAGTAGTTATCCATAACATGTATACAGATCAAGGACGGATTCTTTTATTACAGGCACAATTGAACGACAAGCCATTAACTATTGTGGGAATATATGCACCTAATACCAATCAATCTCAATTCTTCTCCCACTTGCATAGTTTTGTAATGGACAAAAAAATTGGAGACTTGGTGTCACAGGAGATTTCAATACTGTCTTGGATGTTAAGTTAGATTCGTCAAGCCACAGGAGAGATGGAGGCACGGGCAGGGCAAACAGAGCATTGACACAATATATGAGGGATCAGTACTTATTTGATATATGGAGAACTTTGAACCCCACTCAAAGGGATTTTACCTTTTACTCTTCGCCACACAAATCCTACAGCAGAATAGATTTATTGCTAATATCAGGCACATATCTCCCATACTTACTGAGTTCCAATATAGAACCTAAAACGTGGTTGGTCATTCCCCTATCACAGGCACACTGCTTATTCCTCAACTGTCCGCTCCGAGAGGTGAATGGCGACTCAATGAATCTCTGTTAGCGGATGATGCATTTGGCAAACACCTCTCTCAACAAATAGATTATTACTTTAAGGAGGACAATCAAGACACGCCTAATTCAGCAATAATTTGGGACGCTCATAAGGCAGTGATCAGGGGCCACCTAATTAAACAGGGAGCTCGTTTAAAAAAAACTTAGGACACGGCAGATAGCTGAACTTACAGATAAACTTAGGGATCTAGAGTATAGACATAAACGCGACTTAAACGCAACAACCCTAACCGAACTAGAAAAGTGTAGAGGGGAACTAAATTTACTACTAGTTCATAAGGCCGAGCATTCGCTGAGGAGAACACAAAGGAAATTTTATGACATAGGTAACAAACCTGACAGAATGTTGGCACGAGCTCTTAAAGGGGAAGGAAAGCTACGGAGGCATTTTATTGCCAATAGATCAGCTGCAGTAGTGCAAGCTAGAATGCTATATTTATTCTGTAGAATGTTTTACCATACCTGAGTAAAAAGCTCTAGAAACTCTCTGTTTGTTTAGAATAGGAGCTGCAGTATTAATGTGGTGTGACATCACTTCCTGCCTGAGTCTCTCCCTGCTCTGGGCTCAGATTACAGTAGAGAAGGGAGGGGTGGGGGGAGAGGAGCAAACTGAGCATGCTCTTGCCCAGGGCAATGAGGTTTAAGCTGAAGGCAGGAAGTCTAATACAGAAGCTCATGTGTACACAATAGAAGGAAAGAAATGCAGTATTTCTTTTGACAGGGGACTCAGAGCAACATTACTTTGGGGGTTTACTGGTATATTTAGATGGACCTTTCTGATAAGGCTTACTTAGTTTTAACCTTTCCTTCTCCTTTAACGACAAAAAACGATTAGGCCTTATAAGAGCAATCAAATCGGATAAAGGGGAAACAGTCAATGATCCTAAATCTATAGTGAATGTTTTCTCACAATTTTATGCGAAATTGTATAATGGGACAACCACGGCCCCTACACTAGATGACTCATCTATACAAAGGTATCTAGACGAAATCAATTTGCCACACCTTCAAGAGGACCAAAGGGAGGACCTAGCAACAGATATTACCGACGCAGAAGTAGCATTAGCTATATCCCAACATAAACCCTCCAAAGCCCCTGGTCCAGATGGCCTTTCGCTATTATATTATAGAAAATTCCAATCCATTCTCATTCCATTTCTTACTAATCTATTTAATAAGCTTCTTACTTCAGATGTGGAAATAACAAGGGATATGTCTAGAGCCAACATTATTGTGATTCCGAAACCGAACCGAGACCCCAATCAGTGTCAGAACTATAGACCTATCTCTTTAATTAATCTGGATCTTAAAATTTATGCGAAGATTTTGGCTAACAGACTCAATAGACATCTTCATGCCATCATTTATCCAGACCAAACGGGTTTTATACGGGGTAGGGAGGCTACTGATAATATTAGGCGGATTTTACAAATAGTCCAAGCGGTCGAAAATGACAAAATCCAATCCATGCTTTTAACGCGGAGAAAGCATTTGACCGCATAGACTGGAGATATATGCGACACACACTACTGCAAATGGGATGTGGCTCCTTATTTATTTCGGCAGTGATGAAGCTATATCATGCTCCATCAGCCCGTGTAGCAATGGGTGGCTATCATTCTTCCCCATTTCAGATCAAAAATGGAACCAGACAGGGGTGCCCACTGTCGCCCCTAATATTCGCAATGTGTATAGAACCCCTTGCCCATAGAATTCGCCTTAATCCAGACATATCAGGGATTACAATAGGTTCATGTACGTATAAAGTAGCGTTATTTGCTGACGACACAATCTTTTCTATAACCAGACCTCAGACTACATTGCCTAATCTATATAAAGAGCTTCATGACTTTGCTCAGGTATCTGGGTTCAAAATTAACAATACCAAATCAGAGGCACTTAATCTTACACTTTATAAACCCACTCAGAAACTCTTGGAACTGAACTTTGAATTTCAGTGGGTCAAAAAGGGACTTAAATATGTGGGGGTGATGATCCCTTCCACGACCAATCAAATTGCAGATATTAATTACACCCCGCTAGTAGCCTCCTTACGCAAGGATCTCCAAAGGTGGCATAGATTGCCAATATCATGGATGGGTAGGATCTGCTCTGTTAAAATGAATCTACTTCCTAAACTTCTGTATTTGTTCAGGGCACTGCCCGTGCCTCCTCCCAAAAAAGATCTGGAGAAGCTGCAACAGCAGATGATCGATTTCACTTGGCAGTATAAACGACACAGAATGAATAAAAAAATTTACTATCAATCCACCACAAGAGGGGAATGGCCTTTCCAAATTTGGAGTATTATAGGAAAGCAGCTATATTAGCTCAAATAACTAAGTGGCACTCAGATCCTAATAATAGCAGATGGGTAGAACTTGAAAACCAACTGACCACTCCCAATGCAGCTGCAGATTTACTATGGCTAGAGCATAAATATAGACCTAGACAAAGTTTAAGCAACGTGTTTATTAAGTACTGGGTGACTGAATGGGATAAAATTAAATCAACTCTGTCTTCCCGGACACTCCCCTCCCACTTACTCCACCGTTTCATAATCCTGCTTTCCCTCCAGGGATGAACTCCTCAACATTTATATGGTGGACCAATAATGGTATCTCCAGAGTTCAGGATATGTTTGTTAACTCTAAAGCCATCTCATGGGATACTTTACAGTTGAAATATCAAATACCATTAAAGGAACACTATAGATTCCAACAGATCCTCCATTACGTCTCTGGGCTGATGGGACGAACATATCCCGATGTCTCCTCCTTCGAATCTTTATGCAATACTCCTTTACGCAAACATAAAATCAGTATTTTATATTCTGGTCTTCTGGAAGCCACATATACACAGGGGAAAACAACTACTATGCTGAAATGGGAACAGAGACTAGGGGAGCCCCTAGAAATAGAGGAATGGGAGAATATCCACAAGGTAATGGCAACAGCTTCTATAAATACCTATATTAAAGAGAATGCGTATAAGATCTATCATGACTGGTATTATACTCCCAAGAAGTTGCAAAATGGTTTAATTCTTCTGATCTGTGCCCAAGGGGATGTGGGGAAGTGGCTGACGAGATGCACATGTGGTGGACATGCCCTACAATTTACAGGTTATGGGAGGATGTATTTAAAACGATAAATGACACTTTGGCGACATCTATGCCACCTGACCCTTGGTTAGCTCTTTTACTACGTAAACCCGAACAAATAACTTACAAATAACTTACAACATCTAAATCAAAATCTACTTCCGCTTCTGTTCAGAAACGGCGACCATCCATCCTGCAGCAGTTGATTTCTTCTCCCCCTCTCTCTCTCCTGGCCGCCCTATGTCTAGCACATGTATTGTCAGACTGAAACAGCACGAAGCCGCTATGACACTTCTAATAATGGTACGTTCCCAAGTCCCGTCGCAGAAAAAAGTTATAGAAAAGGCAGAGTAGCTCGGACCCATAGCAGCTAATTCAATCCAACCTCTCAGAATTAGACGCGAGCCGCCTTCTTGCGCAGTCAAACTCTTACCTCTGCTTGTTTTCTGATGCCGTTTTCAGGGCTGAGCAGGTTACCCACGAGCAAGTAGAACTGTTGCTGCTTGGCCAAATTGCTGCTGCTCCAGAAACAGAGGGAGAGAGGGCGTGAGAATGAGCAAGAGCCGGAAAGCTGCCTGGGAGGGACGAAGCCATGTGCTGGAGGGTTGCAAACTGCACGCGATCTGACCTCACGCGGCCGGCACGTCGGAAGATTTAAAGATGCTTATTGGTGGGGGAGGTTGGCGGCTGTAGTTGGGATGCTGGCCGTGGCAAAGTTCTAATGGTTGGGGAAAGTGTGGTGGAGGAGAAGAAGTTGGCTGACATTCTTGCCGGCAGAGCGCACCAGACCGAGCACAGCCAGGAGAGAGAGCGCGAGGGAGAAGAAATCAACTGCTGCAGGATGGATGGTTGCCGTTTCTGAACAGAAGCGGAAGTAGAGTTTCAGTAAGTTATTTTTTTAATAAAGGCTTTGCTATTTAAAAGTTTAATGTGTTGGTGTTTAGTTTTTGATGTATACTAACGAATTTATAAAAAATATTTTTTGATGTTACTGGTCCTTTAAGGGTATAAGTGGCTTGGATATTTTTACAAGCCCGGGTGTATGACTTTACATTTATCAACATTAAATCTCATCTGCCACTTAGCTGCCTAGATTTCCAGTTTAGCAAAAAAAATTGGAGGAGGCAGAACTATGCTGAAACTTAATTTAATTAGTAATGCACCAACACTACATGTTTCGGGCCAGCATACCCTTTGTCAAGTCACTGTCCAGCATCTTTTGTACCTCATCATAAAAAGCAATCATATTTGTCTGACATGGCCTATCCTTCATAAAGCCATGCCGATTGCGGCTTATAATGCCAATTACTAGTACAAAATTCTGAATGTAATCTTTACAAGCCTTCAAATAATTTGCCCACAACAGATGTCAAATTTACTGGCCTAAAATTTCCAGGCTAAGATCAAAATCTCTTTTTAAATATGTGAATGACTTGAGCTTTCCTCCAATCCACAGGTACCATACCAGATGAAAACAAATTGAGAAAATCAGAAATAGAGGAAAGATGGAACAGAGCTGTCTTAGAACCCAGGGGTGTATCATCAGGCCCTGGCACATTGTTCACATAAATTTTTATTAAAGCTTTATGAATCATATCCTGAGTCAGCCACTGACTAGATTGAGCTGAGCCAACAGTGCAGCTATGAAGTGAGCCTGGGAACTCTATTCTGACTCCTGAATTGTATACACTGAAGAAAAAAAATGATTAAGCACATTTGCCTTTTCTGTATCTGTTACAACCATACTGGTTCCAGTATTTAAAGGAGCAACACTCTCAACCCACATCTTTTTACTATTAATATAATTTTTCGGGTTAGTCTTAGCCTCCTCTGCACCGCTCTATGCACTCTTTGTTCCCTTTCTTTGCCTTTCAGATAGCCGTTTTACAACAGTTATTATAGCGTTTATATCCAAATGCAGCTTCTGTCCCCACAGACTTGTAGTTTTTAATTGCCTTTCTCTTCTTTCCAATTAACTTCTTTGCTTCTATATTAAGCCACATAAGGCTATTCTAAGTGCTTGTACATTTACTCCTTAGGGGAATAAATTGATTACAGTAAAAATGTAATATTTTAAATGACAACCATTTCTGTTCTGTGTTTTTAGACACAAAGAGAAGTACTAAAATGAACGCTAGGTTAAATAACACAACACCTAGTGGGTTATTTATTAAAGTCTGAATGCCAAAAACTCGAAAAATTCTAGTTTTTTTTTACTAGAAAATCTGAATTTTTAGTGACATTTTTTTTTCTCTGTGATTTATTATACCCTGAGGATGAAAATATCAGATTTTTCAGAAGGAAAATCTGAAAAATTTGTATAAGTTTTTTCCCGACTGGAATTTCTTGGGAAAATGTATTGATAAATAATAGGAAATATCCTGTGCGGATTTGGTCTGAGTATATTTCAGAAAATAATGAGATAAATTTGGATTTTGATAAATAAACCTCCTAGTCTTCTGAAATGCATGGAGAGCAAAGGTAATTTCTAAAAGCATTTACATTAATTTCTAACCATGTTAAGGCCACTTCCCTAATTTTATTTCACTGTAATTGCCTTAAAGCGCATGCAAATAATCATCAGCATTACAATTTAATGTAAAAACATTTTTTTTCCCAGTCTTTAACACACATTACAAATTACTGAAAAAAAAGCAGAGACATTTGTCATGCATACATTTAACAAACAAGTAAAAGGCTAGATTTACTATGAAACATTTTTCTTTTTACCTAATTCACACTTTTAATATGAATGCTTTTTAAATATGTCTAGCATAATTGCAATCAATTAAGAAATCTTAGTGGGTGTTATGAAACAAAGTATAAAACTATACCTATAATCTGTGCTATCATGTAATACACAAAACATCTACATACAAATGTAATAACTTATTGTAGGTTGATTATATTTTGTCATAATACATGATCTTCTTTTAAATATTCTGCCAGATTCTTACAGTTACATCTAAACGGTTTTATTTTTTATGTCAAAAAAGCAAACTGGGGTGACTAAAATGTAGGGAGAGCTAAAATGGCACAGAATAGGATTATTCTGTAAAGTTAAATCAAAGTGTAAAAAATACAAGATTCATGTGCAATTTGGGCTCAAATTTTATTCACAGTAAAATAAAATCAGTGTGCCTATGTGCCCTGAAAAATGTACTAATTTAAAGGAACTGTAACACCAAAAATGTAAGTAAAAAAAATCCCTTTTAGACCCCTCCACTAATACTACAATCCTGAACAAAGTTCACAATTTTTAATGCTTTATTCAAAAATACCATGCTAAAATTATGCTTCCGGTCTTCACAAATAGGGCGATGTAGAGACATGCTCTCTTCTACATCCTACGTATGCACTCCACATCTTCCAGCCATGATTTATTTCTGTAAGACCTGAGAGTGGTGAAGGAGTCGGCACAATGATGGGGATTTTCTGTGGTCCTTAGAAGATTTATGGCTGACCCGGATGCTGCCTTTATTGATTGCAAAACAAATCACGCAGCAGGATAATTCAGACATGCTGAAAACCACTTTCAAGTGCGGCAGTAACTGGCTTCTGGCTTTAAAAGAAGTGGGGCAAGGAGATCTGGAGCGTGCATGTAGTAGAGGGCATGTCGCCATATCGCCCTATTTATGAAGTTACTGCACAACCAGAAGCAGAATTTTTGCAAGGTATATTTGAATAAAGAATTAAACTTTTTAATTTTGTGCAGGGTGGAGGAGTTACTAAAGGAGGCTACAACGTTTTTTTTACTTACAATGTTTTTTAGTGTTACCGGTCCTTTAAGTATTTCCATAGAACTAACCCTGCCTTTATTTTCCAGACAGGAAAAAATAATCATTTACTTTCTTCTAAAGACTAGTGAAATGCCACCCCATTTATAACTGTAGCGATCCTTACACAGGCCCAATAATAGATTCTGACAAGTTGGAATCTGCACCAAAGATGCCCTCAGCTGCTCTGCAAAAAGAGATACATTTTAAGTTATTCCAAAATGTAGAATGAAATTATGTTCCTGAAAAGGGTTAATATCACTAACTACTTCATAAACATAATATGTGATCATAAATTTTTAATAAACCAAATGTTTGGAATAGGGGCATCTCATAATACACATTTCTGGAGCAGGTGTTCATGTACGGAAAATAAGGATTGCATCAAGAGGAATTAAAATTTAGGCTTAAGGCACACCACAGATCATCTGCTTTTCTCCTCCCTGTGTTTTCTACTGCTGTAATGGGCTCCTTCTTGTTGCTCCATTGATAGTCACACCATTGTCCTGTGTGGAGCTACACTGCGTAGATATTGGTGCATAAATGCATGCTTTCGCGTTATTCGCTTAGTGTAGCTAAACTGGCCAATGTCATGCAAGTCAATGGAGCTACAGGAAGGAGCACATGGCAATGGATAATCTGCTGTGTGTGCCCTTGGCCTTAGAGGTTTGCAAACAAATCCAGTGTTCTCATAATGTAGCCAACAACTTCTAGACTAAAGGATTAGGCTCAAACACTTTGCTATACACACCACTTGGGGTACGGTCAAAACATGAGTACATAGAATTTATGGCAATACAGTCACAGCTTTTATGTATAGGTAGTGAGAAACCACAAAGCATTCAAGTAGAGTGAAAAAAAAAAAATGCATTGACTTAAGCCAGAATGAGATTTCCCAAGACATATTTTAAAGAAACGCTGCCAACTGTTTAGGATATTAATTTACCTTTTATATTTTTATGCAAAAACCATGGGCATTTAACAAGCAACAATTGAAGTTGGCTTTATCATATATCAGTTCTTGTATAACATTCATCTAAAGCAAGGTGCAACGTTCATTAAAGACACAAAGCAAGTGAGGAGGCTATTTTCGAACCCAAGAAAGAAATCCTGCATAAAACATAAATTTCCTTTATGCAACTGCAAAGTAATGGTCTGTCAGTGCTACAAAAGTACATTTCCACCACTGCTTTATGAAGCTACAGCACAGAAAAAACTGGGGGGGGGGGGGGGTACCCATGGTGAAACTTTCTGGTAACGTAGTAGATAGAACTGTATGCAATGTTCTTTTTAAAGGAACTGTTCAGTGTAAAAATAAAAACTGGGTAAATAGATAGGCTGTGCAAAATAAAAAATGTTTCTAATATAGTTAGTTAGCCAAAAATGTAATGTATAAAGGCTGGAGTGATTTGATGTATAACAAGTCAGTCAGAGCACTACTTCCTGCTTTTCAGCTCTCTTGGTTTACACTGACTGGTTACCCTGGCTACCAGACAGTAACCAATCAGAGACTTGAGGGGGGGGCCACATGGGTCATTTCTGTTGCTTTTGAATCTGAGCTGAATGCTGAGGATCAATTACAAACTCACTGAACAGAAATGTACCATGTGGCCCCCCTTCAAGTCGCTGACTAGCTCAGAGTTATAGAGCAGAAAATCAGGAAGTTGGATTCTGGCTGTTTTATTACACATCTGTTCACTCCAGCCTTTATATTACATTTTTGGCTAACTAACTATATGAGAAACATTTTTTATTTTGCACAGCCTATCCATTTACCCAGTTTTTATTTTCACACTGAACTATTCCTTTAAGGTAACATTATTCGTGTGCAGATGTGAGCAGTTATTAAAATATGCATGATCTACAAATTTAGAATTAAAAAAACAAAAGTGTACTTGAAACCTTTTGTCTACTATATAAAAGTATTGTTTTTTCAACTAATTTAATTACTAGGAAAAACATATAAACTGTTACTGTTCTGGTTAAATAATGACAGTGGACTATTTATAGAGGAAACATACCCCCTTTTTAAAATGTACTTTAATGAGTAGAAAAGACAGAAATGAATAGAAGAGACAGAAAAAGAAATAAGCTACCCCACAAAGTCACTTACCACAAGTAAACCCCTGCCTTCCCAGTCCCATTGCTGGTCTGTGTCTGTTAGAAGCACAACTTCCTTCTCAGGAGCAATGCTGGGTAGGGGAAAATTCCTGTTGCGCTGTGAAACAAGATTCCCAGCATTTTACCCAGCACATACTCCAAACCAACACCATTCCTCAGCTGTGACAAAGGTCATAATAAATAGAAGGAGGG
The DNA here is from genome assembly GCF_017654675.1 of Xenopus laevis. Lineage (NCBI taxonomy): Eukaryota > Metazoa > Chordata > Amphibia > Anura > Pipidae > Xenopus > Xenopus laevis. The sequence continues at coordinate 82,870,805 of NC_054372.1, forward strand.
TAGATTTTGGAAAATTAGATTGGTGCAAGATTAGGTGATCTATTCCTGTGCAAATCTGGAGTGTGTCAGTATCATTCAAAACATGGTATCATGTAGAAACATGGAAATTATCCTTATAATGACATAAATGAATAACAAACCGGAAATCCTACTGCATAAAATACAGTATTAAAGCTCATTCCTATTACCCATGTACAAAGTGGGTTTATACAAAATGGTTTCGGTACTTTCCTGTGCTCTTATAAATAAATGTAAAAAAATGAATACCAGCAATTTATTAAGGGTAATATTTTCTATTTTGCCTCATTATGCTTGCAGCCTCCTTGCAATTATAGTAGCAACCCATTCATAATTAGAAACACTGCATGTTCAACGAATGTACCAACAAATATTATATAGGGACCAAGTCTTAGAAACAAACAAATCTACAAGTTTCTAAAGAGGGCTGCAAACAGCGCTTCTTTAACTGTGCTTTGGTAGCATTCCCACAATGAGTATGTCAGTTATGAGGGAATGGATTGCCATTTTACACGTTTATGCACATAGTGGGAACAGCCTGAACAATGACAATAGTTATTGGACACCTATAGGCAACATGTGCCTAAATGTAAATCAAGGACAGGCTGAATAAAACTTTGTTTCTATATTTAGAATAGAAAAAAGGAATTGCGCAGTTGCACACATTTAGGATTTAACACTACACCAGAAGCAGAAAGAGCAATTATTTTTGCTAACTTCAATTTGATGTGTGAAAAACTTCAGTACTACTGCAGTAATGACATTCTGCCATTAACATGGTTATTTTCCTATGTGTTAAATCTTTACATTGTCTTTAGTATTGACTACTAAACAGTCAATCTTTATCCAACTCTGTATAAAAGCCAAATCAAAATGTTAGTGTTACAAACAGCCACCTCATATGTTAAGCTCAACATGATTCATGCAGTACATTTTTGGTAATCATTAAAACCTTTCTATGAATAGGTAAACATTGTGCCATATTACAACTGAAATACTTAAAAACACGGCAGAACTTTTTGAAACCACTATAAGTAAAAATTAAAATAACAAAAGCTTTGCAGTTATTTCTGGCATTAGGCAACTAGGCAACTCTTCATATGCTGAACAAATGAAAGGCATAAAATACAGAAGATATAACCTGAACCTGCATATAAAAATAGATTTCAGTGGCTCTGAAAGTAAACAAAAGGAAGAACTTTTTGAATGTTGTTTACATGACAGAGCAGCCTCTGGATGTTGTTCTTGGATCACCCTGTATAGAGATAAAAAGTTAAAAAAATTACATTACAAAACTGAAAAAAACAGGCATGCCCCCACAAGAAAACAATGTCTGATAACCTTTTCTATATTTATATTGTGGCCCTCCTGTTGTCATCCACAACACCCTTCAATCATAGATTGAGTAAATGAATCACACCTAGAGGAACATCTGATGACCAGTTATAATTAAGTGGACCTGCAGGGGTCACATAACTGACCAGCTTTAATTAGAAGTACTTGTAGCTCTGTGACAGATGGAGGGCTACCCGCTCACATGGGAAATGTTTCTTGCCATTATCAGTTAGAAACATAGCTTCCCAGCTGTTAAAGGAGAATTCAACTCCCCAACTAAAAAACACCCCTACCCTACATAGTCCCCCCTCCCTGCGCCCCTCCCACAGGTGTTAACACCTGTAAATGACCCATATCCTTTAATTACCCCTCGATGCATAGTCACTTTCAGATCATGCACAGTTATCACAAAGAGGAAGACTGCTCCCACTGCGCATGCGCCAATATGGAGCTCACTTTCCGGAGAAGAGCCAGAGATAGTGCCGGTGAGCTGCGCTGGCTCTGCAACAGGGGTAATTGAAGGATATAGTGCATTTACAGGCGCTAACACCTTTGGGGGGGGGGGACTGTTGGGTAGGGGATTTTATAAGTGGGGGGGGTTCTTTTCCTTTAACAAGAACTGTCTTGCTCCCTTGCCTGGAAGTGGTTATTCAAAGACAGCTGGAGGGCAGCTTTGTAATACTGTGAGACTTTGTGAACTGTATGCACTCTTGGCTGGAGGTAGTTCATTAGGGACAGTTGGGGGGCCACTTTCTAATACATGCTACCCCCCCAGCTTATGAAACAAGAACTGCATGAAACCTTGAGCAGCAAGCTTGACTAATATAAAGCTGAAGTTGTCAAAATCCCCCCACACACACTTTATCCCCATTGCATTCCCTAATTTGTTTATGCACGTTAGTGTTAAGAGTTGCCTAAATCCTTCCTGAAAATTTTTGAGTTAGGCCAAATCCTGAAAATAGGGATTCAGTGTATCCCTACAACATAAACACTGTGACACAATGTAATCAGACTGGGAGCAGAGCTGCATAAGGGTACTGGCTGGTACTGCAGGAGATGATTTTTGAAGAAACCTGATCCTAAAGGTATGCTGAAAAATGTTCTTCCTTCAATTAAATACAGAATCAGATTAGAATAAGTAATAACTAAGGTAAGCATTAGTTTCATACAGCATATATTACCTGCTGGTGAAAGAGATCTTCCTCACCAAAGTCTGCTTCTTCATCCTTTTCCTCCTCTACATTTCTTAAGACAGACTTTGTAACTGTTCTCACAGCTACTTCCTTTTTAAGATAAAGAAAAATAATGTATATTTTATATATTTTAATATAAGGCTATATGTCTCCTTACACAGTGATTTCCAAAGCATGAGGCTCTCTCCTCTTTATATGAAACTTTTATCAGCTATACTAAAAAAAAGTTGGAAACATAAAAATAGTAAGTCTAATGAAGACTACCTTAACGAATATGTAGTTATTAGTCATCCATATAACCACCTTTACATGGAGAAGATTTTAGATTACACACTTGCTTTTTCAGACAGTTATAAAAAGACATATACCATGCACACACGCACGAAACAATGTATCAAAAACATTATCCCATAGCAAACCATAAGATGCAGGCTTGAGTGTACCTAAATGCACCAGCTAACTGATTTCATTTCGCTTGATTGTACTCATGAATGTTTATTGCATTCGTGCTTCATTCTGATTTTTAAATACATCATTCTGCATTTTTTCCTTTTAAGCACGACACAGGTTTGAAGGATGTTAAATAGAGGACTGTGTGTGAAACTCACAAAAATGGGGGGGAAAAACACGTAAACAATACATATGCGTTTATATGCTCAGCATGCATTCGTAGACGCATTAACCTTTTTTGAACATGTTGTACTCATGTGTTTAAGGGCTTTTCCGGGGGGGGGGGGGGGTCTTTTAGTTTACCCAGGAAAACAATATATTGGTGTGTTGTTTTTTTTTTCAGGACAACCTGAACTTTCAAAATATGCTAAAATTTTGGTGTAATTCCACTTCTGTAAACAGATATAGACTTCTAAATGTCTAATAAAATGAAAAAACATAAAAAGACGTGTCACATAGTACAATCACACATCAGAGACATAATTTATTGTATGTATTAGAATACAGCTGATTTCGAAAGATCTGTCTCCTGAACGCGCCAATACCAAATATATATTGTTTTATGGAGATTTCTCACTTATAGATCAAAATCTCCAAGTAGTACACTACCAAATTTCCAAAGCACCGCTTCCAATCTACAGCATCATATCTCCCACACATCATTAGATACAAATGTAAAACACCCTAAAAATGTGTAAGCATGTGGCATATAGGGGCCCCAAATTGTAGACACCCCGTTTGAGAGTTATCAGTTCTGTAATTCCAGATACTGCAAAATCAACAAATTTACATAATTTTGGGGTGGGCAAAGGTAGGAAAAAAAAAAAAGTATGTTAACCTGCAGAAAAACTATATTTTCGGAAAGTACACATTCCCCGAATGCATGTCTTTCTACTACAAAGCACCAAACCATAAACCTTTCCTAAATTTGACGACATTTCCAAAAATCACCTCAAAACTTCCACCCTGCAGCATCTTATTTCCAACATACTATTAGGTATCAAGATAAATCATCCCAAATATGAAAGCTTGGGGTCCTCTGAACTGTTTGACGTGCAATGTACATAGATTTATCGAAGAACATGGCACATAAAGACCCCAGAATCTAACTTGTGCATAATTATTTGATGGCTTACATTTACACTAACTTATAAACACTGCAAATTTTATGTGGGAAACAAAAAACTTATGGTGACCCCTTAAAACCATACATCTTTGGAAAGTACACAATCTAACAAATCCAAAATGGTTAATTATGTCTTTCTACTCCAAACTACCATACTGCAAAGCAACGCTAAAGGCAGCGGTTTTTATGACATTTCTGAAAAGCGCCTAAAAATATTTCAATTGCCCGCATTTATCTCACCCAATTTCTTACATACAACACCCTAAATATTGACGACAAGGGTCTACTGAACAGTTTGATGCCCAATATGCATAGGTATACCAAAGCAGCTGGCATGTGCGGAACCCAAATAAAATTAGTGCATGTGAATTTTCTCGGCTGTCTTTTCTACCTTCTGTGAAGATTGCTCCCTGTCTACGTATTATGCACCACAACACGGTCCTAACAGCACAAAGACCTCCCAAAACCATATATTTTTGGAAAGTACACATTCTGCCGAATCCCAAATAGGTAATTATGTCTTTCTACTTCAAACTACCATACTGCAAAGCTATGCTAAATAAAACATTTCAAACAATAACGCAAGCATAAAACTGCAATAAAATCACAAAAATAAAATAAAATCAGAAAAATCAAAATAAGGAAAATAAAAAATGAAATCACAAAATAACTGATTCAACAGCGTGGTTAGTGATCAGAATGCTTGATTCAATAGTCACAATGTTAAATCTACAGTTTTTAGGGGAAAACAAGAAGCAAAATGATAAAATGAAAATCTAAAAAAAAAAAAAAAAACTAAGAAAAAAATGTATGTGTGTGTTTGTGTATGCATGTGTGTATACTGTGTATGCTTCTAAAAAGTGTGTGAATGTGTGTAAAGGAGTATGTGAGTGTGTGCAAAAAAAAAAAAAAAAAAAAAAAAGACAAAAGAAAAAGAATAAAGATGACTTAGTAAAATTTGTATATGAACGGTGTGTGTGTGTGTGTAAATGTGTGTGTATAAGTGTAACATAAAGGCCACTTACCGTTCTGGATGCATTCCAACTTCCATGGACATTAGCATCTATGTTAGTAAACACACCTGTGGTGATGGTATTTCCAGGCCAAAACTACAAATAGTTTTTATAGAACCTTAAATTTTATGGTAGGGGTTTAGTGCTTATATTTTATTAAAACTAAAAAGGCATTTACCTACACAATTTGTACAAATGCTCTCATTTTATAAAGCCTCGCTACTAAAACTTTCTACTAACTGGCCTTCAAACTTTTCTTTGATGTATCTTATTTCAAAACGTTATTGTATTTCCAAAGGTAAATAAAAAATTTAAATGGTGAAACTGTACATTGTACTGTAGGCTTGTTATGACATAATGGGTATACAAATAGACAGATAGGAGCAGGAAACTGAACAGAGGAGAGAGTAAGAAAAAAAAAAAATGGGGGGAGAAAGAAGCAAAAGGATACAAATCTCTTTTTTGCCTTCTTGTTTTTGAGCTGCTAGGTAAGTTCTCCTCTGAGAAAGGCTTCTGCCCACCATTTACTATATATATATATATTTGTCCTTGCAATGTGTCAAGGTATTTGCTCCAAATATCAAAGAAAAGTAATCCTTTCAATTCCTTGTCTTGCAATGTCAAGACCCATTGGAGTTGCATTGTGTACAGTAATTTGCGTTCCCATAGTTGTTTTGGAGTTGGTTGTGTGTTAGTCCAATATTCCAAAATGGTCTTAACTGTGGTTAGTACCATTATATTTGCCAGTCTGATGTTACCCTTGATGGTATGGTCAGTGGGTGTGGGATATAATCCTACCAGTATTTGTGGGTTTATCAAAGTTATTGTGATATCACACCAACTTGCAATATGCGATAGGACTGTATTCCGTAAAGCATTTAATTTAGTACATGACCACAGTGCATGTTCTAAAGTGGCATCAGTGTGATTGCATTTTGCACATTTAGGTGTCTGTTAGGCCAATTTTGTGTGCTATTTTGGGCGACACATATGCTCTATGAAGGATTCTATGGGCCACATCTTGAAAGTATACTGCTGATAAATTTAGTGTGTTTCATATATGCTGTTGTAATTTTGAGTTATTGTTGTGTTTGGTATAACATTTGGCCATCTCGATATTCCCTCTGTACGTGAATTGTAGTCTATATTAGGTCTAATGATAGCATATACTCCAGATGTTGTGAGAAGCGGTCCATTATTTGTGTTTATTAAAACATCCCATGGATTATTTGTTAATTGTGGTTTTATACCCAGAATCACTAGCTCCGAATATTTTCAAAGGAGGAAGAAGATCGCGTGGAAGAAGATGTCGCCTGTGAACTCCCTGGACTGGACCTGCGCAGAAGGGTAAGTAACAAGTTAGGGGCATTTGCCCAGTGGGAGGGGTAGGCCAGGGGGGAGGAGGGTTAGCAATACACGGGAGGGGGGGAGGGGGGTTAGCGCCGACGAGGTTTCCTTCCCCTTTAAGGAGAGACCAATCATAGTTAAGCCTTTGGAATACCATAATTTGAAACAAGGGCCTGCTTTAGCATCTTGGAAACGATTATTGCTTAATAGGGGAAGTAAGTCATAGTTTGTATGTACACAGTAATTTGGTTCTGACTTTTTGCCAGGCTTCAATTGTGGTGTGGATCAGTGGATTTGTTTGGCATTGATTTGGAATTTCCGAGAGTAGGGCATGTAGCAGGTAGGCTAGGGAGATATTTGGTGTGAAGTTTTGATCTCTTTGAGGATCAGTGTACATATTCTCTTAATTGATCCAGTCTTTGGCTATTCGCATAAGACTAGCCAAATTGTAGTATTTTAATAATTGTAGGTTAAGTCTGCCATTGCTTTTAGGTTGCGCTTATTTCATTAATGATATCCTGGGTTTTTACACTTCCATATGAAGGCTTGTAGTTTTTTTGTTGAGTTAAGTTATATATGAGGGTTTTATTATGAGTGGTAGCAGTTGCACTTTATAATATAGCCTCAGAAAGGTGATCATTTTGTAGAGGTTAAGTCTGCCTATATAATTGATGGATACATTTTCCCAGCTCTTGAGGTCTTGTATTGTTTTTCTTTGATGTATCTTAAATTCTACTGCCAGGACCCTTGTCTTATATAAAAGTGAAATGGATATTGCCCTTTGCAAATCATGATTCAAAATCAAGCAAAACTTGACAATGCCTTAAAGGAACAGTTCAGCGTGAAAATAAAAACTGGGTAAATAGATAGCAAAATAAAAAATGTTTCCAATATAGTTAGGCAAAAATTTAATGTATAAAGGCTGGAGTGACTGGATGTCTAAAATTATAGCCAGAACACTACTTCCTGCTTTTCAGCTCTATAACTCTGAGTTAGTCAGCGACTTGAAGAGGGCCACATGGTACATATCTGTTCAGTGAGTTTGCAATTGATCCTCAGCATTCAGATCAGATTCAAAAGCAAAAGATATGACCCATGTGCCCCCCCCCTCAAGTCTCTGATTGGTTACTGCCTGGTAACCAGTCAGTGTAAACCAAGAGAGCTGAAAAGCAGGAAGTAGTGTTCTGTTAGTCATCCAGGAAAAAGATACTGGCACACAAAGCATTTGCAGCAGGTAAACCTTGCTTTAATTCAAAAAGTGCGGAATGTGCAACGTTTCGGGGTCACGCCCCTTTCTCAATGCTTGAGAAAGGGGCGTGACCCAGAAACGTTGCACATTCCGCACTTTTTGAATTAAAGCAAGGTTTACCTGCTGCAAATGCTTTGTGTGCCAGTATCTTCTTTTTCCTGAATTGCTTGGGAGGCTGCCGTGTCCTCTCATACTGAGCACCAAGCTACAATCGCTAAGGACCGCCGTGGGTGTGCGAACGCTCTATCCTGTTTCAGTACTGTTAGTCATCCAGTCACTCCAGCCTTTATACATTACATTTTTGGCTAACTAACTATATTAGAAACATTAGAAACTGCCATATATTTTATTGCTTCACCCACTTCCCTTCTATTGCTGTCCCTTACCTATGTGACTCCATTCTCCATCTCTAAAGATTACTACCAGATTGGTTACAAAATTAACGGTAATCGTACCATTTGGAGCACTAACACGGTATACACCAAACAGGGAACCCAATCTCTAAAAAAGAATTGTGAGGAGTATTTTACTGGTGTGTTTATAAACCTGAATGAGCTTACAGAGCTTCCTCTCAGCTATACTAGGAAAAAATATACAGCACAGCAATTTGGGGGGGGGGGGGGGGGGGAGAAATATGAAAAAACTGACTATCTTCACAATGGATATTTGTGTCACACTGTATTGTTGGGGTGCTGCTTTTCTTGTAATTTAAAATTCAATGAGAATCAAAATATACAGATGTATAAAATGTAAACATAGTAACATCCTATTTTTGCTTTTTTTTTTTTTTAAACTTGTAGAGCACTAACATGAAATCAGATTTAAAATTATTTAGGATGCATTATAGGTGAAAAAACATGATTGCGGGGGAATCAACTGACCTCCTCTTCGGTGTTAACCAGGTATGTTCTAATGTTGCAGCCTGTGCCCCAGGAACTCTGGTTCTTCCACACTAAAATGGAAGGGGGGCTGTGAGCCACACCAGCATCAGCACTGTAGATCTAAAAGAGATCAGATTGCATTGACATGTGACACTAGCATTGCGGAACAATATGATACAAGGGTAACTTTCAAAGCAGATTAAAAACTTACTTTTACAGACTGGCCTGCTTTTAGTACATATTTAGGGGTGAATTTGTAAACAATTTCCTCTTCCTCTCCAATTTTTCTTTTCAGCCTCCAGTTACCAAGGGACTGGTCCTAAAAGTAAAAAAATAAAAGGTTTTCAGAAGTTAAACGGAACCTAGGCAATAAACAGAGCAGCTTAATTGAAAATGTTTTTACCAATGCAGGGCAACACTGCTTAATATTTGTATTACTTTAAAACAATTTCATGTTTAAATGTTACTGTTCCTTTAAGGGTGACTTATTTGCATACTACCATACAATGGAAACCACTATGCAAGCTTAAAAAATAAAAAAAAATTCCCCCACCCCCAAAACTACAGTAATTTTAATTAAAAAAAGAGAAAATTGTATTGCAGTACTACAATAAAGAATGCAGTCTTGCTACAGAAGAGCAACCACACCACTTAAATTTAGCTATACATATGTTTATCTACTGTTCTTTGTATCCCGTCGTCTTTGGTAACATCTGCTTTGGACAAAGAATTGCCTGTGCAATTCCTCCTAATATGAAAAATCTATCCCATGGAAATATTATCCAGCCATACTTTTTACAATAGACACCAGATAGCTTTTTTTAAAAGTATTATTTCAGTAAATATGAGCTCCTTTTACCATCTATAATCGTGGCCACTCAGTTTAGTCTCATTTTTATTGATCATCATCAGTACCATCACTAACAACTTCAAATGCAATTTTGTTATAGGAGGGGGAAAATGTGTCTATTTGTTGTCAATATGATTTTGGGAGTACAATTGTATCCCAGTCAGTCTAGTAATTTTATGTCAGAAGAAAGCATGTCCACAGGTTTATGGTGTGAATTTTTTGCTAGTTTGTACACAGGCATATCAAATCAAGCACATCATTTTAGATACTACAGAAGCCAGGGCACCTTTCACAGACTCAGAATAATGAATGCATTTACTAAAGAGTTACCTTATCTGAGTTATTTTTAAGGTGGACATATTTTCCTTCCAAATCGATCTCCTCAATACTGATGCTTCCTGTGGCCGAAGCCTGCTGGGACAAGTGAAACTGAGTACCACTAATCTGCCCACTAGTAACAGTGCGGCTAGAGCCTTCACTAGCAGTGATGTGACTTGAACCGAGGGAAGTGCCAGTGCGCAAGCCTGTACTTGCCCCACCTTCCTCATATTCCTCTTCAATGCGCTTTCTTTTGCTTCTAGAGGTACGGGTGGCAGAAGCACTACTGGAAGTAGCCCTGGAGACAATGACTCTTGATTGCGGGCTTGGGGAAAGCTTTAACCTTTAATTTAAAACAAAAATTAGTGTTATCAATATACTGGTACTAAGTAGCAGTTGTGGCTATGTGCACATTGCTGGATAGCTCTAGAAGGAGATCAGTATAATCCATGATCCTGAAATTTAAATTAATTTATGTTTATATTTACCTTTCCTCTTCTCCTTCAAGCAGCTTGCGGTAAGCATTTATCTCCATATCAAGTGCAAGTTTGACATCAAGCAACTCTTGATACTCAGTAAGTTGCTGCTGCATCTGGTCCCTCATTTCAGCCATCTCTCTTTCTTTGGAGTCCAAAAGCTTACGATACTTGTCACGATCACTGCTTAGCAACTCTTCTAACGCACGTATACGTTCCTCTGCAGCATTTGCCTAAATGGCATACATAGCTTAACACAGGATGCCAACATCTGTCTAAACAATATATTTTACTTTTCAAACTCATTGTCAATACACGTTAAAAGTACTTTGTTTCTACCTGTTTCTGCAGGCCTGACAGCTGGTAACTAAGCGTTTCAATTCTCATGCGTGCCTCAGTCAGCTCTTCTCGGGCAGTGTTGGCAGCTTTATCATTGTGGTCAGAAGAACGTTTGATGTTGTCAAGCTGCCAATAAAAACAAATCAGTGAGCATAGCTTTTCTAACAAAAGTATAAATGTTGTGTCCACCCACAGTAGTGCCACTAGCACCCCCAATTGCAAAAATGATTTTCCTATGGGGGGAAAAAAACCTATGTTGGTTTATGGTATTGTGGCCAAAAAATATTTAATACAGTAACTCTTCACTCGATCATATAAAGCTCTTAAAACTGTAATGAATATTAAGTAGAAATGCAAGTGAGGTTACCGGTGATGCAAAGGTTTCCACCAGCTGGATAATAATGTGCATGATTCGTCATGTTTTATGCTGTGCATTCGAAAAAAAGCAGTGATATGTTGAATATTAATTTTATGCCAATTAGCCTTCTGAAACTCTATGAAAAGTGAATAGTGATTGTATAGTAAAATATGGATTGGATATCTTTAAAGGCAACGCATATGATTAAGATTTTCTGAGCTCATTAGGTATTACAGCAGATCACAATCCAACTGTAAGGGTGAAGCAATGTTTCTGTTTCCCACCAGTGACTTACATTACTGATTGATGGTGGGAAAGAATTGGCAGAAGTTCAGTATCGCATGGCATAGCAGATTTATCGAGAATAAGTAATCTTAACGTGTGCCATAGCCCTAATTTTTACATTTGGAAGGAAGCTGGACTTTTGAGGTTCTGGTTGCATATTAGTCTGGATCAACTTGAAGTTTCTAAAGATAGACACATCTGGGATAAAAAAAAAGAAAATCCTAGCCCTTTAAGCTTTCCCATTCAACTGGTAATTGATCTTGACACGCCACACAGTGTTAGTAAATAAGCAGCTCTGCAAAGATTAAAGAGGACCTGTCTCTCAGACATAGGATGTACGATGAAAGTCCTTTGCAAATAAACATGAATCCCACATTCTTTTTTTATCATTTATTATTTTATTAAAACATCTGTACCTTATAAAGGTTTAAATATCTGAGCTGTCAATCATATATTGCCTGCCCCTCCTCTATGCCTGAGGCATAGAGGTAAGGCAGTCAATTACTTTCACTTTCCATTCCTAAACTTCCTGGATGTCACTGCCCAGCTTACAGTCCCCCTCACTCTCATTGTGTAAGACACTGCTCGTGGGCATTAGATCCTGGTGCATACACAAGCTTTTGGGGGCGATACACAACTTGTCTTAATAACAGTGTCCACAAAATGGCGTCTGCCTTTTTCCTGGGATTGTGTAATTTCAAGACTGAAGGAAACAACATGTAAATAATATATATATATATATATATAGTGTAAGCCAAGTTTATTTTGCTCAACTGATATAATAGAAAAAGATTTGGAATTATTTCTTAGGGTGACCGGTTCCTTTAATGGAAAACCTAGAACTATTAAACCTACAGCACCAGTGCAACAGTGCTGGTGTTCTAGATTCAGCAGCAAGCTAACTGTGAAAGGTAAAAGGTGGCCCTAGGTCTATTTTAAACAAAACCAAAAAAGGATAAGCAGTGTTTAATCAGGACAAATTGTAACGTCACTTATTTCTTAGATTTAGCATGATTTATTTAAAACTCTGGAACAGAGTATCATTTATGAAAATTGCACTTTTTTTTTTTTTAATCTACATCAAAAGTTACCTATTTGTCATGTTGATCATTTTTCGCTGATAGTTCTGCTTTTCTAAGTAATTGTCACTTGAAGTTCCTAAACCTGACTGTCCCATCTTAACTTGTCAGTTAGCGTTTCTAATGTGAACAGACTACTGCTGCACAAATATGGCAGCCCCTCATAGAGGAACAGGTAATGTAAAAGCACCAGGGAAATACTTTTATGGCAAAATTATAAATAGCATTCAAAGACAATGTTATGATAGATAATAAAAAAGGTTATTTTCTGATGTCAGTATGTCTTGAAGGTGGCTGCTTTCAGACTGTTAGCACTACTGTTATTACAGAAAGTTAAGTTACACACACCTTAGCCTGATAGGTTTGTTCTAGTTCTTCCTTGTACATCTTAACTTGCTCATCATGTTGTTTTCGAAGTTCATCTAATGCTTGTGCCAATTTGGATTCATAATCATAGTGATGACCCCTGTCCACTTCTACTATACGCCGTTCATGACGATTCCTTGTTTCACGGGACTCCTACATAAAAAGCAGTGAAATGTCAAAAATACTTTGGAACTATATCTTCAAATTTTAATTTTAAAAGTACACTGGTTTATAAAGATATAGTAACTAGCATTTCACAGTAGCAACATCCATAACATAAATTCTACCAAAAGAAAACATTTCATATGGTACTTACCTCCTCATAAATATTCTTTCTGAAGTCCATCTCCTCCTGCAAACTCTGGATGCGATTTTCAAAGTCAATTCTCATCAGGGTCTCCTTTTCCAGCTGTTTTTTAGCAACAGCATGGGCATCTTCAGCCTGATATTAAGCATGCACAGACAAAAGTTAATGCAGCATTTAGAGACAAATCATATTTCTAACATGAAATTACATTTCCTAAATAACCTCTGAAGTGCCCTTTGCCTTTCTTGCAGCAAAAATTAGATAACCAGGTTGATCGTGGTAAATCCCCTTGCTTATTTCTTGTAAAGAGATTATAACATTATGTGAATGCAATAGAAAAAATTAGGGCGGTTGTGCCAATGTCAGTAGTTTTTTTTGTGTATGTGCAAGAACGCCCACAAGTGCCTTCCTACCTTGGAGAGCTGGGCACGAAGATCTGCTACCTCTGCCTCCAAACTACGCTTCTCATCCAGTGCAGTTCCAAGTTCTGCTTCACTACGGTGAAAGAGAGCTTCCAAGTCTTTAATACGCCCCTGTGCCGTGGACAGGTCAGCATCTTTTTTTTTGTAGCTGTAGGAGTATGGAATAAAACGGTTAACTATACATTATTTACCTACATATAACTTAAAGGAATAGTTCAGTGTGAAAATAAAAACTGGGTAAATAGATAGGCTGTGAAAAATAAAAAATGTTTCTAATATAGTTAGTTAGCCAAAAATGTAATGTATAAAGGCTGGAGTGAACAGATGTCTAATAAAACAGCCAGAATCCAACTTCCTGCTTTTCAGCTCTATAACTCTGAGCTAGTCAGCGACTTGAAGGGGGGCCACATGGTACATTTCTGTTCAGTGAGTTTGCAATTGATCCTCAGCATTCAGCTCAGATTCAAAAGCAACAGAAATGACCCATGTGCCCCCCCCCCTCAAGTCTCTGATTGGTTACTGTCTGGTAGCCAGGGTAACCAGTCATTGTAAACCAAGAGAGCTGAAAAGCAGGAAGTAGTGCTCTGACTGAAATGTTATATAATAAATCACTCCAGCCTTTATACATTACATATTTGGCTAACTAACTATATTAGAAACATTTTTTATTTTACACAGCCTGTTTATTTACCCAGTTTTTATTTTCACAATGAACAATTCCTTTAAGTGAAAATCTTGGTAAAGTTGCAACTGCCTACTGACTGTGCACCAGTCACTATTTTCGAAAAATAATGAATGTCTCTTCTGCTAGACATAGTAATGAGGAACCATGCTTTCCAGTATTTTATATAGATGACTTAAAAAGAGATACAGACACCAGAAATTAAACCATTTTTACATCTATCATAGTATTGACTTTGTTTGCTACAATTTTGCCAGAACTTATTTGCTCAAAGTTTTAACATTACCCATCTGACTCCCCGTGCTCGTCTATGGGGTGCTGCCATATTTGTGCAGCAGAAGTCTGTTAGAATTAGAACAGATGGGACAGTCAGACTGGCAATTTTAGGAACATCAAATAAAATTTAAAAAAAAAAAAAAAAAAAAGACCTCTCGCCAAAAAACAATCAACATGACCTATAAGTAACTTTTATTGTACATTCATATTTTAAAAAGTAGTTTTTTAGGGTCATTATCACTTTAAAGCAGGAAGGACAATTTAGAGATTAACCTAGGAATTGCACCAATCTTTTTTTCATCAACCTTATTGGTCTTTAAAAAGAGATAAGCACTAAAATACAAACCTTAAGGGCAGAGACACACTGGCAGATTTGGGGAGATTAGTCACCCGGCAACAAATCTCCTCTTCTTCGGGACGACTAATCTCCTCAAACTGCCTTCCCCGGCTTTTGCTCTCTGTATTTTTACTCTAAACAATATACATATTTTAATGTTAAATTCTACAAGTATGTTTTTCATGTAAAGGGAAGGCTAACTGTTGCAAACACTTGAATTTCATTAACGAACAAAGCAACAACCAAGTGAGAAAACTATGCATATCCTCATGAGGGATAAATGCAAGTAAGGGGAAGGAAATTCCACTTTAGCTTTAAAATGTACTATTTTATAATAAGTTGGTTTTGGAACAGGAAAATTAAGCAGGGTTTAGAACTGCACAAAAGCAAGCATTGTGTATGAGAAATGTAATTACATTTCCTTTAAATGCTAAATTGTTAAGTTGTAAATCTGAGTTTAAAGCTGCAGAAGATAATGTAAAGAAAAAAACAAACCAAATATTAATTGCAAACTGTATATCATAAGAAGTGGTATTACTTTTTTGTTAGCTCGTCAAGATCTGAACGAAATTTTCCCAGTTCTATTTGCAACCGTGCTCTCTCTCTGGCTGTCTCATCCAAAACCTTCCGCGCATCAGCAAGCTCTGATTCATACAGGTTCTTGATGCCACTAACCTGAAATTTAATAGAGGTATCAATGAGAAAAGAAACCTACATTTAAAAAATTAGTTAAACTCACTTGGGAAAGCTTTTAATATTTAAAAAAGTACAGAAGCAGCTTTGTGCAGGCAGAGTATGACACACACACATAGCATAGGGCAAGCAGAGTAACACACACAGGCAGGCAGAGTAGGACAGGCAGAGTATGACACAGACATATAGCATTATGGCATACAGGTAAGGTAGTGAAGGCACAGGTATCAAGACCAGTATGTACTGCACTACATACAGTAACACAATGCCAGGGCTGCTCAGACAATCTGTCTGAGGGTGAACAAGTAAAAATGTCGGCTGACAGTCTGAGGTGTTAGTGCAGGGTCTTGTAGTGTGCACAATGCAGGGGCCTGTTGATCTCAGTTTCAATACCCTCTGATAGTTCAATGAAGGGCCACAAAAGGGCAGCCCGTCCAGTTGGCCAGCAAGGAGGTAGAAGATTGAGGGATTCATTATTATTGCTGTACTGGAAAGTGCACGCCAATTATGTATTTTTGAAGTAATGTACACAGACACAATTAGAATAACTAACTTACTATTTGGGAGACATATGGTGCAAGTGTAAATATAAAAAGCCGATTCAAACAATAATTACTGTTTGCTAGAACTAAACCATAAGTAAATATTTAGAATTAATCTGGATATTATATATATTATCTGGGGGGGGGGGTGAATTGGATAATGCATGGTAAAAGCTCAGTTGTTTTGTTAACAGGACCTAAAAAATAAAGATCTAGTTTCATCACATTGTAATCCTATAGAGAACAGCCAAAAGGATTTTCAAACCAGCCAGATGTCAATTGGACAGGCCATAGGGAAGTCCACATATACAGGTCAACAAGCTGTGAACTTGGTCTGCAGTGGCATATATCAGTCCGTATATCATCATCGTAAGCCTTGTAACAAGAAATCATATCAGTCTTAAAAACTGATACCCAAGTTGTATGTCAAATACTGCAGTATGTACTATTGTCTAAATAGTTTTTTTTTTTTTTTTTTTTTTAGCAGACAAAGAATGGTGATACAATTACAGAAAGAGTCCTTGTCCAAGCATTCGGGATAACTATTTCCTATATAGATAAAGGATAATAATAATCCTCCTACAGTGTTATGTGCACAGCCTGGGAAAGATTGCAAGAAATAGGACATAAGGCTAACGCAAATAAAGGTTTTAATAAACAATTTTTTTTAGATTGTATGCTCTTTTCACAAGGGCTCACTTTATCTCTTGTTTTGGATTTTGCATGTTTTCTGGATACACATTTAGTGTACAAAAGTGCAAAATATGTTGAGTTTTATAAATAAATATTAAAATTTTTTTTCACAAGTGGCAAATACTGGATCTTGACCCTTGTGTGTTGCAGCTCACCATCACCTGAAATATTTTCCTTTAACGGTTACACCCTTCTGTAAAGGGGAACTATCAGGAAAATGTAATATAAGCTTCATCATACTGAAATAAGAAACTTTCTAAATACAAACAATTAAATATTTTGCATTATTTCTGAAATAATAAAGTCTATATTCACGATCCCCCTCTCAGCATCTGTTTCTCTTCATTCTGTCTTCTTGCAGCAGTTAGGGGTCAGATATTCATTGACAGTTAGATCCAATAAATCTTATAGGGGGCTTCCTTTCCAGGCAGATGAATTAGAGCTCATTCAAATAACGGATTCCAGAACAAACAAAATCTAACAAAATAACTGCCTTTTGCACAAATCCTGCATGTAGAGAGACATGATGTCTGGTGATTTTAATAGAGAGCGCTTGAATACAACTTCTAGGCAAAAGTAGCCAACCTACAAGATATATTGGATCTAACTGTTAAGAATCTGACACCCAACACCTGTATGAAGAGAGAATGTAGAGGAGAGGGATAGTGAAGATAAACTTGATTATTTTCAGAAACGGTACATCATTTTTAATTAGTTATATTTAGAAAACTTCTTATTTCAGTGTGCTGAAGCTTGTATTAATTTTTTTGCGATAGTTGATAGGTGTCAAGTCAGCAAAGAAACAATTACTAGGGTATATGGCTCTGCGGGGGGCAGGTTTGGGCCGGCGGGCATGAGGGCCAGGGTTCACAAGGTTTTTTCCCGATGTCTCATCGGCCCAGTCCGACTCTGTATATCAGGAGTCCCGAACCTTTTTTTTTTTTTACCCCTGAGCCACATTCAAATGTAAAAAGAGTTGGGGAGCAACACAAGCATGCAAGAAGTGGGCTTGCAGCCTACAGGAGGCCGTTTGACAGTAAAAATGGTTTATATGTAACCAAAACTTGCCTCCAAGCCTGTGATTCAAAAATAAGCACCTGATTTGAGACCACTGGGAGCAACATCCAAGGGGTCGGAGAGCAACTGGTTGGGGATCACTGCTGTATAATTATATTGCAATTCCTTTAAAAAAAACTCAATTTATGTTCAATTGTACTGATCCTATATAGATCGCGCATCTCTCTTCACACACAAGACAAAGCGCCTTTCCTGACTAAAGAGAGAACAGCTTCCCCCTTCCTGACTAAACAAAATGTACCCTATCCAATCAACAATGCGATAGAAGCCGGTAATATAGGGACACCTCCAGGGCCCGCCCTCCTGTCGCAGAATTCGGGTTCTAATTTTATTTACTTCTGGTCTCCGGCAAGATTATTTCACTCGTAAAGAACAAAGTGGACCCCACTCATAAACCGAACACATTTGCAACAAAAACCACAACTACAATTAATAGAAAAGGGTTCCAGACTTCCAGTACAACTGGTAAAAGTCTTCCCTCCAAATCCTTCATATCACAAGGCAACAGCTCCGTGCTCTCCGAAGCAATAACAATATGTGTTACACGCTTACCTCCCGAGTGGTAACCTCCTCTTTTTCAGAAATCTTAACCATCAGCCGGTCATTTTCCAGCTCCAGTGCACGCACGCGGTCTATATAGACGGCTAGTCGGTCATTGAGATGTCTCAACTCCTCCTTCTCCTGAAGCCTAGATATGCGAGTTGGTGAAAGAGGGGTAGATGATATTCCCCGGGCAGGAGATTGCATGGATGAGGCCGCCGACCGACTTGGTGTAGCAGTAGCCATATTCCGGTAAAATATTCCCGCCAAACCGGTAGTACTCTTCAGAGTAATACCTTCAATACAGCTCTAGCTCTCTCAAACAACGGTCCCTTCATTCAATGGCGGGACTCACTAGCTCGAACCAATGAGAAACTATCCTCGCTGTGACGTTTCCAAAAACGCGTCCTCAAGACTAGTCCTTTCTTTGCCATCATGAATGTGGGCTTGGCTCATAGTTGTAAAACGATTACAGTGCTGGCCCGGGTGAGCTGTAGTTTAATACATCTGCCGTGGTTTATAGCACTACAAAGGGGAACTACTAATTTTAACTGTGCATTTTTCTATTATAGAAAAAACATGTCCTACGCTGACATAGTGTGTGTACTAGTCGGCAGAGTGGGCGTTAACCGCTGGTTTATAGTAGGGAGGGTAATTGTAGTTTGAAGTGTTGGCGTTTGGCCATTTTGAGGCAGCCTTTAATGCGAAATACAGGCGTTTAACTAGCGAAGCATATATCAGTGCCTCGAGCTAAGAGATAAACTGTACCGAAAGTAAGCTATTTAATCTAAATATTGTTGGAATATTGTGCAACTCTTTGCTCAACGTAATGTATATTTTGCAAAATTTCGAGGGGAAATATAATTCAAATATCCACATGGCTGTTCGTAAAATGGGAAGTCTGATGGGTCGTAGTTGTTCCAAATCAAAGCCTTTGTCCAATAAAGGTTTTTTTTTTTTACGTTATAGTTTGGATGATGCTAGTTGTTTGAAAAATATAGTTATACAGATGATACCACGCCCAGTTAGGTTAAAGACCTTTCTGCACAGTTTTTTTTATTTGTGTGTCTGTTGTAAAGGGCAATGAAAGTCGTATTCTCAGGAAAGTGCCAACTTTAGGTACCAGGGACCCACACCCAGTACTGCAACCTTGCTTCCTGGGATCAACATTTGCTTTGAAGAAGAGTTACATATATGTTTTCCTTTGCCTGTTATGCCTACACTTAAATTCCATACCTAGTAAATAGCAAGCAAACTCTGTAGCACTGAAAATTAGTTGTGCACAAATTAATGTGCACACCTAAAACGTAAACAAAACACAAAGATTACTTGCACACAATTTTTAAATTCAGATACATACAGTGAAACCTTGATTCTGGTTTTACGTTTTCCCGCATTTTACATTTTGTTTTTTGTGGACCCACTAATACTAACCAGATGTATATTTGCCATGGTTCTGCCTGTAAATGGTCAATTCCAATTAGTCTGCCCCTTAGACAGTCCTGCACCAATCGCTTATTGCTTTAGGTTGTGTATGTGACTGACCGAGCACATGCCCCCCATATTAACACTGAAATGCTTAACCCTTATTAACACAGTAAATATTGTATCTCGCACGATGGCGCTGCACCCTCCTCCCCTTCTTCCGTAACGGTTGAGGATAATCGGGAGACGGCATTTGCGCCAATTCTTGCTGCAATAGCGACTTGTCAAACCACACTTACTACACACATAGAGGAGGTTAAAATTGACCTATCTCTGATCAAGGTGGATTTGCAGGCTGTGAGAGAGCGAACGACGGCTGTGGAGGCCAGGGTCAGTGCTCTTGAGGATATGTGTGCACCAGTTCCAGCACAGCTTACTGATTTACAGCAGCAACTTAAGCAGCAGGCCTCTCTCTTAGATGACTATGAGAACCGCCAACGTCGTAACAATGTGCGGGTTGTTGGGCTTCCAGAGGGCGCGGAAGGCAATTAACCTACTGATTTTGCTGAACGATGGCTCAGGCAACTACTGCCCAATGCACCCTTCACCGCACATTATACAGTGGAGCGGGCACATCGCGTCCCAGGTCGTCCTAGACCTCCGGGTGCTCCCCCGCGCTCCTTTCTCATAAGGCTGCTTCACTTTCGCGATAGAGATGCGGCTCTCTCCGAAGCAAGGGCGAAAGGCCAGCTGGTGCATGATGGGGCCACTGTATCGTTGTACCCTGACTACTCCACTCATCTGCAGAAACAGCGCAGTACCTTTACTGGTGTGAAGCGGCAGTTACGGGACTTGAAGTTGGTTTATGCCATGCTGTACCCGGCTAAACTCAAGGTCATTGACGCTAACAAATCTCACTTTTTCAACACTCCTGAAGAAGCATTGACCTGGATTGAAGCACGTTTCCGGCAGGAGTCCCAGGCCCTAATGGTTCTTTCGTAAGCCTCTTCTTCAAGCGTATTTGATCTGTTGCTCATTGTTTCATTTTCCTTGCTCTGTTAAGAAGTGAGGAGCGTCATTTACGCATAACCTTTCAATGTAATCCCTATTGCAGAATGTAGCTATCGGAGCAAGTGTTCATTTTTTGTTGCTTTCCACACAGTAGTTGGTGCTTCTGTATGTTCTGGCAGTGCCATCTGATCCTGTCAATTACAGTACGGTGGCTATTTCGATGACCGGCACAGTGCCTTCTTCTAGGCACCTGGACACATGTAGGTGCTGCCCTTAACCTTACTTGGGCACTGACGTTTGCCTTGGAACTTATTGTATACCAATGCTATCTGTATGTACCTTGATATATTTTTCTTGGAACTCCATGACTACTTTTAGTTCTGCGGATTACTTTTTCATTATCCTGTGACCCGTTGACCTGTCACCACGGAAGCTCTTTGGCCACAACAAGATTTGGAGTTAGCCTGTTGAGGGCTACCAATCTCCCCAGTCGATATTATGTTTGGGAAACTAAGCCCGCCAGTTTGTGAGGGTTGGGCAGGGTGGGGGGTTGTTGGGTTGGGGTTTTATTTTTGTGTGAGTTGTTTTAACTATGTCTTTTTTCCCTTCCTTCAGTCTTTTTTTCCTTCTTCTCTTTCCTTCGCTGGCTGGATAACAATCTGTGTATATGGTGAGTTCATGAGTCGTAGGGTGTCCGGAATCCTGGAGTATGTTCATTGTCAAGTGAGTACCCATCCCCTTTTGCACAATACCTCATGGCTACGGTTAAGTTAGTATCTTGGAATGTTCGGGGCCTCAATGATAAGGTGAAGCCGGCATTAGTTTTCAACTATGTGAAGTCTTATACCCCCCACATTCTCCTACTTCAGGAGACCCATTTGGTTGGGAACCGGGTCCTGGCTCTTCGAAAACCATGGGTGGCTTATGTTCATCATACTACATATTCCACTTATGCCAGGGGCACATCGGTCCTAGTTAGGAAAGGTTTCCCATTTGACCTCTTGGAGGTGCGTTCGGACAGAGCGGGCAGATATCAAGTATTGGCGTGTGTTATAGCTGGCTTTCCCATCCTCATAGCTAATATTTACATCCCTCCCCCTTTCACAGAGACAGTGCTTCATGACCTGTATCAGACACTGTTGCAGCTGCCCCCAGCCCCGGTGTGTATCATGGGTGACTTTAATAGTTGCTGCAATCCTCTATTAGATAGATTATCCGCCCCGTCGGCAACCACCTCTAAGCTTGCGGATTGGGCCCAGGCGTACAATTTGGTTGATGTGTGGCGCTGGAAATATCCTGAGCGCAGACAATTCTCCTGTTATTCCACCTCCTATCAGTCGTTGTCCCGCATAGACCTGGCACTGGTTACTCCGGATCTACTCCCCAAAGTTAGAGAGATTGAGTCCTTACTGGCTGCAGGTCCCTAGTGTGGTCGGGGAATCCACTGACTCTGTCGCGCAGTATTGGAGTGTGAATCATGGTTCTGTGGATCCCTCGACTGCCTGGGAGGCTTTTAAGGCAGTCTCTCGTGGTACCCTGATGGCTGCAGTCGCCAGGGCTAGAAACACTACTAAAGAGACTCTACAACTCCTAGAATCAGCAGTTACCCAAACTGAATCTGTATATATTGACAATCCCACGCCACAGACGCATGGGGAATTTGCTGCTGCTCTTCGGCGTCTCAATTTGCATAGGATAGAACTGACTAAAAAGCAACTTCTACATGCCACCAGTACTATGTTTGCATATGGTGATAAAAATGGCAAACCCTTAGCTTTCCTGGCCAATCCCCCTAATGGTACTTCTGCTGTTCCCAGGATACTATCCTCCACAGGGGAAATGTTGACTTCCCCGTCCGACATAGCCTTGGAATTCAGTAAATTTTACTCCTCTCTCTACACCTCTACTGCGCATTACTCTAATGATGATCTTCAAGATTATCTTAATGGGATTCCCATTCCAAATATTTCACCTCAGCAGGCGAAGTACATGGACTCCCCGATTTCTCCTCTTGAGATTGCAGAGGCCATACTATCCTTCCCCTCCGGCAAATCCCCAGGCCCGGATGGCTTTGTTATAGAATGGTACCGTACTCATTTACGTGAGATAGTCCCCAAATTGCATGAAACCCTGATGTATGCCTTTGAAAGTTTCTCTCTCCCTAAAACGTTCTCGGACGCGACAATTGTTGTAATCCCCAAACCAGGGAAGGACCCCACGCTGTGTTCCTCTTATAGACCAATCTCACTGCTCAACATGGAAGTTAAAATTCTTGCAAAAATCTTAGCTAAGCGTCTTGTTAAAGTGGTAACTACGGTGGTGGAACCAGATCAGACCGGCTTTATGCCTTCTAAATCAACCAGCTTTAACCTGAGACGTTTGTTTCTTAACTTACAACTAAGTCATGAAAATGTGGGTCCCAGGCTGGTGGTTTCGTTAGACACGGCTAAGGCATTTGACTCAGTGGAATGGCCCTATTTATGGGAGGTAGTGACTAGAATGGGATTTGGCCCTTCCTTTATAAAATGGCTTAAGTTGATGTACAGTGAACCAAGGGCATCCGTCAGGGTTAATGGCATTACTTCTATTCCATTTTGCCTTACCAGAGGTACTCGTCAGGGGTGCCCCCTCTCCCCGCTCATATTTGCGTTGGCGATTGAACCCATGGCCATAGCAATTAGGCAATCTCCGGGGGTCCGGGGTTTCCTCTACAAAACGATTGAAGAGAAGATCTCATTATATGCAGATGATACGCTCCTATACTTAGCAGACCCACATGAATCACTCACTTATGTGCTTGGGATTGTCAAAAACTTTGGTTCGTTCTCGGGCCTCCAAATTAACTGGGACAAGTCTATACTATTCCCCCTTGACGGACAACTCCCGATAGAGATGGCCCCGGACTGTAACCTTAAAGTGGCAGACAATTTTAAGTACCTAGGGATAACGGTGCATAAAGATCCGACATTGTTTTTGCAGCATAACTTATACCCCTTACATCGTAAATTTAGGGAAACGCTTGCACACTGGACCAAGCTCCCTCTCACGCTACTTGGGAGAATTAATATTTGCAAAATGATTTATCTTCCTAAATTTCTTTATATACTGAGTAATACCCCCTGCCACATACCCAAGAAAGCGTTACTTGATATAGATCGCACACAATCTGAATTTATCTGGGGGAACAAAACGCCCACACTGTCCAGAGCCACCCTTAATGCTCCACAGGATCAGCTAGGACTGACCTCTCCCAATTATGAACTTTACTATCTTGCCTCCCAGGCCTCGCATGCAGCCGGTTGGAAAGTGTTTGACGCTGATAACCAGGCATCCATAATTGAGGCGTTGTATCTTACCTCTGTGGAAAGTTTGCATAATGCTTTATATAGAACACGAAAGGATCTTGGCCCTTTATTGCCTGTAATGGATGCCGCTAAGAGAGCCTGGGATGCAAGTGTGCAAATCACAAAAGCTGATACCTCTCCGTCTCCGGACTCGCCTTTATGGGGTAATAGTAACTATTCACACCTAGCCGCCTTCTCGGAAGTGGGGACGTGGACTAAATTTGGTCTGAAGTGGCTATCGCAAGTATACACAGATGGGACTCTTCACACGCTCCCTCAATTGCGCCAGATCCTCTCTCTGCCCGACCTGTCCGAATTCCGATACAACCAAATTAGCCATCTTTGCTCAGCGCAGTTCCCAACCCCCCCCCCGCTTCTACAATGTACAGGGATAGAACAATTGATTGCTTAGCCCACTAAGATCAAGCTCTTATCTAATACCTATAAGCACTTAATTTCCAATAGATATGATCCCAGACCCAGGGTGAAATTTAAGTGGGAGAGTAGTGGGGTTCGTGTTGACCCGGATGATTGGGAAGAAATCATAGACAATTTATATCTGCCGTTGGTGAGTGTGAGGGATAGGCTTATACAGTTTAGGATTATACATCAAACTTACCTCACCCCCCAGAAACTATTTACAATGGGAAGAGTAGCCTCGCCTAGCTGCCCAAGATGTGGAGCTCCTGTTGCTACTTTTATACATCTACTGTGGGATTGCCCCGTGATACTTAGATACTGGAGGGCAATCGTGAACTTCATGGCTACCGAACTGGAGCTTCCCCAGATACTTAACCCGGCTACCTGTCTTTTGGGTCTTCTTGACTCCGTGGCACTAGATGTCTGATGCGGTTGCTTTTCTTTTACGCAAAAAAAGTTGTTGCCCTCCACTGGATGGGCCCTTCGCCACCGACTCTGAATAGATGGATTGGACTGATTAATTCGCAATTGGAACTGTATAAGCTCACATACTTAGCACGTGGATGTCCTAAGAAATTCGAGAATATTTGGAACCCATGGCTTGAGTCACCAGCCACCTCGACCGACCACTGATTTCAGCCACATCTCTTTTCCCCTCTCCTTTCTTTTTCCCTTCTTTTCTACCTAGCTTTCTTTTCTTCTACTTTTTTTTTTTTTTTGTTCTGTTGTAAAACGCAATAAAAATCAACCTTTAAAAAAAAAAAAAAATAATATTGTATCTCAAAGTAAAACAGACTCCTCTGCTTATATCCTTTCAGAACTTGAAGAAAAAGTTACTTTAACACATTTCCCTGATTTTACATTTTTCCTGATTTTACATTTTCCCTGATTTTGCAAGTTCCCGTATTTTACATAATTTTTTCCTGGTCCCCTGAAAAACGTAAAATGGGGGTTCGGTATTATCATCTGCTCTTCATACTGATTTGTGGTCACCTGAAATTATCATAGAATTCTAGAAAACTGATTTCTGGGACTGAAATTGCATTTTTTTTCTCAATTCGAGAAAAACACAGTGAAGAAACGTGAACAAGTGTGTGTATTTTCCGAAACCTCAAATAGTCAGAATTTATTAAATGAAAAGACCACGAAAAGTCACCACAAAAGACTTGGCCAGTAATAGCTGGCAAAGTCGTATAGACGTTAATGGCAATACTCTCTAACAACTTTATTTGTTTTCCCAGTTTATTAAAACATTCAAGATTTTTAGCCTCATTGAAAATGAATGGGACAATGAGATTCTCGCTTCATACATTTTTCCCCCCGCAAAAAAAAAAACGCAAGTGAGAAGATTTTGTTGCATTTTTTGTTAAATAAGCTACCATTCAAGAAAAAAAGTTGAATGTGTTTGTCAGCTTTTTTCCCCTTCGTCCTTGTTTTTTATTTTGTATTTATTGTACTTGTATTATTTTTTGTATTTATTTTGTTTTTTATTTTTATGTATTTTGATAAATATGCCCTATATTGTGTGTGTAAAGAACTAATGCATGTTGGGGTAGTAATTTAATGTGGGCGTCAGTGACTTTTTACTAAAGTAAAAATAAAGATTTGATTTGGGATTTGAACACATTCAAGGTAAAGATGTATTATTAAAAAAAAGGAAGATTATTAAAAAGGAAAGTTACTTTTTAATTTGAATTTAATTGATTTATTTTGTGTTGTTTTTTTAAGGAGAACTGAACTTAAAATCATTAGGGGGTGACAAATGCTAGGTACCATCCAGTCAGAATTTATTAAATGAAAAGACCACGAAAAGTCACCACAAAAGACTCGGCCAATAATAGCTGGCAAGGTCGTATAGAAGTCAATGCCAATTGTGTTGTTTTTTTAAGGAGAACTGAACTTAAAATCATTAGGGGGTGACAAATGCTAGGCACCATCCAGTGATTTTAATTGCTTGCCTGATACTACAGGCTGGTGCTCCTGTTTGCAAAAAAAACTGCGCTGGCTTGGGACACTTTTATTGTTATTTCTCACACGTTGAGATGGACATAGGGCGGGGTCAGCAATCAGCATCTTCCCTCTTTAAGAAACACTAGAAAAATTCACCTGTGTTTCCTACCCACAACTGCAGACTCCTATCCTAGATGAGCAGGTACCAGAGAGAAAATTTCAGATTTTCCGAGTATCCCTTTCCCAAAGAGTTTGTTGACAAATAACTGCACCCCATATTAACATCTGCTTAGGTAAGCACGGCTATTAAAGGCCGGATCTCTCATCCAGGGCATTCAGAAATATAGCATTAAAGAGCACCTTTCAGCCTCATGTATCTGAAAGACAAATTCAGTTGTCAGGGAGGGCAGTGCTGGAGACAGGCAAAACTGTTGCACAAGCTTGGCTCTCTCAATGCAAGCCTCTGGCATCTCCAGAACATATAAGCAGGTTTATTGACTCCTGAAAAATTGGTCCTAATGTGTGCGAATGTGATAGCGACCTAAGAGTGTAAGCTGAACTGGGGCAGGGACTGAACTGAATGATGTATAATGTGGAAATAACTGTGGAAATGTGTCCGTGCTATAGAAATACCAGGAAATAAACCTATAAATGCTAATAAACCATTTATATTTAAAGAAAGAAATACTGAAAACTACATGTAAAACATAATTACTAAAGGGGGTTTTTACCCAAAAACTTTTTTATTTATTTTTATATTATTCAGAGAAATTCATTTGTATTCAATTCTTATATTTTCCCATGTTTATAGGAAGGCAGTTCCCATATAATACTTTGTTTTAAATCCATAGTAAACAAGGTTCTAAAGTGATTTTAAAAAACTGCAGCCCATCTGATTTGAGCATAGGTGTGGATAGTTTTGTGGTCCGCAAAGAAGCATCCCTTTTTATGAAAAGGCTTTGCAGGATGCTTTTTGATGGACTTAAAGGGGAACTCCACACAAACAAAACTTAAGGTTTTTGAAAGTAAACATAATTTCAAGCAACTTTGAAATATCCATCAATTAAAAAATAGGCAGACTTTTCATGATTTTTAATGGTTTGGAAAAGTTCCCTAAGCCTAGCCCCCTGCTGATTTGTCTGACTGCTTTGTTGAGCTGGCTGACTACTGTTACTTTGTATAAACAGCCTTCTGTCCTCAGCCTTCATCCTCCAAACCCCACAATTCCATGCACATGTGATTTCAATAAAGGAGAAGGAAACCCCCTGGGCGCAAAAATCCCTACCCCCTCCCCTGTGTTGCCTTCCCTCCTCCACCCTGGCCTACCTGTCCCCCCGGGCAAATGCCCCTAACTTGTTACTCACCTCTCTGCGCAGGTCCTGTCCATGGAGCTCACAGGTGCCATCTTCTCCCAAGCGGTCTTCTTCCTGCTTTGACCGGCGTTTTTGGCGCATGCGCAGTAGGAGCATTAACCGGGTACCAATCTACTGCGCATGCGCCGAATGTCACAAAGTTTTTAGATTTCACTTTGTGACATTCGGCGACTTTGACGTAGTTGGCCAGCTTATATATAAATACAGGTATTGTACACACTCCAAATTAAGTTCCTGTTTATTAAACAAAAAGCAGCATTACAAAAACACCAATGTTTCGGTCCATGGTCTAGGACAGTGCTGTCCAAGTTCTGTGGTACCGAGGGCCAAAATTTCACTGGCCTATGTGGAGGAGGGCCAATAATGGAAGTTGGTGTTGGCCACTCCCCCTTTTAAACCACACCCACTGTAAACCACACCCATATTACCACAAGAACTTAAGATCATATCCACATTAATGGTGGTAGCACACCAAAAAACCAATGGATGGTGCTCACTGCAGGGAAATCCCTCATCCCTCATATGTGAAAAATTTAAGTCATGTTAAAAACATCCCCTTTAATCCATATGCCTCATCCTCCCCTGTGGATAATACAACAGCCCCCAACACATGATTAAACACCTTAGGGGCCCTTAACAACAATTTCCAAATGCTAATAACCCCAAGAACAAAACCCCTAACAGGCTTACATCCCACAGGTAGCATAGGGCAGGCAGAGAATGGCACACACAAGCAGCATTGTGCAAGCAAAGAATGGCACACACAGGGAGGCAGGGCCGGGCCAAGGTATTTTTGCACCCTAGGCAAAGGCTTCAATCAGTGCCCCCCCACCCAGTCCTGCATTACCATTTCCCACCTTACCAGTCATATAGTCCCCTGTACCTGTGCAAGCACCTATCATATTGCCTCCATTTGTACCTATGCCAATGGCAGTCAATCCCTCAGATTGCCCCCAGGCCCCAATCTTTACCTGTGCCAGCATAAGCCAAAACATCCATCATATTTTTACCCCCAATCTGTACCTAGGCCAGTGGCAACCAAAAGAATCCATCATATTGCCCCAATTTGTATCTGTTCCAGCAGTAGCCAAAATCCATCATATTACCTCAAACATCTGTGTACCTGAGCCAGCAGCCACCATATTGCCCCATGTACCTGAGCCAGCAGCAGCCAATCCCTTATATTGCCCCCAATCTGTACCTGTGCCAGCATCAGCCAAACAATATACACTATTGCCTCCATATATGTACTTGTGCCAGCAGCAGCAGCCAAATATCCATCATATCATCTGTTTACCTGTGCAAGTAGCAGCCAAGATATTGCCCACAAATATGTACCTGTGCTAGCAGCTGCCAAAAGGGAGCTGGGGAGTGATTCTGTCTGGAACAGGGGGTTTATAAAGTTGAAAAACTATTAAAGGCCAAGCAAATCAGGGTTTAAAAAAGACAGGAAGGAAATTTCCCTTAAAAGTGTGCCCCCCCCATGATTGCACCCTAGGTGGGCGCCTACTCTGCCTGCCCCTAGTTCCAGCCCTGTAGGGAGGGAAGGCAGAACAGAGCAGGAGACAAGGAAAGCTCTCAGTCTAATATGTACTACATACAGTGACACAGTGCTGGTGCCCCATTAGCATTTTGAATAAAGTGTGAACAGGTGAACAAGGTGGCAGTTTCAGTCTGGGTCTCAGGTGTGAACAGTACAGGGTCTTTAGGATATAAACAATAGATGTGTCACAGGTGCGAACAATGCAGGGGGATCACAGGTGTGAACAATACAGGGTATTACAGTGTGAATTTGAGGTTTAAACAATGCAGGGTGCAGTTTATCTCTACAGTGATACCTTTTAAATTTTACATATGGTAAACAGCCACAGCATCTGGGGGGCCAAAGAAGGGAGGTGCGGCCCGCGGGCCACCAGTTGGACAGCCCTGGTCTAGGACCTTTGTCAAGATGTGTAGTCATATTAAAACAAGTAATACAATACTTACAAAATTTAAAACCAATATTGCTCCACCTATTCAGTGCCCTAATTTCCCCTCACAACCTCACAGGCATCAAAGGGGAAGCTAAGCCACCTTCCAAAATCTGGTAATACATAAATGCATATATAGTTAAAGGGGAACTATATTTTATGTATATATTTTATGTAATACATAAATCAGAGGTCGCAAGGGCAAGGTCAATTCTAGATAGTGAGGCATGGCTTGCCAAATGGCAAGAGAACTGTACTTCAGAAGGGTAGTTGCATCTACAGAGGTCTGACAGAGCCATGGCTTCCATCCACTGCTCTAATTGTGGAGTGTCTGCATCAGATCTCCCTGATCTATCTATGGATGGATGGATCAATGTTTGCGTTGAAGTCTCCCAGAAAACAGACCAGGTCTGGGGGAAGTCCAGCTTATTTTAAGTCTAGTAGCTTAATATTGAAGGGCGGGGGGGCGAAGATATTGATTACAATAACTGAATAGTTGTTTCATTTGCAATGAAGTATAATGTATCTACCATAAAAGTCCAGTTTTATAGATAGTAGTTCAAAAACTGTAGTTATTTTAATCAGAATAGACACCCCCCTGGAGTGGGTTGAAAATGGGGCTTGATAGGAATGTCCCGCCCAATACCTCTTAAAGGAAAACTATACCCCCCCAAACAATGTAGGTCTCTATAAAAAGATATTGCATAAAACAGCTCATATGTAAAACCCTGCTTCATGTAAATAAACCATTTTCATAATAATATACTTTTCTAGTAGTATGTGCCATTGGGTAATCATAAATAGAAAATTGCCATTTTAAAAAATAAGTGCCGCCCCCTGGGATCGTAGGATTCACTGTACTCACAAACATACCAACAAACCATACTTGTTAGGTCACATGAGCCAATTAACAGACAGAGTTGTGTCTTTTGCTTCCACACTTCTTCCTGTTACAGTTAGAGGTGTAGTATTCCTGGTCAGGTGATCTCTGAGGCAGCACACAGACCATCACAAAATGGTGGCTCAAGGCAAGAGATGTAAAAGGGCAATATTTACTTAAATATATATTCCAGTTTGGTAAGATTCTTTAATATGCCACTTAATATGATATGAACTATCTATTGCTTAAGTGTTCATTTTGGGGGTATAGTTTTCCTTTAAGAGCTTCTGCCCGGTTAGGTGGGTCTCCTGTAGGAGCACAAGATAGGTTTGTACTTGTATATATAGTCCAAGATAATAGCCCGTTTAAATTTTGAATTCAGCCCTCTTACATTTAGGGTTGCCACCTTTTATAAAAAATTTTACCGGCTGCTGGGGTCGGGGCCTCAAATGGGCGGGGCGTGACGTCAAAAGGGGCGGGATGTGGTAAAATACCGTCCGGGTGGCAACCCTACTTACATTCCATGATATAATCCTCACATTAGCCATGTAACCCTACTTGGTTATTACTACAGCATCCATTTTGTGGAATCCCTTTAAAGGGGATCTATCGCGAAAATAAAATTCTCCTAATGGGTGGTTGAGGTGGAAATAATAATATCTTCATATATATTTCTTTAGCAGAAATGTTTACTTTTTTTTTTAAATAATATATTATTACATGCAATGAGGGTGATTTCTCTGAGAGACAGTTCAAGCTACTGCTGAATGGGAGTGGCTTCTCACTAGCTATGATGTCACTTGGCAACTAGCAAAGTCCCTCCCTCCTCCATGCTGAATAGCATCCTCACACTAACTGCTACTGTGAAAGCTAACTTCCCCTAGCAACCATGCATGGATTTGAATAAGAGACTGGAATATTAATAGGAGAGGCCTGAATAGAAAGATGAGTAATAACAAGTAGCAATAACAATACATTTATAGTCTTACAGAGCATTTGTTGTTAGATGGGGTCAGTGAGCCCTATTTGAAAGCTGGAAAGTAGTTTTTTCCAGCTGACACAAGGTCCCCCATTCCGATTAGAAGAAAACAGGTTCCGCCTAAATATTGGGAAGGGGTTTTTTACAGTGAGAGCTGTGAAGATGTGGAATTGTCTCCCTGAATCAGTGGTACAGGCTGATACATTAGATAGGTATAAGAAGGGGTTGGATGGTGAAGGAATACAGGGTTATGGAAGATAGCTCATAGTACAAGTCGATCCAGGGACTGGTCCCATTGCCATTTGGCTCTGCGTCCAACTGCATCAAATCAAGTCCTGTTACACTGACCGGCTACCATCGACTGCCACATACACTGCTCGGCCGGTATTTTAACTTTAGGGTTTAGTTCTCCTTTAATAAATAATTTCCTCTGTGTATACACAGAGTCATTTATAATTTGCACTGAAGTTTATGGAAAAACATGTCAAATACAAATCTATAGCTTAAATGCACAACCCAAGACACAACTTAGTCACGTGTGATATACTTTAGTGGTAAAATAATGAAACAATGGCAAATACACTATTCATATTAGTGAAGGTAAATGTGTCTGAAGAGGCATTCTCATTGATGTATATTATATTTCCCCAATACACCTGTGCATATACTGTATAATAGCCTAAGAGGTAAATTGTCATAAGGCATTGGCGTGGAAGGTGATTGCTACCATGTGAAATCCTCATATATCTCTAATTGTTGTTCCTGCTGCATTAAATTAATGCAGAAAATTAAAATTCATGATGGTTTCAGGGTACAACCACACACATTTGTTGAACAAACTTTGCAAAAACCATTGCTTCCAATTCAATATATATATTATAAGGATATAAGATCGTAGCAGGGTCGGACTGGGCCCAGACCCGCTCCTGCACTCCTTGATGCTGTGCCGGCATAACGTGCACACGTGTACACACCCGCAGGGGGCGGGGGTGACAGAGGCTGTACTTATATTAACTATAGTACCCTTCCTTGGGGATATATTTGGCCAGTAATTCTACAAGAAAGCATACAGTATTGCATTATACACAATGTTGGAAGTATATACAAATATTTGGAAGTGGGGCACTCACACCAGAGGGAGTGTCTGTTCAGCTCTCAGGGCTCCCATTCTGTCTTTGTCACTATTTGCTCTGCCACAGCAAGGTTTCCTTCCCTCCCATTGTGCCAGCACCTGGCATTCCCAGCTCGTATCTCCTTGCTCAGTTAAGTGCTCTTAAAAAAAAAGGGAAAATCTAATAGCCCCAGGCCTCTGATGCCCCACTGCTGGCACCGGCTCAGGCGTAGGGGGGACCCTTCCTTTGTGCATGGCAAGATTCAGGGAGAAGACCGGATGCGCAACAGGCTGCACGGGGAGGTGCGGTACTGATCACCGCGCTGACACAAATTGACATCGGCAGTGCGCGCTGTCTCAAAGGCTGATCTCACAAATTGAGACTCTGTCTCTCGAAGGAAGCTCCCTGTGCAGCCTGTTGCGCATCCGGTCTTAGAGCTGGTAACTTTCCTGTAGCGCCGAGCCCGGTGAGCACTGACCGGAGGCAATGGTTGAAGCAGGCATTCTTATTACAAGGTGCTTCCTTCCGCCCAAACCCACAGCGTGTTGAAAAGTTGATCAATCCCAGGGATCCAATATTGGCCTGCAACTCAAAGCCTCTCCGGTAATCCAAGTGGGGAGCTTGCAGTGACCTAAATGTGAGTATCCTGCTGCTGCTGCCAGAACTTCTGCTCCTTCTTTGTACTCACACTCCCTCTCTCCGAACTGCTCCTCCAATAGTGTCCATATTACCCCACTGATCGCATGGCTTCTAGGTGCCCCTCTGATTGTAAAAAAAAAACCGTTGCAGGTGAAAGAGCTGTGCATAGCCTAGCAACCAATAAAAAGCACACTTTCACCTGTCACTCAAAACATGACCCGATCTAGAGCTCAGCAGTAACGTAACAAGGTGGGGGAGGGCCCTGGTGCAGGCCATGCCCCCCTACCCCCCTTCACGTTGATTTTCTTTGCGGCTACAGTGGGGTGCGATCTGCCGGGGGGCCCTGCGGGGTTGCAGGCCCTGGTCCAATTGCACCCCCTGCTCCCCTGGTAGTTACGCCACTGGAGCTCAGTACTAACAGACACTGCAGAGAGAATGCAGAGAGTAGTATAACTAATAAACTAAACGTACCTCTTAATCAAACATATTTACAAAATTTACTATTTTCATGAGCTCTATCTTCTATTAAATTTTATTTTCGCGATAGATCCCCTTTAAGCAGCCATGACCCATATACATAACAATGTAGCAATGTAATGAGAACAGTGCACAATACAAATAATTTCCCCAAATAACACCCATTGCGCCCACCCTGCCCACCCCTCACAACATGGGTGAGCCTTATAACCTAAACTTTTGAAATTCTGAGGATACGTTGGCAGTGTGAGCTGGAACGGTACCTCTCCTCTGTGAATGGGGAGTGGTAACCTACTCTTAGGATAACAATGTATGCAGTTAATGAAAGTTTCATAGCCCGAGTTCAGGAGTTTGATGGACCGGACTTTCTTGGGGCTAATTCTCCACCAGGTGGTTCACTATACACATGAACCTGAGTCATACCTATGTCATGGCCAGACATACAGAAATAAGCCCTCTTACCGGGGGGGGAATTCTCCTGAGTGTCACCACCTTACAAATGTTTGTGCACCTCCCTGTAATCAGTACAGTGGTACTAGTGTGTTAACCAACTGACTGTGCCCCGAGGCCTCAGACCACAGTCTTCCATGTCGGATTTACGTACCTCAATAGGACTGAGTTAAGTGGGGAGTTGAGCTTGATCTCCTGAAATGAGGAGCTCCTTTTTTGTATGGCTGGTAAAAAATCTGGGAAAAGAGACACTTTTGTTCTGTTCCATGTGAGTTACTGTCGAGCCCCTACCAGTGCTGCATGCTCTAGCACTTGCCACCGCAAGTGTGCTACATTATGTTTACACTCTGTCAACATTGGGCAGAATGTAAACATAATGTAGCACACTTGCGGTGGCAAGTGCTAGAGGAGGTTAAAACTAATTATGTGAAAACTGATAAAAAAACTTCTTCAAAGAGAGTGCTTTTGGATCTGGAAGCTGTGCCGTGCCAAGCTAGGCAGGCGCCCTAGGCAGGCCCGGCAGCCGCGGCGCCTGTTTAGTGTGCGCCTGCGCGAATTTGCGCTCGCGTGCGCATGCGCAAATTTGCTCTCGCGTGCACATGTGCGAATTTGGGCATGCGCAGAAGCGCGGAAACAGATATAGTCGGCAACAGAAGGGAATCGGACTTGGGGTAGACGGCACTGGCGCCCTCCCAGCTTTGCTCCCTAGGCACGTGCCTACTCTGCCTACCCCTAGTTCCGGCCCTGTCTGGAACTAGGTACCCTATCCCCTAAGGGACTGAATGAAAGTTGGGGATTGAACCGCTTTCAATAATGGTTTTTCAAATAATTAACATACACGTTTCTCTTACAGCTATAGAGAAAGACAGAATCCTTCATTGTACAAGTGTGGTAAAGGCATTCTTCTCCTGTTCGTATCCTAGTGAGTAATTACCAGTAATTTATACTGAATGTACCTATTATTGAATTGTATTATAGATGTGCATGATACAGGTTTGTTTTTTAGTTAAAATTATTCACAGGATGGACTATGTTATGTCATCAATAGGAGTCGCTATTTGTTTGCAAATAAATTTGCACAGTCTCACTAGTTCATTATATTAATTTAGGAAGGGCCATGTGGTCCCGAAACGTTTGATCTTTGTAAAAGTGTCTACAGCGCCATGGAATAAATTTGGGAACACCCTGTTTGCAGCAAAATAAGGGAAATTATTTACTCATTTCACATTTCTTATACAGAGAATCATGAGTAAGTCAGTGATTACAGGTATGGAATCTCTTTTCCAGAATGTTTGGGACCTGGGGTTTTCTGGAAAGGGGTATTTTCATAATTTGGATTGCGTATCTAAAGTCTGCTAATAACTAATTTAAACACTAATTAAACCCAACAGGACAGGTCAGTAATTAGATCAGTTAAGCATTGTATCGTTATATAGAAAACATATGCAGTATATTTTTATAGAAGATTGCATAAGTCATGATAGCTAGGTTAGTAAACACAACTTCTACATTTTGCATAATGAAAGTACCTTTCTAGTATACTTCAAAAAGTTTACCATTTTTAAGTTAGTTACACTCAAAAGCAGTACTGCCTATGTGTTTTCTATTTGTTTTGCACTGTTGGGCCGGACTAAATGTTATCACTAAAGCAATGTCAGGCCCGGACTGGCAATCTGTGGGTTCTGGCAAATGCCAGAGGGGCTGCTATAAGGTGCCCTAGAAATCAGTATTCAGTGGGCTGGTGGGGGGCTGTTTGGGCCTCTGTGTACCTGAAATGCCAGGGCCTATTTTAATTCTCAGTCCCGACCTGAGCAATGTTGTTGTAGTAAACACCCTAGCCAAGCCTCTTAATTCCTACAATGCCTTGCATACTCTGTGACTTACTGATCCATAAAGACGGAGAATCAAAGAATTGGCATTGTGCAAAATGGCATTTTGGCTGGAGGAAACCTGAGAATTATAATTTACTTTTAAAAAAAAATGTATATTTAGCTGTACATCTACTTTAATGACGTGTGTTTTTTCAACCTAACTTACTATGTTACATGCTTACAGCATGGCAGTGCTCATGCAGTTTGTAGCAGTGAAGGTATATTGGCATTTCAAATGTAAATACGTGGATTGGGTAAACATTATAGACCCTGTAACAACATGGGCCCCTCGATTAAGCAGCAGCCCTGATGCTCTTTACAACGAAAATGTGTCTCTGGAAAATTCAGGGCAGTTATGCCTACTGAATATGGACGGTGGGGGGCCTTTTCTCCTGAGGGAGTGATGGGATGTCACGAAATGCATAAAGCAGATGGTCGAATGTCCTTTGTGCATTGATGCTTCAACTATGAATAATAAAGTGTGACTTTTAAATATATGTACCCTTCTGTGCTCCGTGCCCTGTGGTTTCTAAATGTTCTTCACATTTGAAATGCCATTGCCATCGTTAACTTCCTCCGAAGACAGTCTTCCCTCAATCCCTTCAAAAATACTCAGACTACCTCTTGGAGCACTTGCATAATATCTGAGGCACTGACAGCTACTGTAAAGTACAGCACTTACTGTCCAAATATTGGTGTCAGCAAGTTACCCACCCAGCCACTTAAAATGCACAACCTCCTTCCTCTTATTTGTTAAATACTCAACACAATATTGACCCCTGATTGTTCTACACATTAAAAATTGTTATAAACAGTTTAAAGGGATACTGTCATGGAGAAAAAAATATTTTTCAAAATGAATCAGTTAATACTGCTGCTCCAGCAGAATTCTGCACTGAAATCTGTTTCTCAAAAGAGCAAACAGATTTTTTTATATTCAATTTTGAAATCTGACATGGGGCTAGACATATTGTCAATTTTCCAGCTGCCCAAGTCATGTGACTTGTGCTCTGATAAACTTCAGTCACTCTTTACTGCTGTACTGCAAGTTGGAGTGATATCACCCCCTCCCTTTTCCCCCCATCAGCCAAACAAAAGAACAATGGGAAGGTAACCAGATAGCAGCTCCCTAACACAAGATAACAGCTGCCTGGTATATCTAAGAACAACACTCAATAGTAAAAACCCATGTCCCACTGAGACACATTCAGTTACATGAAGAAGGAAAAACAGCAGCCTGCCAGAAAGCATTTCTCTTCTAAAGTGCAGGCACAAGTCACATGACCAGGGACTGCTGGGAAATTGACAAAATGTCTAGCCCTGTGTCAGATTTCAAAATTGAATATAAAAAAACTTGTTTGCTCTTTTGAAAAATGGATTTCAGTGCAGAATTCTGCTGGAGTAGCACTATTAACTGATGCATTTTGAGAAAAACATGTTTTCCAAAGACAGGATCCCTTTAAATTCCAAGCCGGAAGGTACAGACAAATCATTTAAAGGAAAACTATACCCCCAAAATGAACACTTAAGCAACATATAGTTCATATCATATTAAGTGGCATATTAAAGAATCTTACCAAACTGGAATATATATTTAAGTAAATATTGCCCTTTTACATCTCTTGCCTTGAGCCACCATTTCGTGATGGTCTCTGTGCTGCCTCAGAGATCACCTGACCAGAAATACTTCAACTCTAACTGTAACAGGAAGAAGTGTGGAAGCAAAAGACACAACTCTGTCTGTTAATTGGCTCATGTGACCTAACATGTATGGTTTGTTGGTATGTTTGTGAGTACAGTGAATCCTACAATCCCAGGGGGCGGCCCTTATTTTTTAAAATGGCAATTTTCTATTTATGATTACCCAATGGCACTACTACTAGAAAAGTATATTATTATGAAAATGGTTTATTTACATGAAGCAGGATTTTACATATTAGCTGTTTTATGCAATATCTTTTTATAGAGACCTACATTGTTTGGGGGTGTAGTTTTCCTTTAAAAGAACAAAAAATCATATTAATTACAAACAGCAGGAAGCCATAAAACTATACCAAATACTGGTATTCGCATAAATTCTTTCTGATGCGTGCTATAAGGTGGTTAGGAATCTGGAAAGAAATATCAGCGCAGTAGTTACGATTGTCGTATTTTGAGATGCTCGTAACCAAGACAGCAAACGTTAGAAAACATAATTGTATGTTAACTTTTAATGATCGCATTTTTACAGCAGTATATGTACACAGTCGGCTGTAAACGTAAAGTAAACGCAACGTCCAGCTGAGCCAAAAAACAAAAAACAAAGAAGCAGGTCGCTCTTGCCACCAATGCAACTCTGGAGGACTCATCGGCGCGATGAAATACGGTACTTCCGGCTAAGCTCCTTCCTTCCGGTGTGTTGCCTTCAGAGAAATCAGGTGAATGGCGGCTTGTTTGTATATTTAAATCTGTGTTAAATCTCCAGCATCCTTTGCTGGAGCTGGTAAAAATGTTACAGGGATTGTTGTACGCGTTGTTAGGTGTCTGTTCTGGATGTTATTGTTTAAGTCTGAGTAATAACGGTCCTATAGTTGAGTTATTAGTCAACTGAAGGACTGAGACCCAAATGGTCTTACGAAGCGCTGTACTCCGTGACAACTATTACACCGTTGTGGTAGCTGGTTCTCGCGCTATTAAATGCGTAACATCGCTATGTTAGGTTTTGGATAATCGTGGAGACAGAAGCCTTCCATTCCACATAATAGTCCCAAATAGTCACGATGTGTCTGCGTTTGACGCTGCTTTGCAGTCTGTATAAAATGGCACATTTGATATGCGATATTAACTTCCCTTTTAACTTCATTCCTTTATAAGAACATGTGGTTTAGCGTGATCCGCATTGTTGGCTACTTTAGTAAACAAGCACAGTTCTTTACGGGAAACTGCAAGAATGAACGTTCTAGTTTCATGTGTATGAACTGAAAGTTGCCCAAAATTGTCCTTGATTGATACTTGTGAGAACTTTGCTGAAGCAGTTGATACAGTGCCACACAGAATGTTACTGGTTAAATTAAGGAATGTTGGCCTGGAACAGTATTTGTACCTGGATAGAGAACTGGCTATTTACAAAGTGTGGTGGTAAATGGAACATTTTCTAATTGGACCAGTGTGGTTAGTGGAGTACTACAGGGCTCTACTTGGGCCTTTGCATTTCAACTTGTTTATTAATGACCTAGAGGTGGGCAATGAAAAAGTACTGCTTCTATTTTTGTTGATACCAATTTGTGCAGTACTATAGGTTCCATGCATGATGCTGCCAATTGCCAGCGATTTGACAAAACTGGGCAGCAAACTGGAAAATGAGGCTAAATGTTAAGTACAAGGTTATGCAGTTTGGCAAAAATAATATAAATGCAAGTTATATACTAAATGGCAGTGTTGGGAGTTTTTTTTTTAACGGAGAAGCATCTAGGTGATTTTGTACATAAAAAGCTGTTTAAAGGTGGCCATATATGCCAAACAAGCGGATATGCCCACTAACAGCAGGATGATATTGGGTTAATCCGAACATTCGGCCCTAGGGCTGAACGATTGGATTGGATTGTAATGAAGAAACTGGGTGCCAACGGGATTAGGAACGCATCAACTAGCCAGTGATCCTCAATAGCCAGAAACATTGAAACCTCGCTGATCGATTATATTGGCCAGATGTCTGTCGGAAGACTCGTCAAAAGCCCCCATACACTGGCAAATAAACTTAGATGGCAAATATGGTAGCTTTAATTTGCCCGTGTATGGCCACCTTAATTTTAAAGTGTCATTCTGTGTTTACTAAAAGTGGCTGCTAAAGTACTGCATAAAATCATAATTTTGCCTGTTTATAGGTCCCTGGTAAAGCATTGCAGTTTTGGGCTCCAGTTAAGAGGGATATAAATGAGGTGGAGTGTGCAGAGACGTTCAAGGGATGAAAGATTTAAAATACAACTAGTTTTCTCTGGGAAAAAAGATGCTTGAGAGGGGGAATGGTTACACTTTACAAGTATATTAGAGGACGTTATAGACAAATAGCAGGAGACCTTTTAAATAAAAGTGTATCACGGGACTAGAGGAAAAGAACTTTCAGTTAAAGCAGCGTAGGTGGTTCTTTACTGTGAGGACAGTGAGTTTGTGGAATGCCATGCCGGATGTTGTTGTGATGGCTGATTCTGTTAAAGAGTGGCTTGGATGATTTCTTGGATGACAAGCATGATATGCAAGGACGATTGTGATAAAATCTATTGTTTGTATAGATATGGGTATATATATTTTGTCCGTGTATGGAGAGGTGAGTGTGTATGTATGGATGCTGTTTCATTTGGAAGGGTTGAACTTGATGGACTTTGGTCATTTTTTCAATACAATTTAACTATGTAATATCTAGTATCTTAATGCTGCTTATTTGAGCTACTAAATGTGATGGTAAATGTTTATCTTTCAGGGCCTTAAATTGTTCAATTTGAGGTGATCATATTCTACATAAACTACATAAATTGCAACTACCCAAACTGCTGTATATTGGAATATATTTTTGTTCATCTAGAATTTAACCCTTCCTCTATTCAATTAGCTGTTAATTGATGAAGTACTCAATATGATGTTTTTCTTTGCAGCATGGCTATCAGGTACCCTATGGCTGTGGGCCTTAATAAAGGCCATCGTGTAACTAAGAATGTCACCAAGCCCAGACACTGCCGCAGGAGAGGGGTGAGTTGTTGAACACAAGACTGAAATCTTTCTTTATAGATATGTTGTCAAATATTAAGCAGAAAAAAACTATGGGGCTTCATTTGCCTCTACTTTGTCCTTAGTAAGATAGTAATTCAAGTCTGACCAAGTACAGCAGTTGGCAAATTGATTTGCCTTCTTATGTTTGTGGATAGTTTATGCATGTAATGGATTATGGAGACTGGAGATGCTTATTTTATTACAGTTGAACTGTCCAATGGGTATCACTTAAATCAAAAGGCTTTTATTATTTTTCTGTAATCTCACATCCTTCCTAGATTTCCAGCACCTGCCCTACAAATTCCTCCACATAAGGGCATGTCTTGGTTTTTATTGATATAGGCACAGTTCCTGTCTACATAGTTATGCTGGATTGAAAAGACACCAAAGTCCATTAATATAGGATGATTTGGCTACTAAGAACATTCCCCCCCCCCCCCAAAAAAAAAGATGCTTTGAATACCTCAATGGGATCCAATATAAATTGTAAATCAGCCTGTAGTTTCACTGATTGATGCAATATAACACTGAGCTGGGAAGTTCTCCCTAAGACTGCTGTGCTTGCAGGTTATACATTATCATTTGAAAAGAGGCTTGGCTGCCATTCTAGGAAGTGAAAAGTACAATGTTACTGGAATTAGTACCAAGATCCAAAGAGTGGTCAGATTACCCTCTTCAGGTAAAGGAAATGTTTCCCTCTGAAAAGTTCAACATAGTTTCAGCTGTTTTTCCCCCCCTGTGGATCAGTTCACAGTTTACCGTATATACTCGAGTATAAGCCGTCCCGAGTATAAGCCGAGGTACCTAATTTTACCTCCAAAAACTGGGAAAGCTTATTGACTCGAGTATAAGCCAAGGGTGAGAAATGCAGCAGCTTCTGGTAAGTTTCAATCAAAAAATTGAGGGTTTCTGTTCCCATTGGAGGTGCCGGCGTCTCGTTTTTGGATGCCGGCGACCATTCTTGCGACTCCGGCGAATATTCTTGGAGACTATTCTTGGACTCCGGCGACTATTCTTAGGCGCCGGCGACTATTATCATTTTTGCGATTGACCCGAGTATAAGCCGAGGTAGCGTTTTTCAGCATATTTTGGGGGCTGAAAAACTCGGCTTATACTCGAGTATATACGGTAGGTTATACATTTACAAAAATCTTTGATTAGTGTAATTGACAACCTGTGTGTGACCCACCTTTCTCTCCACCTTAGCGTCTGACAAAGCACACCAAGTTTGTCCGTGACATGATTCGTGAAGTCTGTGGGTTCGCTCCTTATGAGAGACGTGCCATGGAATTGTTGAAAGTGTCAAAGGACAAGAGAGCACTAAAATTCATTAAGAAGAGGGTAAGTTACTGGTAACTGGTTTCATAGAGGGCCAGTATACACTTTTGTATGTCTGGATAATTTTAACTACACATAAAATACCTGTAAGAGCTGTATTTATACAATGCTTATATGAAGGATACTGGGTCAGCTTCCAGTTCTTTAATCCTGCCTATACTGATTAAAGTGGCAGTGTACCCCCATTTACAATAATAGTTGAAAACAGGGCAAAATCCAAAAATGAAACTAGTCACATTTGGCTTCCCATCACTACGAGCAAGTTTAAAAAAATCTGTCAACCGAAAATCACTTTGTATAAAAAAAAAAACTTTCCTCCATCTGCAAGCCTGAGATATACGGAGTCTTCTCAGAGGACTGCCCATTTGTTGACTTTGTGGGATACAAAGTAGAACATAATGTTCCCTTCATTTTGAAATCTTACCCAGTTCAAAAAAAATCAAACTATATTAACCTTTTTATTTTTGCCTATTGCTGTAATTACATTTAAAGCTGAAGCTGATTTAATTGCATTAATGTGCTACTCCAGCAGACTTCTGCACTGAAATCCATTTCTCAAAAGAGCAAACAGATTTTTTTTATATTCAATTTTGAAATCTGACACGGGGCTAGACATTTTGTCAATTTCCCAGCTGACCCTGGTCATGTGACTTGTGCCTGCACTTTAGAGAGAAATTGCCTTCTGGCAGGCTGCCACTGAAACGAGTCTCAGTGGGACATGGGTTTTTACTATTGAGTGTTGTTCTTAGATCTGCCGGGCAGCTGTTATCTGGTTACCTTCCCATTGTTCTTTTGTTTGGCTGTTCATTTTGAAATAAAAAATTTTTCCCATCACAGTATCCCTTTAGGGTAGGGACACACTGGGCGATTTGGGGAGATTTAGTCGCCTGGCGACTTATCGCCGCGACTTTTCTCCCCGAATGCCTCCCCTCGCTCTGCGCCTGGCTAAAATGAAAAATCGCCTGCGCTAATCACGCGGCGATTCGTTTTCCGAAATCGCCCGAAGTTGCCTCACGAGGAAACTTCGGGCGACTTCGGAAAACGAATCGCCGCGTGTGATTAGCGCAGGCGATTTTTCATTTTAGCCAGGCGCAGAGCGAGGGGAGGCATTCGGGGAGAAAAGTCGCGGCGATTAGTCGCCAGGCGACTAAAACTCCCCAAATCGCCCAGTGTTTCCCTACCCTTAAGGTTTCGAAGTTGTTAGAACTGCTCTGGATGCATAGAAATGTCAAATTTTCCTTAGTTAACCTATTCCTTTATATTTCTGTTAAGATGCTTAAATGCATTGTGATTTAACAGTTCATCATGTAATATATTAGATTACATCCGAATCCAAATTTATTTTTTTTGCTTCCTCCTCCAGATTGGTACTCACATTCGTGCCAAGAGAAAGAGAGAAGAACTGAGCAATGTTTTGGCAGCAATGAGAAAGGCTGCTGCCAAGAAGGATTAAATTGTAACAGTTTGCATAAAAATAAATGATTCTCAAAACGTATGTTTTGCGAGCAGTGATTTTTTTTTAGGTATATTAAAGGAACAGTAACTCTAATAGATTCATTTGAAATGAATGACATTATAATGCAG
This sequence comes from Xenopus laevis, assembly GCF_017654675.1. NCBI lineage: Eukaryota > Metazoa > Chordata > Amphibia > Anura > Pipidae > Xenopus > Xenopus laevis. Next base: position 82,914,623 of record NC_054372.1, read on the forward strand.
TGTTGCGCTGCACTGGTAAAACTGGTGTGTTTGGTTCTGAACCACTACTATAGTTTATATAAACAAGCTGCTGTGTAGCCATGGGGCAGCTGGAAAAGCGATAAAAGGCACAGGTTGCATAGCAGATAAGAGAAGGTCTGAAGAATCACATTGTATACTACAATAACCAGGGGTGCTGTGCCAATGAGGCACAATTCTGCTTTCTGCACTACCTCCTGGCACCCCATAACCCCTTTGTCTTCCTTGTGGAACCCCCCATGGCAGCTACAGCAACCTGCCTCAGGCGGCGGAGGGGCCAGGATCACCCTTACAATGACTTGGCTACTTTGTCTCCTGTCTGCTTGGTTTAAGGAACAATTCGCAAATTTCAGGATTTTCAAAGGCGTTTTTAATGGGCTACAATTAAATAAAACTTTGTTAATTAAATATATACAATATTGTTTATTATTAAGTGGCTTATTAACTATATATTCCAGTTTGGTAAGTCTTTAAGTAAATATTGCCCTTTGACATCTTTTACGTTAAGACACCATTTTATGATTTTCTCTGTGCTGCCTCAGATCACCTCACCAGAAATACTCAAGCACTAACTGTAACAGGAAGAAATGTGGAGAGCATAAGACAGTATTGTCTGTTAATTGGCTCATGTGACCTAACATGTTTTTTTTTTGTTTTTTTTTTTTATGTGCACTGTGAACCTAGGATCCCAGGGGGCAGCCGTTATTTCTTAAAATGCCAATTTTCTATGTAGGATTACCCAATGGTAAATACTAATAAAATAATATATTAGTATATTTTTAGTGATATATTTTAGTATGTTATTATGATTTTTTTTTATTTACATAAAGCAGTGTTTTACATATGAGCTGTTATATGCAATAATTTTTTTTGGATAAAGCATTCGCTGTATTATCGAATACAGAGTAGATGTTAATGAGGCATAGGTTGTTCATGGCTATTCTGACCTATTTTCTTATTATACACACTAATCTACAGAACATGAAATCAAGTTTTTTTTATTCTCCTCAGGTTTTAAAGTGCTGCTCTGTGGGGCCCCATCCAGCACATGAACAATAATTTTATCTCTGCTGATCATGAAATATGACGGCTCTAATTTATATTTATGCATACAAATATGTACATTAAAAAGTATTCAAGCAAATACTGTTGAGGTTGAACTTTTATATAAAGGGTTTAGTTTACCTTGGTGAGAATAGTATAAATTATTAGATTTACTTGAAAATAAAGTATGCGGTTTTTAACTTTTTTTGAATTTTAAACTAATCGCTAATGATGTGATTGGGGGAGGCGTGGTTAACTAGCAATGTGAGCGGACGTCTCTTTGCTTAGCTCCGTAGTTAGCCTACTAAATCCGGCAAGATATCCTGACTTGGGTGGCATGTAACCCGCCATTTGACTCATCTACTTCTACAGAACTTAGCAGATGGGCAAGAAAAAGCAACAAGCCGCTGAATCTTCAGATATCAGAGCACATCTCCGCACCGCCACGAGGCCCGCCAAGATGGCGGAACTACGCAGTGCCGCTCCTCATAAGGAACAACATGCTCCGTCCTCTCAGCTACCTCTCGATGCTTCAGGGGACCACTCGCTAACTGATGACACGGAGTCGGGGGAGATGGTTCATTGGCATGTTTTTTATGCAATGACGGAGAGAACTGCTATATCTTGGAATGTTAGGGGGTTAAGTTCTCCATTAAAGAGATCCTTGGTATTCAGCTTTTTATGTAAACGGAATCCCCATATTATATGTCTCCAGGAGACTCACTTATCTCAAACTACTAACTCTACCTTCCTTAGAAAACCTTGGATTGCACAGTCTTATCACACGGCCTATTCCAACTATTCTAGAGATACCTCCATATTGATAAATAAGTCACTCCCTTTTCAACTCCTTCATTTGAAAAATGACCCGGAGGTATGCCATATATTCTGGTTAGTGTATATCCCTCCTCCTTTCCAAGATATGCTTTTATACGATCTACTCCAACATATTGCGGACCTGCCTCTTGGCCCGACATTGATACTTGGGGATTTTAATGCAGTCATGAATGGGGAGCAGGATCGCCTATCCCTATCTACTTTAGGCAGGGCTGACCCTGGTGGCTTGAGAAGCTGGGCACGAATCTCAGGGTTTATAGATGTCTGGAGGGAATGCAATCCCACCAAAAACATGTTCTCTTGTTACTCTAGGGGAGCAATGTCAAGAATTGATCTCGCTTTTGCCTCTCCTGACTTATCTTCCAAAATAGTCAAAGCTGAGTTCCTTCCTAGGGGAATCTCTGACCATGCTCCGCTGCTAGTTACATGGACTCTGTACCCGAATCCTAAAAATAAAATGTGGAGACTTAGCCCGCACTGGATTACCCATCCAGATATACAAAAGACTATACAACACTCACTCACTAACTATTTTCGAGAGAATATTAATACAACCTCCCTGCCTTTGGTCTGGGATGCAATGAAAGCTTTTATTAGAGGAGAGTATATTTCAGCTATAGCTTTTACGAGGAAGAAATCGGCCTGTGATTTAGTTGAAGCGGAGCATGGACTGCGGGAGGCAGAGGCGAGATATATTCGAAACCCTACTGAGCAAACAAAAGATCTATACGTTGTGGCCCAGAGGTTATATGCTCAAATACTATGAAAGAGCGCCCATAAAAAACATTTACACTATAAATTTGCTCTTTATGAGAAAGGTGACAAAAATGGTAAAATGCTAGCTTTGTTAGCAAGAGAGGATCAACCTAGGACAGCTATCCACGCACTACAGCTAGACGATGACACGCTTCTCACAAACCCAACTCAAATCAATCAAAGTTTAGCAGATTACTACCAAGCCCTATATACTTCTAGAATCACCAGCTAGGTCTTCCAAATCTCCCTCTGGAGTATAGAGAACTCCTGGACCTCCCAATTCAGGAACAAGAAGTCCTAGAGGCCATAGCTACACTTCCACCTGGCAAAACCCCGGGTCCCGATGGTCAACCTAACGCTTGGTATGTTTCGCATGCGGCTACTCTAGCTCCACACCTCACTGAGTTATTTAATCATTCCCTAATTTCGGGGACTCTCCCTCCATCCTTTGCAGAAGCCACAATAGTTTTGATTTTAAAGCCTGGTAAAAACCCACTACATCATTCTTCCTACCGACCCATATCGCTTATTAATTCAGACTCTAAAATCCTAACAAAGGTATTAGCCAGACGCCTCAACCTTGTTATTACGTCTTTAGTTGCCCCCGACCAAGTGGGCTTTATACCTCATAAAGCTGCTGAACTTAATCTTAGGCGGCTGTACACTAACATTGTTGTGACATCTGATAATCCAGGTACCAGAGTCATTGCCTCTCTCGACAACGAGAAGGCATTCGACTCGGTTGAGTGGGTTTACTTGTGGGAGACTCTGAAAATGTTTGGTTTTCGCAATAATTTTTTGACATGGTTGCGGGCGATATATAATAATCCTAATGCTAGAATACTGTCGAATCTTGAACTCTCTGGACCGATAACATTAACTAGAGGAACCAGACAGGGTTGCCCCTTATCACCAGGCCTATTTGCGCTTGCCATGGAACCTCTAGCATGCCTTATTAGAGATAGCGAAGAAGTTCGGGGATTTGAATTGGGCAATCTCAGGGAAAAAATATCCCTATTTGCAGATGACACCTTACTTTATTTACATGATCCGGGCCCCTCACTGAAACACGCTTTAACCCTGATTGATAATCACACTCTCTTCTCAGGCCTCAAAATTAATTGGACCAAATCCTCCCTATTGTCGTTAGATCCGAGAGCTTCTGAAGTAATTGACCCTTCCCTTCCACTAGCACAGGTAGATACGCTGAAATACTTGGGGATACATATCCACCCGAATCTGGACAAATATAAGTCACTGAATATTGACCCACTAATGGACTCTCTCCAAAAGTCAATTGAAAAATGGGTTAAGCTCCCTTTATCATTACTTGGCAGGATAAATCTGTTCAAAATGAAGTTCCTCCCCAAGTTTCTCTATGTATTTAGACAATCACCAGTGTGGCTGCCAGCTTCTTTCTTTAAACTACTTAGAATGCAACTTAACAAACTTTATTGGTCTCCGGGAGCTACTAGGGTTAAATACACTGCCCTGACATCCTTGCTGCAGGAAGGTGGACTAGCTGCCCCTGACATGTTTGACTACTTTATAGCAGCCCAATTGACACCTTTGAGGTGGTGGCAAACCCCAACGCCCTGTGACACTTCTAGAAGCTCAAATAGCAGGGTCGCTTGAAGGTTTGTGTAATTTGATATATAGAAAGGCTTCTTTCTCTACCAATATTACTCCAATGATGAAAAATGTGGTTAAAGCTTGGCAGTTGGGCTGTAAGAGAATGGGCACTGGTACCCAGACCCTATCTCCTCATACCCCATTATGGTATAATGTTAATCTGTCGCAACTTCTTACTGTACCAGACCCTCACCTATGGGCTTACTACAATGTGAAATATTTAGGTGATTTGTATTTGGATAATGCACTTTTTTCCTTTCAACAACTTAAGGACAAATTTGGCCTGCCTAATGGAATGTTTTTTCGTTACTTACAGTTGAGACATGCTCTCACTCAACAATTTCAGTCCAATACTCCTAGGATTGAACTTTCCCGACTAGAGATCCTAGTACGCAAGGAGCATCTACCAAAACCACTATCCGCAATATACACTTTATTGCATACCAGTTACCAAACCACAAGGCAGGAACTGCTGCAGAAATGGATTGTTAATATTCCGGATCTTAGAGCAATGGTCCTATATACTGGCCAATTCTCTTACCCCCTTGATCAGATCCAGGGACCGACTTATCCAATACAAGTACTTGCACCGTGCCTATTATACCCCCTACACTCTACATAAAATGAATCCGGCTTTCCCGGACAAGTGCAACAGATGCAATAGCCCTAATGCTGATTTTTATCACATGGTTTGGGAATGTGCCCAAATTCAACGCTTTTGGACAGAAATAGCTGATTATATAACTCAACTTATGGCTATGCCAGTGGAGTTCCACCCTATGGTTTTACTGCTCAACTACCTACTAGATACCACATTTTCAAGAACAGAAAGGACTCTGCTCACCTTTCTCCTGCTCCATGCGAAACGGGCAATAGCCATAAAATGGAAAGACGAGAGTCCTCCTACCCTGCATTTCTGGATAGCTCAGGTGGAGCAAACATTGCCCGCTCTGGAACAGATTTATTACGCAAGGGGGTGCCCTACGAAATTCAATAAAATCTGGACACTTTGGCTGTTGCGCAACGAAACTTATACAAACAGAACTGTAAATATTCCAACCCAACCAATGGACTGGCTTGACACCCCCATCTAGACCCTAGCTGACTAGCATTATTTGGATTGTCCAAACACCTGTTCTTAACCTCCTTTTGGTTTTCAATATGGTTAATAGATTATTGCAATGTCTTGTTGTCTCAAGTAGGCTTTCAAAACTTGCGATGCTGGTTTAATACTCTATTTGTTTCCTTTGCAGATTGGTCCACCTCCCCCCCCCCCTACTTTTTCTCTATACTGTTCTCTCTTTTCTACTTCTCTTTTTCTTTCTTCACTCTTGTCACTTACCTCTAAGTTGGGGATCCCAAGGCTGTAAATTAAAAAACAGCTTTCGGAGATGCGAAATGCAATATACCTGTAATAATCTTTTTCCTGTATGCACTATATTTTGTATGCTTCTGAAAGTTGAAAAATAAATACCTTTTAAAAAAATGATGTGATTGGTGTGGCCAAAACATGGCTTAATGAGGTGCATGACTGGGCAATTAATATCAGTGGATATTTTGGAGGGACAGAGGCAAAAGAAGGTAAAAAGGAAAAGAGGTATGTTGGTTGTTAGGCAGGATTAAAAAATGCTATTCTGGATCTAGTGATCTCTAATGACTCGTGACTATGAATGTATAGCAAATGTGCAAGTGATTGAATCCCTGGGTAATAGTGACCATAATGTGACTTGAACTTGATGGGACGTGTGTCTTTTTTCAACCTAACCTACCATGTAATTTAAATCCAATGCATATGAGAACTTACCTTAGCAGTTTCCTTATTTTGCCAGTAACAATAGAAAATGACAGCCATAGTTAAGTCAGATTGCTCAGTTTTTCCCCAACTCTGCATAAAACAGTCATCTTGTGTTGTGTATCTTGTAACAAAAGTCCTTGCTGGCATTATGAAGCAAATTGCTTTTTCTTTCTTTGTTACCCCAAGCGCAGTACAGTTTAAACATTGACTTTCCACTGTACTGTGCATGCACACCAGCTCAAAGAAAGAAGCAGAAGAGGATCACTCCATGGTGCTTGCTGAGATGATCCCTGTGATGGGGCAGTTTTCCTGTTGATAGGAGCACTGGCCTGTGGTATCCTGTAAGTAAATACAATTGCTGCATGGTGCCTAACTTTTGGTGCACCCCAATAAATTGTTGACTTTTCCTTTAAAAGGGTTGTTCATGTTCACCTTAAAATTAAGTTTTAGTATGTGAGAGATTAATGTATTCAGAACATTTGCAGCTGGTCTTAATTTTTTATTAATGGCTTTTGAATTCTTAAGCTTTCTTTTTCCAGCCTCTCCAGTTTGAAATTTCAGCAACTATATGGTTGCTAGGGTTCAAATTACAATAGCAACCATAGGGTTGAACGAGATTGGAAAACAAATAGAAAAAATCTGACTAGAAACATAAAGAATAAGAACAATAAAATTGTAGCCTTTTTTGGACGATGCATTCAGTGACCCCCAGCTTCCATAGCTGGAAAAAACTGATGAAAATTGAATTACCATACAAAAAGTTGCAAAGAAATAGCCATTTTAAAACATACCAAAGGTGACCTACCCCTATAAGATGGCAACTGTGTTCATAGATACATAAAAGCGTAGTTCACTTTTAAATTAACTTTTGGTATAATGTAGACTGCAAGATTCTCAGACTTCAGTTTTTTGGTTTTTTTTTTTCTTTAGTAGCTTTTGAAATAATTTAGCATATTGATCAGCAACTTTCCAGTCTGCAATTTAAACAGCTGATTGCTAAACTACTAGAATCCGCAACCCCCATTTGAAGGCTAAAAAGGCAGCGAAAGGAAGGCATATAACAATAACATAAAAATAAAGACCAATTGAAAAGTAGCTAAGAATAAGATATTCCTTTAAATACCAAAAGCTAACTTAAATGTGATCGATCCTTTAATTGTTGCTAGGCTGTAAGGTGTGCATGTCTTGACTAGATAGATCTTTAATACTAAGATATGCACAGATAGTACTAAATATCTAAGGATGCACAGAATTCAGGATTTGGTTCGAAATTCAATTGGGTTGCCACCTGTCCAGTTTTGGTCAGTGTAGCCATACTTAGAGGAACAGTACACCAAAAAATTAACGGTTTTAAAGGAAAACTGGTGTTTGCTTCAAAAACACAACTATAGTTTATATCAACAAGCTGCTGTGTAGCCATGGGGCAGCCATTCAAGCACAAGACTCACAATAGATAACAGGTTTTAAAGAATCCTGATGTGTGCTATAGAGCTAATCTGTTATCTGCTGTGTATCCTGTGCCTTTTCTCCTTTTTCCAGTCAGACAACTAGTCTCTTTATTTACCGAGGAAATCTCCTCCACAAAATAATGCCACCTAGACTTATGAGATAAATCAGATATGGTTTATTCATGCAGAAAACGAGTATGTATGACACGAGTTGTACATAAGCATTCCAAAAACAGTCCTCCAGTGTTGGACCTTTTATACCCCTGTAAGGGGGTCTCCAAAGGCTTCAGTTCTGACCAATCAGAGGTTTTAGTCCATGTTCTGTGATGAATGCTCTAGGCCAATGCTGTCCAACTTCTATGGTACCGAGGGCCGGAATTTTTCTAATCTACATAACGGAAGCCAGTGTTAGCCACTCCCTGTTTTTAGACCACACCCACTTTAAACCACACCCATGTTACTGCAAGACCCTGCCCACATTAATAGCCCACCAAAAAACCAAATGGTTGGTGCTCATTGCAGGGATCAGGGCCTGAACTAGGGGTAGGCAGATGAGGCGGCTGTCTAGGGCGCCATCACTGAGGGCGCACTTTTAAGGGGATTTTTTTTCATTTTTTCAAGCATTTATTTAATCATTTGTTTCAGTAATCATGGTCACCCAGTTGGGTGGAATCCATCTCCTTCACCTTCTTCCTCTTGCCAGCAAGTAATAGCTCCTTCTGTAACGTCACTGATGTGTTGGGTGGCAGAGAGCTGGTGGCCTGCTTGGTGTGGCTTGCTCTTGCTGCTCTCAGCCTTGCACAGTTGCACTGAACTGAAGACATTCTTTCTATTACTGTAAAGTGTGAAGCTTCCTGCTGGCACAGCCAGGTACAGATTTGGGGCCATATGTTTGCTGTTGCTGCTGGACGCTGGCACAGGTACATAAATACTTGGGGGCAATATGATGTGATCAGATTTATTTTTGGCTGCTGCTGATACAGGTAAAGATTGGGGGCAATATGATGGCTGCAGAAGGGCTGTATGATGAATGGCTGCTGTGCTTGCTGGTACAGGTATGGGGAGCAGTAATATAAATGAAAAAATGTTGTACACTTTCTTGCTCTCTTTATTTAAAAACCATCATGGTAAGGAGGGAAATGGTAATTCAGGACAGGGGGCACTGAGTGAAGCTCTTGCCTAGGGTGCCGGACTACCTTGTGCCTGCCCTGGCAAGGATGTCACTCATATCTAAAAAAAGCTAAGTCATATAAGACATACCCATAAATCCATATGCCTCCCCTGTGTATAATACAGTGCCCCAGAATATGATTAAACACCTTAGGGGCCACTAACAATAATTTTCAATTCCTAACAAACCCCCAGAACAAATACCAAAGTATGACACACACAGGGAGGGAAGGCAGAACAGAGCAGGAGACAGGAATCAGGACCAGTCTAAAATGTACTACATAAAGTGACACAGTGCTGGTGCTCCATTAGCATTTTGAATAAGGTGTGAACAGGTGAACAATGTGGGCAGTTTCAGTCTGGGTCTCAGGTGTGAACAGTACAAGGCTTTATGGGTGTAAACAATAGAGGTGTCACAAGTGTGAAACAATGCAGGGGGATCACAGGTGTGAACAATACAGGAGATTACAGTGTGAATTTGAGGTTTAAACAATGCAGGGACCAGTTAATCTCTGTAGTGATACCTTTTAAAGTTTACATATGGTAAACAGACACAGCAGGCAGACTTTCATGTGGAGGGCCATATAAAGGGGGCCGCCAGTTGGACAGCCCTGCTCTAGGCCATCTGGTCTCAGATGATAATCTTGTCTGGAACATTTTGAGGGACTTGAGACATATGTGATGATAATGATGATAATATCTCAGCAAGTACATTACAAGCTAAACAGCTCTTCTCCAAAACCTAAGTGTACAATCCTTATGATGTAAACAATTAGGCTGTCATTATTCTGTTAAATATAATTCAAACTATATAGTAAGTAAGTAAGGTTGAAAATAGACACACGTCCAACAAGTTCAACCTTTTGGTTTTTTGTTTTATATCTGCCTAACTGCTAGTTGGTCCAGAGAAAGGCAAAAAAAAAAACATCTGAAGCCTCTCCATTTTGCCTCAGATGGGGAAAAATTCCTTCCTGACTCCAAAATGGCAATCGGGCTAGTCCCTGGATCAACTTGTACTATGAGCTATCTCCCATAACCCTGTTTCTTCTACGTCCCTCCAAGTCAGTACACATGGGGCATTGCCCCTCCCAGAACTAGAGGTAGGGCCTATACATAGGCAATCAAAATGAATCATTACCTATAAGACCACATGACTTCCTCCTCACCACAGTTATTTTTTGTCCTACTGGACAGGGAGGTAGGATCTCCCAACTCACTTTTTTTTTGTGAATTTTGAGAGAAATCAAACACAGTTTTTTCCTCTGTGTGGACACAGAGGGATGATTCCCAGGTAATGGAGAAGATTTTACCTGATGCCTCAAGATGCATAATCTGTCAATGATTGCTTATTGGGAAGAAATGCAGGTGTGGGCATACCCATTGTCCTAGCCCTGTGCTAAAACAGCCACCCTGCTATATGCCCAGCGAGGCACAAGATTCAATCTAGGGCTTTTTTTGGGAACAGATGCAGGTGTGGGCTTCTCACATTGTTACCTGTGAGCTTTTTGGACTCCCCTTTTCTTTTGAGTTATGTGAGGCTTTACAGAACTTCTGCAAAAGGGCCATGGGTATGCATATGGGCTAGTTAAAACAGCCTGAAGCTGGTTAGTATGATTCTTCATTATCTACTGTGTGTTTTTAAAAATGCTCAGTGCACTGGGAAGTCTGCATTCTAATTAGCTAATTATGTTGCTCAGCTGAGAGCTATTGGGGCTTTTGGCTGGAGTTTCCATCCAGCTAATTAGTCACTATATGATAAGGTGCAGGTGTGCCTTCGGGAAGGGCTAGAGGTTGCACTGCTCAAGCAGTATGGCACCTCCTTCCTTCTTATGAGTCTGCTCTTAAGCAGTGTTTCACCTGTCTGGATATTCCTGCTGACAAGCCTGAGCTATCTGGTAAGGTGCCTGTGTTCCTCTGACTTCTTGTATTATCTGAAGTCTTATGTTGTGAGCTGGCATCCTCTGTGCAAAATGCAGTATTGGCTACAGTATTGGCTCTTGTTACACAAGGTGCTTAAGTACTAGCTGGTGAATCCCTCTGCCTAAGCAGTGTGGTACCTGAATCCGGTGAGTTTGATTTCTCAGTCACATTAATTTCACTGGGAAGTCTGCATGTTAATAAGTTTAATATGTCCCTCAGCTGAAAGCTATCAGGGCTTTGGCTGGAGTTTCCATCCAGCTAACTAGTCTCTATCTGGTAAGGTGCAGGTGTTCCATTTGGCCCCTTTGCTATTGCTGTTTAATATTTTAAGTTTTGTATGGGTGAACCTGCATCCTCTTGGCTGACACAGAGGTTATATTGGCTCATGTGCCTAAGGCACTTCCAGGACTGCCATACTGCTCAAGCAGTATGGCACCTCCTTCCTTTCTTATGAGTCTGCTCTTAACAAGCAGTGTTCCACTGGACCGGATATTCCTGCTGACAAGTCTGAGCTATCTGGTAAGTTGCCTGTATGCCTTCTTATATTATATGAAGTCGTATGTTGTGAGCTGAAGTCCTCTGTGCAAAATGCAGTTACATAAGGTACTTTCAGTACTGGCTGGTGAATCTCTCTGCTGAAGCAGGGTGGTATCTGAATCCGGTAAGTATCAGTTTCAACCGTGTGTTTGAAACTACACTGGGAAGTCTGCATGTTAATAAGATAATTATGTCCCTCAGCTGAAAGCTATCAGGGTTCTAGCTGAAGTTTCCATCCTGCGGACTTTTCATTGCTATCAGGTAAGGTGCAGATACTCCTCAGTTTGCTACTGTTGTTTCTATTGTCCTCTGTGCAGACACAGGTTATATTTGCCTTTTATTACACAGGGTGCTTGCAGGGTTGGCTGGAGGCTTACAGTATGGTAGCCCCTTCCTTACATTGAGTCTGCTCAGTGCTGTAACCTGAGTCATTGGGCCCCACAGCAAATTCATTTTAGGGCCCCTCGCATATACAGAGGTTGTGCTTTTTTTTTTTTCCAATACATATTGAAATTGCTCTTTATTTGGGCTTCATGGGTCCTTATACCTTTTGGGCCCACCTGCAGCCGCAGGGTCTGCTTCCTCTGTAGTTACGCCCCTGAGTCTGCTCCTAAGAAGCAGTCTGCCACCAAGGATCTGACTTGATTATTTCTACTGTCTAGCGCATGTTATCTGGTTAGGTGCCTGTGTTCCTCTGACTTCTTGTATTGATGTCATCTGAGGTCTTCAGTTTGTGAGCCCGAGTTCTCTGTGCAGACACAGTAGGCAAGTGTGCTCTTATTATACCTGGTATTTCCAGGACCGGCTAGGGGTTTGTTCTGCTGTAGCAGCATTGTGCCCCATTATTTCCTATGATGTTTCCACACTTTATATGGCGTCTTTTTGTGTGATGTAGGCCTTCTCTTAGATATTCTATTCCCATCTGGTGGTTTTTGTTGGGAGCTCAGTTGTAGTTATACTACATCTACTGAGTTTTTGTGACTGTAGGTTTCCCTTCTTTAATTGTTGGTAGATTGAAGGGCACTTACTGTTATGTCTTTTGGCACCTTAACATGCTTGTAGTCTATGGCCCTTTGTGTGGCCTCGGGCATCTCGCCAGGGAGCTGGGTTTGTGTGGCCTCTGGCTTTCATTATGACCCTTGGCTTGGGTTAGAGCCCTTGTTTTGGTCCATGGCTTTTTACCATGGCCCTCGGCTCCTGGGTCTGCTGGCCTTTTACAAGGGCCCTTGTTCTGCTGGCCTGTTGCATGAGCCTTTGGCTCATGTGGTCTTTCACCCTTGGCACATATTTTTTGGTTGACCTTTTACCAGAGTTATTATGGCTGCGGGCCTGTTTTCATGGCCCTTAACTTAGGTGCTTGCTTGCCTTTAACCAGGGTTCTTGGGCTGTCGGCCTTTTCTGTGGCCCTTGACTAAGGTGGCCGCTAGTTTTTATTATAGTCCTTGGGGGCTTGTGGCTGCCAGTCTTTGCTGTGACCTATGGTGCATAGGCCACCAGCCAGGCTGTGGTGGCTGATAGGAATGGTTACTATTCTTGCTGTGGCCCTTGGTGGGCATGTCTGTTTGCCTTGCAGCAATGTTGGAATACATAATAGCTGGCTGGTCCACCACTGGTTTGCATGAATGGTGGCTGGCTCTCTGCCAGTGGATTGTGCATCATTGCTGGTTGGTACCAGTGTTTGTAGGCTATAAGCTTCTGGCATGCCTGATTTTGGATTGTGACCCCAGCTGTTGGCTGGTTCAGTAGCCTATTGGATTCAGTAGCTTCTATGTATAGTCACGGGTTTGGTTCAGTTTTTGCATAAACTGTAGCATTGTGAAGCTTGAGATGTAGTGGCCTCGGCTTTTGTGGGTGTTTTCTAGAACTGTAATTGGCTTGGGTCCCATTGCTTGCTTGTGTAGCAGTTGGCTGGGGCAACAGCATATCTTACTGGTAGATGGCCTTAAGTCACATTGGATGGTTCAGCAGCTTATCCTTGTGCTGTTGTATGCCCAGTTTAGATTGGTGGTTGGTGGAGCTACTGGGCTGTACCAGCATGGCTCTACAATGAATACAATCATATGCTGATTTAGGATAACCCAGAGTTGGTGTTCATTTAGTTAAGTTTTCATTAGGTATTATTAGCATGGAGTTGGTGGATCTTGGGCGGATCTCTGGTGTGGAGTTGACTCCGGTCAGCAATGATTTGAGCTGCTTCCATTAAGCTGCAGGACTAGGCTAATGTGGGCCAAGTCTTTTTAGGGCCACTTGCTATTGCTGAGGATCGTGTATTTCTCCAGCACTGGTGATAGATGCATTCAAGTTGTGTTTAGTTTCTGATCTGATTGATTTCCTGGTGGTTTCTAGGGTGTTTTATTTCTATTATGGCCATTGCCATCATTCTGATTGTGTACTAGGGCACCTTTTGTTTTAAGTTGTAGGATTTATAGAATATATTGTTTTTTTTTTTGTTTTTTTTAGGACAACCTGAACTTTCAAAATATGCAAGAATTTTGGTGTAATTCTACTTCTGTAAAAAAATATAGGCTTCTAAGTGTCTAATAAAATGAAAAAAATCATGTTTCACAAAGAACAATCACATACATCAGAAACATCATTTATTTTATGTACGAGAACAGTCGATTTAGAAAGTTCTGTGTCTCCTGAACGCGGCAATACCAAATATATATAGTTTTATGGTGATTTCTCACTTGTATAGATCAAAATCTACAAGCAGTACACTACCAAATTTACAAAGCACCGCTCCCCAAACGGCATACTTCTGATTTCAAGGACAAACATTCCACTAACAGTAGGTTTACCCTAGAAAACTACCCAGTATTAGAAAGAACAGATTCTGGTGAATCAAAAATGGGTAAATATATCTTTGTACTCCAAACTACCAAGTTGCAATTGTTTCCTAAAGTTATGTTTTATAGAAATTGGTGATTTTTTTGAAAAATTACCTCAAAGCTTCCACTCTACAGCATCATATCTCCCACACATCATTAGGTAAAAAACATATGGTCTGTTATTTCAGGTACTGCAAAATCAACACATTTACATCGTTTGGGGGGGCAAAGGTAGAAAAAGTATGTTTAAAAAGTATGTTTACCCCAGAAAACCATATATTTTCGGAAAGTACACATTCCCACAAATCTAAATTGGGTATGCATGTCTTTTTACTCCAAAGTACCAAACCACAAACCATTCCTAAATTTGGTGATTTTGGTGACATTTCCAAAAATCACCTCAAAATTTCTAGCCTACAGCATTGTATTACCCACATTCTTATAGGTATCAAGATAAATTACCCCAAATATGAAAGCTTAGGGTCCACTGAATAGTTTGATGCCCAATATGTATAGGTGTACCAAAGCACGTGGCATATAGGGGCCCCAAAAGGAAGACCCCCATATGGTCTGTCATTTCAGGTACTGCAAAATCAACACATTTACATCATTTGGGGGGGGGCAAAGGTAGAAAAAAGCACATTCGCCCCAGAAAACCATATATTTTTGGAAATTACACATTCCTACGACTCCAAATTGGGTATGCATGTCTTTGTACTCCAAAGTACCAAGTCGCAAGCCTTTCCTAAATTTGGAGATAAAAGCAACGGTTTTTACATTTCTGAAAGTAATCTAAAAATATTGCAATTGGTCGCATTTATCTCACCCAACTTCTTACATACAATTGTAGAACACCATAAATACTGATGCCAAGGGTCTACTGAACAGTTTGATGCCTGATATGCATTGATATCCCATGGCAGCTGGCATGTGCGGACCCAAAATGTAAATAGTGCATATGAGTTTTCTCTGCTGCCGATTCCACTTCTGTAAACATAGACCCTTGGCTTCATATTATGTGCCTCCTAACAGCAAAGACCCCCCAAAACCATATATTTTTGGAAAGTACACATTCAGACGAATCCAACAAAGATAAAGACGTCTTTCTACAACAAACTACCAAACTGCAAAGCTTTTCTAAACGTAGAGATTTTTACAACATTTCTGAAAATCGCCTATAAATGTTGCAGTGTGCCGCATTTATCGCACACAATGTTTTACATACAAAGAAAAAACACCCTAAATATGGACGTCAGAGGTCTACTGAATAGTTTGATGCCCAATAGGCATAGATTTTGCAAAGTATGTGGTGTGTAGGGCCCCAAATTAAAAATGTGCATATTAATTTTCACGCTAGCCAACTAAGCTGCTGAAAAGAGAACCCCAACTGTGCGTTATGTGCCGTAAGACCCCCAGAAAACCATATATTTTTGGAAAGCATATAATCTGACGGATCAAACTAAGTAAAATATATCTTTCTATACCAAAACACCAAACAGCAAAACTATGCTAAAGATACATAAGGAACAATAATGCAGGGATAAAATCTCAAATTGTGCAAATCAATGAAATATAGAGTAACTGCTCCCACAGCGTAATTAGTGGCCAAAATCGATTATCCAATAGTCACGCTGCTGAAATAAACAGTTTTTAGGGGTAAAAAAAACACAAATTGGTGAAATGAAAAAGTAAAAAAATAAAATGTGTGTACACTTACAAGAATTGTGTGACCGTGTATAAGTGTGTATATAAGTGCATATAAGTATAAAATTAAAAATTAAAAAAAATATGTGTGTGTTTGAATCAGGCTGCTGACTGGAATAAAGCAAACAAATCATCTGAAAAGGATAATTAATAACTGCTATTTTATATTAATGTTTATATTTAACTACTGTGGTTTTATTTTTTTAAAGGTTTTTTTTCTGTCTTGGGTGCTAAACAGCAAAGTTTGGTGTGCTAGTGTGCTTACAGCAAGTTTGTCACAACCTGCTTTACTTTGCAGTTTTCCCTCCGTTTGAGGGGGTGGGGTTTGATTAGTTGCACCTGAACAGACTGTATAAATAGAACCCCTGGCACTCCAGTGGAGCTTGCTCTAGTGTTAGCTTCTCTTAAGTGTTTGCTCGTTAAATGGGGGATCTGTTAGTGGATTTATAAACACCGGAGTTAAGTGGGGGATCTGTAAGTGGAGTTATAAACACCGGAGTTTATAACTAAAGGAGGTTCAAACTAGGTCAAAAGTTTGTTCTAAACCCTAATTTTTATTTTATATATTTATTTTAATTTTTTCCTGTTTTGATCTGTAACTGGGATAATGAGTGCTAGCAAGATTGAAGGTCTGACTCGGTGCACAGTCTGCCATATGTATGCAGATTTGGAAAAAGAGATCCAAAATGCTTACCTCTGTGGTGGTTGTGAGCAAATTGCCACTTTGGAGGCTCAAGTTAGAGCACTAGAGCAACAAATTGCAACACTGCGGTCGATTGACAATCTTGAAAGGAGTCTTTTGCTCACTGAGCAGGACCTAGCGGGGTCAGATAGTTTGGGGGGAACAGAACAGCAGCAGGATATTGAGGCAGCTAGCTTGGGTGACAGTTAGAAAATCTAAGGTGGAGAGCTTAAGGCCTTGGACACATACCTTTGCGGTACCAGGTGCTGTACTGAAGGACCCACGCCTGTTACAGGGTCAAGTTATCCAATCAGAGCAGATATCAGCAGCACACCGTAGAAATGAATAAACGTGTATTTTATTGCATCAAATTATTTCAAAAGGGCAACGTTTCGGGCCACCCGGGCCCTTTATCAAGCCTAGATGGTCAAAAATATAAAAAATATAAAAATTCAGTCCATTTCAGTGAAATCCATAAAATGTCCGTCTTTAACCTCGTGCTCAACATCACTTTGTATACACTTAATATATACAATGAATAAAATGTAGTGATTAAAAATTGTGATTAAAATTTGAAAAAAGATAAAGATAAAAAGGACCAATTATAATAAAGACTTAATAGTGAACTTACAAAAATCTTTGATAAAAAGAGAAAAGTTGTTGCGTTACATAAAAAACACATCTTAAATGCTTAACAGCTCATTTTATAGTATAAGGGCATCTCTGCAACATACTAAGTGGGAAAGTTTTTCACAGGGTTAAACACAGAACAAAATGGGAAGTCTTTAAAATGCTGCTTAATATACTTGTCAGTATATTCCACTTGTAAGCAAGGAACGTCGTTGCAAAGCAAAACCTTTTTGGTTCAATAGAAGCGTTGGTGTTGAGGTTGGTAAGAAAAGACGTGCTTTTAAGGCTTTCAAGTTAGCTGGTACAGCCAAAACATTTATAAGGTACAAGGAGGCCAATAAATCATGCAAAGAAGCTATAAGGTAAGCTAAAATTGCTATAGAAAAGGATATTGCAGCAAGCAGTAAAAAAAATCCAAAATTATTTTTTAAATATGTTAATAGTAAAAAAATGAAGCAGGAAGGGGTGGGACCCTTACTATCAGAGGGGGGTCAGCTGGTTGAAAACAAAATAAAAGCACAGGTTCTGAACTCATATTTTTCATCTGTCTACACAAATGAGGAACCAGTAAGTGAAGGTTTCCTTCTTAACAGTCCCAATTCTAGTAATACAACTAATGATGCATGGTTCACACATGAAGAAATTCAAAAGAGACTAGAACATGTTAAGATAAACAAAGGTCCAGGGCCAGATGGTATTCATCCCAGGGTAATTAGCGAGCTTAGCTCTGTGATTGCCAAACCTCTTTACTTAATTTTTCAGGATTCATTGAGATCTGGCATAGTGCCGAGAGTCTGGCGAATTGCTAATGTGGTGCCTCTATTCAAAAAAGGATCCAGTTCTCAGCCTCAAAACTATAGGCCAGTTAGTCTGACGTCAGTGGTAGGAAAGCTTTTCGAAGGGTTAATAAAGGATAAGATACTGGACTTCATAGCAAATCATAATACTATGAGTTTGTGCCAGCATGGTTTTATGCGTAATAGATCTTGCCAGACTAACTTAATTTCTTTTTATGAGAATGTAAGTAGAGACCTCGATTCTGGGATGGCAGTGGATGTGATTTACTTAGACTTTGCTAAAGCATTTGATAGAGTGCCACACAAGGTTACTGGTTAAATTAAGGAATGTTGGCCTGGAACATAGTATTTGTACCTGGATAGAGAACTGGCTAAAAGATAGACTACAAAGAGTGGTGGTAAATGGAACATTTTCTAATTGGACCAGTGTTGTTAGTGGAGTACCGCAGGGCTCTGTACTAGGTCCCTTGCTTTTCAACTTGTTTATTAATGACCTGGAGGTGGGCATTGAAAGTACTGTTTCTATTTTTGCAGATGATGCTAAATTGTGCAGAACTATAAGTTCCATGCAGGATGCTGCCACTTTGCAGAGTGATTCGTCTAAACTGGGAAGCAAACTGGAAAATGAGGTTCAATGTTGATAAATGCAAGGTTATGCACTTTGGCAAAAATAATATAAATGCAAGTTATACACTAAATGGCAGTGTGTTGGTAGTTTCCTTAAATGAGAAGGATCTAGGGGTCTTTGTAGATAACACATTGTCTAATTCTGGGCAGTGTCATTCTGTTGCTACTAAAGCAAATAAAGTTCTGTCTTGCATAAAAAAGGGCATTAACTCAAGGGATGAAAACATAATTATGCCTCTTTATAGGTCCCTGGTAAGGCCTTATCTGGAGTATGCAGTTCAGTTTTGGACTCCAGTCCTTAAGAGGGATATAAATGAGCTGGAGAGAGTGCAGAGTTGTGCAACTAAATTGGTTAGAGGGACGGAAGACTTAAATTATGAGGGTAGACTGTTAAGGCTGGGGTTGTTTTCTCAGTAAAAAAGGCGCTTGCGAGGGGACATGATTACACTTTACAAGTACATTAGAGGACATTATAGACAAATAGCAGGGGACCTTTTTACCCATAAAGTGGATCACCGTACCAGAGGCCACCCCTTTGGACTAGAAGAAAAGAACTTTCATTTGAAGCCACGTAGGGGGTTCTTCACAGTCAGGACAGTGAGGTTGTGCAATGCACTGCAGGGTGATGTTGTGATGGTTGATTCAGTTAATGCCTTTTAAGAATGGCTTGGATGATTTTTTGGACAGACATAATATCAAAGGCTATTGTGATACTAAGCTCTATAGTTAGTATAGGTATGGGTATTGTGGTATGGTGACAAAAAGGTCCCCAGTTTCCTGGGGAAAAGTGATTGATGGAATGTATGTTGGGCCACGGATTCTCAGATATTGTTGCTGAGGTGAGACCAGTAGTGCTGTTAGCAGAGAAACACTATGTCTCTCTGCAAGGTTTTTGTAATTGCTGATCCGGGACTGGTCTTACTGGGAACCCGCAAGAGTAGGGTGGGGCGGATTCCCAAATCCGTAGGCCAGGTTTTCAAGAGGCCCTAGGCCTATTTAGTACACCTGATGCTGAGCAGCAGTGCTGAATGTGTGTGAGACAAACTGCTGGTATTGCTCAGCTTCAGGAGAGAAAGCAAAGCATTTATTTTGTGTTAGCCAGGAGGCTGGATATTTCTGTTAAACTGCTGTTTTTTGGTTACCTTCCCCCTGCGAGGGGAAACTTCTGCAGCCGCTGGAAAATAAACGCGGGCAGGAAGCCCTTAAACCGTTCCTGGTGTGTGAAGTCGCCTCTTTTGCAGCCTACCAGCGAGTGAACCCCCACAATTGGTGTTTCGGATGCGGGCAGCGATTGCCACACGCGGAAGTTGCCAAACCACAGTAAGTCTCCTGTGGGTATTGTGCGGACTGTATAGCTTATAAGTGGGATTTAAAGAGACAGTGCACTTAAAAGTTGTGAAATGGAGGATGTCCTCAAGGCTTTGCTGCAGTGCACTGCAACTTTACAGAAGGCCCACCAGGAGAGCCAGTTGCTACAGCAGCAGTGTAACGCCACCCAGCAGGAGGCAAATCGTCTGTTGGAGGCCCAGATCACTGCACTGGCGCAGGCTGCAGAGAAAGATCGGCAGCTGCAAGTTGAGGTGGTAAAACAACTGACAGCCAGGGTCTCTGGGGATGCTGCCCTAGTCCCCGGAGTGCCACGCTCCATCCCAGGCAGCCACCTCCTGCGGAGAATGACTGGGCAGGATGATGTGGAGGCCTTCCTCTGTACCTTTGAGAGGACGGCGGAGCAGCAAGCCTGGTCGAGGGAGCAATGGGCGATGATTGTTGCACCACTACTAGTGGGGGATTCCCAGAAAGCTTTTTATGACCTGTCCTCCGAGGACGCAAGGGACTATGACAAGCTGAAGTCTGAAATCCTGCGGAGACTGGGAGTAACCACCTCTGTGAGGGCACAGCGGGTCCACAGTTGGGAATTTAAGGTTAAGGGATCACCCCGCTCCCAGATGTATGATCTCATTAACCTTGTGAAACGCTGGCTACAGGCGGACTTGCTTTCCGCGCCTCAGATAGTGGAAAGGGTCACAATGGACCGATACCTGAGAGCGCTTCCACCTGAATTACGCCGGTGGGTAAGCCAAGGCGACCCAAATACAGCAGACCAGTTGGTGGAACTGGTGGAGCGATACCTTGCCGCTGAGGACTTCACTACGCGGGCGGTGCCCACCTCGAAGAGGACTCCTGCAGTGGACCGATCCAAGAAGTCGGCTACAGTGGAAAGGCTCGGCCCAGAGGACCCCGGTAATCCAGGTCTAGACTCAACAAGAGGAAGACCCCGTGGAGACAGCCCCCGCCAGACCCGAGGAGCTCCCCAGTGCTGGAGGTGCAGAGAGTGGGGACATATTGCCGCCAACTGCCCAGCTGATCCAGAACCCATGGAGTGTGGAACGGAGGGGAAGTTGTCTCTGTTCGCTCGACCAGGTCTCGTTGCGGATCCTGATGTACCAACTTGTGTCGTCCAGATTGGTAAGCGCACTGTGAATGCACTATTAGACACAGGTAGCTTAGTCACACTGGTAAACACACAGCTCCTGAAGGACTGTCCTTTAACACAGCGTCAAGTAGGAGTGGTGTGTGTACATGGGGACTGTAAGAAATACCCCACAGCCTTAGTGACTTTTGTGACCCCCGCAGGGACTGTGTGCCATGAAGTGGCAGTGTCTCCCATACTCTTGCACAGTGTAATTTTGGGCAGAGACTTTCCCTTATTTCGTGAACTGTGCCAGGAGCAAGCTCCAGAGACTGAGAAAAGTTTTGAGCATGGTGAGGTGAGACCCCACCCTATTGAACTGGATACTTCTATAGAAACTGTTAAGGACAATAGAGTATCTGGGGGAGAGAAAACAGAACCACCCATGTCAGGTGTTATTGTAAGTTGTACCGAGGATGGGTTGGAAGATAGTGAGTTGTTTCCCTTAGCTGTATTAGCTGGTGAATCTGAGGTAACTGCGGAGACCATTGAGGAACCTAGCATGCCTGAGCTAGAGGTCTCCCGGGATAACTTCGGAACTGCCCAGCTAAGGGACCCGACACTCACTAAAGCTTGGGAAAATGTCAAGGTTAAAAATGGGAACCCCGAAAATCCTGGGGTAGAATGTGTATTTCCCCACCTTGCTGTACAAAATGACTTGCTTTACCATGTGGATAAGGTTCGAGGAGAGATTGTGGAACAGCTAGTGGTCCCACAGCCATATAGGAGAACAGTTCTCAATCTGGCCCATTCTCATCCACTAGGTGGCCACCTAGCGTATGAGAAAACCAAAGACCGAATGCTACAGAGGTTCTTTTGGCCGGGGGTACATGCAGATGTAAAGAACTATTGTGAATCATGTCCCGAGTGTCAGAAATCGGCCCCAATGCCCCATTTTCGCAGCCCATTAGTTCCCTTACCCGTAATCGAAATTCCGTTTGATCGTATTGCCATGGACTTGGTAGGGCCACTAATAAAATCTGCTAGGGGGCATCAGTATATTTTGGTAGTCATGGACTACGCCACTCGGTATCCAGAGGCTGTCCCCTTAAGGAACACCTCTTCAAAGACCATAGCTCGAGAGCTGTTCCACATGTTCACCCGCACAGGAATTCCAAAAGAGATCCTTACAGATCAGGGGACTCCCTTCATGTCTAGGGTGATGAAGGAATTGTGCAGGTTTCTCCAAATCAAACAGTTACGCACATCTGTCTATCATCCCCAAACTGACGGGTTGGTGGAAAGGTTCAACAAGACCCTTAAGGGGATGTTAAAAAAAGTGGTGGATAAAGATGGGAGGAATTGGGATTGTTTACTTCCATATCTCATGTTTGCCATTAGAGAAGTCCCACAGGCCTCTACAGGGTTTTCACCCTTTGAGTTGTTGTATGGCCGCCACCCACGAGGGCTGTTGGACGTGGCAAAGGAGACATGGGAGTCTGAAGCCACCCCACACAAAAGTGTCATAGAGCATGTTGCAGACATGAAGGACCGTCTTGCAAAAGTAATGCCCCTTGTGAGAGAACATATGCTTCAGGCCCAGCAAGCTCAAAGCCGCATATATAATAGATCGGCTCGTGTCCGAACTTTCCATCCTGGGGACAGGGTGTTAGTCCTGGTTCCTACGGTGGAAAGTAAGTTCCTGGCCAAATGGCAAGGCCCCTACGAGATTATAGAACGCGTAGGGGACGTTAATTATAAGGTGTCCCAACCAAACAAGCGGAAAAAAGAGCAGCTCTACCATGTTAACTTAATTAAGCCCTGGAAGGATAGGGAATCGCTGTCCGCCTGTCCTGCAGTTGTAGAGGTAAAGATCCCACAGGTGCCTGAGGTAAAAGTGGCTGAGACCCTTACTAACAGTCAGAAGCAGGAGATGAAAGAGTTTCTGATCCGGAATAGACAAATATTCTCAGACCAGCCTGGGCTTACTGATATTATTAAACATGACATTATAACTGGACCTGGGGTTAAAGTCAATGTTAAACCTTACAGGATACCCGAGGCACGACGTCAGGCAGTGACAGAGGAGATTAGAAGGATGTTGGAGCTGGATGTTATTGAGGAGTCCCATAGTGAATGGTCCAGCCCAATTGTCCTTGTCCCAAAACCGGATGGTAGCATCCGATTTTGCAATGACTTCAGAAAGTTAAATGAGGTCAGCAAGTTTGATGCATATCCAATGCCCCGGGTCGACGAACTGATAGAAAGGCTAGGGCAGGCCCGCTACATTACCACCCTAGATCTTACCAAGGGGTATTGGCAGGTACCCCTCACTGAAGGGGCCAAAGAGAAGACTGCGTTTTCCACTCCTGAGGGGCAGTGGCAATATAAACGCCTACCGTTTGGCTTACATGGGGCCCCAGCAACGTTCCAGAGAATGATGGACCGCATTCTCAAACCACATCAAGGTTATGCTTCAGCTTACCTGGACGATGTGGTTATCTTTAGCCCAGACTGGGAAAGTCATTTGCCCCGGGTACAAGCGGTCCTTGACTCTATCTGGAAGGCGGGTCTGACAGCAAATCCCAAAAAGTGTGCAATGGGGTTAGAAGAGGCCCGTTATTTGGGGTATGTGATTGGAAGAGGGGTAGTCAAGCCACAGGTGTCCAAAATTGAGGGAATTCAGGAGTGGCCCCGGCCCAAATCCAAGAAACAAGTGAGGGCCTTTCTTGGGATAGTGGGATATTACAGGAGGTTTGTCCCCAATTTTGCCACCCTAGCAGCCCCGCTTACTGACCTCACAAAAGGGAGTAAAGCTGGAACAGTTACATGGACCCCAGAGGCAGAGGAAGCTTTTCTAAACTTGAAGGCATCCCTGTGCAGATACCCTGTGCTGATAGCTCCTGACTTCAAGAAAGAGTTTCTTGTACAGACTGATGCTTCTGAAGTTGGGTTAGGGGCTGTTCTGTCACAAGTAGTGAATGGGGAAGAACACCCAGTAGCATACCTAAGCAGGAAGCTAACCCCCGCTGAACGCAGGTATGCCATTGTAGAGAGAGAGTGCCTGGCCATCAAGTGGGCACTGGAGAGCTTGAGATACTATCTGTTAGGGAGGCAGTTCAAACTTGTCACTGACCATGCCCCACTTAAATGGATGGCCCAAAATAGGGAAAAGAACGCCAGGGTCACCAGATGGTTCTTGTCCCTTCAAAATTTCAAATTCTCAGTAGAACATAGACCTGGAAAGATGCAAGGGAATGCAGATGCTCTCTCCAGGGTACATGCATTAGTAGCATACTGTGCTCAGCCCTACGGGCTTGAGCAGAGGGGGGGGATATGTGGTATGGTGACAAAAAGGTCCCCAGTTTCCTGGGGAAAAGTGATTGATGGAATGTATGTTGGGCCACGGATTCTCAGATATTGTTGCTGAGGTGAGACCAGTAGTGCTGTTAGCAGAGAAACACTATGTCTCTCTGCAAGGTTTTTGTAATTGCTGATCCGGGACTGGTCTTACTGGGAACCCGCAAGAGTAGGGTGGGGCGGATTCCCAAATCCGTAGGCCAGGTTTTCAAGAGGCCCTAGGCCTATTTAGTACACCTGATGCTGAGCAGCAGTGCTGAATGTGTGTGAGACAAACTGCTGGTATTGCTCAGCTTCAGGAGAGAAAGCAAAGCATTTATTTTGTGTTAGCCAGGAGGCTGGATATTTCTGTTAAACTGCTGTTTTTTGGTTACCTTCCCCCTGCGAGGGGAAACTTCTGCAGCCGCTGGAAAATAAACGCGGGCAGGAAGCCCTTAAACCGTTCCTGGTGTGTGAAGTCGCCTCTTTTGCAGCCTACCAGCGAGTGAACCCCCACAGTATATAGAATTTAATTAAAAGTAGGGAGGTGTGTGTGTATGGATGCTGGGTTTTCATTTGGAGGGGTTGAACTTGATGGACTTTGTCTTTTTTTCAACCCAATTTAACTATGTAACAATTTAACTATGTAACTATGAGTGTATAAATGTAGGTAAGTGTATATGAGTCTGTCAAATAAAGGCCACTTACCATTTCTGGGTGATCTGATGGCTGGAGGAGTTCTTTGAGAACCTGTCTGCAGAGTCACGGCAAGCAGGAAGTGTGTGGGCGTCGCTGGAACACGAGGTAAGTAGGAGGAAGCAGTGCAGCAAGACACACGCAATCAGATGTGTCTGCCTCTTTTAGGTCGGCCATGTGACACTCCTGACGCAGGACCAACATGACAGCCCCCCAGCCTCGTTGTCCTGGGGCAGCTGGGAAATTGACAAAATGTCTAGCCCCATGTCAGATTCCAAAATTGAATATAAAAAAATCTGTTTGCTCTTTTGAGAAACAGATTTCAGTGCAGAATTGTGCTGGAGTAGCACTATTAACTGATGCGTTTTGAAAAAAACATGTTTTCCCATGACCATGTATCCCTTTAAGCCACATAGGATGATTCTTAGAGCTTCTACATTTACTCCTTTAGGGAATAAATTGAGAACAGTAATGATTTAATATCATTTTAAATGAGAACTATTTCTGTTCTGTGTTTTTAGCTGGAACCTTAATGCCCCAATCAATGCTCTGTAGGGCAGCCCTCAAGGCACTAAAATTAGCTTTTCCAAAATTCATGATTTTTGTTGCCCCAGTATATCTTTGTTTTTTGCACCAGCCATTAAATGATGTAACATTATGGTCACTATTATCCAGGGGTTCAATGACTTTGCACATTTGCTATAAGTTCTGGGTCATTTGAGATCACTAGATCCAGAATAGCATTTTTTCTGGTAGGCAGGAGCCTGTGCCATAAAATTGTCATTCAAAAAGTTTATAAACTTGTTCCCAATAACTGATCTGGCAGTACTGTTGCTCCAGTCAAGCTCCAGTCAATCTCTCTCTCTCTCTCTCTCTCTCTCTCTCTCTCTCTCTCTCTCTCTCTCCACTTATATTTAATTTTCCTCATTCTTATACACATGAAAAATTAATATGGCATAACTTAGCCCCACATCTCTTCTTCTTGGCCCTGATTAGGGCCACACCTACATTTTTACCTTCCTATCCACATAAGAGTGAGACCCCAGATTAGGTACTTTGTACAACAGCAGCCCTTTTGGCTTTCCATGGGGAAACAAATCCTCCATTCCCTACCTTTTACCCCTATGTATTGTCCCTATTCTCCTGATTGGAAGTGGAGGTTGTTTTTATTAGAGCCTTTATGATGGGAAATTATGCACTAGTATACCTGCAATAATCTAACTTAACACATACATCTAGTTTTTAAAGCTCATTAACAAAGGGTTTCACATTCTATAAGGTGTTCACAAATGTCCTCACACGGGGCACCAAAATGTCAGGCAACCAGTCTTTTTATTTACCGAGGAAATCTCCTCCACAAAATAATGCCACCTAGACTTATGAGATCAAGAAATCAGATAAGGTTTATCTGTGTGGTGAATGACACTCACGAACGACAAGTTGTACATAAGCATTCCAAAAACAGTCCTCCAGTGTTGGTACTTTTATACCCTGTAAGGGGGTCTCCAAAGGCTTCAGTTCTGACCAATCAGAGGTTAAAGTCCTTGTTTCTTTTAGTCCATGTTCTGTGATGAATGCTCTCTAGGCCATCTGGTCTCAGATGATAATCTTGTCTGGAAAATGTTGAGGGGTTTAAGACATATGTGATGATGATGATGATAATGTTGATAATATCTCAGCAAGTACTGTACATTACAAACCAAACCGCTCTTCTCCAAAACCTAAGTGTACAATCCTTATGATGACAACTAGGCTGTCATTATTCTGTTAAATATAATTCAAACTATATACTTATATTTAATTATCCTCATTCTTATACACATGCAAAATTAATATGGTATAACTTAGCCTCACACCAGCTTGAATGGCTGCCCCCATGGCTACACAGAAGTCTATTCATATAACCTATAGCAGTTATGAAGCAAATATATCCGTTTTACCAGTGCACCACAACACTACATTATATTTTCATTAGTTTTAAAGACTTTCATTTTTTAGACCTCAGGCCTAATTTATTTTTTATTTGTGTATTATCAGTACAGTACCCACTTCTTGCTAGTTAACTGTGTGTCTTGTGTGATTTGCCATTGTTCTCTGTATAATAACTACAATGTGCATGTGGATCTCCTGTATTTAGTTTTGCTTTAATGTCAAGGAAAAACATTTCACCTGTAACTTGCTACTTCTAGGTGCTCCTTGCTCATGTGGAGAAGCTTGTAAATGCACAAACTGCAAGTGTAAATCCTGCAAAAAAAAAAAAGTAAGAATCCGGTAGATTTAGAATGTATGTCACCTTGGCTGTTTGTCCTTGTTAACCCTTTTAGTTGCAAAAAAATACTCCATCTACAGAGCATTGCATGGCATTGATAAAAAGAATAACCACTGGCACAAAAAGTTTTTCAACTAAAACTTAAAAAGGCAATGGCACATGGGGTGTCTTGTTACCTGCAGCCTTCCAAAGGAGAGCACTGAAACTGCATGCAGCATGTCTGTAAAAGTGTGTATATTCCCAAAAATGCTCACTGTTGAATTTTTATGCAACTATACAATAATGAACCAAAAAGATTCTAGTGTGTCATTGCCCTTAAGTAAGTAGTGTCCTGTATGTAAACAGTATTAAATACACTGCAAAATCTTAAAAAGTGAAATTCACATGCAGTTTTTTACTAGTAAATATAAATTATGATAATTAGCAACAAACTGTTAGTACAGCCTGTGGTTTAAAGAAGGAAGCTAAAATCGTTCACTTCAGGAAATGCAGCAATTCATAAAATTGAAGAAATGAGGATTAACATCTAAAAACTGTTGAATAAGTTATAAAACAGGTTTAACGTAACCCTTTTATTCTTAAAGGGGATGTTCATCTTTAGGGGAGGTTAGGTTTCAGTATGTTATAGAATTTCTAATTCTATGCAACCTTTCAATTGGCCTTCATGTGTTTTTTTGTTTTATTTTTTTATTTTTGAGTTTTGTCTTCTGACTCTTCCAGCTTTCAAATGGGGGTTACTGACCCTATCTAAAAAAAACTATTGCCCTGTAAGGCTACACTTGTATTGTTGTTGCTAGTTCTTATTTCTCATCTGTCTGTTCATATTTCAGTCTGCCTTATTCAGTGATTTGCACTCAAAAGTGTAGCTTCCACTTGTGTGCAGGCACGTGGAGACAGATTGCATGGAGAGGAGATTGGTTCTAAAATAGCCAGAACATTACCTGCTTTTCAGCTCTCTTGGTTTCCACTGATTGGTTACCATGCAGTAACCAATCAATGACTTGAGGGGGGGCACATGGGTCATAACTGTTTGCTTTTGAATCTGAGCTGCATGCTAAGGATCAATTGCAAACTCACTGAATAGTTATGTCCCATGTGGCCCCCTTCAAGTCCCTAATTCAGTTAGAGAGCTGAAAAGCAGGAAGTTGTTTTCTGGCAATTCTAGTAGACACCAGGTTACTCCATTTATAGATTATATAGATTTATACATTATGTTTTTTGGCTAACTATATTAGAAACTTTTTTTTTATTTTGCACAGCCTATCTATTTACCTACTTTTTATTTTTACACTGAACTGTTCCTTTAAAAATGAAATTTAACTGAACCACTGGAGAAAGCCCAGAATGTTCTAGAATAAATTTTTTTTTTTAATAATGATGCAGACTTCCTAAGTGATGCTCTGAGCACTTTAATCTTCTTATATTGTGAAACCTACTAAAATGGTAAATTAATGTAATTTTTGGCTGCGTATAGCAGGTTTTCAACTCAACAGCTGTCTTTTGAAGATAAGAATGTCTGCAACTCTTGTACATCTTATTGAACGCAGTTAACTCTATGTTCTGGTAAAGCAGTCAATGATCACTTCTTCTTGCCCTACAGGCTGCTGCTCCTGCTGTCCAGCTGAATGCAGTAAATGCAAACAGGGCTGCAAATGTGAAAAAGGCAAAGAGAAATGCAACTGCTGCAACTAATGTCTACCTATAACTATTGATTCTGATTTGTAACTTTCGAGAAATATACTGTCATTATATAATTAATATCTCATAATAAACTCCTAACCTACATTGTTTTTTACACCAGAGTTTACATCTGTGTAAACTGTATATGTAATGCATCTACTAGAAAACTATATAATTGGAGCTAAACTCCAATATTTTGTAGGATGGTTTCAGATTGAAAATGCATGGATCAAAATTGTAATGGGACTGATTAAAATCTGATGTATAAACTATATGGAAATGTTTTAATCTGACAAAACCGTCGGCTGTTAACGCTGTATGTTTCATCTTCATCTGACAAGATAAAATCAGATGGTGTTTGGCTAACTTTTTTTTTTTTTCTATTGAAATACATTGAAAGTGGGATGTAGATGCATGAACAAACTACCTGTGCACCATCTGACTTTACATTCTATGTTTAAAGGTAGCAGAGTTTGTAGGATCCTACAAATGATGTGGTGTTGCGTGGTAAGATCATATAAAATCTGAATCGCAAAAATCAAAATATCCCATGTAGTTTTACCCTTAAGTGGTGGTAGGTACTATCATTATAGTGTGTTTGTATATTACTACATCAAGGTCTTTCACTAATGTTCTGTCTTGAGGGTCTAAGGGGGTGGGGAAGTCATTCAAAGCTGAAAAAGGAGGAAAGGCACAGGATAAGCAGCAGATAAGCTATGTAGTACATAATGGGAGACTTTGGAACTTAGCTGTTATCTACTGTGTATCCTGTACTTGAATAACTGCCCCCATGGCTACACAGCAGCTTGTTTTAATAAATTATAGTCGAGTTTATAATGCTAAAACACCAGTTTTACAAGTGTAGGGCAACAGTACATTATATTTCCATTACTTCAAGACACTCCCAGCTGTACAAAACCACATTTCACAACCATGTGAATGCCAGGGGTCTACTGAACATTTTGATGGTCAATGTGCATAAGGTTTGTGGCATGTAGGTACCCCAAAATGAAAATTGTGTATTTGATCATGTCCTTTACACTACTATAAAATCAGCACATTTTAAGTGGGATAAGGTCCAAAGAAGTAAGTTCATCCCATATATTTTTGGAAAGACACATTGAAAATTGCAGAGTAACATAGGCAGGCAAAAAATTCACGGGGCTGCCAAATATGGGCTTTGATTAACTATTAGTACCTAGTATTTGGACTTGCAGCCTACAAAAGGTTCTGTTTGGCAATACTCATTGTTTTTATGCAACTAAAGCTTTCAAGCCAATAATTCAAAATTTCAGATGGTGCCCCTCCCATCCTGCTCTAAATTGAGTAGCATAGAACACTTAAAAGGATAATGTCATGTAAAAAATGTTTTTTTTTTTTTTCAAAAACGCATCAGTTAACCACTGTTCTGCACTGAAATCAATTTCTCAAAAGAGCAAAGATTTTTTTATTTTTAATTTTGAAATCTGACATGGGGCTAGACATTTTGTCAGTTTCCCAGCTGCCCCCAGTCATGTGACTTGTGCTTTGATAAACCTCAGTCACTCTTCACTGCTGTACTGCAAGCTGGAGTGATATCACCCCTCCCTTCCCCCCCCCAGCAGCCTAACAGAACAATCCACATGATAATGAAGTGCTCTATCTCTGTGTATTATTCCTTAGGGATCAGGTGCTTAGCAGTAGGAATGCACCGAATCCAGGATTCGGTTTGGGGTTCGGACAGGATTCTGCCTTTTTCAGCAGGATTTGGGCGAATCCTTCTGCCCGGCTAAACCGAATCCGAACCCTAATTTGCATATACAGAATCTTTCGCGAAGGATTCAGGAGTTCGACCGAATCCAAAATAGTGGATTTGGTGCATCCCTACTTAGCAGTGAGTTACCCAACCTGCCATGGTCAGGATTTTACTAAACCATGTATCACAAAATTATCCATTTCAAAAAAAGTGTCAAAAAAATCCAGTAATATAATTAACTGCAATTGTTTTTCCTGCCCAGCACCTCCCCACCCTCACTAACTGCTATTTAACACTGAGTGTTGTGTATGACTACAGGCTTGATAAAGGGCCCTGTGAGGCCCGAAACATTTCCATTCTTTGTCTACTAAAATTCGAGCCAAAAAAAATCACAAAGCAAAACTGATTTAATTTGTCAGTTGCTGCAGTCTTGAGGACTTGACAACAGAACAATGGGACAGAATCCCTTTAACAGATTCAATATAGACTTACAATTGGACTTTATGGACATTAACCTTTGTATATTCTGTGGTCAGGCTCAGGACCGGATTTAGTCTGCCAGCACACCGAGGCACAGGCAGGTATCTGCTGTCCCAACGTCACCCTCACACAACGCGCAATCGCAATCAGTTGCAGAGGGGTTCGGAAGTGCAGTGCTCCTAGACCCCGTTCCCCATGTGCGGCTGGGTGGCACACCTTCATCTGTAAAAAAATCCTCCTAGCAGTGGCGACAGCCAGTCACAGAATATGGCTGAGTGATTTGTAACATGTAACACTTGAAAAAGAGCACAGCTTAAAAACATGTTGTGTTATTAAAATGTAGGGATATGTAAAATAGCCACCAGAATCTAGTTACAGTTGCTCTACACCATTGCGAGGGCTCACTCCCTAAGATTACAGGTCTCATCCGAGGCACATTTATTGGGAGTGGAGCTCAATAGTGGTGTACAACACACACAATTTACTATAGCGCTACATTTTGGCGCCCAACGTGGGGCACGAAGGGTTAAACTGTAACACCGCATTGCAGCCTAGTGTGACAGGCGCTGCAGATGCGGACTCAATAGGAAAAAGGCCAGACTAGCAGCGGGAGAATTCTGTGGTTCTTTCCTCCCGCCTAAAGTATTCTGGCGCAAAGAGTATTTGAACAGTGATATTGAAAATGACCAGAATACAGTATCAGCAGGTGTCAGCCTGGGTTGCTGCCCAAGGCGTCAATCCAAAGCGAACGTTAGCAGTGGATCTGGTGCCTGAGGATTATGATCACCAAGGGGTGACTGAAGAGTTACACCGTTACTCTGAGTTAAGGGGGTGTAGATTGTTTGACTTAGTACCCTCTGAAATTCCAGGTTATTCTGTACTGTACTATACTATAAGTCTTCCATAGAGATACCAGAATTTACGGGTATTGCTGTTGTTTGCCCAGTAAGAGTGCGACGACAGGGATGTCCTATTGTCTTTGCTGACCCGAGGGTACAATGGGGACCAGCCCATCAAGCTGGCAAAGTATGGAAAGAAGTGCCCAGCGTTGATCCTGCAGTGTTGCAACTTACAATGACCACTGAGGAAGTGTATAAATGGGCCGTAAAGGAAGGTGTTGATCCTAAGCGAGCCGTGGTCCTAGATGAGGTTCACCCGCTCGCCCCAAGATATTTGGCTGCTTGCCCATTAAGTCTGTTTCCAAGGTTTGATGGATACAGATTCATAGCCCAAGCTCCGTCTGAAGTTCAGAACTGTGTCCGGTTACTATGGCAGGTGGATAATGACCTCCCCGATGATGATGAGGGACCACCTAGGATTTACCCTGTGGGAATGTTAGATGGGTGTGCATGTGTTTATGCTAAACTGCCAATTCAGGCCCCTGTGAAGGAAGAGAGCGCTGAAGTGGTGATTGCCTGTACTCCAGAATTGGCCAGTACAGGGTTAACAGATTACATTAATTGCAAGGGCTGCTCAGAAGAATCTGGGGTCCCCATGTGAGCCAGAGGGCCCGGTAGCATTATTACCAAAAGAGAGCCCTGGTTCAGAGAAGGTTCGAAGATGGGAGGAATATGAGGAAGAGCCGGAAGAAGAACCTGCTCCTATTGTAACAATGCCTAGCAGCTTCAAGGCACCTCCTAAGATAGGCCCAGATGAGGAAAAGAATTTCTGGGTTCTGCCTGGACGAGCAGATCCAAATGTCTTCAGATCAGTCTCCAGGGTGCAGAGAGTGATCAACTTTAAAGTTTATAGAACCTGGGGTTATTTTATGCCCTATGCTCCATTGTGGATTTATGAGAAAGTGCCTGCATCCTATGAGGACTGGCTCATTGATGAGATCCTGCGAATGGAAAAGATGCACCATAGTAGCCTTACCAATCCAGATGCGGTGAAGCGGCAGCAGGATTGGGAGTACCTGAGGTCCATTGAGAAGGAGTGGTGGTATGGGCGCACCATATTAAAGAACGCTGTCAAAAGCTGTGGGAAATACAATCCCCCCAAGGATTTTTCTATGGATGTTTATGAGGGCGATGAACAATGTGTGGAGAAACCCCATCCCAAATATTACATACCATATGAGGACACCAAAGCCTGTTTCCTTCATATGATTTGAAGGAATTGTTTTCTTTGTGATCCTACTCCACTGGGAGTGAAGTTTTCAGTTCATTGGAACTGCATGTTGCCTGTCCCCTTACAGTGACTGACTTTGTCCTGGAAGGATTTTTCTTCATACACTCCAGTTGGAGTTTATTCTAATAAACTAATGATTTTTCGGTTAATATCTACTCGTTGGTAGGTTCATTCCAATTCCCCTTTACCCTCCTAAGTGCATATAAAAAAAGGACTGTGGGTTCGAATTCTTACATGGACTGGAATGATAAAGTATTTGCAATGCAATATGTTTGACCTGTGCCTTCTTTTACAGATTTTCCTTGCTTATGGTACCTGGACAGTACTCAAGAAATGGTTATACAAAATGTGATAATGTTATGATATTGCACTATTAGTATGCAATGTGGAGCTAGTAAATGCACAGTTAAGTGACAGTAAAAGAAATTGTTTTATTATGATAGAGATAGATTTCTCAAAATGGTTTCTATCAAGATGTGCCTTAACTGCTAGTATTTTTCATAATAGGCTTCTAGCATGATATGGTTAAACTGCTTTCTTTTCAGGTTAACCAGTGGTCCCTAGTAGGCCTATGGAGAGGCTACCAGAGGGGATGTTAACCCTATAATGGATACAATACATGTGTAATTTTGCAATGTATTTTTGTGTTTTGCTATTTGAATATGTTCCTTGTCGGGACATAAGGAATTCACCAGGGGGAGAATGTAGGGATGTGTAAAATAGCCACCCCTCGTATTATTGTCAGGCAGTCTCTCCATGTTATAGACACTTAACTGGGTCCTAAAATACAGTTGGGAGGGGTACTGTTTGCTCTTTCTACTCTAAGCTGTGCCCCCTGCTGCTTCTCACAGTGACCAGCAGATGGCACTGTGCTAGGATATAAAAGGCTCTGACGCCATACTTTTAGGGTCCATTTTGTGCTGGCTCTGACCTGAGCAGGCAGGTGGAGCCCTGTGGAACCTAGAAGGGTCAGGTCTAGTAAGAATAGGCTACTCACCATATTAGGTTACTCTAGGAGTAACAGACAGACAGGTTATCTAACTGAGCAGCTCAAGGCTCTCATGAGGAGAGTCAGAGGGATTAAGATCCCGGGTACTAATAGCCCAGAAGTAGGGACTAAGTGTATAGGAACAGGGTATATAGATTCCCCTCAGGTTCCACTTAGGGAAAAGGCTGAAAGCTGGGTGTACATTTATTGCTGCTGAGCTCGTCCTCTTGCCTGTGGGGACTAACACTGACCAAATGGTGCTGTGAGTATTGCCTATTCAATGTGATGCCAAATCCTGTCATGCTCTATTGTATACTCCACTAAGGATTGTGAATGTTCAATAAACAAGTTCATGTTTAAGTTATAAGAACCACTGGCGCCCAATTATTATACCCTGAATCCAGTTACAGTTGCTCTACACCCTGCCTCCACATCGTTTCGAGGGCTCACTCCCTAAGATTACAGGTCTCATCCGGGGCACATTTATTGGGAGTGGAGCTCAATAGTGGTGTACAACACACACAATTTACTATAGCGCTACAAAAACATTAACATTTGCAGCATAGACTGGCTCTGTGACTTTATTTCCTATTTCTCACTTCCTCTTTAAACTTCTCCTTTTTTCTTTTAACCTATTTTGACTGCGGATGCAGATACATTCATCAAATAAATGTTTTGGACAAGAAAAATGTTTTGATCCAAGAATTTACAAGACACCTGACTAATCAAAGTATGGAAGAAAGCTGTATAGTCAAAATTGTGAAATTGTATGTCATATCCCAGCCTGCTGGGTAGACACTTTCTACTATCCACTGCTTGTAACAAATATCCTGGCTGAGAAATCAAGAGAATTTACTTGTAAGCTATTTACTTTAATGCACTGTACTACCTTAAGATACCCTCCAAAGAGACTGTTATATGTTCTAGAAAATAAACAGATAATTATTGGTTATGAACCACTGGTCATCCAATTTATAGAGATCTGTGTGTGTGAGATGAAAGTGAATTGAATGACTAACCCTTCCTCCATTTATTTTGTGATGGCCCATCCTGATAGGGACGTTACCAGTAATACATGCTATATTGAAGGTTGCAAGGCCCATGTTTTAGTAAAAGGCTGTATCCTCTGTTGTAAGGTAGTACAGAAGTAGGTTTATGACCACATAAACACATATGGCTGAGGTCATAGTGGCTGACCATATAAACACATATGGCTGATGGGACAGTGTTGCAGTTGCCATTAGATAAGAGGTCCACAATGAGATAGTTGAGTAAGTAGACCATATGGTGTAAGTGGCAGTAGTAGGGTGTCCCTGGCTGCCACGGTAGCAAGTAGCTAATTTCCACAAAGCCATTTTCTCTAGTCGGCCCTCCTGTCAGTGCAGACGTAGTGGGTTATGTTATCCTTCACCTCTGTAGGCAGGACAGAAACTGTTGATTCTTGGCCCCTCCTCCTGCCTATATGGGCTGGCTCCACCTTCTCTCCTAAGTTCTTTGTCCTGCCTCAGGAGGTGAAGGACAGTTTTTATTTTACTGCATTTTTACTTCAATTTTATTTTTATTTTTTATTCTTCATTATTTCTTTATTCCAAAACATTGACAACTTTACAACACCTCTAGGACACGCAGAGCTGTCCATAAACACACTGAGCCGATCCTGCCATTCACGGCAGTGAGGAAGCAGGCTCAGTTATTTCTATAATTGCCATAGGTGATACGTGGAGATATCACAGACCACACAACCTCTTAGGGTATGCAGAGCTACCCGCTTATTTTTGTCAGAACCCCCAAGACTTGGTGAGCCCAAAAGAGCTGCACCGTTCACAGCTAAGGGCCATGTTTCAAGGCTTACATGCTATCCATGGGGGCATCCACGTTACAGGAGGCATTGTGAGTACTTGTTCCCCAGCCAGCACACAGCCATGCGTCACAGTAGCGACAAAGGAATAGAGTGGTTGCTTAGCAATGCGCAATGTGAAAGCGCGCCAAGACTTCCTTCACGCTTCTTTGGTTGCTTAGCAATGCACGGTAAAAAGCACACCAAGCTGCTGGTGCACTGACGTCATCAATCATAGCTGCACATGTGTCATAGCTGTAATAGCTGTAACAGCATCGCAACAGCACATGTTATTCCTGCATGAGCCCTATTTTGCAAGCAGCACTCAGAGTTCATAAAGAGCTGTAAAAAGAAGCACAAAGGCAGAAACACATTCTGCAACGGACTTCTTCACAATTTAAGTTAGTACAGCCCAGTGGATGTGTGCAGTACAATTTTACTTAACACCAGATCTCCAGATACTGATCATGGAAAAAGCCGACTCATTAACTGAGCTAAGGGCAGATATACAAACAGCTAAAAAGACAAAGAAGCCAGATAAATTATCAAAATGTAAAACCTGCAGACATTCATTAAGGACATCTGAGAGAAATTATTGCACAGACTGTAAGCCTAGTACCAACAGAGTAGACTTACAAGGACCACCCATACTGTCCCCACAACCTACTTTATTACAATCAATAGACAGGCTACCTTCCACGCCAAATACAAATGATAGGAGGTCATCCCCATGGTCAATACCAACCACCCCTCAGCCAGGCACAACTGATTCTTCTCCAATTCCACTCTGGAATCATCCACCCCAAGCCCTCCAGCACTGGGACTGTGGGTAATATCCAGACACCTAAACACACGAAGAAGTATAGACCAGTAGATTCCTCTTCAGATTCGGAAGAGGGCTTGGCTTCAGACTCAGACAGAGAGGGGGTCCTTTATCCAGATAAAGACACATCTGATCAATTGCAATCTGCTACTGATACAGATTCAGAGGGTGATCAGAACGTCACTACTAACCCAGAAGTGTTGGAAAGATTACTTAGGGAGATATTCAAACATTGGAAATAAAGGATGAAACAGTCACACTTTCTAAAGCTGATAAGCTACTAGGTGTTCAGAAGACATCCAAATTAGCTTTTCCAATATTCAATTCAGTCACACAGGCCATTGAAACAGAATGGAACCAACCAGAGAGTTGCATTGCTCTCACTCAAAGTTTCTTTAAAACCTATACCAGATGACCACCAGATAAGGTGGGACAAGGCTCAGAGAGTGGATTCCACAGTGGCCCGTTTATCCAGACACACTGCGTTACCAACAGAGGAGGCGGCGTTTAAAGATCCCTTAGACCACCGCATGGAATCTACATTAAAGAGATCCTATATCCAAGCAGCAGCAATTCTGAGACCGGCAATAGCCTCAGCTGACCTGGCCCGCACAGCCAGGCATTGGGCGCAAGAGCTAGCCACAAATCCACCGTCATCTAGACAGGAATTGCAAACAGAGGTAGATAGACTGGTTACAACATTTGCATTCCTCGCGGATGCAGCGATGGAAGTTACTAGACTGGCGGCCAAGGCTACAGCAAACGCAGTAGTAACAAGATGAGCATAATGGCTCAAACACTGGTCCGGAGAAACTGCATCAAAACTAAGACTGTTATCTCTCCAATTCACAAGTGGGTACTAACCATAATCTGATTCATCTGCATGTTTGCACACTCAAAACAAAAACAATTTGGCAAAAAGGGTGGTTTAAAAACCACCCTTTTTGCCAAATTGTTTTTGTTTTGAGTGTGCAAACATGCAGATGAATCAGTGATATGGGTTACCTGAGGTAGGGGTAACATTTGTTTCTGCACCTCTCACTAATCTGAATTGAATGTTTTTGGTGTGCCCTCCATTTATCATTAATTGTGTATACTAACCATAATCTGACAGGTCTGCAGATTTCCCTTTTCACCTCATCGACCACCCAGAAGGTTCCATACGTCCTCAACTACTCCCAGCAAGGAACATCTTCTACAACAGGCAGTCCAATCACTGTTGCAAGCAGAAGTTATACAAGAAGTTCCACAATTCCAGAGGTTCAGAGGGTTTTATTCCAACCTCTTTGTTATCAAAAAAAAAGACGGATCATTCAGACCAGTCTTAAATCTAAAGCCTCGCAACACATTAGTCTCCAATCAAAAATTCAGAATGGAGTCCATTCGATCGGTCCTAGTGACTATGTAACCAAACAACTTCATTACATCTATAGACCTGCAGGATGCCTACCTACACATCCCCATTCGTCCCCAGTCCTGCCGGTATTTACGCTTCTCCATGGGCGACCACCATAACAATTTATAGCCTTGCCATTATGACTGTACTGCGCCACTTGTTTTTACCAAAGTATTAACACCAATTATAGCGTACCTCAGAGAACTGGGGATAAAGATTCTGCCTTATTTGGATGATCTGCTTATCACAGCACAGTCTGCAGCTAAAGCAACCAGAGACACTCAGACCTGCCTACAGGTATTAGCTCAGCACGGATGGCTGATAAACTGCAGCAAAAGTACACTTTATCCAACCCAGACCATCCGGTTTTTGGGTCTCGATTTCAATTCCCAATTACAGAAAGTTTTCTTGCTCCAGGACAAGATACACAGACTAATACAGGCAACCAAACTCTTCCAAACATCACAGACGACCTCAGCAGAGGACTGCCTATGACTGTTGGGGTTTATGGTTTCCGCTCTAGAAACAATTCCCAATTACAGAAAATCTTCTTGCTCCAGGACAATATACACAGACTAATACAGGCAACCAAACTCTTTCAAACATCACAGACGACCTCAGCAGAGGACTGCCTATGACTGTTGGGGTTTATGGTTTCCGCTCTAGAAGCAATTCCATTCTCAAGATTCCATTTGTGGCTCCAAAACAACTTTCTGAGCCAATGGAACAAGTACCACAAGGATCTACAACAAATTTTAACCATACCCCACACAACTAATCAGAGTTTGAGGTGGTGGATGACCTCGACAAGGGCAGAAGCTGGGCTCCCAACCACTGGGAGATAGTAACTACAGATACCAGTCTCAGAGGCTGGGGGGCTGTCTATCGCAACCATACACTACAATGCACTTGGACGCCGGGTGAAAGTTTGTTGCCCATCAATGTGTTGGAACTCAGGGCGATCACTCTAGCAATGGAATGCTGGATGACAATTCTGCAGTCAGAGTGCAATCCAACAATGCCACAGCAGTGGCATTTGTCAACAAGCAGGGAGGCACATGCAGCAAACTGGTCATGCAGGAGGTGACTAGGATTTAACAACGGGCAGAGCTGACAGTGACCAATCTCTCTACGGTGTTTATCCCAGGGATACTAAACTGGTAGGCAGACTATCTGAGCAGAACCACGATTGACCAGGGAGAGTGGTCGCTAAACAACGAGGTGTTTCATCAATTGATACACAGATAGGGCACTCCTCAGATTGAGATGTTAGCATCCAGACATAAGAACAAACTTCCAATCTATTGTGCCAGAACAAACAATCCACGGGCAGCGTTCGTGGACGCTATAGTCAACCCCTGGAATTTCAACAGGGTCTACGCGTTTCCACCCCATGTGATTCTGCCCAGGTAATCAGAAAGATAAAGCAAAGCAACACCACCACCATCCTCATAGCGCCCGACTGGCTGAACAGAGTGTGGTATACCGATCTAGTCCGACTGTCTATATCCAAACCATGGCGATTGCCAGACCACCCCGACTTGCGCACTCAGGGACCACTTAATCATCACAATTTACCACTACTGCGTTTGACGGAGGGGCTCTTCAGACTGACTGGTGGACTCAACAAGGGTAGACTCACAGAATGCAATAGATGTGTTACTTCAAGCACGCAAACAGTCCACCACAAAGACATACTACAGAGTGTGGAGAACCCTTTTAGCATGGTGCCATCAACAAGGCCTCCATAGGGATGATTGTTCCCCATACTTAGTAGTTGAGTTTCTCACAGAAGGCTTCCGAAAGGGTCTAGCTCTACGTACACTTAAGACTCAAGTGTTGGCTTTGGCAGTATTAACCCAAACACGTTGGGCAGACAGAATGGAAATACAACAATTTCTTAGAGGTGTAGCAAGAACACATCCCCCAATAAAACAACAGCTTTCAACCTGGGATCTACCACTCGTACTGAGTGCTTTACAAAAGACACCCTTTGAGTCACTTGCATCATGTAAATTTAAGTGGTTATCTCTCAAAGTCCTATTTCTGGTAGCCATTGAGTGTCATAACTAGTGGCCCTTTCTTGCAACAAGGTAGTACTTAGAACGGTAGAGGGTTTTCTACCCAAAGTGGTCACGGAATTCCACCTGAACCAGGATATTATCTTGCCATCTTTTTGTCTTCGCCCAACAAATGAGCGTGAGAAACTACTACACACACTGGATATAGTGAGAGCTATAAGGATCTACCTTAATCGGTCGGTGGCATACCGACGTTCGGACAGTCTGTTTGTCTCCTATGCAGTATTACATAAAGGACTGGCCATTTCAAAGAGGACAATTGCCCGTTGGTTAGTAGAGACTATAAACATAGCC
Organism: Xenopus laevis; assembly: GCF_017654675.1. NCBI lineage: Eukaryota > Metazoa > Chordata > Amphibia > Anura > Pipidae > Xenopus > Xenopus laevis. The sequence goes on from NC_054372.1 coordinate 82,955,209, forward strand.
CACGTCTACCAAAACAAGCCCAGACCATTCACAGTAAAGGCTCATTCTACTAGGGCACACAGCACTTCTTGGGCACTTCAAAATATGACAACAGCAGAACAGATCTGCAAAGCAGCCATTTGGGTATCACCAAATACTTTTATAAAGTTCTACAAGATAAATGTTTTTGCTTCTCAATCTGCCGTGTTTGGTCGCAAAGTTCTTCAAGCTGCAGTAGCACAGGCAAATTAAGCTTCGCAGTTCACAGTTATACCCACCCTAAACAGCTTTTGGACGTCCCACTACGTCTGCACTGACAGGAGAGCCGACTAGAGAAAAGGGGATTTTATACTTACCGGAAAATCCCTTTCTAGTAGGCCCGAACTGTCAGTGCAGTAAGTCCCACCCAGGCTGATTTTAGTATGGGCACGGGACCTCTTCTGTCGCTATCTTCTCTATCTGTTGTCTCTTGATCTTCCTACTATCTATAATGTCTCCACCAGCTGAGCTTTTCAACTGAGGAGAGAAGGTGGAGCCTCAAGAGTTTCTGTCCTGCCTCCAGAGGTGAAGGATAACATAACCCACTACGTCTGCATTGACAGTTTGGGCCTACTAGAAAGGGATTTTCCGGTATAAAATCCCCTTAAGTGGTGGATCACAAGTGAAACTAACCAGAAAAATGAAGATGGTGAACCAACCTGACTAAGGAATTTTGGCACTTCTGAACATCTAGCAAGACCCAGCCTAGGGCATGGGGCCAGTACAGAGGATCTGCTCTTAATCTAGAGGGCTTCTTATGCCTCCTGTCTGTTGAACAATGGATTCAAGGTGATTGTGATACTAAGCTCTATAGTTAGTATAGGTATGGGTATATAGAATTTAATTAAAAGTAGAGAGGAGTGTGTGTATGGATGCTGGGTTTTCATTTGGAGGGGTTGAACTTGATGGACTTTGTCTTTTTTCAACCCAATTTAACTAAATAATTATGTAACTATGTAACCATGACATTGGGTATCTTGTAGGAGGTTTCAAGGAATGGAGTAGGATGTCCCCAGCCTCACCCTCCGGGCTATCACTAATGGATAAACTTGATGGACAGATGTTTTATTCAAACTAAATGAACTATGTAACTATATAAATGTAACTGAATCATTATAGTTCTGCTATTTGTTATTTTATAATGTCCATAGCATTATAGAATAAAGTAAGACTTGAAACGTACAGTATGGTACTGCTTACTGGAATGATGCCACAGTAGATCCACTATTTATCAGCAGGGCACACCCATTACTTTGGCTGCACCAGAAGATTACTTTTAATGTAATGGCACAATCTCATTGATCATACCAGGGAGGAGTCTGATAACAGATTGCAGACTGTATCTCAGCACCTTTGTAAACCCCTAGGTACATGTTTTTTTTCATTTACCACATTGTTGTGATTAGTAGTTCTACAATGCTATGACTGGGTGTAATCTGATTGGTGACATGGGGGCATGTGGTTTTTGTGGTAAACAGAATGCAAAAACCGCTAGGTACATTTTTTTTTTTTGCATTTGGTCATACCCTATGGAATGCTGAAATCTGATTGGTCAGCTAAAATGGTAGGACTTTGTGGGTGGAGAGATCAAAATTTTACAAAAAATGAGACAGGGCCCCAAGGGTCGTAGCATGCAGGTCATATTTTTGACCTATTGATGTCCTTGTGGACGAGAAGCTGTTTCCTGAAAAGTTTTTTCATTTGGTCATATATTTTTTTTTTCATAAATAAGGAATAATGCAGAATAGAAGTTCTTTTAAATACACACACTTCTCTACCCTTATTGTGTGTATTTCACCATGAACAAAAGCTGCAGCCATAGTATGTGCCTGGTCAGTGGCGTAACTAGATAATCTATACTCTATAGCAGTGCTGTCCAACTTCTGTGGTACTGAGGGCCGGAATTTTTATGGTCTACTCTACATGGTGGAGGGCTGATAATGGAAGCCAGTGTTATCCACTCCCTGTTTTTAGACCTCACTCACTTTAAACCACACCCATGTTACCCCATGTCACGGGCGCCATCTTCCGGCTCTTTGGAATTCTTCAGGTCTTCTTCTTTCCATTTGGCAATGTCCGTAATTTTCGGTGCATGTGCAGATGTCAAATACTGGAAGACTAGTTATGGGAAGACTAGAAATTTGCGGCAAATTTCCGGTGCATGTGCAGATGTCAAATACTGGAATACTAGTTATGGGAAGATTAGAAATTTGCGGCAAATTTCCGTGTTCCGTCAAATTTGCCGGAGTCAAAAAATGTTGGACTTGCATCCGAAAAGTTGCTTGCGTCAAAATCGTCATGCATCAACACTATTCGGACTCCCATTGACTTTAACGTGCCGTCAAAATTGACAGAGGACAACACAAGGCGGGCCACCAGTTGGACAGCCCTGCTCCATAGTGCTTAGTCAAAACTACTATTATTATACATTTGTTATACAAACAATATACAGGGATTGTTCATCGTTCATATCAGTCTCTCCTCAATTGGGCTTACAGTCAATGGTTACTATCACATTCACACTTTCTAGTCAATTTTATCAGGAGCAGGTCCGGACTGAGGTTTAAAATAGACCCTGGCATTTAAAGTACACAGGGGCCCAAATATCCCTCACTAGCCCAATAAATATTCACTGTCTATGTAAGCTTACAGCAGCCTCTGGCATTTGCCAGAATCCAAAGATTGCCACTCTGGGTCTGATAAATAATTGCCTGTATAATTCCCAGAGGTAACTAGAGGTACAGGAGGAAACTCATACAGATACACCAAGACCATGCAGTCTCCTTGCAGATAATAACCAAGTAGGAGAGAAAGTGAGTACCCAAGTGCTACCCACTGAGCCACCTACATATCATGATGTTGATTTAGTAGATCCTGCACTGGTTTCCTTCTGATGTATGCAATGGCATAATGGCAACTTAAAGGCCTTTTGAGTTTCGACAAACGTTCACGATTCTTCTTTAGTAGCTATTGTGCACATTTGTACATAGGAAAACACGTAAAAAAAATTATTTTAACAAATACTGTTTTTTTAACCATTTGTAATGTTTTATTTGTGAACTCAAACCAATTGCTGCTGCTAAATTCGCTGCCAGAAAAGATGACTGAGCTGTTTAGAGGAAGGATGTTGGGCAATAATTAGCCATTGTAACTTAAGGGGGGGAAAAAGCTTAACACTGAAAAAGACTCAACAATCATCCATTGCAGTTTGTGTGATTTACCACAGCCACAACGCCTTGGTGAACAACGAGCGATTGTTTAGCATCAAACATCATGTGATATTTTTGCGCACTTGCACATATCTGGGTAGAAGCAAACGTGCACTTCGGACACATGAAACCGCTTGTACCGCCGCCAGATCATTACAAACAACAACGCAGGAAATCCTCCATTCCATCCAATGCTGGAACTTTCACATGCTGGGATGAAAGAGCCGAAGCCGGGGAATACACCTCTTCCCTTATACACAAGCCTGATCTAGTGGACAAATATGCAGTCTGATTGCAGAGAAAGGCCTTGAAAGGATACGCCCACCAACGCTAGTTTGATTGGCTACTTAGGATGGCAGTCAGGGGTTGTCGGTGTCATGCTAGTGTTGTGCTTGCATTGCTAAAGAGGTGATTAGCAACAATGCCAAGAAGTTCTTAACCTAGCACAAATAGAGGTAACCAAAAAACATATGCTTTTTCAAAAAGCCAATATATTTGAACACGGAGATAGAACAGGCAAGCTACTGGCGATGTTAACCAGAGAGGAACTGTCGTCTACCTCTATACCAGCAATTGAACTACCTAACGGTGACCTTGCCTCCTCCCCGGAGGAAATAAACCAGGCCTTTGAACAGTTTTACTCGGACCTGTATACTTCCAAATTACAAATAACAACAGATGGTCTTCAGGGATATTTAGACACTATCCAACCTAATGCATTTTCTGAACAGATTTCCCAACAATTAGCACAGGACATCACCATAGCGGAAGTTGAAGCCGCTATAGCGGCTCTTCCAGCGGGGAAAACACCAGGCTTAGATGGGTTGCCAGCGGAATGGTACAAGCAGCATGTACACAAGTTAGCACACCCCCTTACCAAATTATACAATGGTGTGATCAAAGGGAATCCTCTCCCAAAATCTATGAGAGAAACCTTAATAGTCCTCATACCCAAACCAGGAAAGGACCCATTAATATGTGCCTCTTACAGGCCAATTTCACTTATTAATGTTGATGCAAAAATCTTAGCGAAAATACTTGCTATGAGACTAGCTGACTCTATGGCAGATATAATTTCCCCTGATCAAACTGGTTTTATGTTGGGAAGATCGACTGACACAAACCTCAGAAGGCTCTTTACTAATTTATCCATCAAACATGACAATCATGGTAGCAGAGTGATTGTTTCATTGGATAATGAAAAAGCGTTCGACTCTGTAGAGTGGGAATATCTATGGGTTACCCTAAGGCAGATGGGAATACCTCGAACGTTTATAACCTGGATTCGAGCACTATATACCTTACCAATAGCCAAAGTCCGCACTAATTCCAAACTATCACAATTCTTTCCAATAGGCCGTGGAACGAGACAGGGTTGCCCATTGTCGCCTCTGTTATTTGCTCTGGCGATGGAGCCATTGGCATGCCGCATTAAATCCTCACAGGGAGTGAAGGGGTTACAGTTAGGCGACATGACAGAACTAATCTCAATGTACGCTGACGACACTCTCTTGTACTTAGCTGACCCTAATCAGTCCCTGATAAACGCTTTGAATATTATTAATGACCATACTTCTTTTTCAGGTCTTAAAATTAATTGGACTAAATCTGTAATTCTCCCAATAGACCCACTCCCTCCAATTCTCCCTACGCAGGCACGGGAACTAAACTGGGTGAACAGTTTCAAATACTTAGGAGTATGGATTCATCCTGACATGGGGAAGTTTACAGAACTTAATGTGAACCCCATACTTGAATACTTAAATCAGAAGATTAATAACTGGAGACTTCTTCCACTTACTCTAGCTGGGCGAATCAACCTTTTTAAAATGATAGTCTTGCCCAAACTGACATATATTTTTCGCCAATCACCCGTAACTATACCCCACACAACCTTTCATAGGCTCAAAGGACTTATGCTAACCCTATACTGGAATGGGGAACAACCCAGAATTTCGCTACAAACCTTGCAACTACCAACTGTAAAAGGGGGGCTAGCGGCGCCAAATCCATACATGTACTATATAGCAGCACAGCTAGTCGTAGCTTGGAGATGGACCTCACCCTCGCTAACTAATGCGGCCACTTTGCTTGAAGCTAAGGTCCTGGGATCTCTAGAAGAACTTAAAAATATTCTATATAGGGGTACGGCCTATACTAATAAGGCCACTCTGCCAATGATAACTATAGTTAAGGCATGGAAATTGGCTATAAAACACTTTCCGAAATCTCAACCACACTGCTCTCAGTATACTCCCTTGTGGGGTAACCCAATCCTTACACAACTGAAAACAATCCCAGACCCCCAACTGTGGGCACGGTACAATATTAAGTACATTTCAGACATTATACTAGAGGGCACATTACTATCCTTTCAGGAGCTGAAACAAAAGTTTTCCCTCCCCAATGAAATGCTTTTTCGATATTTTCAGCTTAGACATGCGGTGGGGACCCAGTTTCAGGCTGTCTCCAATATTGATACATCGTCAAGCCTGATTGAAACTATGGTCCACAATGAAGAACTTAAAAAACCTCTATCAATGTTTTATAACAAACTGTTAATGGCTGGAAGTACCTCTCTAACCAAACTATATGAAAAATGGCATTGTGATATCCCACAACTTACCTTAGAAATATGGGAGGAAGTGTTGGAAGCTACCTTTGATGGGATTATTAGCAGCAGGGATAGACTAACACAATTAAAGTATCTCCACCGTACCTACTTTACACCACAGAGGCTACATAAAATGAACCCTGCTATTGGACAAGAGTGTCCCAGGTGTCAACACTCCCCAGCTGATTTTTTCCACCTAATATGGAGCTGTCCCAGATCACAACACTTCTGGAAGGCAATAGCAAGAATTATACTAGAAAAAACTGACTTGACCCTCCCACTTGACCCTATGGTGATTTTACTCAATCAGGTGGAGGACCTTTCACATAGGAGGGCCCAAAGAACCCTAGTTAGTATACTTTGTATGTATGCCAAGAAAACAATAGCAATACATTGGAAGTCCGCAGAGGGCCCGAAGGTTGCAACTTGGGAAAATATGATTGATAAAGCTATACCACTATACAAACTTACTTATATAAGGAGAGGTTGTCCTCAGAAGTTCGAGAAAGTCTGGTCAATATGGATAGACCTGGAGGATAATAGCATGAACCCATGAACTACACTACTGCCCTCTCACACAATCTTACCCCCCAACACATAGGTAATTAAAAGTATATAATTAAACTCCTGGTGGGGTTTTTTTTTTTTTTGTTTTTTTTGTTTTTTTTAATAGTACAAAAAAGAAAAGAGGAAAGAGAAAGGGGAGAAGAAAACAAAAAAAAAAAAACCAAAAAAGAGACATGTTAGGTAAGGGGAGCCAGTGGATAAATGTATAAATGAATGATGACACCGTAATGTTATTGTTTTGTGTTTTCTTTTGTTGGTTAATTTGCATTTACTGTACTGTACAAGTGGAAATCCTTGATCTGTACTTACAATGTATCTATATGTACAATGAGATGCAATAAAAGAATTGATAAAAAAAAAAAAAAAGAGGTGATTAGCATTTAGAGGACTAGGATCTGGTTCAATTAAGGATGTTGGATTTAACTAATGAAATTGTAATTTGTTTTCTATGAAGTTCGAATAATATCTTGTATCTTTGTGTATTACGGTGGCGCCGAGGTTTGCTTGGGAGGTTGGCCACTTTTATTATCCATTCTGTATACTGGTGCCATGCTAATTAATATACGCTCTGCTTTCAAGCTCAGAACTTCCCGGGGGAAGCCAGGTAGCAGATGCTGATTGAGATACTGCTGCCTAAAAGCGAAGCAAGTGAACTCGGAAAAGTATATTGGAGGCGCAACCCTGTCACACAATGGTAGATTTACCGTCTCTGCCTCTCTGCCAGCGGCTTAGCTTCGCCACTGGGCATTTCCTAAACGACCTGTGTGCCTCAATGTGGTTCACATATTTCCTGGTGTACTTCCATTCCGTGTTAGGTTTCGACTCTTTCTACGCGGGAATGCTTCTCCTGGTGGGCCAAATAGCGGATGGCTTATGCACGCCCTTGGTGGGTTATGAATCAGACCGGCACGCTGGTTTGCTGGCGTACGGGCGCAGGAAGTCCTGGCATCTTGTGGGTAAGTGATTCCAGACTCCTTTTTGAAATAGGCATCTAAACCAACTACCTGTTATCTTGAACAATTCTACACCAAATCTGTCAGCAGGGGCATCTTTATAAAGGTGTCTAAAATATTCAATGTCAAGGAGACTTTGGGGCAAATTTACGAAAGAGCAAAGTGTGTGTTTTTTTGGTTTTTTTTTTTTAAAGAAAAAATTTCCCAAAATAATAGGGAAAGCGGCAATTTTCTAAAAGGCAAAGACTATTCCCCTGCAAGAGAAGTTTTGTGCCGTTTCACCAGGCCAATTTTCACCCAGGCCAACAATAATTAATCCATACTCTATTGGCCAGGTTCTGCCTCACTGTTAACATGAAACTACATCTTTGCAAGTGTTTGCTCTTTTTCTTTATATTGTGGTTCCGCTCCCTAAGCTGAGGGTTCAGGGCGGTGCACCTGGACCTCTTCTCGTAACTGGTGAGTTTTATTGAAACCTGAGAATTTTCTATTTATATATTGCTACTATCAACAAGTGTGTAGTGTTTATATATATATATATATATATATATATATATATATATATATATATATATATATATATATATATATATATATATATATTATATATTAATTTCTTGGAGTGCCCGCACTCTGACAGTAGTTGATTGGAGGTGCTTGATCAATATTTGTGATATAAGTGATGAAGGATCCGCACTCTCATTTTCAAAGTATAACAACTTTTATTTATCGCATTACAATCCGAAGTTTCGGTCCCTCCTGGGGACCTTTCTCAATATATATCTATATATATATATATATATAATATATATATATATATATATATATATATATATATATATATATATATATATATATATATATATATATATATATATCAGTTCAGGCTGTGGTGCACTCCAATCCAGCAGAGTTTTACTGCCTGGGTGCTGTCATATATAGTGCAGATAGTTGTGTTCCAAGGAATGATGCACTCCAGGACTTCATGTCATGTCTTGAGAAAGGTCCAGACTGGACCGAAACGTTGACAAATAAACTTCACTTTGCTTGATCTCATTATGAAGTCCTGGAGTGCGTCATTCCATGGAACACGACTATCTGCACTATATATGACCGCACCCAGGCAGTAAAACTCTGCTGGATTGGAGTGCACCACAGCCTGAACTGTATATATAACACTACACACTTGTTGATAGTAGCAATATATAAATAGAAAATTATTAACATTTGCAACCATGCAGTTTTGTCTGCACATCGACAAAAATCGGACTCAAATGTGGTCAAGCATGCTATTGCCACGTGCTCCAAATTTTTTAGTCCCAATTTTTAGGTGTGTGTATTGATGCAGGCCGCTGTGAGAACTGTGGAACTACCATCATTGTTGGGCATATATGTAGATTGTGCCAAAACACACAAATGCAAGGAGAGGTTCTAGATGCAATTAATTTTAATGAATAGTGCGGATGTGTGCAGCAACTGAGGTTTTTTGTTTCCATGTTTAAAGGTCTTAAAGGGATACTGTCATGGGAAAAATTTGGGTGATCTCATGACATAAAAGATTAATCGATTTTGAAGCATCATTAACTATTGATAAATAATTTTATGCCTGCTAAGTCAAGTCTGTCTGTAGTGAATTACATGGTCATGGGAGCTAAAACTACTGCATTTGCCTATTTTAGCCTCCATGCAGCTTTTCTCAGAATGCATTTTCTTTTTCTTTCTGTTAAATGTAATGCAGTGGATATTAAAGGGATACTGTCATGGGAAAAAAAAGGTTTTCAAAATGAATCCGTTAATAGTGCTGTTCCAGCAGAATTCTGCACTGAAATCCATTTCTCAAAAGAGCAAACAGATTGTTTTATATTTAATTTTGAAATCTAACATGGGGCTAGACATAGTGTCAATTTCCCAGCTGCCCCAAGTCATGTGACTTGTACTCTGATAAACTTCAATCACTCTTTACTGCTGTACTGCAAGTTGGAGTGATATCACCCCCTCCCTTTTCCCCCCCAGCAGCCAAACAAAAGAACAATGGGAAGGTAACCAGATAACCGCTCCCTAACACAAGATAACAGCTGCCTGGTATATCTAAGAACAGCACTCAATAGTAAAAACCCATTTCCCACTAAGACACATTCAGTTACATTGAGATGGAAAAACAGCAGCCTGCCAGAAAGCATTTCTCTCCTAAAGTGCAGGCACAAGTCATATGACCAGGGGCAGCTGGGAAATTGACAAAATGTCTAGCCCCATGTCAGATTTCAAAATCTGTTTGCTCTTTTGAGAAATCGATTTCAGTGCAGAATTCTGCTGGAGCAGCACTATTAACTGGTTCATTTTGAAAAAAAATAATTTTTTCCCATGACAGTATCCCTTTAAGTAGCTGTAAGCACTGTGCTCCACATTACGGAAAGTTTTATAGTGGAAAGGTTTATGATGATTTCAGTTCTAATTAAGTTTCTGCTATAAACATTGTTTAGAAAAGTACTCCATGGGATCAATAGTCTTTATGATGTTTTCAACAGTTTTTTAAATAATATATGTTATGTAAAAATTTCTATCATGAAATGCAAAGGCATATTGCATTGAAATTGGATTTTAAATTGTTATTGTTTCTTTCTTTTTTCTTCTTATCTCTCAGGAACTCTAAGTGTGGTTCTGTCATTCCCTTTTATATTCAATCCATGTCTGGGCTGCACATTGAACACCCCACAGTGGGTAGGCCTGATATACTTTATCCCATTCATTGTCATCTTCCAGTTTGGATGGGCAGCCACACAGATCTCCCATCTCTCTCTCATACCAGATCTGGCACAGAATGATCATGACAAAGTGGAGCTCACTGCATTCCGGTAAGTGGCACCATGACAATTATTGCAACTAAATTATTTTCTGACCACATAAAACAATTTATCTCTTAAATTGCATTCATAAAAATGTGTTTGTGCAGGTTGAAGTGATCCATTCTCTACTGTGTTGCCGAAGTCTGATTAACAGTCTTTAGACTGGTCCTTATAATTCATCATAGCTCTGCATTGGGCTTGCATGACTGCAATTAAAAAATAAAAAAGAAGAGAACTCTTAAATCCCAACCAAAAAACAAGATCTTAGTAGAAGGTCAGTGCTCAGAATTATATAAAAAATAGAAAAGTACCCCGTCTGTAACGTTTTAATTAATGTCTAGCAATCAATTAAATCCCTTGAATTGAAATAAGTGAGTGGCTTAAAGGGATACTGTCATGGGAAATTTTTTTTTCAAAATTAATCAGTTAATAGTGCTGCTCCAGCAGAAATCTGCACTGAAATCCATTTCTCAAAAGAGCAAACAGATTTTTTTTATATTCAATTTTGAAATCTGACATTCAATTGAGATGGAAAAACAGCAGTCTGCCAGAAAGCATTTCTCTCCTAAAGTGCAGGCACAAGTCATATGACCAGGGGCAGCTGGGAAATTGACAAAATGTCTAGCCCCATGCCAGATTTCAAAATTAAATATAAAACAGTCTGTTTGCTCTTTTGAGAAATGGATTTCAGTGCAGAATTCTAATAATAATAGAATTCTAACTAATAACTTGATTCATTTTGAAAAAAAAAAAAACATTTTTCCCATGACAGGGTCCCTTTAAATTAAAGTGCAATGTGTGCCTGATCAATTAATTCATGAACTAATTAATTCCCAGTCTTAGAAAATAATAGGCAGCTAGCTTTGGGACAGCTCCACCTTCTTATGTTTCATTATATCCTCTCTCTATTCTGCAAGACCGTAGCATTTGTTTAGCCCTTACCCAATTCTGGTCATATTTTAATCTATCTTGATCTTTTGAATTAATTTATTTTTTTAGTAATGGATATTTACAGGGCCGGATTTACATAATGGGCGCCCCTAGGCCCACTACCGTTCCGTCACCCCTGTCGCCTCCAGGGGGACAGGAGCAATGGGGATTGGCGCATGGGAAATTAAAAAAATTGTCTCTCCAGCGCATCCCCAGTATTATTGAACAAATGTGGGTGTGGTTTGGCAGCATGCCGCCCCCCTAAAATCCTGCCGCCCTAGGCCCGGGCCTAGGTGGCCTTTCCACAAATCCGGGCCTGGATATTTAAATGCCTGGCACTATAGTATTCTAGTTTAATTTTGTTTGTTTTTTTAAATATCAATTCATTTAACCTTAAGCACCTTGTCCAAATTAATTGCACTTCCTAAATGAACTTTGGTCGTTTTTAACTTTATTTAGCTGGGCTCAATCATGAATTGTTTATGAATTGAAGGTTATTAATTGGTTAACACCTATTGGATAGATGCACTAATTGGCACTTTATATTTAATATTTATGAATTGGTTGGAAATTAATTAGTTCATGAATTAATTAAAACGTTACTGACGGGGTACTTTTCTATTTTTTATATAATTCTGTGCATTGAAAAAATAGTCAGTTTTCTTTAAGGTTAAGGCTAGTGCTCAATCAACCTGTATTTATCATATGATCTTAATGTTATATAACCAGAATACTCATTCACTTTATGATACATATTACCTTATTTCACTTTTCTGTGGACTTCCCTTGTCTAATATAATCCAGTTACCACCCTTCATAAATACTTACATCATACATATACATTTCTCCTGCTTTACAAGTGCTGTCCCTCCCTGTCCCTACATTAAGTTACTGTCATACTTTGAATTTAGTTAAAATCCTACAACCTTAAGCATTCCAGATAATAAATCTTCATACCTGTATTTACAAAGTACCCAAGAAAAAAACAAAAAACAAAAAAAAAAAAAAAATATATATATATATATATATATATATATATATATATATATATATATATATATATATATATATATATATATATATATGTGTGTGATTTTAGCCCATACATTGCCTCTCTAATTGAAATATCTCCCCCAGAGTTACCCTTCTGCACATGACTTCTCTCCTCTTTTATTTCCAATTTCTCTAACTCTAACTTTTTACTTTGCACACATACTTTTGAACAGTAACATAACTACCTCCTTCCAGGCTGGGTGCAGGATGTGCACTGGGCCCCCCTCCAGACGCACAGTTTCCTCACCGTGTTTGCTTTGGTGTGGGCCCTGGTGCAACCCCTGTTACACCACTGCTTTTGAAGACCCTTCCCTAAGGTATCAGATGTTCGCAGAACCTTGAGCTTTCAGTGGCTTGCTTAAACATCCATGGAAACATATACAAATTTTGCATTCATTGTTCTTTCTGAACACAGAAATACTGGTGTATAGCTCTATCCAAAAACAAAATCAATAAATAAATAGTCCAGAAATAAAGAAACTGAAAAGGTGAATGAAAAAAATACTAAAACTAATGAAATGGTTTCTCACCAAGACAACCCCCAGTCCAAAGGTTGCCAATCAATTTTTCCAATATGCAAAAATTCCAAGTGGAGTGCGGCCCATTTCCAAGTAAAGCAGTAGCTCAAATATTGAGCTACGGCTTTACTTGGAAATGGGCCTCACTCCACTTGGAATTTTTTCATTGTTCTTTCCTCTTCAATTACCAACTGGCTGAAAGACAAGCTAATCACTGATTGGTTGCTATGGGTTGCTACTCAGGTGCAAAAATGTCCAGTATTAATAAATAAGCCCATTTTGAAATAATACCAGCTTTGCATGCTATGGGAAAGATTTAGGGGCAAATTCACTAAGATCCGAAGTTGCGACAGCTTCGCCACACTCCGCCGCACTTTGCCAGTTGTAGTTTCGCCAGCACTACGCAAATTCAGTAAAATGCGAAGTTGCGCTCAGGAAGGCAAACGGTAGCGAAGTTGCGCTAGCGTTAATTCGTCAAGCAAAGCGAAGTTATGCTAGAGATGCCTAATTTGCATACGGCGCCAAGTTAAAGTACAATGGAGGTGTATGTAGCACCAAATACATTACACTACACAAGCTGGGAAAGCTTCATAAAAAAAAAAATAGTTGTTATTTTGCCCTATACATGTGCCCACTGTATAGTTTAGGTGCCATATGTTAGGAAATGTAGGGGGGAAAGAGGGTACCCCCCAAAAAAATTACGATCTTTTTCAGCCTATCACCCTTATAAAAGCTTTATTTGGGACTTGGAAATGTAAACTTTTTTTTGAAGCAAGCCCTATCTACTCTATTGCACTTGCGCCTGGTCTCTGGTGGCGAAGGCAAGTATGGCGCAAGAAGTAACGTTCAGTAAAATACGCAAGTTAGTGAATTAGCCTAGTTACGCCCCATTCGCCACATCGCAACTTAGCCTGGCGTAAGGGTGCGAAGTAGCGCTAGAGTAGGTCCACTTCGCTAGCGAATTTACGCCAGTAAATAAATAGTGCCAAAACACTCACGATACTTGTATGCTGCAGGCTCTGCGTGCCTCCTGATCACGTGACTCAACAGGATCCATTCAATAGTAGAACAAAAATAATGAAGACGCGATGCCAATGCGGGTGGTGTACTTAAAGTACCTCCAAGGCTTTAATGTGCGGAATATAACCAAACGTTTCAGGAGCCTCGTGCTCCCTTCTCAGTGGATAAATGCACTTATGTGCAGCGCGTCTTCATTATTTTTGTTCTACTAGCGAATTTACGCCAGCGCTCCCAGTAAATTGGTGAAGTAACGAAATTACGTCACGCTGGCAAATTTACGATAGCGTTAGCCGTTTCGCGCTTTAGTGAAGCAAATTTTCTCCATGCTGTTCAGGTTAGTCAGATAATGCTTGTGCACCTCACTTTTAGTACAGGTATGGGACCTGCTATCCCATACTTCTACTCGATACTTAGGATTTTTCAGATAAAGGGTCTTTCCGTAGTTTGGATCTTCATACCTTAAGTCTACTAGAAAAGCATATAAACATTAAACAAACCCAATAAGATATTTTTGCTTCCAATAAGGATTTATTATATCTTAGTTTGGATCAAGTACAAAGTTCTATTTTATTATTACAGAAAAAAGGAACGAGAAAAAGAGTGTATGGTAGATGTCCATTCTGTAATTCGGAATTTTCTGGATAACAGGTTTCCGGATAACTGATCCCATACCTGTAGTGTCACAGGTTCTCATCTGGATTGAGATCAGAACTTGGTCATTGCAGAACATTCACCTTTAACCTAGTGTGAAGATTGTATTCCTTAAACTTTCTACCATGATTCAGTTTTTTAACAGGTTGTTTTGCACCATTTTTACCTGTATCTTTCACCAACCATTCCTACTTTTTGACTAGGTGCCTAGATCCAGTGGGGTGTGCGATATGAAACACAATGTCTTGCACATGTTCGACAAGTTGTCAAATGATTAATCATGTTCAACAAACTTACACTACTGGAGGGATCCCCAGGCTGTACACACTGTGGATGATACGCTTACATCCACTTCTTAATGTAACTTTACTGACAGGCACGATGTTAGCCGGTGTATGGATTTTTTGGCCAAAATCTGCTCAGTGTAGCTGCACGCAGGCTGACACAAAAGACCGAATGGGAGTGGATTCACTTTTCTCTGTCTATGTACAAAGCATCTGCGTTGTTTGTCTTGCCCTTTATATTACCTGGGATGTATTCGCCAGAACCAAAACATGCAGAATAGTTGGATTTAGGCATCACAGAAAAATGGAAAAAAAAGTTAAATACATATAGTATGAATGGAAATTTCAGTACCGTTTATCAACACTAGTAACTTACATGTTTCAAGGTGTCGTTCCAACTCTATTCCCTCAGTAAAAGTACAGTGTTTTCAAACCTGTCTGGTCGATATCTGACCTATTTTCAACCAAAAGTTAATTATTATTTATATCTCTCCATTGTTCTTCACGGTGCATTACAGAGTAAAGGGATACAAATACAAGACCAACCAGTTTACATATACAGAAAAAAAGTTCACCAGAATCGAGCCACAATTACAACTGTATATTGTTAGGCAAGCTTACAATCAAAGCTCTTAGATTGGGCAGGACACTCCCAGGGCCCCATGCATGGATGGATAAGCTACCAACTCTATATGGAGGGGAAATAATGGCAGTGTTTATTGGCCCCTTGTGTTGCCAGCTATAATTTATCTAAATAAGCTACTCTGTAGCCATTGAGCTGACATTCTAGACTGGTAGCAGCAGATAAACGCTAATTTGCTTAGAATACAATGGTTTTAGTACACCGCTTTTCTAACATCAAATAGGGTTTCTACTTTCAACAAATAATTAATTTACAGATGCTAGATATAAGAAGTAATTTATGACATGGAAGACAGGGCTCTATCTTCTGAAATTGAGCAATAAATTTGCGAATCTCGCGTGAAAATTCGCTGGTGAAAATTCCGGGATCCATTTCCGATTTTCACTATTTTTTCCTGAAAACGTTTGAATTGCTCGGTTTTTTCGTGAAAAGGTTCAAATTGCTCGATTTTTTTTTTTGTGAAAACGTTCGAATTTCACAATTTTTTCATTAAAATGGTAGAATTTCACAATTTTTTCGTGAACTTTACGGTTTCACGATTTTTCATGATCTTTCGGGAGAGATTCTCCCATCACTACCCATGAATACAGAGCCGACTGTGGTCAGACAGCTATGTATTTATGAGACGAAATAGGTACACTTCTACAGTCACAAACCCTTCTTCTAACTTCCACATCATTTAGGCATGAAAGGTAGAGCATGCTGGAGGGCACAGGCTACATTGGGGCCCTATACTTACCACCTGTCGTTGAAAAGAATTTGGTTCCTGAATGAGCTCTAAGGGGAGTGATTTTGCACTTCTTCATAATCATAGTAAGCTTTCAGAATATTTAAGTTCCTTTTTGAAGCTGATAATCGTCTTAAAAAAGGAAAAAAGATCATTGCAAGCATTCAGAACATTTTAGTTCCTCTTTCCAGCTGATAATCAGCTTGAAAAAAAAAAAGAACTAAAATGAACTTCTGAAAGCTTGCTATGATTATATTAGTTAGTCAATAAAGGTATCACCGTTATACCACTTTTGTTATTTTTCAAAAGGGTTGCCCTGTATGTGTGTGTGTATATATGTATATAAATATATATATATATATATATATATATATATATATATATATATATATATATATATATATATATATATATATATATATATATATTATATATATATATATATATATATATATATATATATATATATATATATATATATATATATATAAAATTGTCTGTGGTGTCCGCACTCCTTAGCTTGTGAACTCGAGGTGCACGATCAATAAATCATACATAGAGGTTGGAAGGATCAGCACACTCCATTTTGCGATGAAAAAAAGTGTTTTTTTATTATTAAACACACATAACACATAGTTATGTGTGTTTAATAATAAAAAAACACTTTTTTTCATCGCAAAATGGAGTGTGCTGATCCTTCCAACCTATATATATATATATATATATATATATATATATATATATATATATATATATATATATATATATATATATATATATATATATATATATATATATATATATATATATATAGGCTTCTGCTGAAACAGGGAGCTTTTTAAATTGATGTTGCCTGTTGTTTTAAGGGTTACTATTTAAAGGACAAGGAAAGGCTAAATATAATACCAAGTTTAGGAATAGGTGTACCTCTATACAGGCTATCTGTGTAGAAAACTCTGTGATATGAGCCTCCGTTTAAAAGATCAATAGCTGACGATTTTTACAAATGCTTGTCGTACCCAGAAGTCACTGGGCTCCTCGCAAGACCAAGACTGTTACACATGCGCAGTAGATAGGAATTGCCTTTGTGCATGAGCATATCTTATTTGTTGTGAGCGCGCTTTCTCCCCTGCAGGCGGCTCTCTCAACCACACTATAATTGTGTGTGAGAAATCTCCTCACCAATAAACGCTTAGAAAGAGAGGAGAGGAAAAGGTAGGCAGGAACAGCATGTTTGGGTGTGAGGTCAGCAGGCCCAGACTGGTAATCTGTCCGTTCGGGGGGAGTAGCACAAAGGCTTCTTTCTCATCACCCTGCCATACAGATGTTCTTTGTGCAAATTGCGCTGAATTGTAGAACGATGTTCAGATACACCATCTGCAGCAAGATGTTCTTGCAGGTCTTTGGAGGTGATCTTTGGGTTGTCTGTAATCATTCTCACAATCCTCCACATATGCCGCTCCTGTATTTTTCTTGTCCTGCCAGACCTGGGTTTTACAGCAACTGTGTTTGTGGCCTTCCATTTCCTGATTAAATTCCTTATAGTTAAAACTAACAGTTTAAACCTCTGAGACAATCTTTGTTTTCAGATCTTTTGAGAGTTGCTTTGAGGATCCCATGCTGTCACTCTTCAGAGGATAGTCAAACAGAAGCACAACTTGCAATTGGCCACCTTAAATACCTTTTGTCATGATTGGACTCACCTGCCTATAAAGTTCTAGATTTAACAAGCTAATCCAACCAATTTTGTGTTGGCAGTAAGCAGTACTGAGCAGTTAAATGCATTAAAATTAGCAAAATTACAAGAGTACCCAAATTTTTGCACAGCAAGTTTTTCACATTTGATTTAATTTCATACAACTGAATACTGCTTCACTAAAAATCTTTGTTCAGAAAACACCCAGTACTCGGCTGTTTCTGGGAAATGACATACCACTTTTATATTTTTTGTTGAAAGTGGAGTAAATTATTATGCAGGCTGAGTGGGCGTTCCCAAATGTTTTATGACTGTATATACAGTAGAACCCCCATTTTACATCCCCTGATTTTAAGTTTTCCCTCATTTTACATGATATGTGGTCCCACCTATATCCTGGAATTTACATTTTTTTTTCTAGTCCCCTGAAAAACGTAAAATGGCGGTTCTACTGTATTACATTTTGGTAATGTACTATAACTATGTGTTGTTTAAGTATTAATTATGGAGGTATAGTTTTCATTTAAAGGAGAATGAAAGGCTAAAATTAAGTAAGCGTTATCAGAAAGGTCTATATAAATACACCAGTAAACCCTCTGTCAAAAGAAACATCACATTTCTTTCCTTCTATTGTGTACACCTGGGCTTCTGTATCAGACTTCCTGCTGAAACCTCCAGGGCAGGGCTTGAGCATGCTCAGTTTGCTCCTCTCCCCTTCCCTCCTCCCATCCCTGCTGTAATCTGAGCTCAGAGCTGTAAGTGAGCAGGGAGAGACTCAGGCAGGAAGTGATGTCACACCAAGGTTATATGGCAGCTTCTATCCTAAACAAACAGAAACAGTGTCTAGAGCTGTTTACTCAGGTATGTTAAAGCATTCTGCAGAATAAATATAGCATTTTAGCTTGCACTATTGTGGCTAATATGTTGGCAATAAACTGTCTTAGAGCTTTCCTTCTCCTTTATCAACTTAATAAAATGTGGGGCAACTGTTAGGAAAGCCAGTATTTTCATTGGGCTATTGATAAATAATTGTATTTATATTTAATGGCCGTGCACTCTCCTGCTTTTAATAAATATTGCACTATCCATTAGGCTTATTATAAACTGGTCAGTTTTCCATCCTGAATAAAAGATCTGTTTTGTTGTGGAACAGTGGGACAGAGAGTGGAGTGCAAATATTATCCCCTTGAAATGAGAAAAGGGGGGGGGAAATGCTCTCCTTTTACTATGGGCTCTAACAATCACGGTTAGAGGTTAATGCCTTTATCCAAGCCGTATCCCCTCTGCTACAGTCAAATTAATTGTTAGCGGCTAGCTTCTTCAGAAACCATGCTTTCTGTGGGTATTACAAGCAGATCCCAATTTACATTACCGCTCCATTTGTCATACTAGGGATTGTAGAGACAACCACCATCCGGTCTGCCGCATAGTACTTTATCGCCCTATCCGCTGCAATGTCCTCTCAAACAAAACTCGCAGGCTCCATTCATCAATACTTCCACACTGCAGTTGTATTTATGCTGATAAATAATTTTGTAAATATATTTATTTAGGGTAAATTAATTTGGGTGATCTCATGACATAAAAGATTAATCGATTTTGAAGCATCATTTAGCTATTGATAAATAATTTTATGCCTGCTAAGTCAAGTCTGTCTGTAGTGAATTACGTGGTCATGGGAGCTAAAACTACTGCATTTGGCTATTTTAGCCTCCATGCAGCTTTTCTCAGAATGCATTTTCTTTCTGTTAAATGTAATGCAATGGATATTAAAGGGATACTGTCATGGGGAAAAAAAAGTTTTTCAAAATGAATCAGTTAATAGTGCTGCTCCAGCAGAATTTTGCACTGAAATCCATTTCTCAAAAGAGCAAACAGATTTTTTTATATTTAATTTTGAAATCTGACATGGGGCTAGACATATTGTCAATTTCCCAGCTGCCCCAAGTCATGTGACTTGTGCTCTGATAAAATTCAATCACTCTTTACTGCAAGTTAGAGTGATCTCCCCCCTCCCCCCAGCAGCCAAACAAAAGAACAATGGGAAGGTAACCAGTTAGCAGCTCCATAACAAAAGATAACAGCTGCCTGGTAGATCTAAGAACAGCACTCAATAGTAAAAACTCATGTCCCACTGAGACACATTGTTACATTGAGAAGGAAAAACAGCAGCCTGCCAGAGAGCATTTCTCTCCTAAAGTGCAAGAACAAGTCACATGACTGGGGGCAGCTGGGAAATTGACAAAATGTCTAGCCCCATGTCAGATTTCAAAATTGAATATAAAAAAAATCTGTTTGCTCTTTTGAGAAATGGATTTCAGTGTAGAATTCTGCTGGAGTAGCACTATTAACTGATGCGTTTTGAAAAAAACATGTTTTCCGATGACAGGATCCCTTTAAGGACAATGAAACGTCTGCTTAATTTTTAAGGCTTTAAAGGTCTCTTGTTAAATATTGGGTATTGGAAAAATGGTTATATTCCAGTATTGATTACGTTTGAATATGTTGAATTTGTGCACTCATGACTTGTCATTCACACATCCTTCACACATTGTTTCCCATACTCCATTTGTTCCCTAAGTCTGGAGGGATTAGGTTACAGGAAACATATGGAATGTTTTATGGGTGGGCTGGGGGAGGTGTATCTCACAGATTTTGAATATATCCCTGGACAAAGAGAAATTTGCTCTCTCTCACACTGGACACACACACAGACACACACTGACTCTCACACAATACAGACATACACAAACCTTTCATACAACATATTGATACATACATATTTTGTATTATTTTGGTAGGCTGTCAGTAGAGCTGACTGGCTAGATATCTGATAATTTGTACCGTATATACTCGCGTATAAGCCGAGATTTTCAGCACCCAAAATGTGCTTGAAAATCCTACCTCGGCTTATACGCGGGTCAGCGCGGTGAGAGGCAGTAAGAGAGAGAGAGGTTCCATGGCAACGCGTCGCTCTAAGACACTGCGTCCTGCCTATGTTCTACCCAGGGACATCACGTGGTTCATGGACAGCGCTAAACCCAATGACTTATTTATGAGTGACATATATGTATATAAGTACTAGTGTCCCCGCTCTTCATCTGGTCCTTTAAACCCTCCTCCGTCCCACCAACAAACCCACCCCAGTACCTGCTACTCTTTGCCTTCAGTCTCCCCTTACTCTCAACTACTTCCTGTTTCTCTCAGCCGCGCCTGCGCACAAGCCGCAATTCCCTTCGGGCAGAGCTAAAACTACTCCTCCCGGCATGCCTTTCTCTGGCATACGGGAGATGTTACGTAACGATGACGCATATTGGAGGCGGAAGTCAGCTGTGCTGAGGTTCGAGGTCTGGGGGAGAGAACGACCGGGAGCTGCGGTGAGTAAATCGATCGGTTTGGGACCGGACACTGCGGGCGTAGAGATTTGGAAGCGATTCGAGTAAGGCGACTCAGTTAACTACAATTCCCACAATCCTCTGCTGTCAGTAGAACGCTGGGGGTTGCAGTTAGAGGCTTCGAGTGGTTAACAGAGCTCAGGGCAGAGCCTCTTTGTACTGGTAACATCACTGCTGCTATTAGCACCTGTATTTTATTTATATATGTGGCTCAGCTATTGAGTGGATCTGTTGGGATGTTTGTTCCCTTTGTTATGAGGTGGGTACGACTAGCTGCTGCCTGGCCAATCAAAGTGCGGAGGAATGGGGCCAATAGTCTCCAAGATACACTGGGGCCTTTGAAATTCATGGAACAGGTTATTCATAAAAATTACATTTTTTTTTTAAACTTGTGCTTGTTTTTATGAATTAATGTCTTAAGCATCATGGCTTGATTTTTAACATTAAACCGACTGTTTGATATTTCTGAGACTTTTCTGAGTTGTGTCTAGGCTTATACGCGAGTCAATACGTTTTTCTGGGTTTCATAGGTAAAATTAGGTACCTCGGCTTATACGCGGGTCGGCTTATACACGAGTATATACGGTATGTATTTTCTGTAACACATTTTTACACATTAAATATACTTAAATATCACCTTGGTGAGTGTTGTTTGTTGACCATAGAACTTATACAAATTATTTTAAAAAGACTATAGTTTTTACACTTGTAAATATGATGAGATAAGGTGGTTTTCCAACCAGAGGGCAGAGGGATAACATTTTGAAATAAGCTGCATACATCCACAAAATTACTTATACATATTCATTACTATTGTAATAATAATTGATTTATATAAAGTCAATCTAAATATTTACAGAGGGCCTGTGGGGTTATAGTGTTCTGTTTATTTGTTTCTAAATCTTTTTTTCACAATCTGGGACCAACCATATGTGATTGGGGTGCAACAGGCACTTAAACTGTCAATGTTTGTAACTCTTGGACCTAGCCGTGTAGGAGAGCCATATCCATTAAAGTTTGCAAAGAGGGCTTGGAAGATGTTAAAAACACAGCCTGAGATAAGGAAATTACCTCTATTCTTTTATGTTAGTCAAGCAAAATAAACTTTACTAACACTATATACATGAACTTTATTTTAGTCTTGTAAATCACAATCAAATCAAACGGGCAGCAGCCATTTTGTGGCCACTGTTATTAAAGGACCAGTAACATCAAAAAAAATTTTAAAAAAATTTGTTACAATACAACGAAAAAAAACCCACGAAGACCAATTAAAAGTTCAAATCGCAAAGTATTTAAGAAATAAGTTACTGAAACTCAGCTTGCGCCCCTCTATAGAAAAGGCGACACAGCGACAATCCATCGTGCGGCGCTCCTCAATACATTTCTTCACTTGTCTCATGGTATATTTCTGTATGTTTCCTCCGCTCTGCTCAGAGCCACTGTTTTCACCATGTACACCATCCACATCCACTGCCATCTCTCATCTAAAACCATTCTACCTTGTGGCTCCTTACCTCTGGAATTCTATCACTGATTTCCATATGGAACACTCATTCAGTATGTTTAAAAAGAAAGTCAAGTGTCACCTTTTGGAGCACTAGAATTTATCTTGTCTGGTCCAGCCCTGGCACCTAAGTGTCAATACCCAAATCTCTGTAAACGTTTGTACTTCAGTTTGTGTCTGCATGTTATCCACTCGCTTAGATTGTAAGCTCTATAAGGTGGGATCTTCTTACTGCTGTCACATGGCACTCGATCTCTGTATATTTATACTCCTCTTTTACTATGCTTGTTACTTATTTTGTATGTATTATTATGCTTGTCCTCCAGGTGTGTACTTTCCTACTCTGTAAAATAGTTAAGAGCTGCTTATTCATGTAGTGCTTTATTAATAAAGTTATACATACATACAAGAACTGGGGCCCAACACTTTTCTGTATATATAAGGTTGCTAAGTGACTAATGCATAATGCCAGTGTTAATAAGGAAGAAAGATAAGTATGTATGAAGGCTGGTATATTTTTCCAGAAAGGTGGCAACAGGGCCGGATTTACATAGTGGGCGTCCCTATGCCCACTGCGATTTGTCGCCCCTGTCCCCTCCAGGGGGACAGGAGCAATGGGGATTGGTGCACAGGAAATTTAAAAAATGATTGTATCTCCAGCGCATCCCCATTGTTTGAATCATTGTGGGTGTGGTTGGGCAGCATGCCGCCCCCTTAAAATCCTGCCGCCTTAGGCCCAGGCCCAGATGGCCTTTCCACAAATCCGGACCTGGGTGGCAACCTTATGCAAACACAAGCCATGTCTTGTAAGCTACTGTTATGTTCTAACACTGTACAGAAATATATATATGGGAGCTTACCATTACACAACATGGGAATGTCTTTATAGCGTTTTTGTTCTATCGTAAGACTAATACCTATGCATTGGTAATGATTATGTTTGGAGCCTAGTGGCTATTTTCCCCACTTTATATATACAAGTATGCTCTTCTAATTGTTTCTATTTTTAACTGATAGATGGCACATCTACACCACTGTTTTGCCATTATTGGCTATATTTTTCTCTTTCAATAGATTTTAACTGATTTTCTTTTTTTAAAAAAATCGGTTGTTTTCCTATGTTTCGAAAAAGCTCTAAAAACAAAAACCTCTAAGGCAAAATGTTGGCAAGTAAAAGTTGTTGAGGTCCTATAGAAGTCAATGGTAGCTGCACTGATCTGATTGGACTATAAAATAAATAAATAAATTCGGACCTTCAGAGATTTTCTGATTTTTTTTTTTCTGCTAGGAATTGTAAGAAAAAAAATCGAATTTTGAGAGGTTTTCAAGGTATTCATATTTGTTACTGCATTGATAAGTGGCCACACATATTTCCTGCTACTCTGCCAATCTCCTGTTGCAATTCATTACAGTGTGAATTGGCATAATTATGTCACAAAGGTTATTTAAAAAATTTTTTTTTAATTAACAGCCCGTATACCATTAGTCTGATATTATGCAGTGGTCTTGGAATCCGGAGCATGTAGAAAGCAGGATAACTGTTCATATGTCGTTTGAAAGTGCTAAAAGCTACTAATGGTGTGCATACTTGTAAGTTCTGTACTTGCCCTTTAATCTTATCCCAACCAGTTGGTATATTTCATGGCTTGAAATTGCATGGCGTTGAAATTAGTAGGTAAAAGCATGCAAGGTAGAGTGATTGATTGTCTTGAACCTATCCAAACAGCAGACAAGGAAAGATTATAGAGAATAAGGGAACAGTATTAATTTTTTTGGTTTGTTTTTATTTTAAATAGATATGCCTTCACTGTTATGGCTAATATTACTGTGTACTCTGTGGCATGGCTTCTTCTGCACTTTCACATGGGAGAGGACAAGCCTGAAAATATGGAAAACTTAAGCAAACAGGACATTCCCATTTTCAGGGTGAGTGCTGAAAAATCCGAAAAGGATTCATCGCATGAGGTAGAGCACTCCATCTTTGTGTGCAACTTTACTGATGACATCATAAAAAGCAAATCATATTTGTCTGACAGGACCTACCCTTCAAGGCCTTGCTGATTACTACTCATAATGCCATTCTCCAGGAGCATAATCTTGATTGTGTTCTCTTAACAAAAGTTCAACTAACTTGACCAAAACAGATATCAATCTTGCAGGCCTATAATTACAGGTAATCCCTTATTAAATATTGGAATGACACCAGCTTTATAGGTACCAAACCGAATGAAGATGAGTCAGAAAGAGTCCTGGCTAAAAGAGTACTAAGGGGCCTTATGGCAGAGACACGCTGCTATTTCGGGAGATTAATTGGACAGCGACAAATTGCTTTTTCTTCGGGAGACTAATCCCCCCCGAACTGCCTTCTCGCCGGCTAGAATGTAAATAGTCGGTGGGATGGCACTCGGAACACTTCGTTTTCCAGAAGTCGCCCCACGTTGCCTCACGAGGAAACTTTGGGCGACTTCGGAAAACCGAATCGATCAGAGTGCCATCACGCCGGCGATTTATATTTTAGCCGGTGGGAAGGCAGTTCAGGGAGATTAGTTGTTTGAAGAATAGATTTGTTGCTAAGCGACTAATCGCCCGAAATATCAGCGTGTCTCTGCCCTTAAGTACCTGAGGTATATTCCATCCTGGTGCCTTGAACAATA
This sequence comes from Xenopus laevis, assembly GCF_017654675.1. NCBI lineage: Eukaryota > Metazoa > Chordata > Amphibia > Anura > Pipidae > Xenopus > Xenopus laevis. Next base: position 82,980,491 of record NC_054372.1, read on the forward strand.
CAGTCACTCAAAAACAAAGGAACCCTAATGAAAAGGGCTAATGGTCCTATAGCCATCAAGTCCTAATAATATTGTGGTAGAGATTACCCAGATAATCTATATGTTTGAGGTTCACTTGTACTCTAATTTTATACTTCCTATTTTGTGGTTCCTAGAAACCACTTATTGTGGTACATTGTCAATAGTGGGAAAAACAGATATTACTGAGCCCAACAGCAAATTATTTTTCAGGCCCCCAAAATGTCTAGAGGTTGACTTGTTTTACCAATATTTATTGAAATTGTATATGAATTAGGGCCTCATGAGGCCCCTATACTTCCTTGCCCCCCTGCAGCTGCAGGGTCTGATTCCTTTGTAGTTATGCCCCTGCTTTTATATTTTTGGGTCTACAGTAGCTATATACTTTGGGTACCCTAGAAATTTGTGGTATCTACATGCTTAAAAAAGATGTAAAATTCACAATGTAAAATATTACTAATGTACCTAAGAGCTAGTTGAGATAAGATGTTTGTTAAATGCATGTTTACAGCAGGGAAAATAAGTATTGAACACGTCAACTTTTTTCTCAGTAAATATATTTGTAATGGGGCTATTGACATGAAATTTACACCAGATTTCGATAACAACCCAAGCAACCTACACATACAAAGAACTCAAAACAAATAGGTACCTACATTAAGTTATGTGTAGTTGTGAAATAAGTATTGAACAAGCACTGAAATGTAATATTTGGTATAAAAAAAGCCTTTGTTGGTAATTACGCCTCCTCAAATCTTGAAGGTTCCGGGGGCCCAGGGGCGTAACTACAGAGGAAGCAGACCCAGCGGTTGCAGGGGGCCCAGGCAGTATAGGGGCCCCATGAGGACCTAATTCATTTACAATTTCAATAAATATTGGTCAAACAAGTCAATCTCTAGACATTTTGGGGGCTGAAAAATAATTTGCTGTGGGGCCCAGTAATATCTAGTTACGCCACTGCGGGGGCCTCTTCTAAGAACTCTGATCTTCAGTACTTTCCACAGATTTTCAATTGGATTCAAGTTGGGTGATTGACTGGGCCATTCTTTACAGCTTTATTTTCTTGCTCTGAAACCAATTGTAAGTTTCTTTTGGTTGTGTGTTTGGGATCATTGTCTTGCTGAAATGTCTACCCTTGTTTCACCTTTAGCATCCTGGTAGATGGCAGCAGATTCTTATCAAAAATGTCCCGGTAAATGTTTCCATTCCTACATCCTTCAGTTATTTGAAGTCTGCCAGTGGCATATGCTGAAAACAGCCCTACACTATGATGTTCCCATCTCCAAACTTCACTGTTGGTATGGTGTTTTTGGGGTCATATGCAGTGCCATTGCTCCTCCAAACATAGTGTGTTCAATGACATCCAAAGAGTTCTATTTTGGTTTCATCTAACCAGACTATATTCTCCCAGAATTTAATTGCCTTGTCAAATGTTGTGGCGCAAACTTTAAACAAACTTCAATATGCTTTTTTACCTGGTCACCATGGCAGCCCCCACACTAAGGGTTTCCCCCCCCCATGCTGATAGGACAGGTTCAAAACAATGGTTTCCAATGAGGCCCCTTCACCCCTATATCTTCTTTTCCTACCCTTCCTGCTCTTCCTGCTTTTTTCTTGTCCTCGTAGCTGGAAAGGTATGTTAGTTATGGACGTACCAGGAGTGTGTTTTCGTTCAGAAGGACTGCTTATGCGTCTGCTCGTCGAGGAGACCAGGAGAATTCTACCCTGTTGTAGGCAGCCATGGAATGTGGTGCAAAGCAGATTTAATCTACTCATAGATGCCTGAAACATGCCTGTGTGTTACACCAGGCAGCTCCGACAGCAGCTCCTGTGGTTTGGGGGGGTTGCTAAGCAACTCTAAGTTACGACACGCCACTTTAATTTTGGGCAGTCGGAAGGGTATATTTGACTTGAGCTGGATGCTGCGTTCTTCCGGTGTGCCTGAGAGAAGCAAGGGGAGATGCCAAGTTCACGAGCGGAATTGTAAGGTATTTACAAGAACACCTACTGCAAAGAGTCACAGTTCACAGATTTATACGTTCTATATGTGGATTTGTTTTAGATAACCAGGATGGAGCGGAGGATGCCTAGTAGGCCAGATAATACTGCCCATAGTGTTAGGTGAGCTAAAAAAAATAAGATAAATGTATATATTTTTTTGTGTGTACTTGTTAAAGCTATGGGTTGTTTTTATATACAGTGTGCCTTCACCCAGGAAGAAGACATGTAAAGAAAAGAACAGCGTGTGTGTGGCATGTAACAATACGGCCCAGAAACATTCAAAGCTTTGTGAAAGATGTGCCAGAAGGTTGGCAGGAGATGCTGCAGCAGATACCTCAGATATTATGAGGTGGATAAAGGAAGCAGTGAAAAAAGGAGTAGTAGCAGCAGCCACTAAGAGGGCTGGAGTTGAGATGGATCAAGAGCCTGTACCAAGTAGACAGAGTGAATGGAGAGGAGTAGAGGCGATGTCAGTTATTTCAGATACAGAAGATTTTGGGGAAGAGGATGCAAGCAGCTCTTTTTTTATAATTATGATACAGCCATTCAGTAAGGCGGTAAGATCACAGCTGAATTTGCCAGAGGAGGCGGAAACACAGACCTCATCATTCAACCCTTTTGAGTCACTCAAAAAAGTGAGAGTTAAGTTTCCTATACATGAAACCATAAAGGAAGAGTGGAAGAAGACAGAGGGATAATACCATATACCCACAAGGGTACACAAAATGTATCCATTTCTAACTAAGGAAGAACAGGTTTTGGATAAACCCCCAAAGGTGGATGCAGCAGTGGCACGCTTATCAAGAAAGACCACTCTGCCGGTGGATGATGTTGCTTCTTTTTTTAATCCTATGGATAGGAAAATGGAGGCATTGCTTAAAAAATCTTATATGGCTTTGGGAGCAACGGCAAAACCAGCATTAGCTTTAACATCTGTCTCTAGGGCTGTGCAATGTTGGATACAGAATGTGAAAACAGCAGTTAAAGGGATCCTGTCATCGGAAAACATGTTTTTTTCAAAACGCATCAGTTAATAGTGCTACTCCAGCAGAATTCTGCACTGAATTCTATTTCTCAAAAGAGCAAACAGATTTTTTTTTATATTCAATTTTGAAATCTGACATGGGGCTAGACATTTTGTCAATTTCCCAGCTGCCCCCAGTCATTTTTGTTGAAGAAAAAAACAGGATTATCGGCCAGTTCTAGATTTGAGGCCAATAAACTCATTTTTGAAAATTAAAAAGTTAAAGATGGAGTCGGTATAATCAATCATTTCGCAGGTGGAGCAAAACGATTGGATGCTATCCTTAGATCTAAAGGATGCCTATCTACATGTGCCAGTAGCAGAAGCTCATCAGAAATATTTAACTAAGATTTGCGATACAAGAAGATTGTCAGTACCAATTCACATGCCTGCCTTTCGGCTTAGCAACGTCACCGCAAGTATTTACAAAGATACTACAAGTTTTGATTGGAGAGATGAGGAAGTATGGAATACAGATCTACCATTATCTGAAGGCAAAAGATGTAAAGATCTTAGAAGAACAGCGAGATTTTGTGATCCAGTTTCTCCAGAATCATGGTGGCAGATGAATCTAGAGAAAAGACAAATGATTCCAACACAAGATCTAGTATATCTGGGAGCCAGATTTGTTACGGAGCATGCATAGGTCATGTTACCAGATCAGAAAAGAGAAAAAATAAAGGAGGTAATAAAACAATTTCTAATAAGATATGTAATGTCAGCAAGAGAAATCAATAGTATACTGGGACTCCTGAATTCCACTATACCAATGGTGAAATGGGCCAGATGGCATATAAAGGTCAGTGCAACAGTGTTTCCTACAACAATGGAGGAAGGTGAGTCAAGTTTGGAAACAAAAGATTTCAGTATCACAGATAGTGAAGCACAACATGAGGTGGTGGTTGAACAATGAACATCTGATGAAAGGGATTTCATTTAAAAAGCTTCAGTGGAAAACCGTAAAACCGAAAAACTTCAGTCCATGGGGCTGGGGAGCTCATCTGGGTCAGATAGTTACCCAAGGCACATGGAGACCAGAAGAGAGATTCCTTCCAGCCAATGTGCTAGAACTCAGAGCAGTGAGGAAAGCAATTGGAAAGCTGGATCAGACACTAAGGGGCAAATTCACTAAGCGCTGAAGCGCCTAACGCTGGCGTAAATTCGCTAGTGTTACTTCGCACCCTTACACCTGGCGAATTTAAGCTACGGACGTAACTACGCAAATTCACTAACGTGCGCAGTGTACTGAACGCTACCTTTTACGCTAGACTTTTTTCGCCACCTCAGACCAGGCGAAGCGCAATAGAGTAGATAGGGATTGCTTCAAAAAAAGTTCAAATTTTTTCTAAGTCCCAAAAAACGCTGGCGTTTTTTCTATATTATGGGTGATAGGCTGAAAAAGATCGAAACATTTTTTGGGGCTCCCCTCCTTCCCCCCTACATTTCCTAACTCATGGCAACTTAACTATACAGTGGGCACATGTGTAGGGCAAAAAAAAAATTTATTTGATGTTTTGAAGGTTTCCCAGGCATTTGTAGTGATTCTACGTATTCCTCCATTGAAATTTGAATTTGGCGCCGTATGCAAATTAACCATTGCTAGCGTAACTTCGCTTCGCTTATCGAATCAACGCTAGCGCAACTTCGCAACCTTACGCTACCCCTGTGCGCAACTTTGGATTTTAGTGAATTTGCGGAGCGCTGGCGAAACTACGCCTGGCGAAGTGCGGCGAAGTTACGCCTTATCGGGAGTTATATTCCAAAAAGACAAAATTTTCTCTTCACCATGCAGACTCTTTGTTTTCCTTCATAGTACTACTCAAATTAACACCTGACCAACAAAAAATGTTGTCTGACCCTATTACCCTTCAGGAGATTCTGGATGCAATTAAAGTTTTAAAACCGGCTAAAGCTCCTGGTCCGGATGGACTCACCGGTGCATATTACAAGAAATTCAAGAATATTTTGGCTCCTCAGCTACTCGCATCTTTTGTCAATCTTGCTAATGGGCAACAGCTCTCATCTGAAGTTAACGGCTTATATAGCCTTGTTGCCTAAACCATGTAAAGATGCAACTCAATGTGGTTAATTTAGGCCAATCACAATACTTAACTTGGATGTAAAAATTTTGGCAAAGGTTTTAGTTTTACGTTTAAATAAGTTTATTCCCTCACTGATTGACATAGACAGTCTGGTTTTGTTCCAGGAAAGCATACATATGACTATGTTAGAAAATTGTTCAATGTTATTTGGTCGGCTTCCCAATCGAATGCCTCCTCAATGATCCCATCTTTGGATCTTGAGAAGGCGTTCGATTCGGTAGATTGGGACTATTTGTTTTGTATTTATTACGTTATATGGGCTTCCCGGTTACCTTTTTGAACTATGTTACTGCTCTCTATAACACTCCCAACAGCTCAAATTAGAACCTTGGGCCTTCTCTCTCAACCATTCAGTATTCATAGGGGCACACGTCAGGGGTGCCCGTTGTCCCCCACTCTGTTCTTATTGGCTATAGAACCACTTGCGGCTTTGATTAGGGCCTCGTTAGATATATCTGATATTTGCATTGGGGCCATAGAGTATAAATGCACCTTGTTTGCGGATGATCTCATACTTACTTTAACAAGACCTATGACATCCTTACCAAATTTATATAATCTGCTAGGGAATTTTGGTAAAATTTCAGGCCTACATGTTAACTTAGCTAAATCTAAAGCACTTAATATTAATCTCCCTTCACCATTGCTTAAGTTACTGCAAATTAACTTTGATTTTATCTGGGCTAAACCACATTTGGATTATTTAGGGATTAAATGTATGCCTCAATATCATCAAGCTGCAGATGCTAACTATTTGCCCTTGATTTCTAGAGTAAAATCGTTGTTACAGAAATGGAAAAGCTTCCCTATTTCATTGGTAGGCGAGGTTCACGCAGTTAAAATGTTAATTTTGCCCCTTGCTATGTATCTGTTTCAAACTTTACCGGTAGACCCTCCCAAGGGCTTCCTTAAGTCTCTTTAAAAAATATGATTTATCTGGAAGGATAAACCTCCTAGACTAATTTTTTCCCAATCCACAGACGGAACAGGAAACAAAATGGCACAATTTATACACAGCCAGATGTCTATCTATTTGAATAGGACTAAGTCCTGGAGACCCTTTGGGTTATAGAAGAGGACAAGCAGCAGCTACGTCCACAATAAGTAGATGGATTGTTAATTGCATGAGAATGGCTTATCAAGAGAGTGGAGTAGATGTTCCAAAAGGGGTAAAGGCACACTCCACAGGGGCAATCTGTACTTCTTGGGCATTTCAGGTGAAGTATGCAGAACAGCAGCATGGAGATCGGCAAACACCTTTCTCAAGCATTATCATTTAGATGTACTGTCTGCTAAAAAGCCAAATGTAGGCTTGAAAGTTTTGGAGGCAGTTTGCAATTCAAAATAAACGTAAATATTTTGCCAGCAGAAGGCTGTTTTTGGTCCCTCCCTTATGAACAGCTCAAATAAATCACCCTTAGTGTGGGGACTCCCATGGTGACCATGGAAAAGGGAAAAAAAATATTTTCCTGGTTAACATGGGCAGCCTTCACACTAAGCTCTCCCAGCAACAACAATGCTCGGACATTAAAAGACAAGAGCAGGAAGGGGAGGGAAGAAGATATAGGGGAGAAGGGGTCTAATTGGAAATCGTTGTTATGAACCTGTCCTATCAGCATGAGGGGTGGGAAAACCCTTAGTGTGAAGGCTGCCCATGGTAACCAGGAAAAGAAAATTTCGTTAAGTATGAAGTCAAATTTTCCGTTTTCTTCAGCAGTCGAGTCTTGCGAGGTAAGCGTGCATAGAGGCCATGTTGGTTGAGTGCGTTACTTATGATGTCATTCCAATATTTAAAAAGGGATTACGATCTCAGCCTGGCAATTATAGGCCAGTAAGTTTGAAATCTGTGGTGGGCAAATTATTTGAAATTTTAAGAAATCACATTCAAAATTTTGTCCTAGTGAATGGCATTGTGAGCAGCAATCAGCAAGGCTTTATGAAGGATAGGTCATGTCAGACAAATTTGCTTTTTATGATGAGGTAAGTAAGATGCTGGACAGTAAGTGGGGAGTAGATGTGATCTATTTGGATTTTGCCAAAGCGTTAATGAAGTCGTTTGCAAATGGATAAGATCGGGTACAGAGGGTGGTTGCTAATGGTACAATACAAGAGTCCTCTGCACTCAACCCATTATCAATATATTTAAGACAGAGACATTTTGTGCATACTGCTACTGAAAAATGCCTTACCCTTTAAACAAAACAGGGATTGTTTGTCCATATATTGCAATATATTTATGCTGGCCAACTACCTCAAAGTCATCCCATATCTGTCCAGTCCTATGCTCAATTTTCATCTGATTGTTTAAGAATTCTATTGCTTCATTATACATTTTACAAAGGGACTAAGTTTTACCTGCAACTTACTAGCTGCTTTCAAAGTAAAACTCCCAAACTTGGCTGCCCTTTTATTAGACACCAGTGGGATCACCTGACTATAGCTGGGAAGGGTGGGAGCTACAACATGGAGCTGGTCACTGCTCCTGTATAACTATAACAAACAAGGGAAAGTTGTGCTCACCACTAATATTTAAAACCATTAGACAGACAGAGACATTTTGTGTATACAGCTACTGAAAAATGCCTTACCCTTTAAGCAAAACAGGGATTGTTTGCCATATACTGCAATATGTTTAAGCTGGCCAACTACGTCAAAGTCACCACATATCTGGCCAGTCCTATGCTCAATTTTCATCTGATTCATTAAGAATTCTATTGCTTCACTACACACACACACACACACACACACTCTTTATGTGTGCAGTATACACGTCATTACATTGTATTATTTTGCCTCTTTTGTCTAATCCAAGAGGACAGCAACAGTAAAAATGCTGAATGTGTCATAAGTCTAAGGCCAAAAATAAACGGAGATTTCAAGTGCTTTACCCATTATGCAAACCATGCTTATTCCCAAGTGCCGTGGATCTAAAAGGATAGAGCCAGAAACTGATTTGTGCTGCTAAATCTTTGAAACGCAATAGCCCTTAAAGCGTCACATGTAATACTAAGTAAATTTCATGTTTATTACTTGCAGGCCTTGGCCCTGATCATGGTAGGGTTGGGAACATTATTCTCTCTTTTTTTCCATATTGGAACAAAAGAGAAGCCAGAAAGTTTTCATCATCTTCTGAAGACTGAAGACCCAGACAGTCCTCGTTCTTTTGATGATACAAGACTTTCTGAACCACCAATGCCTTACATGGTTTGGAAGCGCTGGCTAAAGGAACCATCTTTTTATCAGGTACAGTATTGTACTTTTAAGATGGATATGTTTAGTATTTGGATTACTCAGGGTGTACTAATATATGTGTAACCGAGTGCTGTGAAACGGATTAGCTTTCTGTTTTTTCAGCTTGCATTGTTTTTAAATTTTTCACAATGAACTTTAGTTTTTGCTTAAAAATATTGTGTTATTTTTAGGTGGCTGTTTTATACATGTGTACAAGACTTATAGTCAATCTTTCTCAGACATTTATTGCTGTTTATTTGACCAATTCCCTGCACCTTCCAGAGGTAAGTTTATCTTTTTTGCCTTTAACCCTTTAAGTGCCACAGAACGTAGAATCTACGTTCTGTGGATCAAAGGACCAAAGTGCCACAGATCGTAGATTCTACGTTCTGCAGCACTTCCGGGTTTGCGAGCGGAGGAGCGGCTGTTAGAGCCGCTCGCTCCGCTCCTTCACGATCCCCTGCCCCTAGACAACGAGCAGAGCAGGGGATCGTGTGGCCCCTGGGGCGCGATCGCCCAGGGGCCCCAAAGCAGCAGCAGGGACGCGTTTCCTATGCGTCCTGCTGCTGCCTGCGCCGCACTTCCGCCCAGCTCCGCCCCCACATGGCTGATGATCGTTGGAGCTGGAGATCTGCTGCGTGGGACCCTTTCTGATCGATCTGCAGCATCTACCCCAGGTAAGTGTAACATTTACACACACAAAACACACAAACACACCAACACACACTTATTACAGTAATATACACTTACATTCACACTTACACACACTCACACATAGATTTTTGGGGATTGGGGGGGTCACACACACTCACAGCACCCATGTACACTTGCACACGCGCACATGCGCAAATAACATGCAATTTACCCGTTGTGCACACGCATATGTACATATATGGCTTTGTGGCTTTTTTTTTTTTTTTTTCTTATCGCATCGTCTCTTTTGGGCTAAAAAAAATGTTTTATTGCCGTTCCGAATAGCGTATTCGCTAACCGTACTGTGCAATAGCTTTTGTATGTTATTTTGGTGGTTATATTGCAATTTTGGGTATTTTGGTGCATTTTTAGCCATTTTATTGAATTTTTAGCCATTTTATTGCATTTTCAGCTCTGCATTTGTGTTGTTCACTTGTTTCTGCCCGTATAATCGATTTGGCCCAGCTAAAATATTCAAACGGTAATTCTGGTGGCCGATTACACTAGTGTGAAAAAAAAAAGCATTGATTTTGTGGTTTTATTAGTTTTTGGTGATTTATTTGCATTTCACACTGTTCTGTGTTATTTTGTTTTGCCTATGTAAATTTTATCTACTATATATCCATTTGGGGTCTCTGTGCGCCACATAGTTTGGTATATCTATGCATATTGGGCATCAAAGTGTTCAGTAGACCCCTGTCATTCATATTTAGGATGTTTTATGCTGATACGTTACGAAATGTGGGGCACATAATGGGGTAAAATTCAAGCTTTGTGACGATTTTCAGAAATTTGATAAAAACCGTTATGTTCAGCATTGCTTTGCAGTTTGGCAGTTTGCTGTAGAAACACTTATTTACCCATTTTGGATTCGTCAGAATGTGTACTTTCTGAAAATATATGGTTTTCTGGGGTCTCTGTACTGTTAGGGGGGTCTAATGTCGCATAATACACACACCAGGTGCTTATATTGCAGCAGCCAGCGCGTCAGCTGTGAAAATGTCTATACATATTGTCATTTGGGGGTCTCTGTGCGCAACATAGTTTGGTATATCTATGCATATTGGGCATCAAAGTGTTCAGTAGACCCCTGGCGCTCATATTTAGGATGTTTTATGCTGATAAGCTACGAAATGTGGGGCATATAATGGGGTAGAATTCAAGCTTTGTGACGATTTTCAGAAATTTGATAAAAACCGTTATGTTCAGCATTGCTTTGCAGTTTGGCAGTTTGCAGTAGAAACACTTATTTACCCATATTGGATTCGTCAAAATGTGTACTTTCTGAAAATATATGGTTTTCTGGGGTCTCTGTGCTGTTAGGTGGTCTAATGTCGCATAATACACACACTGGGTGGTTATATTGCAGCAGCCAGCGCGTCAGCCGTGAAAATGTCTATACATATTGTCATTTGGGGGTCTCTGTGCGCCACATAGTTTGGTATATCTATGCATATTGGGCATCAAAGTGTTCAGTAGACCCCATGCGCTCATATTTAGGATGTTTTATGCTGATAAGTTACGAAATGTGGGGCATATAATGGGGTAAAATTCAAGCTTTGTGACGATGTTCAGAAATTTGATAAAAAACCGTTACGTTCAGCATTGCTTTGCAGTTTGACAGTTTGCAGTAGGAACACATATTTACCCATATTGGATTCGTCAAAATGTGTACTTTCTGAAAATATATGGTTTTCTGGGGTCTCTGTACTGTTAGGGGGGTCTAATGTCGCATATTACACACACCAGGTGCTTGTATTGCAGCAGCCAGCGCGCATCAGCCGTGAAAATGTATACACTATTGTCATTTGGGGGTCTCTGTGCGCCACATAGTTTGGTATATCTATGCATATTGGGCATCAAAGTGTTTAGTAGACCCCTGGCGTTCATATTCAGGATGTTTTATGCTGATAAGTTACGAAATGTGGGGCATATAATGGGGTAAAATTCAAGCTTTGTGACGATTTTCAGAAATTTGATAAAAACCGTTATGTTCAGCATTGCTTTGCAGTTTGGCAGTTTGCAGTAGAAACACTTATTTACCCATATTGGATTCGTCAGAATGTGTACTTTCTGAAAATATATGGTTTTCTGGGGTCTCTGTACTGTTAGGTGGTCTAATGTCGCATAATACACACACACCGGGTGGTTATATTGCTGCAGCCAGCGTGTCAGCCGTGAAAATGTCTATACATATTGTCATTTGGGGTCTCTGTGCGCCACATAGTTTGGTATATCTATGCATTTTGGGCATCAAAGTGTTCAGTAGACCCTGGCGCTCATATTTAGGATGTTTTATGCTGATAAGTTACGAAATGTGGGCATATAATGGGATAAATTTCAAGCTTTGTGACGATTTTCAGAAATTTGATAAAAACTGTTACGTTCAGCATTGCTTTGCAGTTTGACAGTTTGCAGTAGGAACACATATTTACCCATTTTGGATTCGTCAGAATGTGTACTTTCTGAAAATATATGGTTTTCTGGGGTCTCTGTACTGTTAGGGGGTCTAATGTCGCATATTACACACACCGGGTGCTTATATTGCAGCAGCCAGCGTGCGTCAGCCGTGAAAATGTATATACACTATTGTCATTTGGGGGTCTCTGTGCGCCACATAGTTTGGATATATCTATGCATATTGGGCATCAAAGTGTTCAGTAGACCCCTGGCGTTCATATTCAGGATGTTTTATGCTGATAAGTTACGAAATGTGGGGCATATAATGGGGTAAAATTCAAGCTTTGTGACGATTTTCAGAAATTTGATAAAAACCGTTACGTTCAGCATTGCTTTGCAGTTTGACAGTTTGCAGTAGGAACACATATTTACCCATATTGGATTCGTCAGAATGTGTACTTTCTGAAAATATATGGTTTTCTGGGGTCTCTGTACTGTTAGGTGGTCTAATGTCGCATAATACACACACCGGGTGGTTATATTGCAGCAGCCAGCGCGTCAGCCGTGAAAATGTCTATACATATTGTCATTTGGGGGTCTCTGTGCCCACATAGTTTGGTATATCTATGCACATTGGGCATCAAACTGTTTAGTAGACCCCTAGTTTATATTTAGGATGCTTTATGCTGGTAATGATACATGGACAATACGATGCTGGAAAGTTGAAGCTTTGAGGCAATTTTCAAAATATTTACCAAAACCGCAAATTTGGCAAAGCCTTGCGACTCAGTAGTTTGGGCAGAAAGGCATGGTACCCATTTTAGATTCGTTATAATGTGTACTTTCCAAAATATATGGGTTTGGGGGGTAACATATATTTCTGTGTTTTACCCCACAAAATGCAGTCAATGTGTTGATTTTCATTAGCTGAAGTTACCCACAGGATATTGTATGCGCTAACTTCATTTTGGGGCCTCTAACTGCCATATACTTTGGTAAACCTATGCACAGTGGGCACCAAACTGTTTGGAAGACCCCTGGCAATCATATTTAGGGTGTTTTTTTGCGTGCGTAACGATACATGTGGGATGATAATGGTGCTGAGAAGTTGAAGCTTTGAGGCAATTTTCAGATATTTCACCAAAACCGACAATTGTGGGAAAGCCTTGCGACTTCAGTAGTTTGGAGCAGAAAGGCCATGGGTACCCATTTTAGATTCGGTAGAATGTGTACTTCCAAAAATATATGGTTTGGGGGTAAACATATATTTCTGTGTTTTTACCCACAAAAATGCAGTCAATGTGTTGATTTTTCATTAGCTGAAGTTACCCACAGGACTATTTGATGCGCTAACTTCATTTTGGGGCCTCTAACTGCCCATATACTTTGGTAAACCTATGCACAGTGGGCACCAAACTGTTTGGAGACCCCTGGCAATCATATTTAGGGTGTTTTTTTTTGGTGCGTAACGATACATGGGTGATATGGTGCTGAGAAGTTGAAGCTTTGAGGCAATTTTCAGATATTTCACCAAAACCGACAATTGTGGGAAAGCCTTGCGACTCAAGTAGTTTGGAGCAGAAAGGCATGGGTACCCATTTTAGATTCGGTTAGAATGTGTACTTTCCAAAAAATATATGGGTTTGGGGGTAAACATATATTTCTGTGTTTTTACCCCACAAAAATGCAGTCCAATGTGTTGATTTTCATTAGCTGAAGTTACCCACAGGACTATTTGTATGCGCTAACTTCATTTTGGGCCTCTAACTGCCATATACTTTGGTAAACCTATGCACAGTGGGCACCAAACTGTTTGGAGGACCCTGGCAATCATATTTAGGGTGTTTTTTTTTGGTGCGTAACGATACTGGGTGATATGGTGCTGAGAAGTTGAAGCTTTGAGGAAATTTTCAGATATTTCACCAAAACCGACAATTGTGGGAAAGCCTTGCGACTCAAGTAGTTTGGAGCAGAAAGGCATGGGTACCCATTTTAGATTCGGTAGAATGTGTACTTTCCAAAAATATATGGGTTTGGGGGGTAAACATATATTTCTGTGTTTTTACCCCAAAAAAAATGCAGTCAATGTGTTGATTTTTCATTAGATGAAGTTACCCACAGGACTATTTGTATGCGCTAACTTCATTTTGAGGCCTCTAACTGCCAGATACTTTGGAAAAACCTATGAACAATGGCCACCAAACTGTTTGGAGGAACCCTGGCAATCATATTTAGGGTGTTTTTTCTTGGTGCGTAACGATACATGGGTATATGGTGCTGAGAAGTTGAAGCTTTGAGGCAATTTTCAGATATTTCACCAAACCGACAATTGTGGGAAAGCCTTGCGACTCAGTAGTTTGGAACAGAAAGGCATGGGTACCCATTTTAGATTCTGTAGAATGTGAGCTTTCCAAAAATATATGGGTTTTGGGGGGTAAACATATATTTCTGTGTTTTTACCCACAAAAATGCAGTCAATGTGTTGATTTTTCATTTAGCTGAAGTTACCCACGGACTGTTTGTATGCGCTAACTTCATTTTGGGGCCTCTAAATGCCAGATACTTTTGGTAAACTTATGAACATGGCCACCAAAATGTTCAGCAGGAACCCTGGCAATCATATTTAGGGTGCTTTTTCTTAGTACGTAATGATACATGGGTGATATGGTGCTGAGAAGTTGAAGCTTTGAGGCAATTTTCAGATATTTCACCAAAACCGACAATTGTGGGAAGGCCTTGCGACTCAGTAGTTTGGAGCAGAAAGGCATGGGTACCCATTTTAGATTCTGTAGAATGTGTACTTTCCAAAAATATATGGGTTTTGGGGGGTAAACATATATTTCTGTGTTTTAACCCCACAAAAATGCAGTCAATGTGTTGATTTCTCATTAGATGAAGTTACTCACGGGACTGTTTGTATGCGCTAACTTCATTTTGGGGCCTCTAAATGCCAGATACTTTGGTAAACTTATGAACAATGGCCACCAAAATGTTCAGAGGAACCCTGGCAATCATATTTAGGGTGCTTTTTCTTAGTACGTAATGATACATGGGTGATATGGTGCTGGGAAGTTGAAGTTTTGAGGCAATTTTCAGATATTTCACCAAAACCGACAATTTTGGGAAAGCCTTGCGACTCAGTAGTTTGGAGCAGAAAGGCATGGGTACCCATTTTAGATTCTGTAGAATGTGTTCTTTCCAAAAAATATATGGGTTTGGGGGGTAAACATATATTTCTGTGTTTTTTACCCCACAAAAAATGCAGTCAATGTTTGATTTCTCAGTAGCTGAAGTAAAGTCCTGAACAATTTGGATGCGCTAACTTCATATTTGTGTCTCTAAATGCCAGATACTTTGGTAAACCTATGCATAATGGATATCAAACTGTTCAGTGGACCCCTGGCAATCATATTTCAGGTGCTTTTCTTGGTACGTAATATAGTTTGGGATATGCGGAGCAGCAAAATAAAACCTTTGAAATGATTTTTCAAAATTTTGAATTTTATTTTGAAAAACCGCTATGTTCAGACAAGCTTTCTCTGTTTGGTAGTTGGGAGTAGAGAGACATAGTTACCCATTTGTAATCGGCAGAATGTGTACTTTTCAAAAATGTATGGTTTTCTGGGGTAAACCTATGGTTTCAGGATTTTTTGCCTTGGAATCTAAAGCATGCCGTTTTCTGCCTTAGTGCTTTCAAAATTCAGTAATATACTGCCGGGAGTTTTTGCTGTACAGAAATCCTAAATCTCCCTAAAACTATACATATCTGGTATTGGCACGTTCGAGAGACATAAGGCTTTCCAAATCAGTTGGATTTTCATCTGTAAAATGAAATATTTTTCTGGTATAAATTGATATACAATGAAAAATGGTAATTTTTCATTTTTTTTTGTTATTTAGCACTATAAATTTTTTTGCACAGGTGGAAATACATGAAAACTCAGGCAGATTTAGAAAGCTCAGTTTCTACCGAAAAAAACAATGTATAGTTTTCCTAGGTAAACTATAGGTTTCCCCTCAGAAAATGCCCCTAAAGTGAGAGAGCACAAAATGCTTAAAAACGGCTGGCATTTCGCGTAACCAAAATGTGAAATTCTGCTGGCACTTAAAGGGTTAAGGATGGCATATGCATTGTTTTGTTATATTCCCCCCCTGGGCAACAAAGTGAGTAAAAATAAATTTTTGTTTTTATTGGAGTGAAAGAAAAAACAGCTTCTGATATTTTAAGAGCTGCATTTCTGGTTTTTAAACTGAAAGAAATCAGCTCTGTTAGTGCAGCAAGCACAATAGTGCTCTCTGTGTTAAAGGGGACATTTAGTATATATTTTCACAATGCTTTAAACCATTTCAAATAATGTAAAATAGAAGAGAGTGTTTTTATTTCAATACCTTTTGCATCAAAAAACGCCTGTATTAGCTTGAAAACTGTTCTCAGCCCTCCCCCTTTGAAACTTCCTGTCTCAGACTCTTCAGTATCTGAACTGCTGCCGACAGCTCTTTCTGTATAAGCTATAGAGCAACAGCCAATGAGGGAGGAGTGGGCGTGTCTGTGATGTCTCTCTCAGTCCTTCCCTGCAGACTTCTGTTAACCCTTAGGGCTATTCCACACGGGGAGATAGCCACGCGTTTGCGGTCGCGGCGACAAAGCGCCGCGCCAGTCGCCGCGACCGGCGCAGGCGACAGTTTTGTATGGGCGCCTATGTAAAAACGCCTGTGCTAACCACACGAGGCGATGCGCTTTTCAACAGTCGCCTGAAAAGCCTGGCGAGGCATTTTCAGGCGACTGTTGAAAAGCGCATCGCCTCGTGTGGTTAGCACAGGCGTTTTTACATAGGCGCCCATACAAAACTGTCGCCTGCGCCGGTCGCGGCGACTGGCGCGGCGCTTTGTCGCCGCGACCGCAAACGCGTGGCTATCTCCCCGTGTGGACTAGCCCTTACTGCTGGTTTTCCCTTCCCTGCTCCTTTCTCTCCCTCTCTGTCCTATTTATGTAACCCCCTCTCTGCCCTGTTTGTTTTCCTCCCCCTCCCTTCACTACTTGTTCCTTTCTCTTGCCCTGCAATAATTGTGGAAAAGAAAGAAAAGAAAACTTCTATATAAATAATACATAATCTGCTGCTAAAAGTATTTTATTCTTTTCTGGGGGCAATGAGCAGTATGAGCAGTTAGTGTAAGTACCATAGTCATTTTCTACCCAGTATTATGTTGTATACAACCAGCAATCAACGTCTTTTTGGGGTTTCCTTTGTAACTCCCTGCATCTGTTATTATATGTTATACAATTCCATCAGCTGCATTTATTCCCTTGCAACTCCCTGCACCTCATTATAAATTGTTCCATAACAGCTGCATTTCTCCTTGCAACTCCCTGCACCTGATCATAAAATATCCCAGAACAGCTGCATTTATTCCCTTGCAACTCCATGCACCTCCCTATAAATTGTTCCATAACATCTGCATTTCCCCTTGCAACTCCCTGCACCTCCCTATAAACTGTTCCATAACAGCTACACTTCCCCTTGCAACTCCCTGCACCTCCCTATAAATTGATACACAACAGCTGCATTTCCCCTTGCAACTCCCTGCACCTGATCATAAATTGTTACACAACAGCTGCATTTCCCTTGCAACTCCCTGCACCTGATCATAAACTGCTCCACAAGAGCTGCATTTTACCTTGCACCTGGTCATAAATTGTTCCAGAACAGCTGCATTTCCCCTTGCAACTCCCTGCACCTGGTCATAAACTGCTCCACAACAGCTGCATTCCCCTTGCAACTCCCTGCACTTGGTCATAAATTGTTCCAGAACAGCGGCATTTCCCCTTGCAACTCCCTGCACCTGGTCATAAACTGTTCCACAACAGCTGCATTCTCCTTGCAACTCCCTGCACCTGGTCATAAATTGTTCCAAAACACAGCTGCATTGTTCCAGAACAGCTGCATTTCCCCTTGCAACTCCCTGCATCTGGTCATAAACTGCTCCACAACAGCTGCATTCCCCTTGCAACTCCCTGCACCTGGTCATAAATTGTTTCAGAAAAGTTGCATTTTACCTTGCAACTCCCTGCACCTGGTCATAAATTGTTCCAGAACAGCTGCATTTCCCCTTGCAACTCCCTGCACCTGGTCATAAACTGTTCCACAACAGCTGCATTCTCCTTGCAACTCCCTGCATCTGGTCATAAATTGTTCCAAAACAGCTGCATTTAACCTTGCAACTCCCTGCACCTGGTCATAAATTGTTCCTAAACAGCTGCATTTTACCTTGCAACTCCCTGCACCTGATCATAAATTGTTCCAGAATAGCTGCATTTCCCCTTGCAACTCCCCTGCACCTGATCATAAATTGTTCCAGAATAGCTGCATTTCCCCTTGCAACTCCCTGCACCTGATCATAAATTGTTCCAGAATAGCTGCATTTCCCCTTGCAACTCCCTGCACCTGATCATAAATTGTTCCAGAATAGCTGCATTTCCCCTTGCAACTCCCTGCACCTGGTCATAAATTGTTCCAGAATAGCTGCATTTCCCCTTGCAACTCCCTGCACCTGGTCATAAATTGTTCCAGAACAGCTGCATTTACTCCCTTGCAACTCCCCGCACCTGATCATATATGAATATGAAGGAAAACAAAGCTACAGCTGCTGTTCTGCAATATCATAACAGTGAATACTAATGGACACTGTTTGTATAAGTTTTATAATGTAATAGAGGCAGGGAGTTGCACAGTGTATAACAATATATTATGGACTATAGATTATGTCCAGGGACATGTGTGACCTTGCAACTCCCTGCACCTGGTCATAAATTGTTCCAGAACAGCTGCATTTCCCCTTGCAACTCCCTGCACCTGGTCATAAACTGTTCCACAACAGCTGCATTCTCCTTGCAACTCCCTGCATCTGGTCATAAATTGTTCCAAAACAGCTGCATTTAACCTTGCAACTCCCTGCACCTGGTCATAAATTGTTCCTAAACAGCTGCATTTTACCTTGCAACTCCCTGCACCTGATCATAAATTGTTCCAGAATAGCTGCATTTCCCCTTGCAACTCCCTGCACCTGATCATAAATTGTTCCAGAATAGCTGCATTTCCCCTTGCAACTCCCTGCACCTGATCATAAATTGTTCCAGAATAGCTGCATTTCCCCTTGCAACTCCCTGCACCTGATCATAAATTGTTCCAGAATAGCTGCATTTCCCCTTGCAACTCCCTGCACCTGGTCATAAATTGTTCCAGAATAGCTGCATTTCCCCTTGCAACTCCCTGCACCTGGTCATAAATTGTTCCAGAACAGCTGCATTTACTCCCTTGCAACTCCCCGCACCTGATCATATATGAATATGAAGGAAAACAAAGCTACAGCTGCTGTTCTGCAATATCATAACAGTGAATACTAATGGACACTGTTTGTATAAGTTTTATAATGTAATAGAGGCAGGGAGTTGCACAGTGTATAACAATATATTATGGACTATAGATTATGTCCAGGGACATGTGTGACTGATGCCTATTTGCTGTGGAACACAGGACAATACTGTTGTACTTTAAATAAAAGAAAATACTATTATATTACTATTATAGTTTGTATTAACCTTCACATCTATTGATTAATGTTGAGCATTTCAGGGATGCTGTTATAAGTGAATGATCAGGCAGCAGCATAAGACAGTTATGTGCAGGCTGGACACACAGGACAGAGAGTGAGAGGGGAGGGGTTTGGCTGCTAAAGCTCAGGAGTTCAGCCTGTCAGTCAGTGCTGTGACCACTTCCTGTGAGAGAATGAACAGACACTCCCACTCTTCATTTCAGCCTAGCTTCTGACCTGAGAGGTTCTCTCTGCAGCTCTGATATAATGACAGTTCTAGGAGGTAAAATGCTTTCAAAATGTTTTTCTTTCTGCATCATTACATGTTTTGAGGAAGGATGTGTAATATATCTGAATATGAAGGTTATTTGAAATGTCCCCTTTAATAATGCGGCCCCCCCTTTGACGGCTCCATTGATAAAGTGCAGGGCCTCAGAAACTGCTCTAAGGAGCAAGATTGCAGCACTGCATTTCCTGCCGTGTTATCCTGGGCCAGTGCAGTTTCCAGCAAAGAGCAACACCAGCTACAGTTCCAATCCGGCCAATATTTTATCGGCCTGTCCTGTAAAACACCAGTCAAGGCCAGGGCTGGTATTACAAAATGTGGGTGGACACTCCATGGCTTTATGACCTTTTGAATATTTTAATATACTGGTTCCCATTGCCATTTAGGCTCACAGGCATAATATGATGTAACAGACAATATAGTTTGTGCAAACTATCAACATATGATCTATTAACCTTGACTTCATAGCTCTATGAACAGGGGTCTATTTTATTTTTACATGCTTGCATAACTGTAATAAAAGTTTTACCCGAATGTGTTTGAAAGTGCTTTTCTGGCTTGTTGTGTTTTGTAGCTGCTCACTGAACTTTAAGCCAAGAGGGTGATAAATATATTACTAAAGTGCTAATCAAGCAGAAAGAATGCTTAGTGTTCTTGCTGCAGCAGAAGTATCTTCCTTTGCTTTTCCAAGACATTTCTGGTAATTCAGGTGAAGCTGGCCATAGACAGGTACGAATCAAAGGTTTGTATGATTTCAGACCGTGTGTGGATCGTCCAAACATTTTTCATACCATTTCATACCATTTTTCTGATGGCTAATGATAACATCTCACCATGTATTGCCTATCTAATAATATCGATGGGTGACTGTCACTTCTGTTTCTTGGACATAACTTTCTGCTGTCACCTCAAGAACATCGTCTGATATATTTAATCCGAATGGCTAGTGACAGGTTGGAGGATTGCGACGTACGATTGTTCGTCAGATACAAGGCTAAAATCTGCACGTCTATGGCCAACTTTAGGACAATGATACACAGGGCATTTTGATGCCTGCGGGAAATCTGTTCTGCAGGAGACAAATTGCCTGAAAATGCCTATCCATCCATCAGTATTGGAATCCCTGCATGTAAAACACTTTACATGTGATGATCCTATGAAACCATACAAAAATTAAGAAGTATTTATTCTTTGCAATCATTCACAAACTTCAGGAGTGGTCCTGAAATATATTTGTTTTGAAATAAACAGAAGAATCCAATGAATATATATTTATAATGAAACATGCAACCCCTGTATAACTTGAGACGCATGTGAATTAGAAGGTTTCAGCTGTTCATTAATGATTTCAGTGTTTTCCCGTAAGGCAAGTAATATGCTTTGTTTGGGAAACATTGTAACCATTTTATCATTAGCTACAATTAGTAGTGTCCAAGTTCTTATTCTTTTTGATTCTTTGTCTGATTTTAAAGATGTCACTTACTTTACCTGCAGTTTATATTCAATACTATTTATTGCTTGATGCCATTTTTCTTTTTTATTATATTTTTTATTATAGAACTATATAGCAACAATTCCTTTAGTTATGTATGTAAGTGGCTTTGTGTCATCATTTCTAATGAAACCCATCAACAAATGGATTGGGAGAAATGTAAGTACTCGTCATATTTCACATTATTAAAGGCCAAGGATATGTGTACATTTTTTGGCTAACAGACATTTTTTCCAGCTTACATACTTTGTAGGTCTTCTTGCCATTGCCACATTTGCAGCATGGGTAGCACTAGATCCTGGTATGGGAGTTGCAGTATATGGAGCTGCTGTTGTGCTGGGTACTGGATCAGCAACTATTTTGGTTACTTCCCTTTCCATGACTGCTGATCTTATTGGGACACACTCGGTAAGGATGTTTTTTATGAGAACTTGTGTATTCCAGAGTAGTATTGAGACACTGCATTTCTTTATAAAGTAGCTGTTACGTTAAATTCTTGACATTTCCACAGAACCAGAACTAAATCTGGTTTGACCCTACATACATTACAGTAGCCTTGATGTATTTAATGGCCTACTGCCAAGCAAAGCAGTATTGAGTCACTGATTTTAAATGTTGCCTATAATAAGGCATATAATGCTGGAATTTGATCTCTGAGACTTTCAATCAAAACACTTCCATTTGCTTGCCATCCACATGAATGAGGAGCAACATGGGTAGGTTTCAATCAAAACACTTCCATTTGCTTGCCATCCACATGAATGAGGAGCAACATGGGTAGGCCAGGTGATGTATTGTTCACCTAAAAACAAGCTCTGGATCAAATGCAGAGTATGCAAGTGACCCTGAACGCCAGAAATAATATGGCCTTAGCTACAACACAATTTAGAGCAATTACAGGTATGGGACCTGTTATCCAGAATGCTCGGGACCTAGGGTTTTCTGGATAACATCTTTCTGTAATTTGGATCTTCATACCTTAAGTCTACTAGAAAATCATGTAAGCATTAAATAAACCCAATACAAGGGATAGTTTTATTATTAAAGAGAAAAAGGAAATTATTTTTAAAAATGTGGATGTTTGTTAAGACATGCATAAAATATATTTATAATTCCACCATAACAATCATGACAGTATCCCTTTTAATCACATATGTGGCATCAAGGGTCGTACGATTAACATAAAATGGTTTACAGGATGGTCCTGCTTGAGAGTATTGCAATACATCATGGTATGTGAATAAGATTATCAGTATGTGCAGACTCTTTGGGGCATATTTATCAAGGGTCGAGTTTTGAAATTCGAATTCAAAAAAGACCAACCAAAGTGGAGTCAAAGTTTTTTTTGGGTCGAAGAGGTTCGTATTCGGCCGTATTTGAATCGTACGATCGAAGTTTTCCAATTGACTCCATATAGGTTCTAGGAGGTCCCCCATAGGCTAAAACAGCACTTTGGCAGGTTTTAGATAGCAATAGTCAAAGTTTTAAAGAGACAGTACATGATAAATTTTGACTTTTTTTCAAATTCGAATCGAAGTTGGACTATTTCCTATTCGAAGTACACAAAAAATAGCTTGAAATTCTAAGTTTTTAACTTTGAAAATTCACCTCAACCTTTGATATATCTGCCCCTGTGTGTATGAAAGTATTGCAGTCAAAGGTTGACTCCATGTTTGACAACCTTTACATGAAGGGCAAGAGAAATAAACTTGCCAACTGCTTATTCTTATTCTCATTTAGCATGGAATAAAACGTTTAGTTACATTAAAAAGCCACTCCTGCTTTTTCTGGTAAGACTTGATTAAATTGTTTATCTTGATTTGTAATGATTTGTCTTCTTGTCAAGAGGTTCACTATTTTGCTTTTTCATTTTTACAGCGAAGTGCAGCATTTGTTTATGGGGCAATGAGCTTCACAGATAAGGTAGCCAATGGCTTGGCAGTCGTGGCTATCCAGTCTCTGCACCCTTGTCGGTAAGCATTTTGTCAGAAGGTGCGCATGTTATGAAAGAAATGGTGGGAACTCCCATATCATGAGAAGGATGGTGTTGGTGACAAGTTTAAAATCAGAAGACATTTTGGGCTTAAGGTTACCAGAAGTAAGAGTAAGACTCTTCATTATCTTTGTGTCTTCTCCACTCTCTCCATAGTACTCAGGTTTGCTGCCCAGCTTGCATCCCCTTCTATCAATGGGTGATGGTGGCAGTCACAGGAGGTGTGGCTATTGTAGCTGCTTTTTCACTAAGTTCCATTATGATCTGGCCAATTAAAGTGAGATATTGTAAGTACATCCATGTTATTTACATTAAAAACTTTGATGTTCGTTTGATAAGTCCATTTTTTTAGCTATGTTAGTAGAATGATGAAATGTAAAATACATTAAAATACAACAAATAAGTACAGTTTAATATCACATTCAACTGTTAAATGCATTCTAGTGTGAGAAGCCAAGGGAGACTTTGTTTGTTATTTTTACTTCTATAGAGTTGGAGCACCAAGTCACTAATGTGTTTGAGCCTTTAATAGAGTTACTATCGTCATATTATGTGTGTAATACATGAGTTTTTTTTTTAAACATGGGTCCCCAGATGTTGCTTTATTACAACTCCCAGCATCCTCCATCATATTTACTAAAATCGAATTGGAAGACGTAGTCCAGCAAAATCTCTGAACCTGACATAAAGAGACATGAATTTAAGAAAATAATAGTAGTTCAAACTTTAGACTTGAGGAACTGAACTCACTTAAAGCAGTGAAAAGGGTTCCTCACTATGAGGACAGATGATGAAGTGATAGATTCTATAAATACTTTTAAGAGTGGCTTGAGTGACTCCATGAACATGTATAATATCCAGTGATAAAGTGATTATCTACATTTAGTTTTGTATGCTTGAGAGGCCTCCATCTTGAACTAACCCCTGCACCACCCCAAGTCATGTTTTTATAACCTGTACAAAAGAAGCAGAGTAGCCCAGATAGGCTTTCGGGCTCCATCTTGCGCTACATAATCTTTTCTTGTCAGCATGTGAGTTGATGTCTGGTATGGATCGGTGTCAACTGTGTATCCCTAGTGTCAAAAATTGCTTGCAAGAGAAGATTAAGTGGTGCGATGTGGCGCCTTACTCTCTATTTTATGTACAGGTAATGAAAATGGGCTAGTTTTGAGGGGTGAAGTAGCACATTTGGGGTGGCAAACTCTAGGGTTGGAAAATTGTATTAATCTTTTGCTCTCTTCACATAGAAAACATGTGCTTTGCCATTGTGTGCCATGTTGCTCTGTACGTCTCTTTAAATTGGGTATAAAGCAATGATTTATTGCTGAGCCTCCTCTGAACTGCATTTTTTGCATAGCAATGTTTAACAATAGATGTACACTGTCTGTCTTGCAGGGCATTTGCTTGCACCTTTAAAACTGTTGCTTGCAGATTTTTGCCTATACCTGTAGTTAATTTTTATTCCAATAATCTTTATCCTCTTCTCCAAAAGCTATCCAATAGCAAGGAATTGTCTATTGATTGGTGTGTATTAGAACATCTGGTGTTTCTATGGTAATAAGTCAGATCAACTGGACTTGCTGTGTTTTTTCTGTAAATAACAGTTTGTATGGCTCAAAACGCAGAAATATCAAAATGGTATCAAAATGGTGAATGGTTAAGCTGGTGTCTGGAGACTGTACAAGAATTTCCTGTCCCATAACGGCTTATAACTAGTTTTGTGGTTGCAAGTCTTGAGGAATCTTGAATACATGTTAACTGGTAAGGTTGTTTGAACCAGTATTTTTAGGTACGTCTATAGAATAACTTATGTAGTAAATAATTACTTTCAATATATTTATTGTATGAGAATGATCTAAAAACAAAAAAGGAAGGGCATACATAGGGCAATACTGTATTTTAGTACTGTGCAACTTCTGTGGTACTGAGGGCCGGAATTTTTCTGGCCTTCATGGTGGATGGGTGATAATGGAAGCCAGTGTTGACTCCCTGCTTTTAAACCACACACATGTTACCACAAGAACTTTTAAGACCATGTCCACATTCCACAATGGATTAATGGTGGTAGCACACCAAAAAACAAATTGTTGGTGCTCACTGTTGTGAAATCCATATGCCTCCTCCTCCCCTGTAGCTACAAAAAAAAAAAACTACACCAAAAAAGTCATGACAATCCCTTTAAGATTACTAGAAAAATTATGCTACAAGCAACCTAGTATAATTGAAGCTATTTAAAGGGGGACTATCGCCAAAATGCAATTTAATATAAGCTTCAACAATAAACTTTCTGAATACAATCAATTGAATATTCTGCATAATTTCTGAAATAATTTGAAAAGAGGATCTTTACCTAAATTGGATCACCATAACTTAAGTATGCAAAAGGTTATTTAAACATTAAATAAACCCTATAGATTATTTTGTCATTGTTACAGATTAAAAGGTAACCCTTTTTTAAAAATCATAAATATTTGCACAAAGCGATACTGACACGTTTCTATAAAAAAAAAATCATAGGAACGTGTCAGTATAAAGTAAATGTTCCCCGCAAAGCCCCCAGCCCGCGAACCTGTGTGCTGCCGACCCGCTGACACCACTAACAGATCTTTCTGGTTGCTTCAGTGACGCTGGGTTGGGGGCGGAGCGATCCTTCCATAGGCCGAATTCCTGTTTTCATTCGTAATCTGCTTATGGAAGGATTGCGTCGCCCCCCAGCCCAGTGTAACAGAAGGTCTTTTAGTAGTGTTGGAGGGTCGGTGAATGCAGGTTTGCGGGGGCGGCTTTGAGGGGAGCGATTACGGGTGCAGCATTTACTTGATAATGACACGTTCCTATGATTTTTATAGGAATGTGTCAGTATAGCTTTAAAATTCTGGATAACATGTTTTTCTGGATAACATGTTTGCAGAAAAGGGATCACATGTCATATGGATCTTGTAATAACTTATAATACCAAGTCCAGAAAAACACATAATACTAAGTTTATCCAGCACTAGTGTGGGTGATAAATGAGGGAACAGTGATCATAATATGGTCTCCTTTTGAGATTATGTTGCAGACGGTACAGGAGAGAAACTATGAAGGTACATTTTAGATGCACAAACTGTTATAGAACAGGGGCATCTCTGCAACATTAACTGAGAAAAGGTTAAACACAGAAGTAAAGAGGAATGGTGTGATAGAAAAGTTAGCATTGAGATTTGTAAGAAAAAATGTACAGTCATGTTAGCTGGGACTAAGTTCACCGTGAGGGCAATGAGGTTATAGAGGATTTTTTTTTTATGATGGCAGATTTTATTAAGAGTTGCTTGCCTGACTACTTGGACAAGGATAACATCCAAGACTGTAGCGATTTCAAGATCTACAGTTAGTTAAATATAATAAGTGTATATATATATATTTTAGAACACAAATGGAAAAAAAAATGTATTGGGGGATAAAAATTCACTACTCGCCTAGTGCAAGTGAATTGACTGTGCTACTTTGACTATAGCAGACAGTAATTCTCTCTCTCTCTTTCTCTCTCTCTCTCTCTCTCTCTCTCTCTCTCTCTTTCTCTCTCTCTCTTCAACTGGCGAAGTGTCAAAGTCGAAGTTTTTTATGGAGACAGTATTTCAATTTTCGAATGGTCGAATTTATGAAGTTTTTTTCAATTTGAATAGAATTTTGGCCTATTCGATGGTCGAAGTACCCAAAAATTACTTAGAAATTCAAAGTTTTTTAATTCAAAAATTCACTTCGACCCTTAGTAAATGGGCCCCTAGGTGTTAATGGCATAACACCCTGTTTGTTACCTATTTTGCTAGAATACAAATACCAGCATTCTTGATCATGTACTCAGCAGCATCTTAGTCCAAAACTCTTTCAGGATTTAATTAATTTATGACTTTGCACTTTCTGCATCCATTTTTATTGTCTTTCTTCTCTTTGTGCATCCTTTCACCAAAAGTGTTTTCTGTTTTATGTTATGCTGCATTGTCAAATTGCTTTTTCTGTTAGTATAACATTTTTATTCCAGGCTATGCTTGCAAGCCTCTCATTGCAGATTTCCTGCAAATATACTACATAAAATACAGATTTGTTTGCAATATGTAAATATAAGGCAAGATTAGCAATTGCCTCCACCTTCAGATGCACAACATTCACATGGTGTCCCTTTGTGTTTTAGGAAATGTTGGGGGAAAAGTAAATCTGTGGAGTGAGATATATTTTCCTTCAATCCAGCTGTTTATAAGCTCATCTGCTTCTGGCCTTGCCTTGACGTGGTGAAGGAAATCTTTGTGGTTCATTCTGGTATTGATCAGCTGAGAAATAAAGCAATGCATAGTATGCAACATTCATGCAACTCTTCATCTAACTTTGCTTTACTTACTACTGTCTTAAGGACAAGTACAGACACAAGCAACATAAACTCTGGGGGAGGAGAAATGCCTAAAATCAAAGTTACAGGCAGTGGTCCACTACAAGGTGGCCACTGATAAACTGGAGCAGCATGCTGCCACTGTGATTAGCATTTGGTGGTGGTCTTGATTGCCACATTTTCAATGCTTACATGGAATTTGTACCTTCTCTGGTACCTTCCACTGGGTAGTCTGGTTTACTACCATATTTTTAAAGAATATAGGATGGGAATTGTCTTTTGGTGAAATTGACCCTCGCACATATTTGTGTGTGTGCATGGTAAGAACCTTAGGCTGTAAGCTACACTGGGGCAAGTAAAATGTCTATAAAGCACTGTGTAATCTGTCTGAATAAATTATAATAATACAATCTGAACTGTTTTGGAATGTTATGTGAAAACCATGGTCCAATGTTCTGCCCCTGCAACTGTTTTACTGCGGTGAAATTCAGCATCAGTTTTTATAATTATTTTTTGGTTCTTATGTGTCATGTGGGCACTAGAGCCTGTTTCAGAGTGTGTGTAAAAAGCAGTATGTGTGTCCGTGCTCTACAAAACACATTACAGTATGTAATAAAAGGCACTCAGTTTGCTAGGTGCAGTAACCTATACCAACCAACAAGGTGTTTGCTTTTAAACAGGTGAAAGTAAATGCTACAACAGAATGGTTGCCATTAGTTTACACTTGCATATGTTTCTGTTCCCACACACCACAATCCACAAAACAATCTTCCCACAATAGCACAGACTTTAGTTCTCTATCTCAAACTCAGAAATAATGTACTTGCACAAAGGGTCAATGTAGACCTGAAACGTTGCTGTCAATGGTCTGTGCCAACCTGATGAAAAAAGACATTTTAACAATATGATAAAAGTGACCTTTGAGTGCTGTCCAAGATTTGAAAGTTGTGCGACCTGTGTCGACGTGAACACAGTGGGACATGCACCAAGTACATAAGGAATTAAGTGAAGATGCTGACTTCTAGTCTGATTAATGTTCACCAGTCATGGACAATTCTGGATAGATGCTTGGGATAAATAATGCACCATGTAATTTAATAGTGTATGTGATGTGTTGCAGGACAAAAGTAATTGCTCTTGATCCTGATTGGTGTACCCTTTTGAGGGTGGTGTATACTGTATATTCACCTTTCTGGCAATAGTGTACAATTGTTGCAAACTCCACATGCACAGCATAGAAAAGTCTCATCTTTTGGTGGATATCCATAATATTGCCTTTTAAAGCTACTTATAACTTTGCCATAAAGTATTCGCACAATGCTTTTACATTACCTCTGAATTGACACAAAAAAAAGTTGTTTTTGTTTATTTTTTACCTAGTGGTGGCAGGTGGCAAGGCATGTGGCAAGGCATGTGGCATGTTATTGCATGCTACACTTTTGGGTAGGCAGACAAATTAGCCCAGGATATTTTTGGTGTGATACAAGGGAAACCTGTTTTGAAATAATTAAATGATGTTTTTCCTTTACTGTTTCATGACCAGTCTGACCAGTCTGGTGTGGGAAACTGACAGCATCCTTAGAGCAACAATAGAATAGTACAAAATGAAACTTGAAAAATGTAAAGAATGGGAGAGGCAACCAGTAAGATGTGCCAAGGGCTGGTCTTGTCCTCTACTATTGGATTGTCACCAAACAAGCTGTCAGTGTAGCATCCTGTTTTAGAAATATATGGGAAATATGGAAACATTTTTAATTTATATTTATTTTTATTTGCAGGCAAAAAAGACAAAGAAAAGAATTGTACACAAACATGGTTCTAGATTTGTAGTCACTGGGAGTGTCCCAGCCTACAGAAATGTTTAGACACATAAAACTTTCACTTTGTCATCCGAACCGTACAATAAACAACAATAAACAGTTTTGAATCAAACCTTTATTTGAGTACTGTCATATTGGTTGTCATATCATTGAGAGGGTAGAGGACATAGCAATTTAAATATCAAGGCGGGTAAGAGGTGGCTACAAGAAGGGTAAGATTACATTGTAATAGAGATTATGTCACCCCTTCCGGTGTGGGTTGAAGGAAAGTTAGGCCGTTAAGGAGGTAACACGTTCCGGTACGCCATCCACGGTGTCCAGACTTTGTAGAATTGTTTCTGGGAGGCTGTACGTAAGCTGGTCATTCTTTCTAGGAGGAGCATGTTATCTAATTTGGTTTTAACCATGTGGAAGTCCAGAATCGAAGATTTCCAAGAGGACGCTATAACCTGTTTTGAGGCTGAAAAGATGTGGGTGATCAATTTCCAAATGTGCTTATTGCCTCCTGGGATCCTCTTGTGGATCAGGGCCTCCGCCGGGTTTTATATGGAAACATTTTTAAAGGTTTGCAACTTTTTTTACACCAATTATTCCAAAGGCTAGCGTGATATAATAGGCATATTTATAAAGCTTTGTTGTTTTTGTGAATTAATGACAATCACAGACATAATCTATTAATCATGTTCTCAAATACTTCCATAACTGTTTTAAATTAGTTCTAATATATTCTTTATATTTTGTTTTTAAACAGATACTTTTTGCATTATTACACAACTATTACATTTTTACCCAAGCCTTATGGGCAGATTTATCAAAGGTCGAATTTATGTGAATTTTTTTTTTCTTACTCTAATAAATTCAAATATACTCACAACACTCAAATGGGAGGTTATTTAAGAAACAGTTCAAACATCTAATTTTTGATCGAATAGTCCCGACCCTAAAATTCAAATCGTCATTAATGGGGAGGGTATTGTAAGTAATGTATCAGTATTTGCAGACGACACAAAACTATCCAGCCCAATAAATTCCATCCAGGATGTGGCATCCTTGCAACACAATCTTAACAAACTGGCAATCTGGGCAGCTAAGTGGCAAATGAGATTCAATGTTGATAAATGTAAAATCATGCATCTGGGATGTAAAAATATCCAAGCCACTTTTACCCTTCATGGGAATGCACTAGGCAAATCCATTATGGAAAAGGACCTTGGAGTCCTTGTAGATGATAAATTTGGCTGTAGCAAGCAATGCCAGTCCGCAGCATCTTGAGCTGTATTAAAAGGGGCACAGAGTCACGGGCGGAGGGGTTAATTCCTCCACTGTATAGAGCACTTGTAAGGCCCCATCTAGAATATGCCGTACAGTTTTGGTCTCCATCACTCAAACAGGACATTATTGTATTAGAGAGGGTACAGAGAAGGGCAACTAAGCTGGTAAAAGGTATGGAAAATCTTAGCTATCAGGAAAGACTGGCCAAATTGGGGATGTTCACGCTGGAGAAGAGGCGCTAAGGGGAATTATGATAACTATGTATAAATATATACGGGGATCATGTAATAATCTCTCTAATGCTTTACTTACCAGTAGGTCTTTCCAGCTGACAGAAGGTCACCAATTCCGATTTGAAGAAAAGCGGTTCAGCCTAAATATTCGGAAGGGGTTTTTTTTTTTTTACAGTGAGAGCTGTGAAGATGTGGAATTCTCTCCCTGAATCAGTTGTACAGGCTGATACATTAGATAGCTTTAAGAAGGGGTTGGCAAGTTGATCCAAGGACTAGTCTGAGGCCATTTTGGAGTCAGGAAGGAATTTTTCCCCCCTCTGAGGCAAATTGGAGAGACTTCAGATGGGTTTTTTTGCCTTCCTCTGGATCAACTAACAGTTAGGCAGATTAAAAAATAAAATAAAAGGTTGAACTTGATGGACGTGTGTCTTTTTTCAACCTTACTTACTATGTTAGTATGAATGTCAGAAAGGCAATTAACATATTCAAATAGTTCAACGGACCTCTGCCTCTTGCTAAATTGAAGTGAAATGTACCTGTCTTTGGTGTTTAAGTCTGGCAGCTCAGTGATCCAGGTGCAGATTCTGAACTGTTAAAATTTGCTACATTAGTTGATACATTTATCAGCAGTATATTCGTAATTTTAAAACTATTTCATCAAATCATTAACCACAGTACTGGCTTAGTTGGTTTCCTCCAAATTATATCTATGTTAATAAATACAAATAAATTTATATTAATATATACCTTGTTGAGTTATGTACAGTTAAGCAGAGTTGTGATGTTTGTTTTAATTATATCTTATTCAACCTATGTTTCTGAGAGCCAGTTACAAATGTTTGTAATAAAGTGTTTTAGCTGCTTTGTTGTTTTTTGTTTTTTTTTTTATTCAATATTGATGCATTATGAAAAACTGTGTGTGTGTTTTGCTTTTATTTCAGAAAGTCATTTGTAATAGTATGCCCCAGTAAGGCAGGAAACAGAATAATTCACATTTTCTATAAAATACTGTATAATATGTTTGCATTATATAAACAGAATATAATAATGTTATTATTTTTCTTCGAAGAGGTTATTTACACTAGTGTCTGTGGAAAATGGCTCTAAATGAGCCATTATGATTATGTATTTTACATGTAACTGTAAGGGGCACATTTACCTAGGGTCAAATATCGAGGGTTAATTAATCCTCAATATTCGACTGCTGAAGTTAAATCCGTGGACTTCGATATTCGCAGTAGAAGGATTTACCGCAATTCGTTTGATCGAACGAAAAATCGTTTGATTGAACGATTCAATCCTCCAAATCGTTCGATTCGAAGGATTTTAATCCCTCGATCGAATGATTTTTCTTCGACCAAAAAAAGCTTACAAAGCCTATGGGGACCTTCCCCATAGGCTAACATTGAGGTTCGGTAGGTTTTAGATGGCGAAGTAGGGGGTCGAAGTTTTTTTTAAATAGACAGTACTTCGATTATCGAATAGTCTAACGGTTTTTAGTTCGAATCATTCGATTCGTAGTCGAAGTAGACTATTCGATGGTCGAAGTAGCCAAAAAAATCATTCGAAATTCAAACTTTTTTTTATTCTATTCCTTCACTCGAACTAAGTAAATGTGCCCCTCAGTGTTCTGTCTAAAAAACGCCCTTCTCAGTCATCTACTGATTTTTTTTTTTCTTTCTTTGTACAGGCAATGTCTCCATTTATACCATCCAGGATTCCTCAGATATTCCAAGATCTCCTTCTAATACTCGGAAAATAAATTAATTGAAAACATGAGTTCTAAAGAGTGAGAAGAGACCTTTGCCATATTGATACATTCCTATGGTTTCCTTGTTTTGCACACTGACATCACTTTGACAAATTACATTTCATTGGACATCCAGACTGCATAACTTCTTTTGTGGAGCCAAAAATATTTTTGAATAAAATATTTAAAAGGGAATATCACTGAAGAACGTACCAATGATACTATAGAAACATGTTAACTTACAATTGTACACTTGCCAGAATATCATGTCTTGGGTGAGAAGCAATAAACACAAATTACATTTTTTACAACGGTCTATGCTTAAGTTAATTTCTCCTAAAGATCTGATGAGGTATGATTAGTATCAGTGGTGTCTTGCCACATTGAAGATCTTTTGATCCAAAGATAAAATATTTGGCCTGCACCCTGCAAGAATTAGGTGCCCTGCTTTAAAGTACAGGTATGGGACCCGTTATCCAGAATGCTCGGGACCTGGGGTTTTCCAGATAACTGATCTTTCTATAATTCAGATCTTTATACCTTTAGTCTAAAAGAAAATCATGTAAACATTAAATAAACTCTATAAGCTGGTTTTGCATCCAATAAGGAATAATTATATCTTAGTTTGGATCAAGTACAAGGTACTGTTGTATTAATACTACAGAAAAAAAAAATAATTTTTAAAAATTTAGATTATTTGATAATAATGGAGTCTATGGGAGATGGCCATAATGTAATTCAGAGCTTTATGGGTAACTGGTTTCCGGATAACGGATCCCATACCTGTACACATGCTTTATAACAGGCATGTCCAAAGTCAGGCCTGGGGGCCAATTGCGGCCCATTTTCAAATTTACACAGGCCCTCAGCCTCCATCATGAAATTAATAATAAGGTGGCCCCCACCACTGTGCAATCAGAAATCGTGTAGCCATAGCAGTAATATTTGGGCATATTAGTGAAATGTGAAACTTGGTCTATACTGCTGCCTGTGTGCTGAAGGTGTTAGCAATAGACACGTACTGGCACATAGTGACACACCAATCTTACATACTTCTTTAGGGCTGAAGGTGCAATAGATGTACTGACGTGCCAGTACAGTGAACTAAAGATATATGCGAGAGCAGTGTGTCACTGCGTTTTGTTAAGTGTCTATTACTAACACCTTCAGCACACAGGCAGCAATATAGACCAAGTGGCAGAACATTTCACTAATCATGTGCCCAAATATTACTGCTATGGCTACATGATTTCTTGTTAAAATAAGGCGCGGAGAATAAGTCCAAACAGACACCACTTCCTAAACATCGTGTACGCGTCCATCTCCAGGAGTGAATTATCCTGATCACAAGCTAGCTACATCGGAATGGATGTCAGGTTGAATGGTCGGCCCTCACACATTTTCACCTCACTAAATCTGGCCCTCGTTGCAAAAAGTTTGGACACCCCTGCTTTATAAGCAACAGCTGACCCAAGCGTCCTTACAGGGTTCTCTACTTGGTACATAACGTATGAATTATGCATATAATAATTATTTCTCTAATTTCTGCATGACTCGTCTGCCAGTTATTTTGAATAGAACAGGTATCTTTTGTTTGGAATCTATATTGTTTTAGACCTGGGGGCTGTCTGGTTACAGCCAATCTCCTGGCATCTGATGGATTACAGAAACTCAGGCAGGATTATACAATGGCTTGCAAGTCTTAATATAGGTCACCAGGTATTTCCTCTGCCATGGGAATAGCTGTGTGATTTGTACTCAAAGCTATCTTGTGTAGTTTATTGTTGAGGGGCACAGAGTCACGGGCGGAGGGGTTAATTCCTCCACTGTATAGAGCACTTGTAAGGCCCCATCTAGAATATGCCGTACAGTTTTGGTCTCCATCACTCAAACAGGACATTATTGTATTAGAGAGGGTACAGAGAAGGGCAACTAAGCTGGTAAAAGGTATGGAAAATCTTAGCTATCAGGAAAGACTGGCCAAATTGGGGATGTTCACGCTGGAGAAGAGGCGCTAAGGGGAATTATGATAACTATGTATAAATATATACGGGGATCATGTAATAATCTCTCTAATGCTTTATTTACCAGTAGGTCTTTCCAGCTGACAGAAGGTCACCAATTCCGATTTGAAGAAAAGCAGTTCAGCCTAAATATTCGGAAGGGGTTTTTTTTTTACAGTGAGAGCTGTGAAGATGTGGAATTCTCTCCCTGAATCAGTTGTACAGGCTGATACATTAGATAGCTTTAAGAAGGGGTTGGCAAGTTGATCCAAGGACTAGTCCGAGGCCATTTTGGAGTCAGGAAGGAATTTTTCCCCCCTCTGAGGCAAATTGGAGAGACTTCAGATGGGTTTTTTTGCCTTCCTCTGGATCAACTAACAGTTAGGCAGATTAAAAAATAAAATAAAAGGTTGAACTTGATGGACGTGTGTCTTTTTTCAACCTTACTTACTATGTTAGTATGAATGTCAGAAAGGCAATTAACATATTCAAATAGTTCAACGGACCTCTGCCTCTTGCTAAATTGAAGTGTAATGTACCTGTCTTTGGTGTTTAAGTCTGGCAGCTCAGTGATCCAGGTGCAGATTCTAAACTGTTAAAATTTGCTACATTAGTTGATACATTTATCAGCAGTATATTCGTAATTTTAAAACTATTTAATCAAATCATTAACCACAGTACTGGCTTAGTTGGTTTCCTCCAAATTATATCTATGTTAATAAATACAAATAAATTTATATTAATATATACCCTGTTGAGTTATGTACAGTTATGCAGAGTTGTGATGTTTGTTTTAATTATATCTTATTCAACCTGTGTTTCTGAGAGCCAGTTACAAATGTTTGTAATAAAGTGTTTTAGCTGCTTTGTTGTTTTTTGTTTTTTTTTTATTCAATATTCATGCATTATGAAAAACTCGGTAATAATAATGTCATCACAGAACTAGGACTGTAATTGGCTTACCATTGTGTGTGTGTGTGTGTTTTGCTTTTATTTCAGAAAGTCATTTGTAATAGTATGCCCCAGTAAGGCAGGAAACAGAATAATTCACATTTTCTATAAAATACTGTATAATATGTTTGCATTATATAAACAGAATATAATAATGTTATTATTTTTCTTCGCAGAGGTTATTTACACTAGTGTCTGTGGAAAATGGCTCTAAATGAGCCATTATGATTATGTATTTTACATGTAACTGTAAGGGGCACATTTACCTAGGGTCAAATATCGAGGGTTAATTAATCCTCAATATTCGACTGCTGAAGTTAAATCCGTGGACTTTGATATTCGAAGTCGAAGGATTTACCGCAATTCGTTTGATCGAACGAAAAATCGTTTGATTGAACGATTCAATCCTCCAAATCGTTCGATTCGAAGGGTCCCTGTCTCCCAAACTGAGGCAAGTACACTGTATAACAACACAGATTAGCACAGGGTCCCTTATTATGTAGATGTGTATAGCCAGTAGTTTATTACATTACTAGAGCATATGAAAAACATAAAAGGGAGAACAGTTGGGAACAAACTACTGTTTAAGGGGCATGGAACCTAAAATTATTTTCTTATTCAGATTTCATCACCATGTTTATGATTTTCTCAAACTCCCTGTCATATTGTGTGATCCAATTTAAGTGGAGGAAAGCCAAACCAGTATATTTAAAAAGGGATTGTGTTCTCAACCTGGCATATATAGGATTTTAATTTGCCAAATGTAATTGATTTATCATGTAGTATACTGTAATTGCTTTTTAATGAATAAGTAGGGACTTGAAGAGTGGGGTTGATCACATCTACTGCAACCCCACTGTTCAAGTTCCTGTTAACTTCATCATATGTTGCCAGTCCAGAGATACCAAACTACTGAATTAAGCTTGTTAAATGTTTATTGAATATTAATGTGCCCCAGAGCTTGACAGAATGCACACTTACAGGAAAACTATAACCTTTGTTAAGTACTGTCTCCAAAAGTGCATTTAAGTTAAAGCTTCCCGTGACAAAGATGAATTTGCATTTACTTGCAAAGAAGAGATAAAAAATATACTGTCATAGACCATATTGAAATTGAAATTTACCATTTTATGTACAGTATTTATGAATCGTATGTTTCCCGTGCTCCTATCCGTTCGCAAAGAGGAGTTTTACTTCAAGCAGGAGTTTGTGGTCACACCCCTTTTCTCTGATGTGAGTGATGTGGTGTGTTACCAGCTAACATCACTCATGTTTGCCACTTGATATGTAAAGGCAACATCCTCTCACAAGAGGAATTCTGACAGCAATTTTAATCAGTCAGCCAACCATCCCTACAGAACGGCACTGGTATTCTGTTCACAAATTGTCCCATTGCCCTCCGAAAATTCATACGTAAATTGAAACACACATACGGTACAAACACCCCTCCTCATAAATCACAGGCATCTGTGGAGAAGCTGTGAAATGGTTTCCTTTTGCCACAGAGAGCAAGCTGTCATTGCTCATGCATGACCTGGTCCATCTGTGATCTTGCACACCAGAGACCACCACTGCCTTATTCAAATGATCTTCAGGCCAGTCATCTAAAAGTCTCCTAAACTATTTGTACCTGGTGCCTCATCCTTCAAGACTGTGAAATGCTCAGAAAAACAAGTTTCCAACCAGACAGAAGATAAACTGTGGCTTTATTTTATAAATACAAAAGTATTTATAAAATAAAAAAAATATTTTATAAATAACTTTAGGATCATACACTATTTATTTTAAATGCATCAGTTGAATACATTTATTTAGTGTGTGTGTGTGTGTTTATATTCATGTTGGCAAATGCAAGAGATACTCTGCACTCAACCCATTATCAATATATTTAAGACAGAGACATTTTGTGCATACTGAAAAATACCTTACCCTTTAAACAAAACAGGGATTGTTTGTCCATATATTGCAATATATTTATATTATATATATTTTAAAGTCATCCCCGATATGGCCAGTGCTACACTCAACTTTCATCTGATTCATTAAGAATTCAATCGCTTCATTATACATTTTACAAAGGGACTAAGTTTTACCTGCAACTTAATCGCTGCTTTCAAAGTAAAACTCGCAAACTTGGTTGCCCTTTTATTAGACACCTGTGGCATCACCTGACTATAGCTGGAAGGGGTGGGAGCTACAACATGGAGCTGGTCACTGCTCCTATATGAACTATAACAAACAAGGGAAAGTTGTGCTCACCCATATCGGGGATGACTTTGACGTAGTTGGTCAGTTTAAATATATTGTAATATATGGACAAACAATCTCTGTTTTGTTTAGAGGAAGGCATTTTTAGTAGCATAAGGCAAAAATGTTTCAATGTCCTCAATATATTAATAATGGGTTGAGCGCAGAGGATTTCTTGCATTTGTCTATGTGAATTTTGTGGTCACAGCCTCATTGCACCCCTGCTAAATGTTTTTAAAAATTAGTGGTGAGCACAACTTTCCCTTGTTTGTTATATTCATGTTGGTGCATCTGAATATGAACCCAAAGTAATGTGAACCCAAAAGAAGCACCAGAAGGGAAGGAAAACAACAGGAAATATTGTCTGCCAACTACAAAAGGGCTAATCCAGCAAAACACATTACAAATCTGTTATCATACTGCTTAATACAGTACATTATACTAAACTTACTGCACAAATTACGATCTGATAGTATTTCTTTACCATTTGGGTTTATAGTTATAGTGCACAGTTATTGTTGGATTTAATATACAGGTATAGGATCCCTTATCTGGAAACCCGATATCCAGAAAGCTCAGATTTATGAAATGGCTATCTCCCATAGACTCCATTTTATCCAAATTATCCAAACTTTTAGAAATGGTTTCCTTTTTCTCTGTAATAATAAAAAAGTAGCTTGTACTTGATCCCAACTAAGATATAATTAATCCTTATTGTAAGCAAAGCCAGCCTACTGGGTTTATTTAATGTTTAAATGAATTTATAGTAGACGTAAGACATGAAGACCCAAATTACGGAAAGATCCATTATCCGGAAAACCCCAGGTCCTGAGCATTCAGCTTAACAGGTCCCATACCTGTACTAGAAATTTGCCTATATACTATACAGTGCAGTGTTGTAATAGCCCAAGTAAAGGCATTTTTTGCAGCTTTTCACAATTACATTTTTTGTCTCTCTTTCTTAGTTTTACTTCTGTAAATTAACCCAAAAAAAATGTTTTTTTTGTTGTTGAAATATTGTTTTCATGTCATTGTCATAAAGTAGGCAGTTAAATAATCTTTGGCCATCTTGCCCCTTTGTCAATGTGTAGCGTGCCGTGGTACTTGGATTTATGCCTGAGTACTACAATATACCACACAGAAATATAAAATGGTGACTGTCCAGATACTCAGACTCCACCCTTTTCCTTAGTGATCAACAAAACACACTTGCCCTATGACTTTTATGCCCTGTATTAATTGTTTAGGCTGCTTTGTTTTTTGTTTTGTTTTTTGCTTTTTGTTTTTCCATCTTTCTGATAATTCTGTAACTGTAAAAACCACCTTTCACAAATAAATGAAAGATTTATATTTGGAAACTGAAATGCTTAGTGCAGAGGCAGTATCCCATAGCAACCAATATTGTTTGCTTTTAAACAGGTTACCAGAAAATGCTACCTGCTGATTGATGAAAACGTTGCACCTTATATTACATAACTCTGTCAATGACACTGCCTATCAATCAAATTTCACATTTTCACTTCAAACCAGAAAACTTTATCTGAACAGATAATCTGTATTTAACGCAGGTGTTATCTGTAATGTGTGAGACCTGAGGTTTTCCAGATAAGGGATCTTTTTCTAATTTTGATCACCATGTTGTAAGTCTACTAAAAATAAAAAAATATGAATTCATGCATCTTATTTAAGATTAAGTGCAAATTACAATTATGTTATTACAGAGAAACAGAAACCATTGTAAATATAATATGAATATTTGCTTGAAATAACCTTCCTTTAATCCAGAGCTTTCTGCATAATCGGTTTCTGGACATGCGATCCAATACCTGATGTATTCTAATTGATTCCTTCTATGAAAAAGTGAACCTAAGGTTTTTCAGATAAGGGATCTTTCCACAATTTTTAGCACCATACCGTAAGTATACTAAAAAGAAAAAAAAATATGAATTCATGCAGCTTAGTTAGGATCAACTACAAATTACAGTTCTGTACAGAGAAACAGAAACCATTGTGAATATACTGTAATATGAATATTTGCTTGAAATTACCTTCCTGTAATTCAGAGCTTTCTGAGTAATCGGTTTCTGGAAATGCGATCCAATACCTGATGTATTCTAATTGATTCCTTCTATGAAAAAGTGAGATTTTAAATAATAATTACAGTAATTCCTGAAAGGTCTTATAGACCACTTCCAATATGTGAAATTTACACAGTGTTTGAACAGAGCCACTAATCTATAGCAACCAGTAAGCTTTTTGCTTGTAAACAACTGAGCAGTACATCACTGCTGACTTAGTAACTTCTTGTGAAAGGAACACATTGCAACATCATTTTTAATTCTAAGTAAATGGATTAATAGAAGAAAGCTATATGCCACTTGAATAATGCCTCACCTTATAAAAATTACACACTGATCCTACCCCATATTTAAGAAAAGAGTACAAAACTTTTTATTCTGCTTCAGAGATAGGCAGAAGTGGCATGTGCCTCGGCCACAAGGGTGCCTAGGGAGTAATACAATTATTTTTTATGAATGTATTTATTTATTGTATGTGAAATATTTGGAGTAGATGTTTCCTTATTATGCTGTAACTGTGTGCAACTGAAATGGTTACCCCTTTCTAGGCCCTATAGGTAGATTAGGAATTCTGCATGTACAAGACCCATCAGCACCTGAGTATCTAATAGCTTATTTAAAAGGAAAGGGTGGTTATATGCAGAATAGTGCTTTAGGGAGTATTACAATGATTTATTGATGACATTCAAAATAATCC
This sequence comes from Xenopus laevis, assembly GCF_017654675.1. Taxonomy (NCBI): domain Eukaryota; kingdom Metazoa; phylum Chordata; class Amphibia; order Anura; family Pipidae; genus Xenopus; species Xenopus laevis. Next base: position 83,020,732 of record NC_054372.1, read on the forward strand.
TCAATTAAAACACTCTATATTTTCTTCTAAAATGGCACATGTAGGCAATAAATTTCACTGACTACATAAATTTTGACTGAACTACAAGTTGAATAAATTTCACTTTGAAACAAATTCACATTTTTGTTTTATATCTGTCAGGTGGAGATACTGCCACTTATAGTTCAAAATGCGGTTCTGTAAAAACAACAGAAAGTTTGCTTCCAGAGTGTTCAGAACATTAACAAAATGTTTCACTGTAACAAATGATTTACATAAATGTCAACCTTACCTTTAACAAACTATAAAAGTTGAACTTGGTGGATGTGAGTTTTTTTTTAATCTCATGTTACTATGTTAAATGTTCATGTTATTATGCATGTGTTTTTTTCCTTGACGATTACGATTGATTCCTGATTGAGCCATGCCAACAGTATCCTCAGTTCCTGACATAAAAGTTCAACTATTCTAGATATTCCAGTCCTGTTAAAAGTATACCATATATAGAGCCTGAGAGTACGTGAGTGACCTGGGGTGGGCAGGGACATTTTGGCAAGCAAGTCAGACCTACCAACTGAATTATCAGCTAGTCTTTCTTGCAATAGGAAGCACACAATCTGTGGCCTGTGTTCCAACAACCAGTGTAACTCCATGACTAGTCTGTCACACTATATTTTTTGCCAAAATTATTACGCTCTAAATCTAGCCATATACGGTAACATTCTGTCGTTTAGGTGACTGTTATAGTTTTATAATGCAGCCATCCACTGAAAACACAGACATTTTCCCATATACAAACCTAGCAATTTCAGACTGTGTCTACACTACGTAGTCTACAGCATTGCCTTATATAAAACGCTAGCACTTTCAGCCTCTCCTGATAATCCCCAGTAAGAAGGTCACAATCAGTAGAGCTCCAAGAAAGCCTGTCATGATGTCATGCACAAAATCTAGAAATGATCTCCTCCTGAACCTGTTAATGGTTTCTCAGTTTACAGCCTCTAATCACTCATCTGTCTGTGCCTTCCCCTTTCACCTGCAATACATTGGGCTATTTTGTGATTATCTTTTTAAAACTTTAATAGCACTGATGTCCTTCGTTTTCAGTGAGATTGTCCTCTGCAGTGAGATTAAGTGCAATATATTTAACATTATGCAGAGTTTAAAGGCCAAGGAGAAAGTGTGCTGGGATGGGGAGATAACATGCTCCCATGCTCTTTTTGCTCCTGTTTCTCTGTTGGTAGATAATGGTGAGAAGTGCAGAGATGAAAGAAGGTGATAATGCAAGTATAACTATCTTATCTACAGAAAAAAAGAAATCATGCTGAATTTTTTCTTTCCAGGTACACATTTTATGCTGTTGTCAGGAATTTGTGGGAATAATACAGCACTGTAAAGGGGAGTGTGCATGCAGATACTGAACTTTGTCTTTACTGCCCACTGGCCACTGAGAATCACTGAGTCACACAGTAATACAGAACAGATCTGTGAAAGAAACAGGCAGCGTGGTGGAGGGAGAAAAAAAGTAACGCGGGGAAAAGAAAAGGAAGAATTATTTTTATCTTCTTCATGGAAAATTCACTGACACCGCCAGACAAAGCAGGATCAGCCGAGTAAGTGACTCAATATTCATAAACAAGTTTTAAGAATAGAGGTTCACCATTTAAATCTGTGTGGGGGTCAATGCCTAGCAAGCATAATATAACATCATAAGAGGAGTAGGATAAAAACAATATTTTTACATAATCCATGGACTAATAACATAACCAGTTGCTTTGGAGGGTGCTGAGCACATGCCAAGGCAAACAAAATATGGGGGGAAAGTATTAGGATCCTTTTTACTGAAAAAAATCTATGCTGGTGGTTGCCATAAGAAATACCTAAACAGCAGTGGGTCATGAAATTACAATTTTGTAGGCCTGTCTAAACTGTTCTATTATACATTTTAAAGGAATGGTCCACAACCTGTCGTTACTCTACATTAGCTGTAATATTCAAAAGCTGCCCTGATATTCTAAAAGTTGTAGTTCAGTTCAAAAGTGGAAAATAACTACTGACGACTGACAACTTTGCTTTGCAAATATACTAGAAAACTTTTACTTTAGAAAACTATTACTGTATTTCCACATTGTATAAATATCCAAGGGGTTATGCAAGCACAGACCAAAACAAGCAAAGGTCCTGTTCGAAGAGAATGTGGTCTGGTTTCAGCCCCTTCAGTACTGTGATGGCCTGGGACTGAGTTATTTCACTGATGTTCTCTAACTACCCTTTCAGTAATCTGCTCTTTTCAGGCTGGCTTTGCTTAACCAAAAGTGCTATTTGTATATAATGTCTGTATAACAGTATTTTTCACTCCAAAGTATTTTCCATTTAAAACCAACCATGGCCCTAGACATTTGTACTTTTCTGCAGCTAGCATCCTGTATATAATGAAAACCCTTTTACAAATTATAGTATATATGTGTACAGTTTATATGTGTATTTTCTGCAGTGTGTGGAGTGAATAGAAAATGGTTCCTCGTAATTGTTAAAGCTTCTCATATATTTAGTCATTTATCAAGAATGCTGTGGAGAGTCTGTCATGGTGGGAGGGGACAGGTAAACAGCAGACAATGTAGAAATATGGCAAAGGTCAGCACCAAGAGCCTACCACTTTTGTAAAAATGGTTGTCTTAGAAGCCAGCTTAGGTATTCTAAACCAACAAATAGCATTTACTGTATTTGTCTCTTTGTCAGGTCACAGTACGGCTCCCAATCTCAGATCATTAGTACAAGGTTAATGCAGCCTCTGAGAGATTGCGTGTTTTTCTGATACATTTACAAGAAAGAATTACAAGTGGAACACTAGCAGTATATACAAAGGTCACTATGCCTGTTTATGCACTCAGCTTCGACTGTGTGGTTGTCAACTCCCATGTCTCCCTGAGGGCAGGACAGGCCCAGAGAGTTGAATCTAGTTTACTGTGTTCTAGAAACATTATTTTGCTCGTATAGTTCATCGTCTTTTTTTAGTTTGAGTGAGTTAAAATGTATTTTCAGTGTCATTGTGACAAAGGAAAATATACAGGTTGTGTTGAAAAAAGTGTCTCACTGCAGATTATCAGACCTGTTTCACAGTTGTCCCAAATATAGGTTTATGATAAATTGTAAGTATGGTATCAGCTTTCCCAGAATTTATGGGACATGGGACAATGGGTATTTTATTAATGTGGAGCATAATGACTTTAGGCTACTAAAAACATTAACATTGCCATGAAGATGGATTTATGCTAACTTAGTTAACGTCAGAAAGGTACTAGGGGTAATTTATTGAGATACCAACAATAGAAATTAAACATTTTCTTTACATCTATCATAACATTGTTATTATGTTGCCATAAAAGTATTTGGCCAATGCTTATACATTACCGATCTAATCCCTCATGTTCCTCTGTGGGGAGGCTAACATATTTGTGCTGCAGTATGTGTATCATTAAAAAATAATTAACATTAGCCCAGATCAGGGTTGGACTGGTGGGTGCAGGGTCCACCGGGGCTGCTGCCCCAGGGGCCCATGCACCCGCCAAAGGGCCCTCCATGCCCCGACACCCCCTATATGGGCTGCCGCCACCCACCCTACCCCTTCCCCTGAGCGTGTGTAAATGAATCACCTTCAGTTTGTCAGGTGAGGGAGATAAGCTAGACATGCAGGAGCAAAACTGGGCCCATGCATTTACCTTCTCCACCTGGGGCAACAGCTCCTGCAGTATGAGCAGAAAACTGTAAATCTAGCACAAGGTAGGCCCTGTACTTGCAGTAGTAAATTTAGGGGTTTGTAGCTCCTTGTTCCTTTTTTTGTCTGAATGGATCCCATAACTATACATGTTTCAAAACCATCTCAAGCTGCTGTGTTTTGTGAGGCTGCCAAATGACACATGCTGTACCCTACAGCAGGGCCGGGCCAAGCCAACCGGGAGCCCTAGGCAACCCGACTTGCAACCACGCTGCCCCCGTGCATGTGCGAGCGCGATTGTGTGTATATAGGGGGGCAGTGATAGAGGGGAGGGCCAGAGTGGGAAAAAAGCGGCAGTTGGGGAGGGAAAGCGGCAGAGGGGAGGGCAGAGCACCAGAGGAAAGCGACTACGAACTAGGGGTAGGCAGAACATGTACCTGCACAGTGCCTCCCTATTGTTGCACCCTAGGCATGTGCCTCTTCTGTCTACCCCTAGTTCCGGCCCTGCCCTACAGCAAAGAACAAATGGGAGCCGATTTACTTTTTACTCCACTTGTGTTTCTATGCAAATAGACAAACATGCTTGTGTGCCATTAGGGTACACCTGGCAATTCAGGGAGATTTAGTCGCCTGGCGACTAATCGCCTCTTCTTTGGGGCGACAAATCTCCCAGAACGGCTTCCCTCTGTCTTGCGCCGGCTATAATGAAAAGTCGCCTGCAGCATGGCACACGTGCCGCTTCGTATTCCGAAGTCGCCCGAAGTTTCCTCGTGAGGCAACTTTGTGATGAAGGGGGAACGCCGCCAAAATGTTGTGACACTAATAAACACGTAAGCAGGGGTGCTTCGCCAATGAGGCGAGTTGAGGCACTCGCCTCAGGCGGCAGTGCCCCCCCTGGTTACCAGGGGCGGCAAAAATGCTGCTCCTGGTAACTAAGAGCCGAATTCCCGGCTTTCAACACGGAAATTCGGCTCTTCTAGTGCAGAGCACGCAACTACACCCTCTGCATTAGCGTCGTGGACCCCCCCTATCCCGTCCCAGTCTGGAAAAGTGAGTACCGTGGGGGGGGGCAAAACGAAGCCCGCCTCAGACGGCAAAATGCGCAGGATCGGCCCTGCACGTAAGGGGCTTGTCCCCTGTTTGAAATCACCCTGAGTGCCGGTACCTTTTTGTTTGTTCCAGTTAGCTTTGGGGGAAGTGCTGACTTCCCAGGGTCTGTGCACTGGGCGGACACATTTCGAAGGGCTCAGGTGTGCATGTGATTCCTCTGCTACATCCCAACATTGTCACCCATGAGTATTTTCTCATATGGAAAAGCCCACTTCTGAGAATATTAGCCCACTACTTAATAAAGCAAAGGTTTAGTCCAACGATTCCACCTGAGTGTAGTGCTCTCTTTCCAGTCTGGACACCAGCAGACCAGCATATAATTAACCAACATAGAATAGGATGGAGCACTCAGTAGGCAGACTGTGCTGCAATTAGATTTATTATCGGCGTGGATACTTTTTCAAGTGAAAAATACAAAAAAACAAAAACACACTGCATTAACCACTCTGCATTATAACTCCACCCCCAATGTTTTCAATTAGTATCAATTATCCATGCTACCACGTAACCCTTTCTTCATCTGTTACAGTCCAATATTAATGTCCAAACATTAGGTGCAGCCAATCTCAATGTCCAGAGAGTTACATTTTCTGTCTGTTACCCCAATAAAAACCGATGTCCACTCCTTAAATTGGATAATGTGCTTCCCCGCCACTTTAAATACTGTAATCATTAAAATAATACAATATTACAATAATCAGATGTTATCACATCTGATTACAATAATCAGATGTTATCTTCAAATTTCCCGGGGCAGACGCATGCGCAGTAGAATGAAAAAGCCAAATTTTTTGTTAAAGTTTGGCTTTTCACTCTAATGCGCATGCGCAGCCGCAAGAAGCCAGAAGAGAAGTGATCTGTGGTGCTCGCTGGTATAACCCCAGGCCGGTGCAGGTAGGAGCTCCGGCCCGGGGTTTCAGGTAAGTAAATACATTCACTGCCTAACATTTGGCACCCCCAAGTGGCTAACAACTTTCCTTCTCCTTTAAGGGGGGCTACCCTCAAGTGTCTATACAGAAAACTTCCCCCATGTTCCATTACCTTTAAAGTTAGCTGCAGCCACTGTCACTATTATAATACCATGTGAGGTAAGTTTGTCACCTTGCTTTATGACAGAAATGCCCCTGGCTGTACTGATGGAAAACCAGTTGCATTTACATTATATGCAATTAGCACAGCCCTTCTCTCTGTCCCCAATTTATTAATTTAGGATAAAAACAAATGTCTAATTGCTGATTGTTTGCACAGAGGCAAATTTGCATTAATAAGTGATCCCATCTATTCCTTCATGTGGATATTGGTTTAGACACAACCAGTAGATGTACACATTCCTGCTAACTGATCAATATGTTAGGTAATTTGTATGTTGGATGCGCATATAATTAACCCTGGCTAGCAAGGATTTTGCATAAGTGGGCTCTGGACTGCTTTAATAAATGATAAAAAGTGTGAATTGCTCAGATCCCCACCCCAAGACAGGACTTCACAGGGGCTTCACAAACAAACGCAAATTCTAACTGAGATAAAAAAAAAACCCCGCAGATGTGGCTAAAAACAAGACATTTAAAGATGTCCTCTACAGTCCAGTATCATTGTTAAACCTTTTAGAAAATAAAGCTGTGGGAATAACAGTGAAAATTAATCGAGCATGAAAGTGTTTCGGTGTATTGTCTCTTAGTGTGCTATATACTGCCTAGGAGATAATGACAGTACTATTTTGCATACAATAAAAGGTATAGAATTTGAGCCTAAATCAGTAATGAACAAACATTTTATTGCATAGCCTGCAGGTTAGAATCCATATATACCACAACAAAACAGAAGTAGAGAGAAAGAAAGAAAATATCGGTGTCTTAAGGTGGCCATACACGGGCCGATAAAAGCTGCCGACAGACCGTGTCGGCAGCTTATTGGCCCGTGTATGGGGGCCCCCGACGGGCTTCCCCGATCGAGATCTGGTCGAAAGTCGGCCAGATCTCGATCGGATGGGATTAAAAATCCCGTCGGATCGCGGCCGCATCTGTTCGTTGATGCGGTCCCGCGATCCGACCGCCCGTTTGGCGAACGCTAGGATCCGATCGTTGGGCCCTAGGGCCCACGATCGGATCAGCCCGATATTGCCCACCTCAAGGTGGGCATATCGGAGGGAGATCCGCTCGTTTGGCGACATCGCCAAACGAGCGGATCTATCCGTGTATGGCCACCTTTAGTTGATAGACACCCCCTCCTCCCTTCCTTATGCTAACCAGTTCAGGCAGTGCTGTAAATTCAGTACAAATGAGTTGCTAGCGTGACACTTAAAACTTCACCTTTAATTCTCACAATTAAAAACAAAAGTGACAAAATAATATTTCTTAAAGGTCACTTTTGTAATTTTAGGATGAAAATTGTATAATTGATTTTCTATGGTAAAGTGTTTTACTGTAGCTGGGAATGAGATCAGTGTGTGTTTACTAATTTGTCATTTTAGTTATGCACTAGGAATTTCCTAGATAATTGTCTTAGATAATCAGAATAATCAGAATAATCTACACATTAGATTGGGAAAGGATACCATACTGATACACTCCTTCATATGGTCATTTGAGGAAAATGTATGAAAAGAACAGTTTGAGAACAAGAGAGTTGTGTAAAGATAGCTTTAAACTGTTCTGGTTAGCTAAGCACATCTAATAGACAGAAAGTTTGAACTTGATGGAAGTGTGCCTTTTTTCAACCTACTATGTTACTATTTATATTACATTCGAATTTGCCAAAATTAGAAGGAACACATTCATTTTTCACAATCATATGAGGCTTCAGGAGCATGCAAAAATGACCTGGCCTAGTAATCATCAAGCAAGCACACAGAAACTAACAAAAAACGCTCAAGGACTGTTGATACACTTGTTGGAATTGCACTTGTTGGAATTGAAAGGGCAAGTAGAACCATAAAATAAGGTCACCACATCATTTGAAAAATGAGGGACATATGTTGCTGATAGCATTTTAATTTAAATCACAAAATTTGTGGTTTCCCTATTTTTCTAAAAAGCTCTAAAAATTTACATTTATTAAGTGTAAAACCCACGAAAGGTCTTCATGTCCTAATACATTTTTTACTTTTTACATTTGTTTCTTTATTTTCGGAGACCCTCACATCTTTTGGATACAATGTTTATGGTTTTTGCACCTTGGGACTGAGGTGAACTGTGAGTGTTTTCCTCCTTATCATTTTTTCTATTATATTATCTTTAATTATTTAATATTTATGTTGAGTGGTACCATAGATAACTTTTTTGTGGCAGTAGCACAAACCACACTATTTTCAGTTAAAACCCACGAAAACCTCTAATGCAAAACTAGGTGTCACGGTTCTATAGAAGTCAATGGGAACTGTGCTGATCTTATTGGACTGCTTTTAATAAATTTGGAAATTGAGGTTTTTTGGATTTTTTCTCACTAGTAATTATCCAAAAAACTCAATTTTTCAGGGGGTTTCCAAGTATTCATATTTTTAGCGCATTGTTCTGAGCTATTTTTGTCACACTTTTTACAGTCGGATCTTTTCATAATTTCAATGACATTTGTGGTTTCAAAAACAAATATCCAACCTTTAATAAATATGCCTCCACTAATTGATTGTATGGTGAATGCTGGTAGTTGTAGTCCACCTGGTGGCCCAAGGATAAGAATTAAGGCCTTAAAAGGGACCTAGGGTACTAGTGGAGAAACAAGATAATGACAGCAGTGAGTACTGCATATCAGATATATTGTTATTGATCTCCTCTGTGTTCTGTTGTCCGGTTGTTCAATAAATCATTACCATTTGTTCAAGAACTGCTGGCACCCAACATATTTTCTGTTCTAAGTAATGTAGCATGGTTGGGAAAATCATGGATGGAAAGTATATCCCTCCCAGAATCCTCTATGAAGCAGTGCAAAGGGATGTGAAAATGAGGCTCTGAGTAGCAGGGAGGTGATTAGCCTCACCTGGAGTAAAAAGGTGGGGGCTCAATTAAGGCTGCTCTCTGCCCTGGAGAGAGAGAGAAAGGAGAGCTACTGGAGTGCTGTGTTAAAAGTTTGCTTAGTAACTGCATGTTACCTGTGTTAAAGCATAAGGACTTTTTTTGCTGGGCACAAGTTTCCAGAAAGAGATAAGTTATCTGGTAGCAAGGACTGGCTACCAGCTTCTGCCTTAAGTGTTTGGGGAGCGGCTGCTTCCAGGAGAAAAGCACAAGGAATCTCTAAAGGACTGTGAGTTAACAGTTAATTTTGTTTGCTGGACTTATATTGCCCAAGTGGGAGACTGTGGGACCTTTGGGAAAAGGACATTTTCATTTATCAGTACAGCTGGACTATTTTTGTTTACTGCCTTCCCAAAGGATATGAAATGTTATGTTGGTGTTTAAGCTGCTGTGTTAAATAAATGCACACGTGAGATCAGCTGGAAACCTGTGTACTGTCTACTGTCTGTGTGAAAGGATTGTTATATCAACCACAGTAGGGTGACTTTCACAGAACATTGCCAATATGGAGGAGATTCTAAAAGAACTTGTAAAGTCCAATGCTCAGCAGCAGCAAGCCAATGCTCAGCAGCAGCAGCACACCAATGAGCATCTGCTGCAAGCCAATGCTCAGCAGCAGCAAGCCAATGCTCATCAGCAGCGGACTAATCAAATACTCGCAGAGTCTGCTCAAACAGCTTTAAAGCTTCTAAAATGGATCGAGACTATGGAAAAGTCCCAAAGTGGATCAAGAGAGCCCGTCTCTGTGTATAAAAGAGTGCAAACCTCTTTACAATAGATGACATCAGAGGATGATGTGGAGGCTTATCTCGCCATATTTGAAAGAGTGGCAGAGCGGGAAAAACTTTCACCTGACCAGTGGGCGGGGGTGCTTGCTCCCTTTTTGTCCGGAGAGTCGCAAAAGGCTTATTTTGATTTGAATGCTGAGGATGCCCATCAGTACCAAAAGTTAAAAGCAGAAATAGTGGCCCGGTTGGGAGTAACCTGGCTATGAGGGCCCATCGGGTACATGCCTGGACATTTGATGTGGTCAAACCTGTAAGGTCTCAGATGTATGACCTAATACATCTTGTCCAAAAGTGGCTACAACCAGAGGCATTAACTCCTGCACTAATAGTGGAAAGAGTGGTCCTGGATCGTTTTCTCCATGCTTTACCCATTCGGCTGCAACGTTTTGCAGGCCAAGCTGATGCAACTGATGCTAACCAGATGGTGGCCCTGGTGGAGCGGTTTCTTACCACAGAGGATTTTCTTCAAAGTTCAACAGCTAAAAGTGCTGGCCCTAAGAGTCAAAAGGCACCGGGTATAGGTAAAGTCATACCAACCACTAAAGGGTGGAAAGAGGCCCCAAAAGGTGGAAATGATTCCATGACCAAGCCATTGAGAGGGCAAAGCCCTAAACCAGACCTGCAAGTTAGGGAAAGAGGACAAGTAATTTGTTGGCGCTGTCATGAGCCAGGGCATATGGCAGCCAGTTGCCCACTTACCCTGGAACCCATGGATTGTAGCACTGCACAACCACATTTGTCCTTATTTGCTAAGCCTGTTTGTATTTCCCAACCTGGTGCAGAAGTGGAGCCACAAATGTGTACCGTCAAAGTAGACGGGCAGGAAGTTTCTGGCCTTCTAGACTCTGGAAGTCTGGTAACTTTGGTTCATGCCAGCCTGGTAGACAAGCAAAAGCTCCAGTCATACCAGATGGGAGTTATTTGCATACATGGGGATGTTAAAAACTATCCCACAGCTTCCCTCTCCTTTGAAACGGCTGGTGGAATTTGCATTCATGAAGTGGGAGTGGTAACAAATTTAATGCATGATGTTATTTTGGGACGTGATTTTCCTGTGTTTTGGGACTTATGGGGTAAAGTAAAAGGGTGCGAGGAGGGAAGTGTGCCTCCAATGTCTATTTCCCCAATATGTCCTGAATCTTTAGAGTCTAATCTTCCCATATGTCCTGAGCCTTTAGAGTGTTTTTCCCCAGGTGAGGCTGTAGGAGTGGCTCCAGATAAAAATTGCAATTTCCCTTTAGAGGTCTTGGTAGGAGAGGATGCGGAGCCTGAACTTGATCTGCCTGATCTACCCATTTCTCAGAATAATTTAGGCACTGCCCAACTAAGGGACCCCACCTTAAGTAAAGCTTGGGAACAAATAAAGGTTGTAAATGGGGTGCCCCAGGAACCAGGTGCTGATGAAATATTTCCTCATTTTGCAATGGAAAATGATTTACTGTATAGAGTAAATGAAGTACGGGGTGAGAGGATAGAGCAACTGATAGTTCCCCAAGCCCATAGACGTACAGTGCTGGATCTGGCACACGCCCATGTGTTAGGGGGACATTTGGGCTATGAGAAAACGAAAGACCGGGTGTTACAAAGGTTTTACTGGATTGGGGTACACCGAGAGGTAAAACAATATTGTGATTCCTGTCCCATTTGTCAGTTAACAGCCCCAATGCCACATTTCAAAATTCCCCTTATACCCTTGCCTATAATTGAGGTACCTTTTGACAGGATTGCCATGGATCTGGTAGGACCTCTAGTCAGATCTGCTAGGGGACACCAATATATCCTTGTTGTACTTGATTATGCCACGCGGTATCCCGAGGTAATTCCACTAAGGAACGCCTCAGTAAAAAGCATTGCCAAAGAGCTGGTTCTGATGTTTACACGTACAGGGATCCCAAAGGAGATCCTCACTGACCAGGGGACACCCTTTATGTCAAAGGTAACAAAATAATTGTGTAAGTTACTGAAAATCACCCAACTGCGTACCTCAGTGTACCACCCCCAAACAGATGGGCTGGTAGAGAGGTTTAACAAAACGCTAAAAGGCATGTTAAAGAGGGTGGTAGCTTCGGATGGTAAGGACTGGGATGCCCTTTTACCTTACCTCATGTTTGCCATACGGGAGGTGCCCCAAGCTTCCACTGGGTTCTCTCCTTTTGAACTAGTGTATGGTAGACACCCAAGGGGTCTCCTGGATATTACTAAGGAGACCTGGGAACAGGAAGCCACTCCCTTTAAGAGTGTAATCGAACATATCAGTCAAATGCAAGATAGAATCGAAAAGGTTATGCCTATTGTACGGGAGCATTTGCAACAGGCTCAGGAGGCCCAGTCGAGGGTGTATAATCGCTCGGTTAGGGTGTGAACCTTTAATCCTGGTACTTGTTCCCACAGTAGAAAGTAAATTCTTAGCAAAATGGCAAGGTCCTTATGAGATTGTAGAGAAGGTAGGAGAAGTTAATTACAAGGTTCATCAACCTGGGAAAAGGAAACCCTACCAAGTGTATCATGTAAATTTGATTAAGCCCTGGAAGGACCGCGAGACCCTTGCGGCTGTAACCTTCCCTAGGGAAACAGCAGGTAGTTCGGTTCCAGAGGTAAACCTCGCCAAGTCAAACACAAGAGGTAAAAGAGTTCTTACAAAGAAATAAGGATGTGTTTTCAGAGTTGCCAGGGCGAACCATGGTGATTAATCATGACATTATGACAGAACCTGGGGTAAAAATAAACTTGAAACCCTATCGGGTGCCTGAAGCTCGCAGGCAGGTGATCTCAGATGAAGTTAAAAAGATGTTAGAGCTTGGGGTAATAGAAGAGTCATGCAGTGAGTGGTCTAACCCCATTGTCTTAATTCCTAAGACAGATGGCAGTCTCCGTTTTTGTAATGATTTCAGAAAATTAAATGAAATCTCTAAATTTTACGCATACCCCATGCCCAGAGTAGATGAGCTGATTGAGAGGTTTGGCCCAGCAAGGTATATAGCCACCCTTGACTTTACAAAGGGTTACTGGCAAGTTCCCTTAACTGACAGGGCCAAAGAGAAAACTGCTTTTTCTACCCCTGAAGGGTTATTTCAGTATAAAGTACTGCCTTTTGGTTTACATGGGGCCCCAGCTACATTTCAAAGGCTGATGGACCGTGTTCTTAAGCCCCATCAGAAATATGCCTCAGCCTATCTTGATGACGTGGTCATCTTCAGCACAGATTGGCAAAGTCACTTGCCCAGAGTACAGGCTGTTGATTCAATCAGAGCGGCTGGTTTAACAGCCAACCCAAAAAAATGTGCCCTTGGGTTAGAAGAGGCCCGTTACCTGGGATCAGGGGCGTAACTACAGAGGAAGCAGACCCTGCGGCTGCAGGGGGGCCCAGGAGGTACAGGGGGCCCCATGAGGCTATCATTGATGAGCAATTTAAACATATATTGGTAAAACAGGACAGACACTGGATATGTTGGGGGCCCTAAAATTAATTTGCTGTGGGGCCCAGCAACATCTAGTTACGCCACTGCCTGGGATATGTAATTGGAAGGGGGGTAATTAAGCCAAAGATACACAAAATTCAGGCTATAAAAAACTGGCCCCAGCCACTGTCAAAAAAACAAGTAAGAGCTTTTTTAGGAATGGTGGGCTACTACAGGAGATTTGTGCCCAATTTTGCCACTATCGCAGCCCCACTAACAGAGTTAACTAGAGGTAGAAAATCTGCCATGGTTACATGGAACCCAGAAGCAGAGACAGCATTCCAAAATCTAAAAACTGTTCTCTGTAAGTGCCCAGTTTTGATTACCCCTGATTTCAAACGTGAATTCATAGTTCAAACAGATGCCTCAGATGTGGGACTAGGCACTGTTTTGTCCCAAGTGATCAGGTGTGAAGAACACCCAGTGGCCTATCTTAGCAGGAAGCTAACATCAGGGGAAAGAAATTATGCCATTGTGGAAAAGGAGTGCCTGGCCATTAAGTGGGCTCTAGAAGCCCTAAGGTACTATCTCTTAGGGCGCCAGTTCAGGTCAGTGACTGATTACGCTCCTTTAACGTGGATGGCACAAAACAAAGAGAAAAACGCCAGGGTAACCAGATGGTTTCTGGCACTACAAAATTTCAAGTTTGTAGTAGAACACAGACCAGGGAGTCAACAGGGAAATGCTGATGCTCTCTCTAGGGTCCACTGTCTGGTGGCCAAGTGTGCTCAACCCAACAAGTTTGAACAGAGGGGGAGGATATGTAGCATGGTTGGGAAAATCATGGATGGAAAGTATATCCCTCCCAGAATCCTCTATGAAGCAGTGCAAAGGGATGTGAAAATGAGGCTCTGAGTAGCAGGGAGGTGATTAGCCTCACCTGGAATAAAAAGGTGGGGGCTCAATTAAGGCTGCTCTCTGCCCTGGAGAGAGAGAGAAAGGAGAGCTACTGGAGTGCTGTGTTAAAAGTTTGCTTAGTAACTGCATGTTACCTGTGTTTAAAGCATAAGGACTTTTATTGCTGGGCACAAGTTTCCAGAAAGAGACAAGTTATCTGGTAGCAAGGACTGGCTACCAGCTTCTGCCTTAAGTGTTTGGGGAGCGGCTGCTTCCAGGAGAAAAGCACAAGGAATCTCCAAAGGACCGTGAGTTAACAGTTAATTTTGTTTGCTGGACTTATATTGCCCAAATGGGAGACTGTGGGACCTTTGGGAAAAGGACATTTTCATTTATCAGTACAGCTGTTATGTTGGTGTTTAAGCTGCTGTGTTAAATAAATGCACACGTGAGATCAGCTGGAAACCTGTGTACTGTCTACTGTCTGTGTGAAAGGAGTTGCTGCTGCTACTACCTAAAGAGCCATTCCCCCACAGTACGTACAGCATGCTCATTAGCCAACACTGGGCAAATTTGCTTCTGGGCAATAACCCATAGTAACAGATTACTTATCAGCCAAGTGAAGGGAGAACAACTGATGGAAAAAAATTGGTTGGTTATTACCCAGGTGCAAATTTCAGAGTGTTGATTGAATCTGAGTCATTCTATTGCATATGGATGGGGCCTGAGTATTGTACTCTGGTTGTAGCATGAAGGGCTTTTATAAATCTCCTGTTGGCAATATTGTTACATTAAAGGGATACTGTCATGGGAAAAAAAATTTTTTCAAAATGAATCAGTTAATAGTGCTGCTCCAGCAGAATTCTGCAGTGAAAACCATTTCTCAAAAGAGCAAACAGATTTTTTTATATTTAATTTTGAAATCTGACATGGGGCTAGACATATTGTCAATTTAAATATATCAGGTTGTATCCAAGGACAAACTTTGGTTTCCCCACAGTTCAGCACTTGCAGGTCCTCCTCCACCTGCCATACCATATACCATATTGTCAATTTCCCAGCTGTCCCTAGTGATGTGACTTGTGCTCCGATAAACTTCAGTCACTCTTTACTGCAAATTGCAGTGATATCAACCCCTCCCAGCAGCCTAACAACATAACAATGGGATTGTGACCAGATCGCAGCTTCCTAACACAAGATAACAGCTCCCTGGTAGATCTAAGAAACCACTCAATAGTAAAATCCAGGTCCCACTGTAAATTTGAAACCGGGCTGCAATTGGCCCGCAGGCCGGACTATGGACATGCCTGTCCTAACCAATATAAAACATAAAACACTGCAACCTGTTCCAAATAAAAAATACATTAAATTGGATAGAAAATACATTTAAGAGCTTTCAATGAATTTCACTAATTGTGTACAGCGTTTCATTTTCTACTGGTAGAGATATTTTCTACTGATTGAATTATAGAGTTAGTTGATGCTATATAAAATAGTATGTGCAAATGTTTAACCTAACATGTTTTACGCAGCTCTCCTGATTTTCTTATAATCCATGTGGGTAATTAACCACTGCAAATAAGCTCTCAAAGTAAGCATACCAGCAAACTACCAGCTCAATCAGTATATGGTCTGGCGCTGCACCAATGAGGTTTTTAAACCGAAATTTGGCTTTCTAGTGCAATTGTGCTCTCTTCGCTATGGATGGACCTCAACCTGACCCCCTCCGGCCCAGGAACAGGTAAGCACTGGAGGGTGCAGCATTGCAGGAGACACCTTAGGCGGCTCCTACATTAGAAATGGCCCTGTATATGTTGATCACAAATAAATTTATTTTTTAACTTTGTAGAAGAGGATGCTTTCTAGCATCTTGTAGGCAATAGTCAGAAAAGACTATATAAAATACAATACAAGTCCAAACTTACTTTACATCCCTTGGTGCTCTTAACCTAAGCTAAGTTTTCCTTATAAGAAGAAAAAAAGTATATTTTCTTTTTAAGCCACCTTCTCCCAATTCACCAGTTGTGGTGTCTGTGTCATCCCTGGTGCCACTGCCTTGCTAAGTATTTTTATCTATCAAATTCTTTTTTCCTATCTATTAGATGTATCTTATCTCTTTTTATCTATTTTTATCTAGCCATTTATATGACACTGTTCCAAAAACAGTGGCAAAATCTTAGCAGTCCAAATTTTTTGTAACACCCACCTACCTGTTTGCTACAACATAAAAAACAATCTATTTACAAACCTTTCAATAACTTACAGGTCTAAATTGTTACAAGCTACATGTTATGAGCTATGTTAGGACTGGAAATATGTAGTGTAGAGTAAATATAATCTAAGCAGCTAGTTCTGTCCTTTCAGTTTCTTTACTTTTATATTTACTTTATGTAAAAGTCCTTTGCACAAAAGACTGACATATTTTTGCTTCCATTGTGTTGGTCACCAATTCTTTTTATTGTAGGCCTACAATGACTAAAGCGAGTCAGTTATCCATATTTAAATATTATAATCTTATCAAATTTCCTTCAGTTCATTACAACCATGCTATGATAGGAAGTATATGACATATATGATCAAAAATAGTGGCCTGCTTAAAACTGAGGAGTGGCATAACATGACACAATTTGCAATTGGATTAAATTTTTTGATATTTTTTTTGATATTTAGTTTTTATTCAGCAGCTCTCCAGTTTGCAGTTTGGGCAATCGGGTTGCTAGGATCCAAATGACCCTACCAACCATACACTGATTTCAATAAGAGACTGAAATATGAATAGGAGACGCCCAGAATAGAAACACGAGTAATAAAAAGTAGCAATAACAATACATTTGTAGACTTGCAGAGAATTTGTTTTTAGATGGTGTCAGTGACCCCCTATAAGGCTAAGGCCACACTAGGCGATAGCGCCGCGATTTGACTCGCGGCGACTTTTCGCCGCGACTTTTAAGCCGCAATCGCTGGGGAAACTTTTGCGCTGGCGTCTATGGGGAATCGCGAAAAATCGCCAGCGTAAAAACACACGCGGCGATCTTTTCTCTACTGTCGCTCGAAATTGCCTCGCTAGGCGATTTCGAGCGACAATAGAAAAAAGATCGCCGCGTGTGTTTTTACGCTGGCGATTTTTCGCGATTCCCCATAGACGCCAGCGCAAAAGTTTCCCCAGCGATTGCGGCTTAAAAGTCGCGGCGAAAAGTCGCCGCGAGTCAAATCGCGGCGCTATCGCCTAGTGTGGCCTTAGCCTAATAGGTCCAAATCTTGGATAAAGAAGACCGCTGGTTTGAACGAGGCGTGAAAGAGGTGATTCATTTAAAGGTGGAGAAACCATCTCTGAACAGAGAGGGCCTTCGACACCACCTGTCTGCTACATACAATGCTGTTCTAACATCTGTACACCGGCAGTTTTAGAACACTTCACACATCCATTCATGCAACTCTTTCAAGTAACACCTGTATCTAGGAGTTGCATGACACATTGGATAATCCTATCACAACTACACAGAATCAACACTTCTGTGAATTTCTTCAGATTTCACCTCTTTGAAGAGTTAAAATGTGCCATTGTAAATGGATTAGTGGAAAAGATGCCGAAAACTTCCCACAGCAGTCAGTTGAACTGAAGAAGCTGCTCAGATGAGTAGTGAAACGTCTTCATTGATTACTCAGCAAGTCCAGTTGTTTTTAGATTGACCTATACTAGATATACCATGACCTGGATGAATGAAAATCTTCATAGTCATATAGCTCAAAAAGTATTACATATAAATAATGAAGACCAATTGAAAGGTAGGTAGGAATTAGACATTCTATCACATACTTAACGTTACCTCAAAGGTTAACCACCTCTTTAAGTCCGATATCAAGGCGCTTTTTGCCGGTATTTCCGCCACAATAAAATGAGGTAATGTGCAACCAAGTACATTTACTCAGGTTGCGTAAAAGCAAGAAAGGTGACCTATTTAACATGTGCATTTCCTCCTTACGCCGTGACAGGAAAACGAAAGGCAGGGAAGTTTGATAGCTCTGCTATTTGAGCAACGCACTATTTGTATGTATATTAGTGTTCGTGACTACAAGGAAACTATTGGAACAGCACAGCATCCGCCTCCTCAGGAGAAAAAAAAATTCCAAAAGCAAACCTGGCGCGCCAGAGTTATGAGAAAAGCCACAGCTTTGTGAATAATACATCACAGTCCGCGGTCACGAGGGAAAGCAACCTGCGTAAAATTTACAATACTAGCCACTAGGGACTTCAGCTTCTGAAAGCTTTCTCATCGGTACCAACTTTTTACAGTGCCAATCAAGCAGTCAGCTGACTTGCAGTGTGTACATTGACTCTGAGGAAGAGCTATGTTCCTAGAGAACCAATAGAAGTCCGAATACTTCAACATTCTCCGCCCATCTAGTGCCACCGTCAGAGTGGCGTGGGGAGGTGTGTTTGCCGATTTCATTTGAGTGGGTGGAACATATGGGCAGTCGGAGGGATTTAGTTGGGGAACATGACAGGAGTACCGCTAATTGGACTGGACTGAATTCTGCTTCTGCTGGAAAGAGAGTGTGGAAGATCAAGCGGTGCCAACCATGAAGCTCATTGGCAGGGCAGGTCGAGAGAGTGCCACGTTGGCTCTAAGGTAGGACAACTTCACAGACAAGGTCCTGTACAGTACATTTTGTGATACAAAATAGAAATATAACATCCTCTGGATCATACGGATTCGTCCCAGCACAGTGCCTCATCCTTATATCCATATTTCGGTTCAAGACGTTGTCAGATTTGGTTTCAGTCACTTCCACCATTTCGATGTACAATGTTAACGTGGCATGGGGAGCTGTTGTTAACTTTGTACATTTTTACCCGCATATGTCCCAGGCATAGAGAAAGACATACATTTCTCCATTCTGTTACTTATAACAATGAGGTGACCCGTGCGCATGATGTGATGCTTCCTAGCAGAGCAGAATAAAGCCGAGACCTGCAGGACTTGTTATGCTTGAAAGATGACCAGAAAAGCATTTTCAAGTAAACTGTGTAATTGGCTTTGTATGTGCAAAACCTAAGGGGGTGGTTCACCTTTAAGGTAACTTTTATTATGTGATAGAACAACCAATTCTAAGCAACTTTATTGGTTTTCATTATTTTTTATAGTTTTATAGTTATTTGTCTTTTTCTTCTGATTCTTTGCATCTTTCAAATGGGTGTCACTGTCCCCTTTCAAAAAAAAGCTCTGTAAGGCTAAATGTATTGTTATTGCTACTTTTTATTACTGATCCTTCTATTCAAGCATCTCCTATTCATATTCCAGTCTCTTATTCAAATCCATGCATGGTTGCTAGGGTAATTTTGGCCCTGGTTACCAGATTGCTTAAAATGCAAATTGAAGAGCTGCTGATTAAAAAGCTAAATAACTCAAAAACCTTCAATAAAAATATTCTCTACATCATACCCAAATTTATCTCAAAGGTGAACAACCCCTTTAATGCACAGCGTTTGCCTGTATTTTGTTAGTACAAGTATGGGACCTGTTATCCAGAATGCTTGGTACATTGGGGTGTCCGGATAACGGATCTTTCTGTAATTTGGACCTTCATACCTTTAATGTGCCAGGAAATCACATAAACAAAAAAACTACCCAATTGGCTGGTTTTGCTTACAATAAGGATGAATTATATCTTAGTTGGGATCAAATACATTGTACTCTTTTATTATTACAGAGAAAAATGAAATACATTTTTAAAAATGGATTATTTGATTTGTCAAGAGTGTGTAGGTATGCGTTGCGAGAGAGGCTGAGGGGAGAGTTGCAAAAAGGCTTACTATGCGCACCCTTCTGCGTTAACCTGGCTCTGATTCAAATAACAGATCTGGTGGGCTGCCCCCTTAAGAAGTACCCAAGTTAGTTTGAAGGCAGACTAATGTGATATTTGGGGCATCAATGCCTATGTGCTTGCCTGGATATTTGTAGCAAGGGGAGGGCAACTGTTATGAATATATATTGCACCACAGCAATAAGCATGAGGCACAGTAGGGCTGCTTGTCATTTTGCCTATGTCCTGCTCACTGTCATACTTTTAAAATAGAAGATCCTGTGACCCTTCTGTGACCCTGGGGCCCACCCTACCCCATATAACACAACCTATCCTGCCTGTACCTATTTCTTCAGCATCCACTCAATCTGTAGCCTGCCAAAGTGCTGCAGTCATTTGTGTCTCACAGTAGCTTTTAGGACTTTATAGTGGACTATACTAAACAGTGCTTAAATGCTTTTCTTCATGTGTTTTGTATAGCACTTTATAGGGCTTATTTACATAAGTGGTAAATTGCATTAATGTAGTTGCCATTAGCAACCACTCAACATTTGTGTGCAGGCTCTAAAATCAAACCAAAGCTCTTGTCAGTTGCTATGGAAAACTGCACTAGCACAATTTAGCATTCATGTTCCTAAACCATCTCCTATATCTTTCAGTACTGTATATATGCATATTAATGCCCTGTAGTAATGTGTAAATTAAGTTAGCCTGTGCTAACTTACTTAAGTAAGTTGCAGTTTCATATGCCTTTTACACAGATTACACAGGTCTCAGTGTCTGATTAAAAGCACAAAATAACAATTAAGTTACGAAAAATATGAAACTAATAACAAAAATCACCCAAGGAAACAAAACATGCAAAAACTCATCAAAAACTGTTTTGATGAGTCCAACATAATGCATGTGTTGCATCTCCAACAGAAATGCAGAGAAATCATCTGTACTAGTTGTCTGTTTATCCTTGATAAAGTTATCACTTTCACTTGAACTTCACTTGTGAATTCAAGTCTACAATTACTTTTTCCAATTCTGAGGGAGTCCAGTTCTTCTATTTCTTAAAGAAAAACTATACCCCCAAATTTAATACTTAAAAGATAGTTTATATCAAATTAAGTGACATATTAAATAATCTTACCAAACTGGTATACATATTTAAGTAAATATTGTCCTTTTACACCTCTTGCCTCTTGTCAGAGGACCCATTAAAAAGTGCAGGGCACAATCCAACTTTTTAAACTTTTGCAACCTGACTGTAGCACCTTAGGAACAGGAATGCAAACATCTACCCCCCCCCCATGAAACTGGTTAGAAGAATGGAAGACACGTCCATCTAGTTCAACCTTTCAACAATTTTAACCTGCCTAACTGCTAGCTGATCAAGAGGAAGACGAAAAACCCCATTTGGGGCCTCTCCAATTTGCCTCAGGGGGGGGGGGGGGAAATTCCTTCCTGACTCCATAATGGCAATTGGACTAGTCCCTGGATCAGCTTGTACTATGAGCTTTCTTCCATGACCCTGTATTCCCTCACTTGCTAAAAAGCCATCCAACTCCTGCTTAAAGCTACTATCTAATGTATCAGCCTGTACGACTGATTCAGGGAGAGAATTCCACATCTTCACAGCTCTCCCTGTTAAAAATACCCCTTCCGAATATTTAGACAGAACCTCCTTTCTTCTAATCGGAATGAGTGACCTTGTGTCAGCTGGAATAAATAAAGCATTAGAGAGATTATTATCCCCTTATATATTTATACATAGTTATCATATCACTCCCTTAAGTCTTTTCTATGGAAAAAAGACGATTGAAAGGTGACATGATTACCCTTAACAAGAATATTAAAGGACATTATAGACAAATAGCAGGGGACCTTTCTACCCATAAAGAGGATCACCACACCAGAGGCCACCCTTTAAGACAAGAGAAAAATAACTTTCATTTGAAGCAGCGTAGGTGGTTCTTCACAGTGAGGTCAGTGAGGTTGTGGAATGCACTGCCAGATGATGGTGCGATGGCTGATTCTGTTAATGCCGTTAAGAGTGGCTTGGATGATTTATTGGACAAGCATAATATCAAAGGCTGTTATGATACTAAAATCTATAGTAAAGTATAGGTATGTATCGTTTATGTAAGTGTATGGAGGGGTCAGTGTGTGTATGTATGGATGCTGGAGGGGTTGAAGTTGATAAACTTTGGTCTTTTTTCAACCCGATCTAACTATGTTACTATGAGGGGTGTGCTGGGGGCAGCATGTGGTCCTTTTCGTTTTACACTAAAGGTACATTTGCCCTATTAAATATAAGGTTTAATAGCCTTTTTTCCTGCTCCTTTATGTTAAAGAAAATGTACTGTACGGTCATATACTTTCTTTACTGATGTGTATATTTATACTTCCCAGTGTTTCTTCAGATTCAGTTTTGGGCTCTGTCCGACAGAAAAGGAGTAAAAAACGTCTTGCAGAGTTAAAGTCATTCAGTTTAGAGGAACCCCTTCATGAAGATGTGGGAGAAAGAGGAACCTTGACCAGGTGAGATTGTGAAATAGAAAAAGAAAGGGGTTAGAATAGTAGACATACGATGTATAAAGTATTCAGAGACACAAAAGCAAATATATGACCATATTTTGAAAGAAAGAAATGTGACTGTGAGAACTTGAAGCAGGCAGAAAAGGCATCAAAGTTAAAGGCTTTGGAAATTATTTGCATTTGTAAGGCAAAATCTTACTATGTGAATATTGTGTATATGCAGCGCTCTTATCATGTAGTTTTGAAAGTGAACTGAAAGGAGAAGATTGGAGATTCTCTAAATGTATAAAAGAAGAGATCAGAAGAACATAGAAGAACATAGTGCATTTGAAGATGGTGATTGAATCAGGAAAAATACAGGGCTGCTTCTACCATGAAGTACTTTATCAGGAGCAGCAAAAAACGACGCCTGGTAATTACAGGAGTTCTTGTCCCTCCTTGTTTGAGTGCGACAGAGTTATCAAATTCAGGTTATTGCTGCACACCCACACACCCCACATGTTATTGCACTGGTTGTGTATGTGCTGTCAATTCAGCAATGTAAATACTTCAACGTTCCTCACATTTTTATGCAATCATTTTGTTCAACCCATTGAATTAAAGTTGAAAGGCTGCAGTTCAACTGCATCTGAGTTGTTTCATTTAAAATTAATTCTGGTAATGCACAAAGCCAAAATTAGAAAAAAATTGTCTATTTCCAAATATTTATGGACCTAACTGTATTAGTAGGTAAGAGTGATCATTGGTTTACCCTAAGGATAAGGAAAATGTAGCCATTCTATGTCCTGTTGTGGAAGAAGGTGGAATCTCCAAAGAGATCTGAAGGTAGGGAGAGGCAGTTTTGGCCTAAGAGGGAAAGATTACGAGATGATTAAGGAATCCCCTGATTAATAAAGAGAATGAAAAGATGTGTACCTAAAAATATGAATTTAACTTGGTCCAAGTTTTGGTTTGAGGAGTGGGAATGGATCAAGGCACTAGTTATGTACCTTAAGCCATATTTTGGTCACCTCCCTGCATGACTGCATCTCTTGAAAAAAGTTTTGGGAGAGATTGCTAAAACCAAAGCATTAGTCTGACAGAAATAATCCCTAACCCAGAAGGATGCCGTAAAAAGAAACAAACAGAAATATAATTTGCACACTGTACTTACTGTCATAAATGATACCTATAGTCTTTGAAAAGTTTAGTGGTTTCGTTTGGACTGTAAATGTGAAAGAAATAAAGCATATCCTTCACCTTGCACTAGTCACGAGTGAAGCACAAAAGGATAATACACTTTGATTTGTATATGAAATGCAATTTAATCTGTTCTAAAGTTCGTATACTCCTTTAATTTTGATGTAAGAATTGCTCTAAATTCCTTTAGTTTAAATGTAATTGTTTCTTTTATTTACATTTGTCTCCTTTAACTTCCAACTATGTGAATTTTTTAACTTTGCCTTACCTTCTGAAACCTTCATTTTACACCAGCTATAATACTTTTTCCAGATCAAAAACATATGACCCACCCTCATCTCTAAAATCTGATCAAAGCTCTTCAGTGGAAAGACGCAGATCCATTACTACCAATGTAAGATGGGGCTTTGGTGAACATGGTGGCTTGGGAGGGGAAGTCAGAGTATGGAAAGTTCAGGTAGATAGAAACATGAATGTGAACTATGTCTAGAAAAACCTAAAGTTCATAGCCCATTCAAAAAAAAGTTCCCTGCCTTTCTCTCCAAGCTTTTGTTCTACTCCTAAAGTCCAGTATCACTGCTAAGTGCGTTTTATAGCTATGTGTTGCTGATTGACTCAGGTCAGTAACAGGAGCTAGTTGAACCAGGGTTTACTTTTGAAATGGGCAATTAGGTTTGGATAGGTTTAAAATCTGTTGTTGTATTCCTTTCACTATTTAAAAATAATTTATTTTCATCTTTACTTTCTTCTCCTTTTTTTTAATCCTACTTCTAATTTCCATTTTCCCTTAGTTACCAAAGCACAATATCACTTTCCACAGGATATTTCAAGATGTCACCAAGGAGGAGGAACTAAAAGACAGTAAGATACACTGAACACTGCATTATCACTATACCACCTTACTGGAACCCTTCCCCTGCCCTGTTTAGCTCTAGTCTAATCTAGTCACTTTTCCTTGTGATTAGTTCTTAAAGGAAAACTATACCCCCCAAACAATGTAGGTCTCTATAAAAAGATAATGAGTAAAACAGCTCATGTGTAAAACCCTGCTTCATGTAAATGAACCATTATCATAATAATATACTTTTTTAGTAGTATGTGCCATTGGGTAATCATAAATAGAAAATTGCCATTTTAAAAAATAAGGGCCGCCCCCTGAGATCGTAAGATTCACTGTGCACACATACAAACCACATGTAAGGTCACATGAGCCAATTAACAGACAGAGTTCTGCCTTTTGCTTCCTCACTTCTTCCTGTTACAGTTAGTGTTATAGTATTTCTGGTCAGGTGATCTCTGAGGCAGCACAGATAGAGTCACGAAATGGTGGTTCAAGGCAAGAGATGTAAAAGGGCAATATTTATGTAAATATATATTCCAGTTTGGTAAGATTCTTTAATATGTCATTCAATTTGATATAAACTATCTGTTGCTTAAGTATTCATTTTGGGGGTATAGTTTTCCTTTAAGATCCACCGATCTCAGGCTTTTTGCTCTCTATCTACAGGCTTCTCTTGTGCCCTCCAGCGGGAAGTCCTGTACCAAGGTAGACTCTATATTTCCTCCAACCACCTAGCTTTCTATTGCAACATGCTGCGGAAGGAGATTAAGGTAAGTAGTAAGAAACAAAGATATAAAACCATTTTTTAAATGCATTGAGATTTAAAAAAAGTTTACAAAGGCACATTGCACTATATGCACTACTGCTAAATGTTTATATTTTTACCTAGCAGCTGTATAGTACCCTGATTTTCCATTGCTACTGAAAGTTAGGGTGTGTGAAATGTATATATGTCCATTGCATGGATTCGTACCAGAACAGCCAAATGGAATTAAATAACCAGTGTAATTTCCTCCTTTCAATTTCTCAAGGTATTAATTCCTGTCAATTCAGTCATTGTTCTGAAAAAGGCAAATACAGCTCTACTAGTACCCAATGCTCTCAGTGTAAGAACTGTAGAAGGAGAAAAGGTGAGCACTTTTTTGTAGTCATTGAAGAGCCTAAGGTTAAACATGTGTTGTAGACAGTGGGGAAGATTTGTTAGTGTGGAAATAGTTTTAACAGTAAGTATAGCATGTGGTTTTTAGTATGTTGTTGTGTGCTAAATATTTGTATTTTTCCCTTTATGTTATCAGTTAATCATAAAGTAATGCAATTTGTAAATGCAGTACTCTGTACTAATCCAAACAGAGGACACTGTATTATAATCTTTTCCTGCCCTTAACCCAGCTAAATGAGGCGTAACTACCATCCCTGCTAGAGGCGCCAAACATGCCCTGATGATCAGGACTTAACAGTCGAAATTGTCAAAAATGCCCAACTAATTCATGGCCTGTATGGCTAAAGTGCTTCCATGGTTTTGTATGTGATAACTCAACAAGGACTGCCAAGGGGATGTTCCCAATAGAAGGCAAATATAGAAAAGGAGCAACTGGTTTCTGCACAGGCAAGTTTCAAGATTCACTCTGGAGTGACAAAGATAGCTCGCTCAATAAAAATTTGTGGCTGACACATATAGGTTTCTTAAATGTTTACTAAGTTAATGTAGAAAAGTCACAGTTTAGTTCAGTTTTTTAGTAAGGCCACATTTTCTGATTTTCTCACTTTTATCTGGTATATGGAACTTGGCAGCTCTCACTGTATTAAAAACCCTTTTAGAATATTAAGACAGAATTTCCTTTCTTCTAATCTGAATGGATTTTTCTTTGTGTCTGTTGGAAGGACCTACTGGTAAATAAAGCATTAGAGCAGCCAGGGTAATGAGTGGCATAGATATATTTGTATGTTCAAATGTAAAACATGTCCATTAAGATTTCTTTCTTTCTTCTTAAAGATTTATTTTTCAAACACTCAAACAGACTTCTATAACATACAGTTGTACATACACCATGATATACAAATCTTGTGTGATTGTAATTTTACAATATTAATACAAATTTTACAATATTTAAAAATGCCACATTTCTCTCTCTTTTTCCTCCCAGTATCTTTTTGGATCTCTACGGAATAGAGAACTTTGTTATCAAGCTGTCCATGCAGTATGCAGCAACTTGCAGGTATGTATCCTTATTGCAATGCTACGTTGCTTGTTTTCACCTGTCAAGTAGGCTGGAGTCTTCCTGCTTTGTATTTATATGGCATACATTTTGATATTAATGATTCCATACAATATGTGAAAAATAACAAGAATTACTAAAATATGCCTTGCCGTCTTAGACATTTTATTGACTTCTTTTTTACTTCCGAACTTAAGGATGGCAGTGCTTGCAGCACCCCCTTTTCATACTCGGCAGAGGCAAGTTTTGAGCAAAGCAAGGTTTTGGTAAGTTATCGCAAGTCTTAGTTGGTACTACTACTACTACAGTGTAATTTCCTTGCTGTAATTACCCCCTTATGGAATTCTTCAGCCATTAAAAAGGCCAGTAACAACAAAAATAATTTGCTCATATTGAAAAGGGTTCTATATATGTGTATAGTGCTCATTAAATACTTTCAATACACTGTTATATAAAATAAGACTTTTGTTGCCAATATGTAATTTATTTGCAGGTGCTAAACAAGCAGATATACCTTTTAAATATAAAAAAAATATTTTTATACAACTTTATCTTTTTATATTTTTATAATAACTTTTTGTTATTACTGGCACTTTAAAAGCAACCTAAATAATTTGTGTTCTACTCATGTGTGCTGAAACAAACCTTGAAATAAATGGGAATGTTACCTTGGTAATAGCATGTTAAAGAAACATGTTTTCTGCATTGTATTGCTGGTTATTAAAACATGCCAGGGCTCCTTAAGCACATTGTGGAAACATGGATTGCTATAACTTACTTGAAAAAGAAATTACACACTTATTTAGTCATGATTTTTCCCTATTTTAACATTCTGACAACTTTTTGTGGTCCCAGTCTTGTTGACCAAATTCTGCATTTTCTTGTAGAATTCTAGCCACTCCGATATTGATCAGAACCAACAGGAATCGGACAGCACAGATATTTGCACTACAGGTACAGGTTAGTGCGCAATATGAATATAAAGATGCACAAATACAAAAACTGGCACGCATGTTTGCCTATAGCAAGTAATTTACAGACAGGCTGTCTGATACAGATTCACCAAAATCAAGTTTTGTTTTTTATTGCAGATGTTCATTTTGAGACTCAAATCCTGGTGAGATCCGGTTCTAGTGAAGTGGATGCAGTTACCTTAAACCCTTGGATTAAAGGTATGTGGACCCATTTTCTCATTCATACCTTATTAACAAACCCTAAGGCTTATGCCGCATGTGTCTGGTTCTCTGCCTACATGTAAATACGGGGAGGGAAACAGCTGATCTTAACAGTTCACACCTGTATCTGTACTGACATTGTGTATAGACACACTCTGAGCAGATTTCAGCAAGGAAACATGAGAGTATTCATTTATCATGTTAAATCGTGTGTGACTGCACACTAGGGTTGTGAGGGTCAGCAACAACTCAACCTGCACCCGGCCGTAGCTTAAAACTCTTAACCTGCACCCAACCCTAACCTGACAAATATTGCCATTGTAGGACCTGCACCCAACCCAAATCCATGTCCTCCTGCTCCATACACTACTTGTGCATGCTCCTCTGGTTCCAAAGGAATCTTCAGAAGCAGAGGGCATACCTCCAAACATTTTGGAAGTAAAAAGAGGGACAAAAAATGTTTCTTTCGTGTAGAACAGCGAAAATGTGTGACCACGCCCCCTTTTGTGGCCACACCCCCTAATTACCATGTTCATTTTACAAAATTTGGCAGGTTATGAAAGTTTGAAAATATTTCTCCTTATCTAAACTGTATTTTTTGTGTCTCAAAATTGTTACAAAGTATCTTATTTGCAACTGTTAGCTGTTCTGTGTTCTCTGCTAAAAGCCAATTAAGTTAGAAACTTTGTTTCTTTTTCTGGCTGTTCAGTGCAGAGAAAATAGGGACTTTCCAGTACAAATGAGGGACTGCAGGATGAGCTGTCAAAAGAGGACAGTCCCGAAAAAGGGACAGTTGGGAGGTATGGCAGAGGGGTGTTCCTCCCTAGTTTGACCCACCCCCAACCCAAACCAGCAATGGTCACCCAAATTTTAACCCACACCTGCCTGACCTGTTAACACATGTGCCTTTCAGTGTAGATACAGAAATGATTCGATGAGACATGAGAGCAGATCAGCTTTTTCTCTGCTCGCATTTATATTCAGGCAGGGAAACTGCAACATGTGCCATTGGCCTAATACCTTGACCTCCTAAATACATTTACATAAAAGGGAAAACAGTTTTTTTCAAAATGCATCAGTTAAAGGAACAGTTCAAAGTAAAAATAAAAATTGGCTAAATAAATAAAAAAAAAATCGAATATAGTTAGTTAGCCAAAAATTTAATCTAAGACTGGATATGTAACATAATAGCCAGAATCCAACTTCCTGCTTATCAGCTCACTAACTCTGAGCTAGTCAGCGACTTGAAGGGGGGCCACAAGGGACAGAACTGTTCAGTGAGTTAGCAATTGATCCTCAGCATTCAGCTCAGATTCATAAGCAACCATTATGGCCCATGTGGCCCCTCTCAAGTCACTTATTGGTTACTGCTTGGTCACCAGGGTAACCAGTCAGTGGAAACCAAGAGAGCTGAAAATCAGGAAGTAGTGTTCTGTTATGTTATGTTAGACATCCAGTCACTCCAGCCTTTATACATATATTTTTGCCTAACTAACTATATTAGAAACATTTTTATTTTGCACAGCCTATCTATTTACCCAGTTTATATTTTTATAATAAACAAATCCTTTAAGAGCACACCTCCAGCAGAATTCTGCATTGAAATCTTTTTTTCCAAAAGAGCAAATACATTTTATTATATTTACGGTAATTTTGAAATCCTACATGAGTTAGACATGTTGTCTGCAAGTGTCCCCTACTGTATGTGACCTGTGCTCTAAACTCAGTCACTCTTTATGACTGCAGTGCAAGTTGGAGTGATATCATCCCCCCCCTTCTCCTTAGCAGCCCATCAGCAGAACAATGAAAAGGTAACCAGATAACAGTTCCCTGATATCATCATTGTTAAAAATGCTCCAATTCCCCACCTAGTGGTAGACATTATAACAGCACTCAATGAAAAAAAAACTAAGTCCAGCTAACCCAAGTTGTGACTCCTCACTCCTTACTACAGTTACACTGTGGGGCAGATTTATTAATGGTCAAAGTGAAAATTTGAATTCAAATTTTCCAATTGTTTTTTTTTTTGGTCAAAACTCTCAAATTCTAATTGTGAATTATCCAAACTGGATTCAAGTTTTAATTTGAATTCTAATTTCTAGATTTACCATATTCTGGCCCTTTAAGAACTCAAATTCGACTATTCGCCACCTAAAACCTGCCGAGTTACTGTATAAGTCAATGTGAGAGGTCCAGGGATCAATTTGGTGATGTTTGCAGCCTTCCTAACGTTCAAGTTTTTTTCAGAGAAAAATAATCAAATCAAGTTTTTCCAATTCGAATAGAGTTTTTCTAATCCGAATCTAATTAGATTCGAATTTTCGGGTCGATCCAATTCACCCGAGCTGAGAAAATGAATTGAATTTATTAATAAATTTCGATTGGTCGCATTTCGAATTTATGGGAATTTTAAAAAACACATGAATTTGCCTCCCAGTAGAAGAAACAACAGCCTGTCTGAAAGCAGTTCCAATGTGTAGTGCTGGCTCTTTCTGAAAGCACCTAACCAAACTGACCTGAGATAGCTGCCTACACACCAATAAAAACTAAAAAATACATATAAAGCTTATGTTCTCCCTAGCACAGATATATTTAGCAAAAGCTTACCTAGCTATTGGATCTAATGCTGTATACTTTGGTGACAATGTTTAAGTTCAAGTTTTTACAGAGATGCAAGTAATCTAATAAAACCGTGAACAAAATTACCAACACTCAAATTGGTATTTTAGTCATCATTTTTAATGGGTTGTAGGCTGAAAAGAAATTTTAATAACTCAAATTGCATAAATAGTTTACATTTTGCCTAGGAGAGTTTTACATTAGAGTTCATTGTGTTTTTTCTGCTTGATAAATATCAAAAATGTGAGTATTTTAAACCATTCTTCAAATGAATGATTTTTATCACAGAAAATGTAATCACCAAAAAAAAAAATACAAACATTAATAAATAACCTCCCTAATAAGCACCAAAAATCTAAAAACTGATTGGAAAAATTCAGCATATAAAAGCTGAATATTCATATAAAAGTCAATGGGAGATGTCCTAGGCAAAATGTATGCGATTTTTTTAAATTTGAGCTTTTCAGATGTTTTTAAAAGTTTGTAGAAAATGTAGTTTGAAAATGATGATATAAGAGTGATTTCACTGTGGTCTAGTTTTTAATGTTTTTAATCAATCCAGTTTTCAAGATTCAACTTTTTATACAAAATAATGATGATAAAAGAGTGGTTTCACTGTGGTCTAGTTTTTTTTCATGTTTTTAATCAATCTAGTTTTCAAGATTCAACTTTTTATACAAAATAAGTTAACATTCGAGTTTTTTAGTGAACAATTTTGAAAATTTGATTTTTGATAAACATACCTTTTAGCTTTGAACCTTGTGAGCATAATGCTTTATGGAAAGACTGGAGCTGTCAGCCCTTCAGTTGATATAAAAATGCTATTATTAGAAATGTATTTTGGTGTAAAAGGGGAAAAAATTATGTATGCTTTATGTATGCACTGATACTGTAGTGTTAGTATTGAGAGGAGTTACATTTTACTTTATTCTGTTTTAACCTAAGGTGAAGCTGGCCAAGAAAAAGTAAATTTAGATTACACAAATCATACTCAGTGGGTGGAACCCAGCGCTGTGAATATTCTCCTCATTGTCTATATGCTGTTGTAAGTAATTTTCCCTTGTCAGGACAACTTTAATACATTCAATACAATTATTAACAGGTATGGGATCTCCATCTCCCACTGTATTTTAAGCAATTAATTCTAATGTTTTTAATTTCCACTTTCTCTGTAGTACTACAAAAGTATAGTATTTGATTATAACTAACCTAGAATAAATCCATATTGGTAGCAAAACAATCCTATTGTGTTTATTTAAATGTTTCTTTGGTAGACTAAACTGCCAGAACACTACCTCCTGCTCCTGTTGGCAGCTCTCTTGGTTTCCACTGATTGGCAGGGCCAGAACTAGGGGTAGGCAGAGGAGGCACGTGCCTAGGCGCAAAAGCTAGGGGGTCACTTTTCCATTTGCCCGTGTATTTGTTGCTGCCTAACCCACATAGAGCTGAAAAGCTGGAAGTTGGGTTCTGGCAATTATATTAGACATTCCCTCAATCCAGCCTTTATAGGTTACATTTTTGGCTCAGTTACTATTTAAGAAACATTTTTTTTTTTATTTTGCACAGCCTATTTATCCAGTTTTTATTTTTACATTGTACTGTTCCTTTAAAAGTCAGAACCAGAAAACAGAAAACAATATACAAACACTGTTTTCAATAGCACCTATATATAATACATGGATGTACATATATGGAATCTTTTATCTAGAAACCAGTTATACAGAAAGCTCCAAATAATGGGAGAGCCATCTACCATAGACTTTTAACCAAATAAAATGTTCTTAATTGTTTTTCTTTTTCTCTGTAATAATAAAACAGTACTTTGTACTTGATCCAACTAATATAAATCATCCATCAATGCTGTTGGCTTTATTTGATGTTTAAATAAATTTTAAGTATAGTTAATGTATGGAAATCCAAACTATAGAAAAATCCCTTATCCAGAAAGCCCCAGGTCCCGCGCATTATGGATAATAGGTCCCATACCTCTTAGTCATATGTTTCTCTTATTTTTATAGGCCTCTAAATGCACATTTTTCCTTCACTCATTTATCTCCTTTTCTTAATTAGGGTTTTGCTTTTACTGGTCTCATCAGGATACATTGGTTTGCGAATTATGGAGTTGGAAAATCAGCTAAGCATTATGGGAGCATGGCCAAAAGGAGAAGAGATTCAAGGGTCAGTGCATATGCTTTCATATATATATATATATATATCTAAACAAGTGCTTACATTTGTAGAGTGATTATATATAAGGGCAATTTCAGCAATCTGACAGCTAGGGTTCAAGATTTAAACAAGAGACTGGAATATGAATAGGAGAGGCTTGAATAGATTGATGAGTAGTAAAAAGTGGCAATAACAATAGATTTGTAGCCATACAGATCTTTTTAGATGGGGCCATTGACCCCCATTTGAAAGCTGGAAAGAGTCAGAAGAAGGCAAATAATTAAAAAACTAAAAAAAAAATGAATGAAGACTAATTGATAAGTTGGTTTGAATTGATCATTGTATAACATACTAAAGGTGGCCATAGACTCCAAGACCCGCTCGTTTGGCGACATCGCCAAACGAGCGGATCTTTCCCCGATATGCCACTAAACTGCGTGGCTATATTGGGGGTAATTCGAACGTTCGGCCGTATGGCCGAACAATCGAATTACGATGCGCCAAGCGGCTCCGACTGGTCAGTCGGGTAAAAATCCAACCTTCCCGATCGATATCGTGGCCAGATATCGATCGGGAAGACCCGTCGGAAGCCCACATACACGGGCAGATAAGCTGTCAAATCGGTCCAAACGACCGATATCGGCAGCTTTAATTGCCCGTGTATGGCCACCTTAAAAGTTAACTTAGAGATGAACCACCATTTTAAACACAAACTGTTATGGTACCATGATTTTCTCGAATTGTGGAAAAAATTAAACCTCTAATTTTAATAAATTTGCCCCAGTATGTAACAACCCATTTTAAATTTTTTCCTTTTTAATTTTACAGAGAGATTTTTCTATAGAGAGAAAAAGAGAAATGTACCCTGCAAGAAACTAGTTTAAAATATCGGTCACCCTTGGCTTCCTCCTCACCAATCAAACACATGTATTAGTTATAAGATCAGTAGTTAATAATTTATGTAATACCAATAAATTAAGACAGAGGTCTTTGTCGTGTAAGTACCTCTAATGAACTAATCTGTGATAGTAAAATTAATTAACAAAAACGGAGAATTACTCATTCTATCTAAAATATGAATTATTACTTGGTGGAAAAAAATTATTATTTCTAATGTACAGTGCATAAATTAGTTCATTTCATATCCATCACTTGGAATGGAATTAACTAAAATAAAGTGCAATGCAAACAATTATTGATAATCTAATCCTCAATTAATCGTAGAGATCATATACAATACATTAACACAGTGCTGTCCAACTTCTATGGTAGCGAGGGCCTGGAATTTTTCTAATCTACGTGGTGAAGGGCTGATAACGGAAGCCAGTGTTAGCCACTCCCTGTTTTTAGACCACACCCACTTTAAACCACACCCATGTTACCGCAAGACCATGTCCACATTAATAGCACACCAAAAAAACAGATGGTTGGTGCTCACTGCAGGGATCAGGGCCAGAACTAGGGGTAGGCAGCTGTCTAGGGTGCCATCATTGAGGGGTGCACTTTTAAGGGGATTTCTTTTAGTTTTTAAATGTTTTCGTTTTTTTTAAGCGTTTATTTAATAATTTGTTTCAGTAATCATGGCCACCCAGTCGGGTGGAATCCATCTCCTTCCCCTTCTCCCTCTTGCCAGCAAGTAATAGCTCCTTATATGCGGTGCACCGCGACGTGCATACACGCGTCAATGACGTCACTAATGCAGTTGGGTGACAGAGAGAGGCAGAGAGCTGGCGGCCTGCTTGGTGTGGCTCACTCTCGCTGCTCTCAGCCTTGCACAGTTGCACTGAACTGAAGACTTCTTTCTATTACTGTAAAGTGTGAAGCTTCCTGCTGGCACAGCCAGGTACAGATTTGGGGGCCATATGTTTGCTGTTGCTGCTAGGTACATAAATACTTGGGGGCAATATGATGTGATCAGATTTATTTTTGGCTGCTGCTGGCACAGGTAAAGATTGGGGACAATATGATGGCTGCAGGAGGGCTGTATGATGGATTGCTGCTGAGCTTCTTGGTACAGGTATAAGGAACAGTAATATAAATGAAAAAGTGTTGTGTTCTTGCTCTCTTTATTTAAAAACCATCATGGTAAGGAGGTAAATGGTAAAGCAGGAAAGGGTCACTGAGTGAAGCTCTTGCCTAGGGTGACAAACTACCATGTGCCTGCCCTGGCAAGGATGTCACTCATATGTGAAATAAAGTTAAGTCATATAAGACATACCCTTAAATCCATATGCCTCCTCCTCCCCTGTGTATAATACAGTATCCCAGCATATGATTAAACACCTTAGGGGCCACTAACAATAATTTTCAATTGCTAACAAACCCCCAGAACAAATACCAAAGTATGACACACACAGGGAGCATATAGAAGACAGAGCAGACAGGAATCAGGACCAGTCTGTACTACATACAGTGACACAGTGCTAGTGCTCCATTAGCATTTTGAATAAGGTGTGAACAGGTGAACAATGTGGGCAGTTTCAGTCTGGGTCTCAGGTGTGAACAGTACAGGGCTTTTGGATGTGAACAATAGAGGTGTCACAAGTGTGAACATTATAGGGGAGAGGTAGAAGTGATATGAGCTGAGCTGTGAATTGTAGCAAGCCAATCCTCTAAAGCCAATTCCAGAGTTTTTAAATTAATAATTGCTCCGTAGCTAAATTAAAACCAAAAACAGGGTAACAAGAGCATAGAAACGTGACACACGTTTCACAAATATGCTTTTTTTTAAGGTGAATGGTGGTAAAGGTGGTAATATTTTAATATGAAAAAGGGGGGTTGTGGGTGCACTCCTAAAGCCATATAAAAACATATTTAAGATTAATAATCCCCTGTCTAAATAATTAAATGAATATGCAAGCGCATGTATTTAAAAAAGAAAAACAGGGTTTTTTGTTACAAGTTATTATCATAAATTTGATAAGCCACCATACCACGTCAAGGTAAACCCCATGCGGTCTTCCCTAACTTGTTTACCTGTAATCAAAATATAAAAGGTCATA
This sequence comes from Xenopus laevis, assembly GCF_017654675.1. Classification (NCBI taxonomy): domain Eukaryota; kingdom Metazoa; phylum Chordata; class Amphibia; order Anura; family Pipidae; genus Xenopus; species Xenopus laevis. The sequence goes on from NC_054372.1 coordinate 83,056,158, forward strand.
TACCTCTCTGCTTAAAGGACATGTCAACCCCCCAGCCAAAAATCTTATCTGTAAAAAGCCCCACTGTGATCTTTAAATACCTGCCTCTGCGTTCACTGCGAAGTTAATAGAGCGGCTGCTCCGTTCCCTTGATCTGTCTGCATATCGGCAGCTGGCTCGCTCCCTCTCCCCCTCCCTTCAGAATTCTCCTTGCCGTTTGGCGTGGGGAGCATGCGCCCTTTCTCTGCTTCAGTACACCTGAAGCATGCGTCATCAAGTTTTTGTTTGTTAAGGCTACCGCAGAGAAAGCCCAGGCAGAAGGGACTATGCGCACATGCGCATTTAGAAGAGGAAGCCAGAAGCGATGACGCCGGGCAGGGAAAATGGCCGCCGGGTGAAAAGTTTAATGCATTTACACACAAAGCGACGGTGCAGGACGTAGGATCTGAATGGGGGTGCGAAAATGATGCGGTTGGGGTCAGGGTAAGGTGCTCTATGCATACAGACTGGCACCACAAAAATACTTTACATGTCCTTTAACAGCATTACTTGGAGTAAAAATCTCCAGAGGCTTGGTTTCAATCTGTGGACTAGATCCTCCCCCGCCACCTGCATATGCGGCTTTTAAAAGGGAGACTGCCCAAACCACACCCATTTAAAAAAAAAAATGTGATAATGAAGAGACTATAATAAAGGCAAAGTAAAGTTGTATATATATAGGTGCACTCTTGTGTGTGTATGTGTGTGAGTATAAGCATAAGTACAGGTGAGGGTATAGATGTGAACAGAAAATGAAAAAGGAAGAGCTAAATGAGAAGTGTAATTGGTGTAGTGTATGTGAATTAGTGCAGAGGTGTTACCTAGTGATAAGTACAGCAGATATAATGAGTGTCTCACAGGCGTTGGTTTCAAATAAAAGGGCTAAAGCCTCCCCTGCCGATAGCATTTGTGGGTTTTAAGAGAGAGGAATTGCCCTTTTATTTGAAACCAACGCCTGTGAGACACTCATCGCACGATCGCACCTGCACTCGCATCTGCGATCAGTCACTCATGATCGCTTATGCATGACCTGGTTCATCTGTGATCTTGCACACCAGAGACCAAAATGCACATGCCCAGGGCACATGGAAATGGTTGTGCGCATGTGCATGCCTTGAGATAGGGATTGTTATTAAGAGTAGGATGTGATATACTTTCAATCTACTTGGCAATAATTTGGAATTCGATTTCAGAATAATTTCACAAGGAAACTCACTTGTAGAAAATCTTCTTATAAGCAGATCTTAACATACTGGCCAATACGCTGAGCTGTATTTGTTTTTTAACTTTAGTTCTCCTTTAAGAAATAACTTACCGAAACTCCGCTTGCGCTCCTCTTCAGAAAAGGTGATCGGGCGATCCATCGTGCATCGCTCGATTTCTCCTCCCTGCCTTCCTTATAGGAGATAGCCAGGTAGGTGAAATTGGGCGCCACACGCTGGATCGTCGCCCTGTGGCCTTTTCTGAAGAGGAGCGGAAGCAGAGTTTCGGTAAATTATTTCTTAAAAGAGAAGGAAAGTCAAAAATAAACTTCATCTCTAAGTGTTGCCAATGAACAGAACATATATTTAACAGCAAACATTCCCTCATTAGTTTCTTTCCCAATATAAGGGCTGCAATCATTTTAAAAAAAAGTTTAAACATGTATGTAAAATCATACTCGGTTTGCAGTCCGAAAATCACTCTGAATAGGGCACACGCATGTGCAATAGTTAGCAGCAGTGCCCTGCGCATGCACACTAGAATCTGATGTGTTCCCTGGTAGAGATAACATTGCGGTCATGTGATGGAGCCGTACGTCATCACTGACCTCTCTGCCCCCGCCTCATTCGTTCTCTCTCCAATTGGGATCCTACTTCCTAGGACACTCAGTGAATCTTTGAAGCTCCTGCACTCGCTCTGGTTTTAATTTACAGCTTGTCAGGGAGCAAGCGCAGGAGCTAAGCTGTAATTTAAAGATAAAAAGCAATCCAGCGAACGGGTATGTCTGACTGAGGTCTGCAGTAATTAATTATAAAAAAATGAAAAGACGCATACGTTTATTGGTAACTGTAAAGCTCTGGGCTATGTTACTGGTCCTTTAAAGGAGACAAGTTTCTTGTTTGCAGTTGTACAACTTTTTACTGATTGTTGGTCAGGTCTATGGCATACATCATATTTCAGCCAGCAGTGAAGTACCCAGTAACTACCTGTACACAATTTACTGACCAGTGCAAAATGTTTTTAATTGTAGCATATTCAATTACACTAGACTAGAATTTTAAGTAAAGAACATGGCAAATAGTACATTTTTTTTCCTTTAGCACTCTTTTAGTAAATAAATCCCCAGAGGTTTAATGTACATCTGTATGTGTTTTTGCAGGCTACAAGATAGCTGAAGTTACAAGCGCACAAGTACAAGAGTTTGTAAAGTATCATTCTGTATCTCTGCCGGCCAGAGGTGAAGAACAGGCTCTACCAAGATGAGCTGAAATTATACTTCTACAATTCAGATTATATCATTTGAAGGGTCAGGATGAGATGATGCCCCCCCAAAATGATATTAAAAAGGTTCTTAGCACTTTATTCCTGCAGCACCAACAGGATTAATGAGAATTATCAAAATGTGATCTAATTGTTAAGTGATCTGAAAGGAGGAAAGGGGAGGTGCACAGCAAAATGTGACCGTGCTTGCTGCCCCCTGTGTTTATGAAACTAGATTATACATTGATTTTTAACATACAGGGTTCATAATTTTGTGACAAAGTGTGTGTTAATTACACATATGCCCTATATTCACAGTGTTCGAGTTTTATCTAAAGGAAAAAAGCCCTATCGTCAGCTTTAGCAGAATGTCAGATTTAGCAATTACATGCTCAATAGTAGTGATGCCTGGGTCAGACTTTTCCAGTTGAACCAGCCCTGTCTGATGTGATCAGTGAAAATGCAAATTAGACCGCACTTACTTTTTCTGCCCAAATTTGATAATTGGGTGCACGTCTAGTAGCCTATTCACAATGGCTGCTCCAAGGTATACAAATTTCATCCAGTCGACAGCACTCCCTTTTCAATAAAACCGTCTTTATTCTTATTTGGACAGCAACATCATGCATGATGTTGCTGTCCAAATAAGAATAAAGATGGTTTTATTGAAAAGCGAGTGCTGTCTACTGGATGAAATTTGATGTGATCAGTGGCCAGCACTGGGCAACACTTCCCCACCAGACAGTTAATGTATTTACAGTTATGACCCATGCTAACCTGCACCTATCCTGAAAATGGTTGCCCATTTCCAGCCAGAACTTGCCCAAACCACAGGTTTAGCGCAAACCCTCTCATCACTAGCATTCACCTCCTCTGGTGCACAGCCAATTGAAATGGTTCTGCTGAGATGCCAGCAGTGAGGTTTTAGTGCTTCCAGCCAGTCAGCAGTTTGTAAGTTGCAATTCATACACCCCTATGGAAAGTAGAAACATCTGAAGAAACCCAAAAAGCACAAATTACACTACATCATAGATCCACAGATTTCTCTTTGTGTTTTGCTTTTTATGGGCAAACCTCACATAATGGTGGAGATGGGAGAAGAAAATGTCAGCCAGAAATCCTAACAAGATGTTAAAGGAACAGTAATGTCAAAAAATAAAAGTGTTTTAAAGTAATGAAAATATAATGCAGTGTTGACCTGCACTGGTAAAACAGATGTGTTTGCTTTAGGAAACACTACTATTGTTTATATAAATAAGCTGCTGTGTAGCAATCGGGGCAGCCATTCAAAGGAGAAAAGGCTCAGGTTACACAGCAGAAAGCAAATAAGCTCTGTCTGTCTAATGGTGTTATCTGTTATCCATGAGTTAACCTGTGCCATATAGACGTTTTTCAATTTCCGCCATTGCTCCATAGCAGCTTGTTTATAAGAACTATAGTAGTGTTTCTGAAGCAAACAGATCAATTTTAACAGGGCAGGGCAACAGTACATGATATTTTCATTACTTTAAAACACTTATATTTTTTGGTGTTACTGTTCCTTTAAGGATCCCGTTTGTGCTTGGTTTTGTGGGTACCTAACAAATTGTTATACAAAGCCTGTACAATACCTGCAACAATGGAAGTCAATAGAATGTTAAACTCTTGCCAAATTCCTAAACCTAGTGAAAGAGGTTATACATTAGTTTTATATCTCTGGTGTAATAGAGATCACTGATATGACATACAAATGTATTTATTCTACACAAGATGGTTCTCCTTAAACGAGATAAAGGAGATACAACAGGAGTTCTCACACGGACAGCTGTATATGGTATATATGTTGTGATTCATACTGTCGACCAAAATGTGAGTTGCACAGTGTTATTTGTACTGGTGAGAGTAACAGTATCATGTCAGATTGGCACTAGCTCTAAAGGGCTTGCACTAAGGGTAGGACTATATGGATGTTTTCAGTGAGATCCGACGAGCTGCAACAAATGCTGGTGTCAAATCGCATGCGAAGGAAATAAGGTAAGTACTGGAAATGTCGGCAGCGTTGATCCGACATTGTGCATTTCAACGCTGCGAAACGTCCATGTAGTCCTACCCTTATACTGTAACATTCACTTATACTGTGAAATTAGCCAGTTTATGGCAGGAGCTCTGGTGCTTTGCAGCTATTTAAGGAAATGTTCAGACTACAAAGCAGGAAGTGAGGAAATATTAAAAAAAAACACACCAATGCATTTTTTTAAATTACTTAGATTAGATACACCAATGCACTATTCTGTTCTGTAAAAAAATCTTTATTTATGACACAAGATCAAAATACTATTCAAGTTTTTTTTAGTATTTCAAATATTTCTTTTGAATGCCTTTTTCATCTTGTGGCTATGTAGTATACATACAAAAGAGCAAAGCAAATATGAATTCAAATTTCCATGCTCAAAAACTCAGAGGTATAGGACAAGGGCCCTGCACCATGATACCAAAACCCTGGGCAGGTGCATGTGGGTAAAAATGTAGCATGGTGCATTTGTGTCTGTCCACAAGGAATCCAGAGAATTATGGAATTATCTATCATTTTCAGATGTAATTACAGGACCCTGTGAGCATTGACTGGCTGTGGTGGTTAGTGCGCTGTTATATCTGCACCTATGTCTGGCTTAGGTTTAATAAGAAAGCAATTGAAATGCACCTGTATGGCAAGTTTATACTATGTTGTCCCCTTTGTAAGGGAGCCATAATGTGCAACTACACTACATTTATAAGCATGGTATATCTTAAAAAAAACAGTAAACTATTAAGAAATATTGTTTTTGTGAACAGGGAACATACCTGGGCTAATTTAGTAACGTGCTAAATTGCATGAGTGTGCTTTCCCATAGAAACCAGTCAGAAATGTGTTTTTATTAGTCTAATAAAAGTTATGAAATGAACAAATGAGCAAACATCTGATTGGTTACTACAGATAACCACATTTAACATCTCCACCTTTACATGTTTATAGTAATACAATTTATCAAATGAAAAATCTGGGTTCATTTGAAGTGAATTGAGAACACTTAAACTGAGTACATTAAGTGGAAATATGCTTATAAAAATAGCTTTACCTTCAGATTTTTCTGTCAGTTTAAAAAAAAAAGTGACCATGCATAAATTTATAAAATGTATAATATTTATATATGGAATCTATTTGTAAGTAACATAATATAACTTAATACGTTGTTTCTATGACAGAATTGAGCAATTTGCATCTGTGCAGTATGATTATAAAATCAGGATATACATAATGTTCTGCATGTTCAGGTGCCAGTGCCCTTTAAATACGCAGAAAAACTTTATTTTATTATATGGAGAAGAAGAGATTGGTCTGCCTTTTTAGTATATGGGGTAAATAGATACTTAATATGTTATAAACATTCGTTTTTAAAGAATATCTCAGGAACATTCAGATCATTGTGATCTCAGAACACACAAAATCATATTTTACATTTATGACAAATAATGTTTTTCTTGTATTTATCTGATGCTGAGAGAGTTTTTTTGCAATATAATTTGATACATGTATCAAAAAGATTTGTATACGGATTATTTATGTATGTTGTATGTCTTTTTTTTACCTAATAAAATGATTTTCCTATAATAAATGTAATCTTATGTTTGATGTGGCATATGTGTTTTGAAGGGAAACAGGAAAACAAAGTAAATCATATTTTTCATGGAATGTCTGCCCATCATGCCCAGTGGATTGCAAACTAAAAATAAAAACCATTGGCACAAAGATAATTACTTAAATCTGTTAGTAGAACTTAAATCTGTAACACTACTACCAGCATATTTATTATTTATTAATATGCTTTATGATCATTTTATGTCAAAGGTTATAGAGGACCCAAACAGAAGTGATGCTAAATAGCGTTAACAGTAACTTAAATTCGCAATTTGCGAAACTGTTTGCAAATATTTTCTCCGCCACCAAAGTTGTGACGTAATTAAAACTCCATTTGCAATTTTTTACATATTTAAAAAGCTCTTATAGACATTCGCATTGCGAAAAAAAAATTAGCAATTTCTGTTTGCACACTCTTTTTCAGCTTTATAAATGTAACCATACACAGGGCAAATATATTCACTGTGAGAACCAATCTGCCCTGCAAGAATTTAATAAATGAGCCCCACTGACTAACTCAGAGTTAGAGAGCTGAAAAGCAGGAAAATTTGTTCTGTTATGTTAGACATCCAGTCACTCCAGTCTTTAAAGATTACATTTTTGACTAACAAACTATATTACAACCATTTTTTATTTTGCACAGCCTATTTAACTAGTTTTTACTTTTATACTAAACTGTTCCTTTAAGTTCCAAATTGTGGGGACAATTGAACCCAAATGCAGAGGAGGCAATAGAATTTAAGAATTGTATAAAGAAGCATTTTGGATCAGTTAGCTTGATAAAAGGCCACATTGTGTAAAACATTGCTGTAACAGCCTAAGTGCACAATAAAGGCATTTTAATTGAAACTAATTTGTGGTACCAGTCCAACCTGCCTGCAAATTGGGGACAGTACAGCAAATGCAGGCAGTCAGTGGCATAATTACTGGGGAGCAGGGGTTCAATTGGACCAGGGCCCGCACTGTAGCCGGCTGTAGTCGGCTGCAGCCGCAAAGAAAATCTGCAAGGAGGGTCCCAGCTGAATGTCCCGGCCCAGCCCCCACCTAATTACTTTACTGCAGTCAGTGCTGTATTTATGGGAATAGCTGCCGGTCTCTGTGCTCCAAAACAAAAATTCTTTAAACAATGAATGTAGCAAGCACTCTTACTTCCTAATCATAAATCTAAAATCTAGATAGAAGTGTCTTTAATTCAAGGGATACCACGGCTACTAAGACCTGTTGTGATATAATGGCAATTACCCTTGTGGAAGGACAAGATGTAAATTTTGCCATTATTTTAAGGTTTCCAAGGAGTTCTCCAGTACAAGTACAGGGAAATATGTTATGATATAACAATATTTCAATTGTCTATCAAAAGGAATTGTCTACCTTGCAACGTGTACTTGTGGGTTACAATATGTAGACAAAACTATACGTAGTGCAGGAGTTCGTATTTTGGAACATGTATCAGCAATACATAGAAAAGGTGATATATCAGCATTAGCAAAGCATTCAATAGAGGAACATGGAGGAAGACAATGTATTACATTTCAGACTATAGATAAACCCAATTTTCAAATCAGGAGGGTGGACTTCAATAAAAGATTGTTAAGAAAGGAGGTGTTTTGGATTTATCCACTTAAAACTATTGAATCTTTAGGAGGCATGAATAGAGAATGGGAATTGACATGTTATTATTAATATATTATCCTCTGTAATGGGGTGTGATGTATGTATGCATTTATATGCTATATTCCTATGAATAAATGTGTATTTTTAATGGGAATAGGTATGCATTTAATATGCTATCTTAGTGATGCTATTTCATGGCTCAATCTTTTTGATCTATTAAAGGGATAATGTTTTTAGGAGTGGGGTTATGAGATATTTATTTCTTTTGGCTGTAGATGGATCACAGAATCACTTCTGAGGTAGTGGCGAGACGCCACGAAATGCGTAGAGCGTAATTCAATGTTGTTATGCACTGGATTTATATAAAGATAAACTATTAAAGGTGAAATTTTATCAAATAATTTGCTCCCTCTTGATGCTCCGTGTTTTTTATATTTACATTACTTACAATACCCTCCCCAAGTCGTTAATCAACAAGTCAAATAAAAGTGGACCCAATACCGAGCCCTGAGAGACCACACCAAGAACTCTACTCCAAGTAGAGAATGTACCATTAACAACCACCCTCTGTACCTGTACCCTCTGATCCTTTAGCCATTTTTCTATCCATGTGCAAGCAACTTTATTAAGCCCAACAGACCTTTGTTGTGGGTCATGGTTTCAAATGCTTTTGCTCCCTCGTTGTCCAGCATCTTACTTACATCATCAAATTTGTCTGACATGACCTATCCTTCATAAAGCCATACTGATTACTGCTTATAAGGCCATTCTCTAGGACACATTTTTGAACAAGCCTTCAAATAATTTGCCCACCACAGATGTCAAATTTACTGGCCTATAATTGCCAGGCTGAGATCGTAATCCTTTTTAAATATTGGAATGTCATCTTTCCTCCAATCCATAGGTACTATACCAGATGAACGCAAATCTGAGAGAATCAGAAATAGGGGCCAGTCTAAAACTGAACTGAGCTCTCTTCGAACCCAGGGGTGTATGCCATCTGACCCTGGTGCCTTGTTTACATAATTTTTTATTAAAGCTTTTTGAACCATATCCTGAGTCAGCCACTGACTAGATTGAGCTAAGCCTGGAAACTCTGACTCTATTGTATACACTGAAGAAAAGAACTAAATAATGGTACCAGTATCGTTGTAACAGATTCAAAGGAGCAAAGAGACTAGAATATTCTAGTCTCTTTGCTCCTTTGAATCTGTTACAACGATACTGGTACCATTATAGGAGAGGGCCTTTGAACAGAAAGGTGAATAACCAATCATTTTCCATACCGGATAAATCTCTACGATGGAACACGTGTTTTTTTGTCGACTTTTGTGAAGAGTGCCACAGGCTCTGGGTTACTGGTAACTTGGAGTGTTGCTCTGGGACAGTGGATTTACTTGAATAATGGCTAATCTAACTTTCCTATCCTGGAATGTTCGGGGATTGGGAGACTCTGTTAAGAGGCGTCTAGTATTTAACTTTATCAGACAACATAAACCACAGGTTATCCTGTTGCAAGAAACCCATGCTGATACCCGGGTACAACAGGCACTTCGGAGGCCTTGGTTAGCTGACTCATATCATTCCATGCACTCTACGTATTCGAGGGGGGTGTCCATAATGTTTGCTAAGTCGTGTAACTACTCCGTGAGCAAAGTAATATGTGATAAGGAGGGGCGATACGTAATTATTCTGTGTATGTTGCATCACAAAATGTTTAATGTTGTAAATGTATATAACCCTCCCCCCTTCTCTGACACATTGCTATTCCACATTATGGAGAAAATTGCCACTCTGCCCTTAGCACCTTTGTTACTGATGGGAGACTTTAACTCCGTTATGCATGCGGACGTGGATAGGTTAAAAGGGGGTTTGCGCTCTACCTCTGCACTGGCCACCTGGGCTTCCACTTTTGCATTGACAGATTTATGGAGAGCCAAACACCCTGCCAAGAAACAATTTACATGTTTCTCAGCATCGCATAGTACTATGTCTAGGATTGATTTGGCTTTGGGCAACCCTGAATTTACCAGCTATTTAGAGGAAATTGAAATTTTGCCGGGTGGAATATCAGATCATACTCCAATTTTACTGCGGGTGGTTAGTTTGACTTCTCCGATTGATAAGTTCTGGAAACTTAGCAGGTTCTGGACCGAACAGCCCAAAATAACCGAAGAGGTAAATGAGGATCTTAAGGAACATATTAGTATTAATGAGGGCACAGCATCCCTGCAAATTGAATGGGACACCCTTAAAGCATATTCTAGAGGGAAATATATCTCATGTATAAAGCAATATAATAAGACTGCCCTTTCTACTATAATGGATATCCAAAAACAATTGTCTCTAGCAGAGTCTCTCTTTGTTCAAAACCCTACCCCGGAGACTAAACAAGATTTCCAACTTTTGTTGCAAAAACATGCGCTAGCCCAAACTCAGGTGGTCAATAAACAATTGTTGTATCACCGAGCAAATGTATTTGCTTCCGGGGAGAAGAATGGGAAATTATTGGCGTTGTTAACTAAACTAGACAGGGCCAGCATTACTATCCCTGCCATCCAGGATAGTCAAAATGGAGTAATTACTGCTCCGGATAAAATTAATGAGGTATTTGTGTCATATTATAAGCACCTTTACTCTTCCAAAATCCAACACAGTCAGAGGGACATTGCCAATTACTTACACAATATCCCGTTGCCCCAGTTAGGGATCCAGGACAGGGAGTTTCTGAACCAGCCAATTACTGATCAAGAAATCTTGGATGCTTTATCTGCTTTCCCCCCTGGGAAATCGCCTGGGTTGGATGGTCTGCCGTCAGAATGGTATGGGGTACATGGGTCCTTGGTAATGCCAAAACTGAAACGGTTGTTTAACGATGTTTTGGAGGGGGTAGCACTGCCGAGTTCCATGAGTGAAACTTTGATCACATTACTTCTCAAACCTGGAAAAGACCCCTTGCTATGTTCGTCGTACAGGCCCATTTCATTGATTAATGTCGATGCCAAAATTTTGGCAAAAATACTTTCCAAACGCCTCAATCAAGTTATACATTCTGTAATCTCAACTGATCAAACAGGCTTTATACCTGGACGGTCCACAGATATCAATTTAAGACGCCTGTATACTAACATAGCAGTGCATCATGATAACATTGGTCATAGAGTAATAGTTGCGCTTGATAACGAAAAGGCGTTTGATTCTGTTGAATGGATCTACCTGTGGGAAATATTACAGGTTATGGGCATGGGAAATAATTTTTTAACATGGGTTAAGGCACAGTACCATCAACCTAAAGCCAAGGTGAGAACCAATCAAAATATCTCTGAATTATTTGATGTTGCTAGGGGAACTCGGCAGGGCTGCCCGCTCTCGCCCTTGCTATTTGCTATAGCGATGGAGCCATTGGCCATGTTGGTAAAAGAAGATGTGGACGTAACAGGATTAAGAGTCGGATCTCATGTTGAAAAAATTGCAATGTACGCAGATGATACCTTGTTATTTTTGGAAAGTCCCTATTTACCGCTTACGAAAGCACTGGATTTAATTAATAATCACACTGCCTTCTCTGGCCTTAAGATTAATTGGTCAAAGTCTACCATTTTTCCGATAGACCAATTTCTCCCGGACCCCTCTCTCATGCAAACCGATATGGTATGGGTGGATACGTTTAAGTATTTAGGGATTTGGATAAATAAAGATTTACACAAATTTCTTGATTTGAATCTGAGTCCACTCTTGCAAAAGTTAAAACAAAAGCGTGGTCTCAGATTCCATTAACAGTTCTAGGTAAAATTAATTTATTCAAAATGGTACTTCTACCCAAATTTACTTATGTCTTTCAGCAAACCCTGGTCTCCATCCCAAACTCACTGTTTAAAAAGTTGGATTCCCTTCTTACCACTATTTATTGGGCGAATAATCACCCTAGAGTTTCTTTATCTACCCTTCAATTGCCCTCTGAAGCTGGTGGTTTAGCTGCTCCTAATATGCGCTCATATTATTTATCTTCTAGACTTGTGACTGCATGGTGGTGGGTGTCCCCCTCAGGGTCAAATGCTGCTACCATTTTGGAATCTCACATTCTGGGATCCTCAGAAGCTTTAAAAAATCTTTTATATAGGGGAACTGGTGTTAATAGAGGAGTTACACCTTTGATGAAAGCTACTGTCGCTGACTGGAAACTAGCTCAAAAATGTTTTCGCAAAGACAAAACTTATTGCTCAAAATTCTCTCCCTTATGGTTCAATCCGACTTTACCTCATTTGTTAACAATCCCTGATCCTCAACTGTGGGCAAATTATCAAATAAAGTACATTGGGGATATAATTGACCAAGGGACATTAGTATCTTTTGACGATCTTCAATCCAAATTTAATCTCCCGAATCGAATGTTTTTCAGGTATTTACAGCTACGTCATGCTGTCCAGGCCCAGCTCCCTTTCACAATTTAAACTAGTCCCATCAGGTTGGAGGATTATTGTCTCCCTCTGCCACAAACACTCCCCAAGTTATACTTGAAATGGAATGTAGATATACCTACGTTGACCACAGATTTATGGGAAGAAGTTTTGGAGTCAGCGTTTGGGTCTTTTATCAGTGTTAGGGATAAAATGATACAATTTCGATATTTGCATAGGACCTACCTCACACCACATAGGTTATCCTTAATCTCCAGTACAATTCCTGATGAATGCCCTAAATGTCATCAAACCCCAGCCTCTTTTCTGCACATGGTCTGGTCATGTGGTAAGCTCCAAATATTCTGGAAAGAGATTCTTGCTGAATGTATGGAGGTAGTTTCTATCCCCTTGACCCTGGACCCTCTACCTATTCTGCTTAATTATGTTGAATCAATAACCCCTATACGTAAAACTAGAAGTCTGCTGTCGGCATTATTTGTTTATGCTAAAAAATTGGTAGCTATTGGAAGGCTTCAGTAGCGCCCACAAAAGAGCAATGGATAGTTATGGTAAATAACAATGTTCCCATGTATAAATTAACGTACTTCAAGAGAGGCTGTCCGGCTAAGTTTGATGCTATTTGGACTGACTGGATGGATGCACACCTCCCTCAAAATAGGTAGATGAGTAATTCATGTTGAGATAGCCCAGAGCTTGGAGCTCTTCTTTTATGTTGATAAATCTAAGAGATTAATTGGAAACTAAGGTAATACACCTCTAGGTTTAGGTATGGTTGGCTGCTAGTTAGGGGGAATGTATTGGGTGCATATACTTGTATATACAATACTGAATGTGGGTTTATGTTTCCAAATGACATTGGTTGTTGTGATGTTACTGAATAACGGAGTTATTATCTTTCATGCATGTCTATTACAGCGTATGTTCTTTGTTAAAAGTATGTCAATGCTTATTGCATGCCGTTATTTGATTGTAACAAAGTTTATTGAACATGAACATGGTTGTATATGTGCCTGGGAAAATTCAATAAAAAACAATTGTAAAAAAAAGAAAGAAATAGGGGCTGGTCTAAAACTGAATTAAGCTCTCTTAGAACCTGGGGGTGTATGCCATCAGGCCCTGGAGCCTTGTTTACATTAATTTTTATTAAAGCTTTATGAATCATATCCTGAGTCAGCCACTGACTAGATTGAGCTGAGCCATTAGTGCAGCTATAATGTGAGCCTGGGAACTCCGACTCCTCTATTGTATACACTGAAGAAAATAACTGATTTAACACATTTGCCTTTTCTGTATCTGTTACAACCATACTGGTACCATTGTTTAATGGAGCAGGGTTAGTTTTCACCTCCATCGCAATTAACTCTTCATTTCCATTCTTTGCATTCCGGATTGCTGATTTACAACATTTATTACAGTGTTTATATTCATTAAATGCAGCTTCTGTCCCAATAAATTTGTAGTTTTTAAATGCCTTTCTCTTCTTTCCTATTAACTTCTTTATTTCTGTATTAAGCCACATAGGATGATTCTTAGAGCTTCTACATTTACTTCTTAAAGGGCACCAATCATCACTAAAATCATTTCCTAATTAAATACACTATGTGAAAGTTCAAGAAATCAGATTTTTAAAACAGTTAGTATTGTTTGTATAATGTAAATCATCAGCTCACTATACCTTCTGCAAGATCTCCCCTATCTCCACTGCAGTTCTAGCTGAGGCAGGCATCTTGGATTTCACTGCCTCCTCCTACCTATTCCCAGCCAACTGCAGCTCTGAAATCTTGCATATGCTCAGTTGAAATTTCTTGTTGCCAAACCTTTGTGTTAGCTGCTGTACAGTAGTGCTGCCACCTGCTGGAAGTTAGTGTGTGCCCTTAATTTGCATAATAACATCATCAGCAGGGGACAAGATAGGGAAATCTCCTGATACTTCTAGTGGAGGAGTTTACTAAAACAAGGCATTCTGGGTAGAATACTCAAAGCAGTGTTACAATCTAAGCATGTTCCGGAAATTTGCATATTATAGTCTCTGTTATAGTCTCAGTATGGCCTCCTTCAGTGAAAGAACCCATTTGACAAAGTAAGGGATTTTTTCAAAATACTATATATGTAGTTTGATTAAACATGTTTATGTTTTTGATTTTGGCTGTGATAGGTGCCCTTTAAGGGAATAAATTGAGAACAGTAATGATTTAATAACATTTTAAATGACAACCATTTCTGTTCTGTGTTTTTAGCTAAAAACTTAATATCCCAATCAATACTCTGTAGGCCAGCCCTCAAGGCACTAAAATTAGCTTTTGCAAAATTCATGGTTTTTGTTGCCCCAGTATATTTTTGTTTTTTGCACCAGACATTAAATGATATAACATTATGGTCACTATTACCCAGGGGTTTAATGACTTGCACATTTGCTATAAGTTCTGGGTCATTTGAGATCACTAGATCCAGAATAGCATTTTTTGCTGGTAGGCTCCTCAACAACCTGTGCCATAAAATTGTCATGCAACAAGTTTATAAATTTGTTTCCATTAACTGATCTGGCAGTACTGTTGCTCCAGTCAATATCTGGGTAATTAAAATCTCCCATTATCATTACTTTACCCAAACTAGCAGCCTTTTCTATGTGCATGAGGAGCTTCGCCTCCTCCTCCTCACTTACATTAGGGGGTCTATAGCACACGCCAACCATTCATTTGCTGGACTCTCCCCCCCACACCTAGTTTAAAATCCAACCCTCTAGCCTCTTCTCTCCCAAAACAGCAGCACCATCATCATTGAGGTGCAGCCCATCCCTTGCAAAGAGCCTGTAGCCGACTGAGAAATCAGCCCAGTTCTCCAAAAACCCAAAACCCTCCTCCCTACACCAATCTCTCAGCCACGCATTAATCTCCCTACGCTCCTGCTGTCTCCTTAGCGTTGCTTGTGGCTCAGGTAATATCACTGAGAAAATTACCTTGGAAGTCCTCGCCCTCAACTTTACACCTAGGTTTTTCAAATCGTTATTGAGGACTTCACCACCTCCTCTAAATTTGTCATTGGTACCTATGTGTACCAAGACTGCCGGGTCTTCCCCAGCCCCTCCCAATAATCTGTCCACTCGTTCCACCACATGCCGAACCTTAGCACCAGGCAAGCAGCAGACTGTTCGTCATGTAGGGGCCTTACGACAGATTACCCTATCCACCTTTCTAATAATTGAATCCCCTTTAACTATAACCTGCCTTTCCTTCCTTGCACTCCCCCCACCACCCGTATTAGAACCACTGCCTCCCAGGGTGCTCTGAGAGTCAGTCTGCTCCATACACGCCAGTTCAGAGTTTTCCTCCCCAGCATCTTCAGCCAAAACGGTGAATTTGCTGTTTTGGCAAGCTGTGGACCAGCCCCCTACTTCCCCTCCTGACTCACAAACCTTCCTCCCTCATTAGCCTCCACTGCCCCTTCTCCTCCCCCCACTCCACTAGCTCCTGCCAGTGGTTGCTCTGCGAGCCTCCTTTCCTCCCCCTCGTTTGCCGCTGCAAGTTCACCCCTTAGAGTCTGCAGTTCAGATTCCAAGATGAAAACCCACGACACCCTCTCACATGTAGATACTGCATGGAACTGCTGCTCCAACACCACATACATGTGACAAGACACACACTGAGTAATACCAGCAAACCCACTTGCACTCATATTTACACTGGGTACTTACAGTCTCCCAAATGCAATTCCTCACAAATACCTTTTCAGTTTTAAACACCTCAAGGTTTTTAACGCTGCTTAACACTTAATTCACATTTTTTTCCCGCACGTAGCGCAGCAATTTTTTGGCCACACCCCTTTCTGTGGCCACACCCCCTAATTACCATGTTTGTTTTACAAATTTTGGCAGGTTATGAAAGTTTGAAAATATTTCTCCTTATCTAAACTGTGTTTTTGTGTCTCAAAATTGTTACAAAGTATCTTATTTGCACCTGTTAGCTGTTCTGGGCTCTCTGCTAAAAGCCAATTAAGTGCGAAACTTTGTTTCTTTTTCTGGCTGTTCAGTGCATAGAAAAGAGGGACTTTCCAGTACATATGAGGGACTGCGGGTTGAGCTGTCAAAAGAGGGACTGTCCCTCCGAAAAAGGGACAGTTGGTAGGTATGCTACGAGTGTACCCCAAACAGAGAAAAGAAAAAGCTGTTTGTCTCAGATACACTCAGGGCACACAGCAGTCAGTTATTTACACTTACTCCCTTCTTGCTCCAGCACTCCCAGCATGCACAGCAAACACCAACACCTTAAGGTTTTTAACGCGGCTTAGCATTTAATTTACATGCAACACTCGCTTAGCAGCTCCCACACTCGCTTTGAATTCACAAAGTTAAGGTTTCAAAAAAAAAAAAGAAGTAAAGAAGTAAATAAAGAAGTAAAGTTAATAGGAAAGAAGAGAAAAGCATTTAAAAACTACAAGTCTGTGGGGACAGAAGCTGCATTTAATGAATATAAACACTATAATAAATGTTGTAAAACAGCAATCCAGAAGGCAAAGAAATTAAATGGAGTGCATAACGGCGATGGCAGGAGACTAACTCGAAAAAGTTTTTTAAGTATATTAATAGTAAAAAGATGTGGGTTGAGAGTGTTGCTTCTTTAAATAATGGTACCAATATGGTTGTACCAGATACAGAAAAGGCAAATGTGCTAAATCAGCAGGCCTGGATTTGTGGAGAGGCCACCAAGGCCCGGGCCTAGGGTGGCAGGATTTTAGGGGGCAGCATGTTGCCCAACCACACCCACATTGTACGTCAATCCCCATTGCTCTGGTCCCAATGATGGAAATTTGGTTGAATAAAAGCGAGGGGACAGGGCGACGAGTGACAGCAGGCCTAGGGGCGCCTGCTATGTAAATCCAGCCCTGTAAATAAGTTATTTTCTTCAGTGTATTCAATAGAGTCTGAATTCCCAGGCTCACTTCATAGATGCACTGATGGCTCAGCTCAGTCAAGTCAGTGGCTGACTCAGGATATGATCCATAAAGCTTTAATAAAAAATAATGTAAACCAGGCTCCAGGGCCTGATGGCATACACCCCGAGTTTTAAGAGAGCGCAGTTTTAGACTGGCCCCTATTTCTGATTTTCTCAGATTCGCTTTAATTTGGTAGGGTACCTATGTATTGGAGAAAAGATGATGTCATTCCAACATTTAGAAATGGATTAGGATCTCAGCCTGGCAATTATAGGCCAGTAAATTTGACATCTATGGTGGGCAAATTATTTGGTGTTAAGGGATCTCATTCAAAGTTTTGTCCTAGTGAATGGCATTATGAGCAGCAATCAGCATGGCTTTATGAAGGATAGGTCATGTCAGACAAATTTGATTGCTTTTTATGATGAGGTAAGTAAGATGCTGGACAGTGGGGGGGCAGTAGATGTGATCTATTTGGATTTTGCCAAAATTTTATGATTCCGTGCCCCACAAACAACTGCTTTCTAAACAAAGGACTGTTGGGCTTAATGAAGTCATTTGCTCATGGATGGGAAACATGCTACAGGATAAGGTTCAGAGGGTGGCTGTTAATGGTACATTCTCTGCTTGGAGTAAGGTTCTTAGTGGGATCCCTCAGGGCTCAGTATTGGGTTCCCTTTTATTTTAATTTGTTCATTAATGACTTAGGGGAGGGTATTGTAAGTAATATCAGTGTTTGCAGATGACAAAACTATCCAGCCCAATTAATTCCATCAAGGATGCGGCATCCTTGCAACAGGATCTTGACAAACTGGCAATCTTGGGAGCTAAGTGGCAAAATGAGATTCAATGTTATTAAATGTAAAGTAATGCACCTAGGATATAAAAATATCCAAGCCACTTACAGTTGGGTCCATAAATCTTTGGACAGAGACATTTTTTAATTTTTTTCTGTATATTACCAGAATTAATTTTAAATGGATTTTGCCACTCCTAATATTGTAGCAATTTCTCGGATGTTTTTTTTCTGTAGCTTAAGGATGGCTTGTTTCACCTGCTACTTTGACCACATGTCGTCACATGGTCACATGGTCACAGCAAAGTCTCCCACATACAAGCACGCCCCTCAAATCAACTCCAGGGCTTTTATCTGCTTCATTGATAAGGACATAACTAAGGAATTGCTCACACCGGCCCATGAATTAACCTTTGAGTCAATGTTGGTTACTTTTGAGCCCCTGAAAATAAGTGATTGTGTTAAAAGTTCCTCACATTTTTATGCAATCTTTTTGTTCAACCCACTGAATTAAAGCTGAAGTCTGCAGTTCAACTGCATCTGAGTTGTTTAATTTAAAGCTCATTGTGGTAAAGTACAGAACCAAAATTAGAAAAAAGTTGTCTCTGTCCAAAGATTTATGGGCCTAACTGTATACCCCTAATGGGACTGCACTAGGCAAATCCATTATGGAAAAGGACCTTGGAGTCCTTGTAGATGATAAACTTTGCTGTAGCAAGCAATGCCAGTCAGCAGCATCAAGAGCAAATAAGGTATTGAGCTCTATTAAAAGGGGCATTGATTCATGGCAGGAAGGGGTCATTCTTCACTTGAGCACTGATAAGGCCCCCTCTAGAATATGCCATACAGTTTTGGTCTCCATCACTCAAACAGGACATTATTGTATTAGAGAGTGTACAGAGAAGGGCAACTAAGCTGGTAAAAGGTATGGGAAATCTTAGCTATGAGGAAAGACTGGCCAAATTGGGGATGTTCAAGCTGGAGAAGAGGCGCTTTGGGGATGTTCAAGCTGGAGAAGAGGCGCTTAAGAGGTGATATGATAACTATGTATAAATATATAAGGGGATCATATAATAGTTTCTCTAATGCTTTACCAGTAGGTCTTTCCAGCTGACACCAGGTCACCCATTCTGATTAGAAGAAAAGTTCCAACTAAATATTTGGAAGGGGCTTTTTTACAGAGCTGTGAAGATGTGGAATTGTATACCTATACCTATTCTATACAGTCGTACAGGCTGATACATTAGATAGCTTTTTAGCAAGTGAGGGAATACAGGGTTATGGAAGATAGCTCATAGTTGATCCATGGACAATTTTGGAGTCAGGAAGGAATTTTTCCCCCTCTGAGGAAAAATGAATAGGCTTCAGATGTGGTGTTTTGCTTTGCTCTGGATCAACTAGCAGTTAGGCAGGTTAAAATAGAGTTCAAAGGTCAAACTTGGTTTACGTGTGTCTTTTTTCAACCTAACTTACTATGTTACTATATAGGTTAAACATTACGGTACCTAAAATACAGTAGTAGAAAATGAGGAGAACACACAATAGCACATGTAATTGTAAATCTTTTTATTGTAACAAACACTATTTTTTCTGATTTTTTTTTCTGTTTTTTTTTCTTTAACTCAAGGAGATGTAATTGATGAGGGGGGGGGAATCTACAGGATTTTTTTTTTGCAAAGCCTTTTCATTTCATACAAAAAAAAAAAAACAGGAAAGAAATAAAAACAGAAACAAATGTCCATATAAACAAAAAGAATGTTCACAGATTAGAGAATGATCAGAAAGCTTTTAAAACAATTAAATTAGAACAAGGAAAAAAAAAAAAAAAAAATTGGGCCACAAATAGTGGCTGATCCTGAACAAACTGTGTCAAGATGCAAATCTTTATAATGTCAAGAGACCTGAAAAAGGGAAATAATAGACCGTTAAAACAGTGTGTGGTTCCTTGGGAAAGCAAGGTAAGTTGAAGAGGCCGCAGGCTCTACATATTAAAACATTAAATTATTCTCTGCTTGTAAATGAACCAAAGACGTAATAAAGCCAAAATACTCAGTGCTGATGCTGGGTGTTTCATTAAAGGGGCATTATACATCTAGATTTATATTTACATTTTTACCACACATTGCAAAGAAAGGTGTTCTGCCTATTCTTTTAACTTAAAATAAAATGTTATACAGCAGTTATGCTTTATTTTGTTTTTAGTTTTTATAGCTCCCCTGAAATCAGGAGAGTTTATATAAATAGACATAACATACTATGTATAAACAAATCCCCTATCTTGGGTTAAAAGGAGGAGTTCATTATGTAGGAGTTTAAACAATTGCCTCTTCCCACAATTGCTATCAAGAACTAAGCAGCTGAGAAATAAAAGTACAGTTTCAAGTTTTGCTCTGTTTAGTGCAAGAAATAACCGAAACTATAGATTTTTAAATTAAAACAATAGGCAAAAAAATAGCACAACCCTATACACCAAAGGCATGTTTAACAAGGGTGTATACTACCCCTTTAAAACACCAGTAGGCTCTCAACAGCAGGAAAGACTAACAGTATGGAACAGGGTATAGTATGGTGCAGGGTACATTCATGATAAAGAAAGATTTGATGATCCTCTTGTAAGTGCATTAATAACTATGGAGGGAGAAAGGGCATCACTTGCAGGTGAAGTTAGCAATTTCAATGAAGAGAGTAACTAAGAAATAGGATTATTGTAAAGGGAAGCGTCAAGGATTATTAAGGGAAAGAAGCTGATGAATAATACAAAAGCAGAGGATGGAGAGGAGGAAGAAAGTGTCCAGAGCAGCATTAACCCCATTCCACTTAACTAGCAGAGAAACAAAACCTGAATAGCATAGAGGTAGTTGGATTGAAAGCGTGGCATAACCCTCCCCACCCCCGGATAGCCCCTAAAGATTATAAACACACCCCGCTTTTTGCATATCACTAAAAAGAATACGGGATAAAAGAGGAACCGTTGCTGCGCTCCTGCAGAAGAGAGACTATATTAACTGCTTCTGAACTTCCTAGTCTTCATGAAGATGTCATCAATCCTCCTATTTGTATGTAATATTTACAGCTGAATACATTTCTACGACCTCACCTTCCAAAAAACAACCACCTCACCTAATGCTCTCTCCATCGGTCAGGCATTTTGTACAGTTAAAACCCCAGAGCCAGATTGCACCAAATAGAGAACAAAAGAAACGTAAATACGATCTACTCATCAGTAGCAGCAAAAAGGAGGAAATTTGATAGTAAATGGCCAAAAATGTCTTCGGTTTGCCTCCTTGTTCACCTAAGAAAACCAAACCTAAGAAAGTTAAGGAAATAAGAACGCTTAGTTATTCCCTTTGCAGCTGCATAGAGTGTTACTACAGCTCTTCTGGGGTTCAACATATGGGAGGCATGGTGAAAGTAGTGATGCATAAACTTTTGGTAAGAAAGGACTCCACATCTGACTCATATCTCTGCTGTTCATAGATGTAAGCCTGACTGAAGACAACTTAAAAGTCAACAAGCTGATAAGAGGCCTTTCTCAAAGCAGCGTCTCTTCTGTGGTGGTCGTTCCTCCTCCTCATCTTCGTCTTCGTCAGAGGAGGAGGATGAAGACGAACTGCTGTCCAAAGTCAGATCCACCACATCAGGACCAGGCTTTCCATTTTCACTTGACACTGTGCTGCTTGGAAGAGGAAGTTTTGCCATCGTGTCTTGAGAGCCTGTTGTAAAATGTAAAAAGTTAGAGGATAACTATTTCTCATACATTTTGAAATATTAAAAATATTTAATACATTTGCTGTGTATTAAAGCAAAGAAAAAATACTCAAACACTTACCTAGCACAAGGATTGGGCATACAGGACTACTGCTTCTTTCCTTCTCTGCTTTAATTGGACACCAGGATCCATCTGCAAGGAACTCAATCTCATCCGCATCCTTGCACTCAGTCAGAATTTTGGACAAAAGCCTGCCACAGAAACCATAATTAGAACCACTCCAAAGGGAAAGATACCCACAGTTGCTCAAAAACATACTTACCCATCAATGATAAGCTGATCATAAAGGGCAGGTTTGTCACACACTGGACATGTCCAGGTTGGTTTCTTTTCATTCATTTGCAGGTAAAAGACAGCATCAAAACACTGAAGATGAGCACAAGTCTCGGCTCGGCACGGCACAGTTAACCGCATCTTTACTAGCTGCACAACAAAAATTAAAAGAAGAATTCTCATCTATGCTGCAAACTAGAGAAAGCTGTATGAAATGTTACAATTTGGGAAGGAAATGTACTAGAGGGCAGACACCTTGTGGAAGTGTTCAAACAAAGGTGCTTTTTAAAGAAAAAAAAAGGTTATTTATTTAAGATGGCCATAAACGTGCAGATTACCTTCATATCATATAAACGATCATTCGGTGCCATCTTCCGACCTGCCACTAACCATTCAGATCAAATAAAGCTGGTGACAATCTCCCACGGACATCGTCAGATCGGCAATACATGCAGAGATATTGGTAGCCAAAAGAAATTTTCTAACCTGTCCGATCGTCTGGACGACCGATCGTCATGGAACGAAAAATGTGGGGACACTCCACACACGACCGGAAAATCGTACGAAACGGAGATTCGTATGATCAAATCTTTGCGTCTATGGCCAGCTTAAAGGAGCGGTTCACCTTTACATTAACTTTTAGTATGTTATAGAATGCCCATTTCTAAGATGCTTTTCAATTGGCCTTCATTATTTTTTTTGAATGACTTTCCTTCTTCTTCTGACTCTTTCCAGCTTTCAAATGGGGGTCACTGACCCCATCGAAAAACAAATACTCTTTAAGGCTACAAATGTATTGCTACCTTTTATTAGTCATCTTTTTATTCTGCCCCTTTCCTATTCATAGTCCAGTCTCTTATTCAAATCAGTGCATGGTTGCTAGGGTAATTTGGCTAAATAACTTGAAAAACACAAATAAAAAATGAAAACAAATTGCAAATTGTCTCAGAATAACACTATATCATACTAAAAGATCATTTAAAGGTGAACAACCCCTTTAAGTCTTTTACTTCAGATTTGTTAAAACACATTTTAGCCTGTTCTTTAAATGATACAGTTATCAAAATAAACCATCAATATTTAAAAAAAGAAAAGAAAAAAAGAAAGAAAAAAAACAATGCATCACAATCTACTTGCCGGCATCTGCCATAGGTCAAACATTTCCCATGCTTCTCTATGGGAAATGATGAAAAGATTAAACGAATGTAATCATTTTAACTGCCACAGTTCTCCCGGACATCAAAGTGGCCAAAAACACAGAAAATATACACAAATTATGAACAGGATTTCAATTAAAAAAATTTAACTTTCAGTACATGCTGGAAAAAATAAAAATAAAGGCCTTACCGGACAGATAAGAGACACTCTGACCCCAGTTGTTGCAATTTCACTGTCAGGATCAAGGCGTAACTTCTCTCTCACTGAAAGGATTGAAGGACAGATATAATATTACTGCAATAATGAGATGCAATCTCATATTAAGGGGGGGGGGGGTTATTTTATCAGGTTCAGTGACCATGAAACATTGCCACTTTCATGGACTCACCAAGAGTTTTGCAGAGCTCTGGATGTTTTACACCGATGGTTTTCAATCTCTGTAATAGCTCGGAGGAAGTTCTTTGTCTTACTAAATATAAACCCACTGAATAATTCTAAGGATAAAAAAAAAAAAACAAACTAAGAAAGCTTATGACAGGGTTGGGAGAGTGAATAAGAGCTGCTGAGGCTGGGTGAAGGTCACTAGGAGTCGAGACAATAGTTTCTGGGAGAGAAAGGTAAACTGACAAAAGGAGGGCCGTTGTACCGTTTCTGCCCTTGGAATCAGAGTCAAGTACAGTGGCAAGATTCCCTTACAACAGCAGCACACACTCAGTGATTATAGCAGAGAACCTAGATAACTTGGAATGTCATTTGCTCCTGTAAGGCGTGATGAACACAAACCACATAGAGATTTGGGTCTAGTGATCATATGTACAGACTTTACTGGATGCTTGTAAGTAGCCTGCAGGGGAATATATGTTAAGTACAATATATTTCACTATTTGTGGTTCTACCGTTCATGGTTTGTACCAAGTGGAGATTGGCAGTGTGTTACAAACAACAAGAGGACTGATTGCACTTTGTATTACTGATTGCACTTTTTTGTGACAAAAGGTGATGGCTTGGAGTCACATGTAAGAATGATGTAAACAGTTTCACTGCTTGAAAATGCTTTGGCATATACGCCATTTTATAAAATGGGAAGTAGAACTTGATGGTTGGTGCAATGAACCCTTTTGCCCTGTTCATCAAAGTAAATACCAAGCTATTTAGGGCAAGTAGTGGCATTTTGATCACTGTTCCACAGTATTTTATCCATGGTCCTTGTGTCAAAGACAACTGAAAGGATACTAGCACAAATAGAATACACATAAGTGGTAATCAGATGTTTTGGCCAAATCCCTGCCTCATATTTGTGCTGCACAAGAGAAATTCCAACAACTTATACGTCAACCTTAAAGGAATTGTTCAGTATAAAAATAAAAACCAGTTAAATAGATAGGCCGTGCATAATAAAAAAATGTTTCGGATATAGTAGCCAAAAATGTAATCTATAAAGGCTGGAGTGAGCAGATGTCTACCATACAGAACACACCCTCTACTTTTTCCATAACTTTCTAACTCTGAGTTAGCGACTTACAGGTGGGCCACATGGGACATAACTGTTCAGCGAGTTTGCTTCTGAATCTGAGCTGCATGCTAAGGATCAATTGCAAACAGATGTGCCCCCTGTGGGTCATCCCCACTCAGGTAACAGATTACTGCCTGGTAACCAATTACTGGAAACCAAGAGAGCTGCAAAGCAGGAAGTAGTGTTCTGACTATTATGTTAGACATCCAGTCACTCCAGCATTTACAGAATAAATTTTTTGTATCACACAGTCTATTTACCCAGTTTTTATTTTAATACTGAACAATTCCCTTAACAGTTCCTGTGTAACTCTGGGTGAAGGTGGCCAAGCAGAGCAAAACAAAGCAAAGAGAATAAGAATAGTAATGAAAGGGACAACAGTAAAAAAAATAAAAAAAAATAAAAAAAAATAAAAAAAAAATTAAATTGTTACATATAATAGAATATCATTCCAACATTAGAAAACCGATCACTTTTTTGGGTAGAAATTATATTTCTACATCAAAAATAATTTACAGAAAAAAAAAAAAAAACAGACCCAACTGTCTCTGTAGTCGATAGGGGGACACAGGGAAAAGCTGGGTTAAGCTCCACCCTCTGGAGGCAGGACACTTGAATAATTGATTAAAGGGGCGTGACCTACGGTCTGGCTTAACCCATTGCAACGCCAACCTATTGAGTTTGTACCAAAGAGACTGCTGAACAAAATAAGATAATTTAACTAGCAGAAACGGTAACTCTGAGTATTCCCTCATGGACCAACTTGGTCAACATCAACTACAGAGAAACGGATTTAACGGTGAGAATCAAAAAATCCTGTTTTCTCTGTCGTTTCAGGGGGGCACTGAACAGCTAGGGACTTAACAAAGCAGCCCCAAGAACAGCAGGGTGGGAGTGGAATTGATTGTGACATTATTGTAGCACAGATTGTAACACCTTGCGGCCAAATGAGGCCTCCGAGGATGAAAAGGGGTCTAAACTGAAATTTGGTGAATGTGTGAACAAACGACCAGGTGGCTACATTGCAGATCTGATCCAGGGATGCCTAGTTGCGCCATGCCCAGGAGGCTCCCAATGATCTCGTAGAATGTGTTATTTGAGTGAGCTCGAATACATCTGCTGGAAAGGAAGCCCCCCTATAAGATATATTGATATATTGAATCTAACTGTTAATGAATATCAGACGCCCAACTGCTGCAAGAAGACAGAATGAAGAGAAACAGATGCTGAGAAATATAGTGAAGATAAATTTAATTATTTCATAAATGCAGAATATTTGATTGTATTTAGAAAGTTTCTTATTTCAGTATGATAAAGCTTATTAAATTTTAATTTTTGTGATAGTTCCCCCTTAAAGGTCCCAATATGGTTAGGTTTTCAGGAACTTAACTTGTGGAACAGCTAAATGTAGAAAAAGAGATACACCTGTA
This sequence comes from Xenopus laevis, assembly GCF_017654675.1. Taxonomy (NCBI): domain Eukaryota; kingdom Metazoa; phylum Chordata; class Amphibia; order Anura; family Pipidae; genus Xenopus; species Xenopus laevis. The sequence continues at coordinate 83,082,197 of NC_054372.1, forward strand.
GCAAGAAAAGAGTTATCCAAAAACCCTCAGAATTGCAGGAAGGTCATTTCTTATAGACTGCATTTTAAGCAAATAATTCTACTTTTTTTCTGTAATAATTTGTGTTTAAAAAAGCAGCTGTCATATTAGCTTGGTGTGACATCACTTCCTACCCGAGTCTCTCCTTGCTTACTTATAGCTCTGGGCTCAGATTATAGCAGAGAAGGGAGGGGGGAAGAAGAGCAAACTGAGCATGCTCACTCAGGGCAAAAAGGTTTAAGCTAAATGCAATGGAATGTAAAGAGAAAAAAAATCAAAATTTAAGTGTGCATCCAGACCCATCACTACTCACCTTGCCATAATTCCCCCAAGTGACTGTCACTCTGTTGCTAGCAGATGACAGATACATAAGGTTTGTCAGGTTAATAGGACGACATGGTCTTTTAGGTTCCACACCAGGTTTGTTTGAAGGGTAGTATCCCTGAATAAAAATAAAAAAAAAACATTAAACAAACCAGAAGAGAAGTGTTACAAAAGCAATTTCTATGCACTTATTCATATATAATTTTGGTAAAACCCAAAGAAAAATGTACTTAACTTACCGGAACAGAGCAGTAATTATGGTTCACTTTCACAGCAATGTTTGGTGGATATTGATCTTCCTGTGGACAGCTTGTGTCTGTGTAACAAATCCTGATATAGAAAAATATTAAATTTCAATCTATTCATCTTCAGTTTAGCACCTGATTTGGAAGCATTTCAAAAACCATGGGTATAGTTTCACACTAGCACATTTGCAATGATAAAGGAAAACTATACCCCCCCCCTGAACAATGTAAGTCTCTATAAAACTATATTGCATAAAACAGCTTGTGTAGGTCACATGAGCCAGTTAACAGACAGAATTCTGTCTTTTGCTTCCACACTTCTTTCAGTTACAGCTGCAGTATTTCTGATCAGGTAATCTGAGGCAGCAGAGAGACCATCACGAAATGGTAGTTCTAGGCAAGAGATGTAAAGGGGCAATATTTACTTAAATATATATACAAGTTTGGTAAGATTCTTTAATATGCCACTGAATAAGATATAAACTGTTTCTTAAATATTCATTTTGTTGGTAAAGTTTTCCTTAAGGAAGCAAACAATTATACACTAGAGGGACAACCAACCTAACCTGCATCCCACCCCTAGAACTCAGCCCTTGATTGATGCATGTGGACCTGCTGTACTGCAGGGGTTCAGGCAGCCCGAAGTTTGGAGAGTGGATTTTTTCCACCGCAAACTTAATTTACCATATATGCATTATATGCATTCAAGGGCCGCCCCCTAAAACTGCCACCCTAGACAAGTGCCTTTGAGTGCCTACATGATATACACAGCCCTTATCCCACCAACAACCTTCAGCTGAATTATATACTGAAAACACCTAAATGGTTTTAAAGGAAAACTATACCACCAAAATGAATACTTGAGCAACAGATCGTTTATAACAATTAAATGGCATATTAAAGAATATTCTCAAACTGGAATATATATTTAAGTAAATATTGCCCTTTAACATCTCTTGCCTTGAACCACCATTTTGTGATGGTCTATGTGCTGCCTCAGAGAACACCTGATCAGAAATACTGCAGCTCTAACTGTAACAGGAAAAAAAAATGTGGAAGCAAAATACAGAATTGTGTTCATTGGCTCATGTGACCTAACAAGTATAGTTTGTTTGGTATGTTTCTGTGCACTGTGAATAATACAATCCCAGGGGGGCTGCCCTTATTTTTTAAAATGGTGGTTTTCTATTTAGGATTACCCAATGGCACATAGTACTAAAAAAAGGAGCTGTTTAATGAAATATTTTTTATAGAGCTACATTGTTTGAGGGATATAGGTTTCCTTTAATGCTCAAACAATTAAAAATGCCCCAAGGAAATACAAAAATTATTGGAGGAGGGAATTTGTGCTGTTGGCATAGGCTTTCAATGTGAATCACAGGCGTTTACCCATTTTGGTTTTAGTTAAACTAATTGTTCAGTGTAAAAATAAAAACTGGGTAAATGGTTAGGCTGTGCAAAATAAACAATTTTTCTAATATTGTTAGTTATCCAAAAATGTAATGTATAAAGATTGGAGTGACTGGATGTCTAACATAATAGCCAGAACACTATTTCCTGCTTTTCAGCTCTCTTGGTTTACACTAACTGGTTACCACGCACTAACCAATCAGAGACTTGAGGGGGGGGGCACATGGGTCATTTTTGTTGCTTTGAATCTGAGCTGAATGCTAAAGATCAATTGCAAACTCACTGAACAGATATGTACCATGTGGCCCTCCTTCAAGTCGCTGACTAGCTCAGAGTTATAGAGCTGAAAAGCAGGAAGTTGTGTTCTGGTTACTTTCCAGTCACTCCAGCCTTTATACATTACATTTTTGGCTAACTATATTAGAAACATTTTTTATTTTGCACAGGCTATTTACACAGTTTTTATTTTCACACTGAACTGTTCCTTTAAGAGTGTCTGTGACATGCACATGCTCAGTGTGCATTTAGCAGCTAAGTTTAGAGGTTGTTGCAAATCCACTTCCATGGCAGGCAAGCCTAATTTGCGGTTTGATGCAACAGAGCAGATTAATAAATTCTGATACTAATTGTGCTAGTTTCTGTGTTGCTATGTATAGTGTGACATTTATATTCTATATTTAGTATATTGTGTATCAGTTTCTAAGCTCACTGACAGCAGTACAGAGCATGTGCAGTGAATCAACAGAAAAGAAGATGGGAAAGCTACTGGGTTATCTTTGGAGACACATCTTCCTTGCTGAAGGACAGGGGTTGCCTTGGGCTGGTATAGTACCCAAAACATAATGCACAACATTTCTGCTCTATTTCTGTAGTAAAGTTTGTGTTCTCAATAAGTCCATGTTGGTAGCATGACAAACTTATTGGATTTTTTTCTTAAATGTTGGAAGTACCAAGTCCAACAGTTAGGGCAAAAAGGTGCAGACTTTGTCTGCCTGCCAGTATTAAAACGATACTCTAATAAATGGACCTTTATCAAAGCCACTGCCCCCAATCTGACCTGAGAAAATTAAATAGAGTTCCAATGCATATGCTGAATATGTGACAGCAGCTGCCAGATTGACAGCACCACATCCAATGGCAGTGGATCAGCGCTCAATCATGCAAAAGAGACTAGGACACAGCTGGCCACAGAAGGCAGCAAAGATTTGGAAGCCTGCAAAAGAATAGAAGTGAAATGGAAATGGTGTAACGTTTTAAAGCGATTACTGACACGTTCCTATAAAAGTCATAAGAATGCGTCAGTATCAAGTATGTGCTGCACCTGCAATAGTTCCCCTCAAAACCCCCCCGTCAAAGCCGCCCCCAGCCCCGCAAACCTGCGCTAACCCGACCCTCTGACACTGTTAAAAGATCTTCTGTGCGGTTAGAGACGCTGGGCATGGCGTGACCTTACATAGACTAATGACGAATGAAAGCAAGACTTCAGCCTATGGAAGGATCGCTCCGCCCACAACCCAGCATCACTGAAGCAATAAAGAAGATCTGTTTGTAGTGTCAGCTGGTCTGCTGCACCAAGGTGTGCAGCCTGGTGGCGGCTTCTAGGGAGGTTATTACGGTGCAGCACATACTTGATACGGACACGTTGCTATAATTTTTATAGGAACATGTTCGTATTACTTTAATTCTCTTCAAGAATTGTAGGAAAAGTGTAAACAACCATGGGGCTTTTATTTATTTATTTATTTTAAACATTTGCTTTGAAGAATACAGCAGTCTCAGAAAAGAAACCCTGCAGAATGGTACCATACTGCCATACTCCACAGTTAAGACACCTTTTGAGATAAATGGAGTTAAGCACTCCATAAGAGATGTATTCCATTTATAAAAAAAAATATCACTGTACTATATGTAATGTTTTGGGGGCTCTTGCTTCCCTTACCTGGGTGCAAAACATGAGAACGTCATCCTACTTAAAGGAAAACTAAAGGTTAACTAATGAATTAGACTCGAAATGTTGTACATTATGTTTTGGGCCTCTATACAGACCCAAGGCAATCATAGCCCTTTTAGCAGGGAAAATCTGTGCCTCTGAAGATGCCCCTGTAAACCCCCCCCCCATCTAATTTTCTGATGTTTCTCTGCACAAGCACTTTACTGCTATCAGTTATTCAGATTAGGGACGGAGACACAATATACAGCACACAGTATAAAAATGTCACAATATAAGTATGATTAGTAATGAATATAGATAATTACTAAATAGCAGCACAGAAACTAGTGCAATTAGCATCAGAATTTAAGCATCAGTTTATATTACAGGCCAATCTAATTTTCTACTTGTTTGATAAAGCAATGCCACATAAAAAAAACAGAGCTGCAGTGTTTTAAAATAAAAAATAAAAATAAAAGAATAAAAAAAAAAAACCTAAATTACAGTGGTCAATTTAATGTAACGTTTAAATTATATTTTTATGCCTATGCTCAGGTGCCTTACCTCAGGACCACTTGAACAGATTTGGTTCCAGGGTGCAAATCCCTAGAGGTAGAGAAAAAAAGGCAATGTGTCAAGAAAAATAAATAAAACCAACAGTTAAAATTCAGACATATCTTTCTAAAGACTTTACACACATACACACAGTATAAATTACAGATATCACTTACCACAATGCAGCTACTGGGTTGCACATTATGTGTTGCTTTAACTTTACTTTATTGAAAGCATTTAACCTTCTAAAATAAGCATGTGTTTACATTAAGAGTTTAACTGGTTAGAGGAGGACAAGGTGCTCCAGAATTAGTGGGCAAATAACTCGCCAAACAGTGAAAGTGGTCCGGGTACACCAGCCCCAGACCCCCAGCTTTAGGGAGCGGTACAGCAGAAGATAAGGAAGCAGGGCTGACCGGCACTCAAACGGATCCACAAGACCAGATATGTTCAGTTAAAAAAGAGTTTACCTTACAGAATCAAAGTATAATTACGGGGGTGGGGTTGGTGTCAATTATTAGGTATCCCCAATCAGCTAGCCCACACAAGTGTTCCTATTCAAGCAAAAAACAAAAATGCACTCTGGGCAGTGCTGCTTCCTGCAAAATGCACCGCTGAAGTTTGATGCTGCATGCACAATACATGTAAAGAATCCCCACTCTGTGCTTCCAGAGAAGCCAGGGAACAGGCAAAAAGATGCCAGCTGTGCATTTGTATAGCCAGGAATCCACTGAAACAACTGATAAATGTCTTGTGTACCACACACATATTAAATAGTAACTAACAAAAAAATTTTGTTCATCTGCATTTTAAGGACTTTTAAAGGGGGTTATTTACCTTCCAAATACTTTTTTTCACTTTTCATTTTGCTTGTTTTCATATTATTGACCAGAAATAGAGAAATTTTATTACTTACCGTAATTTCTATTTCCAAGTCACCTACATGAGTATTCCCCGCCCCTCAGGTCACTGGACAGGAAAAGGGTTAACGCCCAACCCTATAACATCCGCTCTGCACCGCCCCCACCTTGTCTATGTTTCCTAGCTTCAGAAGGGAGGGAAGTTGGAGAGTGCTGCCATGGTAGGTGACTTGGAAATAGAAATTACGGTAAGTAATAAAATTTCTGTATTTCCCAAGCCACCCATGGCAGCTCATCACCAACATGAGAATTTCCAAAGCCAAAAAGAAGGGAGGGACAACAACTGATGCTTAATATTTATTATGAATGCAATACAGCTTGCAAAACCTTTCTCCCAAATTTAGCCTCTTGGGAAAGAAAAACATTTAACTTATAATGTTTTATAAATGTATGCAAGGAGGACCATCTTGCAGCCTTGCAAATTACGTCTGGCGGCGCTCTGGAAGCAGCCAATGCTCGAGTAGAGTGAGCCTTCAAGTCTCTAGGTACCTCTCTGCCTGTTTTGTAATAAGCGAACACTATGCATCCAACAATCCATCGACTAATAGTCGCTTTAGACGGAGCACAACCTCTTCTAGGACCCCTCGGAATGACAAACAGTCTTTCTGACTTCCTCCACGACTGTGTACGGGTCAGATAATGAGATATTATTCGAACTAGATCCAACGTATGCCACTGTTGTTCACGCTCTGTTTTGGGATCCGGACAAAAGGAGGGTAAAGTTATCTCCAAATTCATGTGAAATTGTGATACAACCTTCGGAAGAAATTCAAACGCTGGTCTCAAGACCACCTTGTCAGGGAACAAAACCGTATCAGGTTCCTTCGCCGAAAGAGAATGAATTTCCCCTACTCTGCAGGCTGAAGTGATCGCCACCAGAAATAAAGCTTTCAGAGTAACATGCCAATCCGAAGCCTTTTCCAACGGTTCAAACGGAGCTGCCATAAAAACCTTTAGGACCAAAGGCAAATCCCATGGAGGCATCCCTAGTCGTCTCACTGGACACACTCTTTTAAGTGCATTGAACAGGCGAATGACCAACGGATCCTCAGCCCATGGTTTTTCAGTTAATGCCGACAGTGCCGAAACTTGTCCTCTCAAATTGCTGACACTAAGCTTCCTCTGGTACCCAGCAAAGAGAAACTGCACCAATTCCGACGCCCCAGGACATCTGGGATCAAATCCCTTATCTTCCGCAAACTTGACAAAACAGGACCAGACACGATAATACTGACTTGACGTTGAGTGCTTTCTAGATTTCAACAGCAATTCTATCAGATCTTTCTTGAGGCCCATACCTGATAACCTCTGACTTTCAACTTCCATGCCCTCAACGACAGGTGGAACACCTCCTGAAATGGAACTGGGCCCTGCATCAGCAGATCTTTCACAATTGGTAGTTTCATTGGAGGCTCCACTGACATCTGCCTCAAAAGTGGAAACCAGGGACGCCTGGGCCAGAATGGAACTATTGCAATCACCTGTGTCCCTTCTTTGTCTATTTTCTTCAATACCCTCCAAATTAATGGAAAGGGTGGAAAGACATAACCGAACATCCCTCTCCAGTTCTGATTTAGGGCATCTACCCCACTGGACATCCGGGATGGGTACCTTGAAAAGAACCTCCTGCACTTGTGGTTGTGATCCGAGGCCATGAGGTCTATCTCTGGATTGCCAAATCTCTGGGTAATGGTCTGGAACACAGCGGGATTCAGGGACCACTCTCCTGGCTCCAAGGCATTTCTGCTTAGGAAATCCGCCTGCACATTCATTTTGCCTGGCACAAAAAATGCTACTAAACCTCTGAAGTTTGATTCTGCCCATGACATGATAGTTGACAGCTCTTGTATTAACTGCGCACTCTTGGTGCCTCCTTGTCTGTGTACATAAGCCACCGCCGTGGCATTGTCTGACCGGATTTTCACCCACCTGTGTGTTATCCTCTCCGAGAAGGCTAATAGAGCCATCCTTATTGCCCTCAACTCAATACATTGGAAGGAAGATGAGAGACTTCCCACTGCCCTTGGGCTGACAGATCGTCTAACATGGCTCCCCAGCCTGTTTGAGAGGCGTCTGTTGTAATCGTGACGTAGTCTGGTTCTGTTAACGGCATTCCTCTGGTTAGATTCCTCGGAATCAACCACCAGCCTAGGCTCGCCATCACCTGTTTTGGAATATGAAGGAGTCTCTTCAGATTTATGGGATTGGTCGACCCTGAACCCAGAAAACAAATTTGAAGGGGTCTCATGTGCCACCTTGCCCAACGTACCATCTGAATGGTGGAGGAAAATAGACCCAGAATTGACATGCAATCCTTGACTGACACTCTGGTGAGTTGTTGAAAGGACCTCACTCGGTCCATGATGTATGAGACCTTCTGTTCTGGAAGAGACACTATCCCTTGAAGAGTGTCCAAACTGGCTCCTAAGAAGACTATCTTCTGAGTTGGCACCAGATGACTTTTCTGCCAGTTTATTACCCAACCGAAATGTTGCAGAATTCCAACTGCTTTGTCTCTATTTTTTACAGCTTCTTCTTCTGAGTTGGACACCAGAAGGATATTGTCCAGATAATGGAAGGCTGGTACCCCCTTCACTCTCAGGAAAGTTATTACTGTTACTAAGACCTTTGAAAATGTCCTTGGAGACGTGGACAGGCCAAACGGGAGGCAAGTGAACTGCACGTGTTGTTCCCGAAACACAAACCGCAGGTATTTTCTGTGTGGACCATACACTGGAACATGGAAGTATGCGTCTTTGAGATCCAGATTTACCAACCATGCTCGAGGCGGAATTGCTGCGACTATGGATGTCAGGGACTCCATTTTGAATTTCCTGCAACGTATAAATTGATTTAGGGGTCGAAGATCCAGCATAGGTCTGAACGCCCCTGAGGATTTTCTTACTAGAAAGAGTTTGGAGTAAAACCCTCTCCTCTGTTGCTCCCGAGGTACTGGTTCTACAGCACCGGTTTCCAGCAACTGATCCATGTATTCTTGAACTATTTCCTTTGCACCTTGAACCTTCGGCACCAAAGAAACTCAATACACATCGTGTCTTGGGACCCTGGAAAATTCGAGATGATAACCTTCCTTTATAATCTCTAGAACCCAACGATCCCGAATATTCTCGGCCCAAACCTCCTCGAAGAGTGCCAGACGCGCTCCTACTGCACAGGTTCGAGCCGGCCTGATCTCATTGTGTTCTGTTTGAGGAAGAGCCAAAACCAGTTGCCTTCTTTCCTGGTTGTCGTGGCTCCCCTCTAGAAGGTCTCCATGGAGACTGTCTGCCTTGAGACCTCCCAGGCCTGTACTGCCTTGAGTTCCGAAAATTCCTATTTTTTGGCGACTCAGCTCTTGGCCCATGACGTCTGAATTTTCTCTCCTGTGGAAGAAAAACACTTTTCCCACCAGACACCTTTTTAATAATTGAATCCAGACTTTCACCGAACAATCTGTCCCCTTCAAAAGGCAATTTGGCTTTAGGCTTTATTGGCTTTAGAGGCAGTGTCTGCTGACCAGGACTTCAGCCATAGTGCTCTCCTTGATGCTACTGAAAGAGCCATTGACCTCGCTGCCAACCTGACTAAATCGATGGAAGCTTCTGCCATGAAATCAGTAGCTATTTTTAGATCAGATAACATATCTCGCAGGACTGATCTCTTGACATTTGAAGAAATGGCATCTTCTAGATTATTTACCCAGATCTTCATCGCCCTAGAAGTTGAAGTTAGTGCTACCGCAGGCCTGCAAGATGCCCCGGCACAGACAAATGCTTTCTTCAGATCCAACTCCATCCGCTTTTCCATCGGATCTCTAACTGCACCCGCATTGTCAACCGGTAGGGTAGTCTTCCGAGCCAAGCGAACCACTGCCGCATCAACCTTAGGTGGATTATCCCACAACTTTGCATTAGGCTCATCCACAGGGTATTTCTTTGCAAATTTACCTTGAATAAACACTCTCTTTTCCGTCTTTTTCCACTCTGAGCTAATTAGCTCTTTAATTGAACCATGAACCGGAAAGGTAGAGGAACGTTTCTTCACGGACGGAAACAACTTGTCTGCCGAAGAACTCTTTGGTGTCTCTTCAGTTAGACTTAATGTCTTCCTAACTGCCTTCACTAGACCCTCTACTGTCGAGGCATCAAAGGCGGACTCATCCTCAGATAAAATTTCTCCTTCCTCTGATAAATCCGACTGAACATCCGCAGGATCATAATATTCATCTTCTGAAATGTCCGAAAGGGACTCATACAGCATTTCCCGAGACCTCTTAGGCCTCCTGCTTGAGGAAGATGCTTCCTGCACCCCTTGCACCACTGCTTGCTTAATTAGGGACACTAAGGCATCCAATTTGGGTGCTGAAGAAGTTTGAGGCTCAGCCGTTAAAGGTTGTTCTGCAACCGACTGCTTTCTTGCTTGTTGACTTTCCACCTTCTGTGCTTCAGTAGCGGCAGAGAGGCTAAACAGGAAAGAAACAAGCACCATTAGCCTCCACTCTCTCCCCAAACAATAACTCCGTTATCATTCGCTTACCTAGAAACCTTTGGCTGCACTCCTCTCCCAGAGCCAGACTGATCCATCTTGTCTGTAACCTATGAGACAGGCAATAGTAAGCACCCTTGCGTCCAAAAAATGAAGAATCTATCTTTCTCCATGCTCACCGACACACCACGCTCCACTTCCAATTTCGGCGCGCGTCGTGACGTCAAGACGCCGGTGCACGCATCAGTCGCGTCAGAAATAACGCGTGACCGGAACGACGCGCGACCGGTATGATGCGTACATCCGGCCGGTGGAACGCAAGATTGCCTGGCTCTGGGAGGAAAATGACGTACTTCCTGCGTCTGCTAGAAGCGGTTTTCAGAGGGTCCGCACTTCGCCACCAAACAACACGGCCAGTTTATTAACTGTGGGCCTGACAGGTGGAATGTGACCCAGCCATTGCTCCTTCTCCACCGCGATCCCCTATGGGAGGCATCAGGGCAGAGAGAGCAGAGAGACCCTGGAAGCGGTAAGCTACACAAGTGACCTGGACAGGAAAAAGACAAGGTGGGGGCGGTGCAGAGCGGATGTTATAGGATTGGGAGTTAACCGTTTTCCTGTCCAGTGACCTGAGGGGCGGGGAATACTCATGTTGGTGATGAGCTGCCATGGGTGGCTTGGGAAATAAAGGCTTTTTAAAATTGGTTTCAATCTTAAATTTTGGAAAAATTGTAATAAAAGTGTAAAGTTTAATATTCCTATGTATGGTGTTTCAGTCTTAGCAATTTGGGTTCAGAATCCGAAGTTACAATTCACTACATTTAATTGATACATTTCTCAACAGTATCTGTGAAATATTAGCAACTATAGTATCAATTGTATCAGTTGCCTTTAATCAAGCTCAGGGATTTTGATACATTTCTTAACTTTGGATGAGCAGGGCCAAAGTTAAGAAATGTAGCAACCAAAATGTATCCGTTAAGAACAGTTTAGAGAGTCAACAACCCACATTCTCAGAGAGGACAAAAGGTGAAAAATTAAACTTTACATTTCAATATCACAAAAATGGTCACAAATAGAAAGTAACTGGAAACAAGCTTTTATTTCTGGCAAACAAAGAAAAGCATTGGAAGGTGTAAAACCCTTTTAATTTGATGTTGACACATTAGCAATTTTAAACTGCCAATAGAAGACTTGGCTCGATAGTTCTTATTAAAGGGCCAGCATATCAGTGACCCCAATGGTCTATGTACTTCTTGTTTTCAGCTAATCTTCAGGTTGTTGAATTAGTTTACATTGTGTGTTAAGATCTACTTCTTACTTTTTTTTCCATCCAACATGCCATTGCCTCAGAATGTTTAATAACAGGAGGCCTGAAGATGCAACAGTTTTGCTTTAAAATGTTAATATGCATAGGCAGAGCACTAAGAAAGTACATAAAAATGTTCCGATGCACATTTCTGTAAACAAAAAATTTAGTTCATCTTAGAAATAAGGGCCATTTTACTTCTACATTAAATGCAGGATTATGCTATTTACCAAAGGGAGAGACAATTTTACCTTAAAGGAATCGTTCAGTATAAAAATAAAAAAAGAGGGTAAATAGATAGGCTGTGCAAAAAAAAAAAAAATGTTTTTCTCATATAGTTAGCCAAAAATGTAATGTATAAAGGCTGGTGATGGAAAAGGCAACTAAAAGCAAACAAATCAAATGAAAAGGATAAGTACTTGTTATTAACGGTTATTGTATAGAAAGGTTTTATATTTAAATACTGTGGTTTCATTTTTATATATTTTTTTTTTCTGTTTTGGGTGCTAAATAGAAAAGTTTGGTGTGCTATTGTGCTTACAGCAAGTCTGTCACAACCTGCTTTCCTTTGCAGTTAGTTTTCCCTCAGTTTGAGGAGGTGGGGTTTGATAAGTTGCACCTGAACAGACTGTATAAATAGACCCCCCGGGACTCCAGTGGAGCTTGCTCTAGTGTTTAGCTGCTCTTAAGTATTTGCTCTTTAAGTGCGTGCTTTGTAAGCGGAGTTACAAACACAGGAGTTTCAAACTAGGTCAAGTTTGTTCTAAGCCCTAATTTTTTTATTCCTGTTTTGATATGTAACTGGGTTAATGAGTGCTAGCAAGATTGAAGGTCTGACCCAGTACACAGTCTGCCATATGTATGCAGATTTGGAACAAGGGATCCAAAATGCTTACCTCTGTGGTGGTTGTGAGCAAATTGCCAATTTGGAGTCTCGAGACTAGAGCAACAAATTGCAACAATGAGGTCGATTGACAATCTTGAAAGGAGTCTCTGGCTCACTGAGCAGGACCTAGCAGGGTCAGATAGCTTGGGGGGAACAGAACAGCAGCAGGATGTTGAGGCAGCTAGCTGGGTGACAGTGTGACAGATTGTGTGACGAAGATGGGAGTGTGAACTCTGGATTGGCAATTCTAGATGGGGCTGATCTAACAGCCGGGAGACCAGTTTCTCTAGTAGTGGTGTTGAGGAGAGAAGAGTCAGGCCTAAGCAGATTGTGGTTGTAGGGTACTCGATAACTAGGAAAGTGGATAGGGTAATCCGTCGTCCAGATTACTACAACCGAACAGTTTGCCGTCTACCTGGTGGCAGGGTTCAGCATATGGTTGATCGGATAGACAAGGGGCTGGCATGACCCAACTGTCTTAGTGCATATTGGTACTAATGACAAAATAAATGGTAGATGAAAGACCTTAAAGGGTGATTTCAGGGATCTAGGCTCTAAGAGCAAGGGAAGGTCCAATGTAATTTTTTCAGACATTTTGCCCGTGCAAGTTTAGAAAGACAGCGGGAACTTGGGGAGCTAAATGCGTGGGTCAAGTCTTGGTGTAGGAAGGAAGGGTTTTGGTTCCTAGAGCACTTGGCTGATTTTTTCTTGGAGTACAACATATACAGTCGTGGCGGTTTGCACCTCAATGGAAGGGGGTCCACTGTGCTAGGGGGAAAGAATGGCTAAGAGGTTGGAGGAGTGTTTAAACTAGGCAAGAGGGGGGTGGGTGAGATAAAGAATTATGGGGAAGCTAAGGTAGACGGGGCATTGGGTTTAGGAAGGGGTCATGGGGGATGAGTGAGGGGGGCATACAGTTTACCAAGCTAAAGAGATCCCTCTGCTACAAGGAAAACAGAATACTACTAACTTCACATATTTCTCCACTAAGTAATGCAAATTTCAAAAGTAAAAGTAGTAACCTCTGCTGTTTGCTGGCAAATGCATGGAGTTTAGAATTAATTGCATGCTCTAAAAATTATGATATAATTGTATCACTGAGACCTGGTGGGATGAAACATGTGACTGGACTGTGAATTTAAATGGTTACACCCTTTTTATGAGGGACAGAGGGTTTAAAAAGGGTGGAGGAGTGTGTTTGTATGTAAAGCCTGAATTAAAGCTATGCACTAAAGAAATAAACATTGCTGGCACTGGTGAGGGAGTGGAATCCCTCTGGGTAGAGATTTTGACTGGGCAAAAGGTTACAAAGAAAATTATCATTGGTGTATGCTATAAATCACGAGGATAAAGCCCAGCTACTCTTGCAGATAGAACCAGATTCACAGCTGTGTTAAGTTGTTGCTATGAGTGACTTCAATTATCCAGACATTGACTGGGGTAATGGGGTTGCCAAGACAGAAAAAGCTAGTAGGTTTGTAAATATGCTGAATGACAATTTTTTATTCCAGCTTTTTCAAGAACCTACTAGGAATAACTCTCATTTGGACCTTGTAATGACTAATAATACTGAATTTATCTCTATCATTTGTGTGGGTGAGCATTTATGGACTAGTGATCATAACATGGTCACCTTTGAGATTCTGTTGCAGTAGCAATTCTATAAGGGAGTAACTAAAACACTAAATTTCAGACGTGCAATTTTTGACAGTATAGGGGCATCTCTGCAACATATTAAGTGGGAAATGCTTTTCACAGGATTAAACAGAACAAAAATGGGAAGTCTTTAAAAATGCTGCTTAATAAATATACATGTCAGTATATTCCCCTTGTAAGCAAGGAACGTCATTGCAAAGCAAAACCTTTTTGATTCAATAGAAGTGTTGGTGTTGAGGTGGGTAAGAAAAGACGTGCTTTTAAAGGACCAGTAACATTAAAAAATTTTATCTAAAAAAATCGATTCTATAAGTTACAAATAACAGTCATGCCCCAATACATTTATATGACATAGCTTACATTTTTTTAAAAAAATTCCAAAAAACCTTCTCTGGAGAACGGCGAATTGGCGACCGTGCACTCCCAACGCTGATCGTCCACACAGCACTTCCGCTGTGAGGAACCCGGAAGTTGGAGGTAATTCATAGAAGCCGGGAGGTTTGCGAGCGAACAGTTTGTCAAGGGGGGCTATGTGGAGGGAAAGGCTGCACTGCGGGTAAGACAAAGATGCGGATGGGATGGAACGGACTGGAACTGCTGGGCAAGGGAGACTGCGGGATGTGAAAAACTAAGGGGGAGGGAAAGGCTGCACTGCAGGGAAGACAGAGTTGCGGAGGGGATGTAACGGACCGGAACGGCTGGGCAAGGGAGACTGTGCGATGTAAAAAATTGTGGGGGAGGGAAAGGCTGCGGGGAAGAGACAGAGACAAGCCAGGTCAAGACCCGGAAGAGGCTCACAGCAGCGCGCACGTAGGGAAGAACAAGGGAGAAGAAGCAAGAAGATGGCGGGGACCCCTTGGACGCCGGGGGACAGTGCCGGTTTGAGTTTCTTCCGATGTATTACGCAAACAGCAGGAAAGAGCAGCATATTGGAGGTAAGTAATGTTTATCCATTATTTTTTATTATGAATTTAAAATGGTGTTACTGGTCCTTTAAGGCTTTCAAGTTAGCTGGGACAGTCGAATCATTTATAAGGTACAACTGCTACCTGGTTGCCATGTTAATGAATTACTAGCAACCAGAAGAGATTAACATCAAGCTAATAAGTTTAACAGTCTGACATCTGCACATCAAACAAATGACACATTATAAGAATGCTGCTCTTTTAATTGTAATGTTTTCTCGTTGTAAGGTATACCAAGACATGCAAAGTATGCAATTACCTGGAGTTCTTGATCAAGTCCACTTGCCTTGGGGACAGGACAAACACACATGGACTGTCTTGCAACTTTTCATTGTTCTGAGCAACTGAATAAAAGTAAAATAAATGCTATAGTTATATATTATACATGTTAATTTTATTTCTAAATCTTAAAGACAATACGCCGGCAACAATGCGTTGGACATACCATCAATTTCAATTACCCCAACGATTTCAATTATTGCCAATGGAGAGGCATTTTGGGAAAATTTGTTGCCTGCAGCAGTGTCAAAACAATTGTGGGTGACAAATTT
Source organism: Xenopus laevis (assembly GCF_017654675.1). Classification (NCBI taxonomy): domain Eukaryota; kingdom Metazoa; phylum Chordata; class Amphibia; order Anura; family Pipidae; genus Xenopus; species Xenopus laevis. Next base: position 83,097,451 of record NC_054372.1, read on the forward strand.
TATCATGTGTCACTACCCTAAGGCATAACCGCTTCAGCGAATAATAATCACCTTTAAATCCATTTCTCAGTCTTGTCACAGCAACACTCCCTGTGCTGCCATGACAGAACTGGAAAGATAAAAATAGTGTTAACAAGGTAGGATAGAATGGATTGAAAAACCTTCCTTCCAAAGGTTTCTTTTATGGAGGAGAAAATACTGAACTTGGGGAAGCTATACAGTGATGACCATGTGGCTGAAAATGGAGAGAACAAGTTCTTGGTTTTGAGAAGGAAAGTTGGTACCATCCTTAAAGAACAAGGAGCATCTTTAGGAGGTACTTAGAAGTCTGAGTAATTCCTGTCTGCTCCCTGCACCCTTTTCTGGGTGATGTCATGAAAATCCTACTGCGCTACTTCCCACCTGCCCTGGCACACTGCATGCGCATAATTTAAGTCAACATCGGTGCGCATACTTAAATTTCTCTGGATTTTCTCCTTCACTGATGAAGTTCCTGTATTTAAATTTGGATGAGTGTTGGTGACTCCCAGTCCTGCCTACCGACCAATAGAAACCGAGGCGTCATACCACTATGGCGATGTTAGATTCCTCCTCTGCATTCAGTGACTGAGAAACTAGCAGTAAGCAAGCGGAGAGCAAACATTGTGTATTGCCAGGGGCATAAAGTTGTAGATGATAATATAAAAATATGGTGGCAGTGTTATAGGCAGAGGATTTATGAGAGGGATTTCTATTAAATAAAACCACATTATATATAAAAAGTCAAGTGGAACCTAATGCCCCTATTTTACATGCTCTCCTGACTGAAGAAATTGGCACATTAAGGTCTACTTTCCATATTATGTCACTTAAATATTTGGACAGAGACAACTTTTTTCTAATTTTGGTTCTGTACATTACCACAATGAATTTTAAATGAAACCACTCAGATGCAGTTGAACTGCAGACTTTCAGCTTTAATTCTGTGGGTTGAACAAAAAGATTGCAGAAAAATGTGAGGAACTAAAGCCTTTTTTTAACAGAATCACTTCATTTCAGGGGCTCAAAAGTAATTGGACTAATTAAAAAACTGAAAATAAAATGTTCATTTCTAATACTTGGTTGAATATATTACCAGTCAATTTAGGTAACTTAAAAATAATGTAACATTTTTATTCAAACATTTACATTTTTTCCTTTGAAATACAGTGTTCATATACCTGCCTCTCATTGAGGAGCGACTGTCATTTATAAATATATTTTATCTCCTAATTTGAGCTACCATAGAACAACTACTTACTAAAGACATTTGTGTCTACCGTATATACTCGAGTATAAGCCGATCCGAGTATAAGCCGAGGTACCTAATTTTACCTACGAAAACTGGGAAAACTTATTGACTCTAGTATAAGCCTAGACACAACTACAGCCCTGTCTCGCAGCAGCGCACATTCCGCCAAAGAGACTCCCCCAGCGATCAACCGGACTTCTTTGCAAAGTTGATTTGTGCAGAGAATGCTGTGTGATATTGCCATCACTGTTATTCTTTGATACAACCAACAGATGGCGCTGTGTGATATTGCAGTCACTGTTATTCTTTGATACAACCAACAGATGGCGCTGTGTGATATTGCAGTCACTGTTATTCTTTGATATAACCAACAGAGGGCGCACTGTTATTCTTTCATAAAACCAACAGAGGGCATTGTGGGATATTGCAGTCTCTCCCCAAGTGAACTGTTGGTATAGGAATGATTAAAAGTGACTGCAATCTCAGCTACTGCCCGCTGACCTGAGTATAAGCCGAGGTAGACTTTTTCAGCACATTTTGGATGCTGAAAAACTCGGCTTATACTCGAGTATATACGGTAATCTTGAGAGAAAAGGTAACAATACATTAAGGGGCCTATTTATTGTACTGCAGCTAAAACCTGTCAAAGTCATGTAAAAGTTGACGGCAGATGTCCCTTTTATTACTGGAAGATGTTTTTGACCTTCACTCTTCGAGGGTCTTGGGCTGTTTAATGCTGGTTTTCATTTTAAAACTAGAAAGATTTGAGTTTTTCAGGCGACATTCGAAAAGTTGCATGATTTTGTCAAGATTTGTCATTTGGATTTTTTTTGTAAATTAAGGGCAATTGGATGTTTGGGCAACATTTTTTTTAATAATAAAAATGAGAACAAAAAAAGGTTTAATAATTACCCCCTCCCCAAGTATTGGAAACGAAAATAGCATTATATAGATTATACATATTGCCTATTGTTTTAATCACAAAAAAAAAGATATACTTTCTTATTTTTGCTTGAGCTAAACAAGAGAAACTGAAGCTGCTCTATGTTTGGTTCTTGAGAGGTAGATAACCTGAATAATGAAATTCTCTTTCTCACAAGGACCAAAAACAGGGCAGCTTCAGCTTCCCTATTAAGCTTAAGAAACAAAAATTTTTTTGATTAACAAAACTGGAGATCCATATATACATAAACAACAGCCAAGAGTAATAAGATGTTAGCATCAAGTTTTTATCCTTCTGGTACAATGAAGAATCCTCTACAGAATCAAGTAACATGTACATACGATTCCTTCTAATCCAGTTTTCAACCAGTGATCTTGGTGAATAAGGAAACCAGAGATGTTTTTTTAGCCACGCTAGAGCAAATGAACAGCAGGCAACAAAGCATCTCATCTTTTATACTTTTCTAATAACAGATCTTGCAGAATTTTCAACTTGCACAATACATTCACAGTCATAACATTTTCAAAGGTGTAAAACAAGAAAAGCAGTTATTAAAAGTTAGGAATGTCCGTGGCAAAATTTTCTAAAAACCTCCACTCCAGCATTAGCTACCAGGTGATGCTTGGAGTTATGGACAGCACTGATATACTGAAAGTTGGCATACAATGCTATATGATGCAGTTTCAAGAGATGCAGGTACATATGTTGAGAACGGTGGTCTAGCTCTTTCCTGCACAGAATCAAATACAGTAAACCAGGAACATTACATAAAAGGCCAATATATTGGTGCTTCGTTTACTATGGTATTTGGCTGTATAAAAATCATTTAAGGTTAATATGTTAAAGCTGCAACCAATACAAAAAGTTGTATCACTTACCCAGCTCAGTTGGCTTTAAGAGTTCATCCACCACATCATAGAAAGGCAACTTAACCAGTCGTACCTCAGGCTTTGTAATAACTTTTGGAGGCAACCTGGAGAGCCCATTAACATGTTTCCCATACAAAGAAGGATAGTCTATGTTAGGTGTAGTAAGAGAAGTCCTGGGTGTAGAAACTCCATGGTCATAGGATGGGTGAATAGACAAAGATTCAGGTGCATGTGATGTGATAGGCTGGGGTGGAGCTTGGGTGATTGCCTCTGTGCCTTTCTTTGCGTAGCGCGTCTCATAAAGCTCTTTAATTTTCTTGAAAACCTCTGGACTGCAATCAAACTGTACCAGCTGTAGAGCCCGTGTGACCAGTTCATGCTTCAAACCACTTTTACTGCGCCCAACAAATCCCAGGAGCATTTGCAAATCTGACACTCTGAAACTCATTACCATGTTCTGAAAAAGTGAAGGCAATTTCAAATTGGTAACCACAGTAACCAAATCATCTTTGTTAATTAGAACACTTAAAGGGGTTGTTCACCTTCAAGCAACTAGTTATTTTCAAACAGTTCACCAGAAATAACAACCTTTTCCAATTTTCTATGTGTGACTCTCTCTCTAATAGTGAAGTGTCATTTTCTACTTCTAAATGAGCTCAGGGGGGGCTCACGGACCCTGTAAACTGTTCTAAATTGAAACATTTAGTTGCTACATTTCTTATTTGTCCCTGAAGAGCACAATCCCCGAGTTTAATTACAGGCGGCCGTTAGAATTGATACAATAGTTGCCAATATTAAAGAGATATTGCTGAGAAATGTATCCACTAAATGTTGCAAATTTGTAACTGTTCAAAATCTGCGCCTGAATTACTGAGCTGCTAGACAAACATCGGAGACACGAACATTCAACTTTGTACTTAGATTTTGAAAAAAAATGGAAAGTAATTGAAAAAAGTATTTCTGGCGATCAATCTGAAAACAATTGAACTGAAAAATATGTTTGGAAGGTGAACAACCCCTTTAAATTACTTCAAACGTGATAAGAAATCATTATAAAAACAACCTAAAGAGGGAGCTCCCACAATATACAAAAAAGATTATATCTCTGGCACCCAGTGTTAACATATACCAGAAAAAGTATTTTGCTTTTCCGTTTTCAGCTAGCTTGTCTGCAGTTTATTAAAGTTAAATTGTATCGCCTAGGGTGCCCAGCTGACTTGGCACGGCAACTATCAACAACCCCCTTTTAAAATCCCCCACTATCATTACTTTCCCCAAACTAGCAGCCTTTTCTATTTGCATCAGGAGCTTAGCATCCTCCTCACTTTGGCTGAAACATGGCTGAATGAGTCGCATGACTGGGCAGTTAATAACAGAGGCTATACTTTGTTTCAGAGCGACAAAGGCAATAGAAAAGGAGGAGGGGTATGGCTGTTGGACAGGACTTAAAAGCTAATATAAAAGTGGAGTTGATGTTAGAAAATGAGGGAGCTGAAGTATTATGGGTGCTCTTCACTGATTGTAAAGAGTCCAGCAAATTAATTAGCATTTGGAAATAGTCATTATAAGGTCCCTAAGGTGTTTAATTATGTGATTGGTGTTGCTGTGCTTTCCACGGGGGGGGGGGGACAATGGATTTAAGGGCATGTCTCATGACCAACCATTTGGTTTATCAGTGTGTTACTAGCATTGTATGGTCTTAAAAGTTCTTGTGATAACATGGGTGTGGTTTAAAGTGGGTGTGTTTTAAAAACTGGGCAAAAGAGATTAAAAAGTTAATTACTTAGGCAAAAAGATTAAAAAGTTAAAAGTTGATAGATAAGTGTCTTTTCTATCTCATCTACTGCATTAAACAGTTCTGAGTTGAAACAGTCAATGCCAAAGTGATGCATGGGTAGACCTGCAACTGACCCTAACCCAAAAAAAGCAAACCAGTGTTCCCTATATACCTGTATCTGCCCCATCTCTGGGGGCAGGGGAGAGCATAGAAATGAGTGATAGCAGCAGAGTAGAAGAGAATTCGGTAAACGCGGATGTCACACATGGGGAGGGCCATCTGCAACTCTTGGCCCACAACTTGCCCCGACACACTAAAAAAAAGTAATTGGTTGGGAAGCAGTTTGTGATGTGCAGACCTGACTGAAAGTCATGTGCTTTTGGATCAGCCAAAGTCTGATAGACTCAGCAATATCTTTTTCCAGGCACTGCGAGATGGAGGCATGGCAGCTGTCATTTTTCTGCAAATTGAAAAATTACAGGAGGAAAATGTGCATCTATCCTTTTTATCTTCTATAATTCAACAGTATCCTTTATAAAAGAATAGGAATAGTAAAAAATAAATTATTTTCTGTTTCTAAATATGTAAAGATTGTGTTAGAATAGATTGGAAAAAATATTAAATAATTTTGAAGTTATTGTCTTTAACGCTAGCATCGAGGAAATCGGTTTTCTTGGTATTCATGCGACATATCCTTTCTGGCAAACACAAAGAGTCCAGTATGGCATCATGGCAAATATTCTGGATACAAATGGATGTCAATGCATAAAAAGACATTGCAGGATCAATAATCATTTACATGAATGCAACGTATTAAGGCTAATGCCACACCATCCTCTGATGGAGGAAATGCCTTGAAGCACCTGTCTGACAGCAGGTACAGGCATTTTGCCATGGATAAGCCAATTCATATTAAACCGCTTAACAATATATATATATATATATATATATATATATATATATATATATATATATATATATATATATATATATATATATATATATATATATATATATATATATATATATTAACCTAGAATGTAAAAAAACTAAGGGGAAAATGTTCCTTTACCCAAATGTGTTAAAACTAAATTAACATGGCCCTTATGATTAAAGTTTAAAATTTTAGATTTCTGCAACTTCTACGGCATTATTTAAAAGTACCAAGATACCCATAGGTATACAAACCATTTAAAGATGTTTATAAACAAGTACTACTTCTAAATGTGCAAGGTAAACTCCATATATTCCAATTCCAAAGCATCTAACATTGGATTCCTGATAGAACATGGCTAATGAGAACTAAAAGCAGTTAGCCACATGACAGAGATAATAGCGAAATTAATAACTGCGCATGATTTCAATGAAACTATTGACACGCCAAAAGATGGAGCAAGCATATGATGGGGTGAGAAAGCGCAATTTTACAAATTTCCAGACAGCAGTGGCTAGAAATTACAGCTAAACACTCCTAATCTGTTTAAATATTATTCCCACAGGAGAACTGAATGAGGCCACAAAGCACAATGAATGACCGGCAATATTTTGTGCAACATTACAGGAATGAGTAGATTACGGGCCATATGCCGTAAATGGTGGGCGTACCGTAATCATAACCTTAGTAGGATACAAAGCAAAACTATAAAGGATAATTTATTGCATTACACTTAGAAGGGACTCTTGCGATGAATACGCAAAGTAGCCAACATACTACGAATTTAAACCTTCCTTTTCCGTCTCACCTTCGCCTCCACTAGCTCCGCCGCCATTTTGGCTTCCAGCGTCCCCCGCGCCGGCCGACGCCGCCCCATGTGATCATTCCGCGCGCTCATGTACCACTCTTCAATTGCTTCTTTACTAGCTCGGCTGCGACCTCTTCGCGCCTGCGTATATGCATCCATAACTATACGTTCAATCAGGCAGGGGCAGAGTCTTCCCTTTGTAATGCCTTATCATCAATTGGTTGTGCGTATGACGTAATGTAACAGCGTTGCCTACGCTTGAATTCATCTGTATTGTAATTGTGGGTAGGATAAATTAAAGCGAAAATCGTAAAGCTAGCTTTATTCGAAGCAAGGTGTCTGATCATCTTTTTGTGGCAGTTATATGGAGTTGCTGTAATAAAAGCATTACTTGTCGGCCTGGATTGCTTATAGTGTGAACGCTAAAGAAAGTATACAATTCTAAATGTTATTATTTTAAAGTATTTATATAGCGCCAACATATTTTGCAGCGCTGTGTTGTATCTTGCAAAAGTACTCGGATAAAAGATTAACACATTTTAGATTGGTTTGTAAGGATTTTGATCCTCATAATTACAGATGTTCTCAGACTACTCTGAAAAATAATTCAGAAATGTTATCTTTTGAGCAGGACGATTAATGAACAGAAGTTAAAAGAAGTGAAATTAATTACAAACTAAAAGTAAAACCACAACATACATGCAAAATATTTACAAAACAAAATTCTCGCTATTTCGGGTTGGAACTTGGAAATAAAATGCATCCTTTATCGAAGTTAGTAGTTGGCAAAAGCAAGTCAGGGTATGACCAAGTAAGAATAAGATACAAAATCCAGATATTCCGGATACTTGTGTTAGGTGCAATGTGGCGGAGGGAACTTTACTACACAGGTTCTGGTCCTGCCCTGTATTACAGGATTATTGGGCCAGGATACAAAAACGTATTACCACTATCCTAGGCTTTGAGATCCCACTTGACCCCAAGTGGTATATCTTAGGTATGGACCCCCCTAACCAGCTGACTCGCCCTGCAAAAAATATACTTCATAAAATTCTATTTCAAGCGCGTAGACTCATAGCGCAAGTTTGGAAATCTCAGCTCCCCCCTCTATATACGGACTGGGAAAAATCGGTTCAAAACATGTGTAATGTAGAACAACTAATTGCTAGGCGTAACAATACTTCTGACAAATGTATGCAAATATGGCAGCTGTGGATCCTGGAGAATGTATAAATTCTTATGCTTACTGTATGTTCTGAGACATGGAGAACTTGATTTTCTGTATTGATGTGTCATTGCTGCTCTTTATGACTTGTCAACATTGTATGATTCTGGAAGGTTTAACATAACTATGTGTGTAATTTCTTTTAACTGTACCAAATAAAAATCTCACCTGAGTTAAAAAAAAAAAAGAATAAGATACAAGGTACCAGTAAGCTGGCTGTTTTAGAAAAAAGCATTATATACACACTTCGATTTATGGTCCTGACCTGCAGACTTTAGACTTTGTACTCCCATTGGGCTGCCTAAATATCGGGCTAGTTGCTTCAGTGGTAGAGTAAGAAAATGAGGGGACCCTAGGCTACATCCACAGGCCCGGACTGTGTATTCCGGCAAATGCCTGAGGCGCCGCTGTTAAGTGCCAGAGACAGTCACTACTTATTGGGCTGGTCTCTGTTCTTGGAATACCAGGACCTAATTTAAATCTCAGACCTGCACAGGCCCCCCTTCTAGGCTACTGCGTTGGGATGTAGATCCAGGCGCATAAATGGGCCCCCTGATCACACTAAGCCCCTGGGCTATAAGTTTCTTAGCCACGGAAAGTTATCTTTTTTGTACTGTACTGTCTACATCAAATCCTGCAGAAAGTGGGAAATATATATATTAGGGAAGCACCGATTCCAGGATTCGGTTCGAGATTCGGCCAGGATTCGGCTGTTCCGCTGAATCCAAAATAGAGGATTCGGTGCATCCCTAATATATATATATTCGGGCGAATGGGAGGCAAAGTGAAGCCATTAATTTGGAGCCGAATGAAAGCCATCAAATGGGAGCTGAAGCTGCAGAGGAAGAAGCCAAGAAGGAAGAATACTGCCTGACAATTTTTAAAGGTAAGTTTCCACTGAACACAAATGGTCTTTTTTTCTAAATCCTGGACACCAATGTCCTTTTAAACATTTACGGGGAAGAGTCCTAATCAGGGCTGGATTTACATAGTGGGTGCCCCTAGGCCCACTGCCGTTCGTCGCCCCTGTCCCCTCCCCTTTATTTGTACAAATGTTCATCATCTGGACTGAAGCAATGGGGATTAGCGCACAGGTAATTTAAAAAATGGTTGTATCTCCAGCACATCCCCAGTGTTTTTAAAGCAATGTGGGTGTGGTTGGGCAGCATGCCGCCCCCCTAAAATTCTGCCGCCCTAGTAGGCCCGGGCCTAGATGGCTTTTCCACAAATCTAGGCCTGGCCCTGACCACCAATGTTTTTTTTTTTACTTGGGGGGCTGGCCACTAATGTTTTTCTTTAATATTTATGGGGGGTGTACCTGAACACCAATGGTTTTTAGCTTTATGGGGATCCCTAGCCACCAGTGTTTTTTTTTTTAACTTGTGTGGGGGGGGGCTCCCAAAGTCACACGTTTATATGTGGGCTGCTTTGATTTTCTTTTGCCAGGGCTGCTTTTTACTCCCAGTCCTGCCCTGCCAATATGCCTAAGGCATAGAGGAGGGACAAGCAAATATTAACAGCTGACATTTTTTAAATTTATTTATAACAGTTATGGATGTTTTAATTTTTAATTTGAAAAGCACTTTTATTATACAGCTTTTTATGTCTAGATGACAGGTCCCCTTTAAGCCAATACCCAGGTACCTAAATTCATGATTGTAAAGTACATGCAAACATCAAACAGCAACATGGGTGGGCACAGATGGGATTATATGAAATAAAAAAAGAAAACCTTTTACTGACACAATGTTTCAGGACCATTCATCAGGAGTGTGCTTGCACAAACAGTTCAAAGTCTCAATAGAAAATGTAAAGGCCCCATTTAAAAAAAACAACATCAAAATAGTTGCTAGGTAACAGAATACAGTGTCCTTATCCATAATAACAATTGCCTGGATGCATTCCAAAAACCACCATAGATACCACTATCAGAAAGGAAGCAATCCATACTTACAGGTCTTACCGGGTAATATGGTGATGTATTGTGGGGAGATCGATGTTCTGACTGTATCCATAGCCTTTATTAAAGTGCAAATACAAATACATAGTACACTATTAAAAAGTTAAGGAAAAGTGCATAAACCCAAGAGGATGATGTGAAAATAACAATATAACCATAAGAAACATTAGAAAATGAATGAATTAATGGAAAACCACAAATAATTTATGTTGCAATCATCAAGCAAAAGAAAGTAACATAAAATATGAAAGTGCTAAATTGTAACTATTTATCATATTCAGGATCAGCCTGAGATCATTAAAGTGCAGTGTGTTTCACAATGTCTACAACATAAGGCATGTCAGAATTTATTTGTAATAATTGTTCTTTTGCAGCATCAACATCAGTTAGGGGCAAATTCATCAAGGGTCGAATATCGAGGGTTAATTAACCCTCAATATTCGACTGGGAATGAAAATCCTTCGAAGTCTAAGGATTTTGCGCAAATACTGCGATCGAACGATCGAAGGAATAATCTTTCGAACGATTCGAAGGATTTCAATCCAACGATCGAAGGATTATCCTTCGACCAAAAAAATTTAGCCAAGCCTATGGGGACCTTCCCTATAGGCTTATATTGGGTTCGGTAGCTTTTAGGTGGCGAACTAGGGGGTCGAAGTTTTTTCTTAAAGAGACAGTACTTCGACTATCGAATGGTCGAATAGTCGTACGATTTTTAGTTCGAATCATTCAAAGTTGTAGTCGAAGGTTGAAGTAGCCCATTCGATGGTCGAAGTAGCCAAAAAAACACTTCGAAATTCAAAGTTTTTTTACTTCGAATCCTTCACTCGAAGTTAATGAATTGGCCCCTACGTGTAATCTGAGGTCTGCATTTCATGATCACCCTTAGAATAAGGGCTCTTACACACAGGCGTTTTTTCAGCATTTTTTTAAAAGCATGCTAAACACGAACAAATCAATATATTGCTTTTAAATGTGTTCTTTTTGATGCAACTAAGTATTTTTTTTAGTTCCAATCGCAACCCTCTGTTCTTTTACATAGTTAGGTTGAAAAAAGACACACATCCATCAAGTATAACCCTTTAACTTATTTTAACCTGCGTAACTGCTAGTTAATCCAGAGGAAGGCAGAAAAAACCCATCTGAAGCTTCTCCAATTTGTCTCAGAGTGGGAAAATTTCCTTCCTGACTCCAAAATGGCAATTGGACAAGTCCCGAATGAACTTGTACTATGAGCTATCTTTCATAATCCTGTATTCCTTCCCTTGCTAAAAATCCATCCAACCCCTTCTTACAGGAGAATTCAACCCCCTAGGCGCAAAAATCCCTCCCCTGCGTAGGCTCCCCTCCTCCCCCCCAGCCTACCTCTCCCCTGGGCAAATGCCCCTGACTTGTTACTTACCCCTCCTTCTAGGTACTCTCCAGCGGAGTTGTAGATCACATCTACTGTGCCCCCGCTGTCCAGCTTACTTACTTCATCATATATCAAATTCTTTTCAAATCAAATTTTTGTAGATTTGTCTGACATGACCTATCCTTCATAAAGCCATGCTTATTGCTGCTCATAATGCTATTCACTGGGACAAATTTTTGAATGTGATCCCCTAACAAGCCTTCAAATAATTTGCCCACCACAGATGTCAAATTTACTGGCCTATAATTACCAGGCTGAGCTCATAATCCCTTTTTAAATATTGAAATGACAAAATGCTTTCCTCCAATCCATAAGTACCATACCAGATGAAAGTGATTCTGAGAAAATCAGAAAACTGAACTGAGCTCTCTTAGAACCAAAGGGTGTATGCTATCTGGACCTGGCGCCTTGTTCACATTCATTTTTATTAAAGCTTTATGAATCATATTCTCAGTCAGTCACACAAATTTTGAGGCCATCACACACAAAAAAATTGTGATGTGCACAATAAATTGTTTAAAGAAAATATACAATTTCTCATTTATTCTTACGTGCGCACAGTTCTTAATGTAAGCACAAAATAATTTTTGTAGCACACATAGCCGAGAATGATTTAGAGGGAACATTGGTTTGCCCTGTTTTGATAAGGACAACAACTATGTTATGTCAGCCATGTTAGACAAATTTCAAATGCATTATGTTTTTTGGTTATCAAATGATTCAGAAGATTGATATAATTCATATAATTATAATACTTACCAGTAAAGAACTTGACAGCCACTATCTGTAGCAAAGGTTTGCAGTATGGGACATTGGAGTAGAACAATATATGGTGTCTTGCTTATGAAAAAACTTTTGATGTGTTATAAAACAAAACATGGCAATTTACTCAAAACTGCACATAGTGCAGTAAGAAAATTTGTTCACATAATATTTACACCCAGGTTAAAAGGTTCTAGCAACAGCACTGGATGCAATCACAGCTTCATATGTTATTGTATAGTACCATAGTAAGTTAGGTTGAAAAAAGACTCACGTCCATTAAGTTCAATCTAAATGAAACTGCTTAAAGGAACAGTAACACCAAAAAATGTTTGTACTTTAAAGTAATGAAAATATTATGTAGTGTTGCCCTGCACTAATGTGTTTGCTTCAGAAACACTACTATAGTTTGACTGAGTAGCAATGGTGAAAATTGAAAAAATGCTTTATGGCACAGGATAAATAATGGATAAGAGATAACATTATGTTCTATAGAGCTTATCTGCTATCTGCTGTGTACCCTGAGCAATATCTCTTTTGAATCGTAAAAGAGTAACACATTTTAGATTGGTTTGTAAGGATTTTGATCCTCATAATTACAGATGCTCTCAGACTACTCTGGAAAATAATTCAGAAATGTTATCTTTTGAGCAGGACTATTAATGAACAGAAGTTAAAAGAAGTGAAGTTAATTACAAACTAAAAGTAAAACCACAACATACATGCAAAATATTTACAAAACAAAAGTTCGCTATTTCAGGTTGGAACTTGGAAATAAAATGCATCCTTTATCGAAGTTAGTAGTTGGCAAAAGCAAGTCAGGGTATGACCAAGTAAGAATAAGATACAAGGTACCAGTAAGCTGGCTGTTTTCGAAAAAAGCATTATATACACACTTCGATTTATGGTCCTGACCTGCAGACTTTAGACTCTGTGCTCCCATTGGGCTGCCTTAATATCTAGCTAGTTGCTTCAGTGGTAGATTAAGAAAATGAGGGGACCCTAGGCTACATCCACAGGCCCGGACTGTGTATTCCGGCAAATGCCTGAGGCGCCGCTGTTAAGTGCCATAGACAGTCACTACTTATTGGGCTGTTTGAGAGTCTCTGTTCTTGGAATACCAGGACCTAATTTAAAACTCAGACCTGCACAGGCCCCCATTCTAGGCTACTGCGTTGGGATGCGTGTAGATCCAGGCGCATAGATGGGCCCCCTGATCACACTAAGCCCCTGGGCTATAAGTTTCTTAGCCACGGAAAGTTATCTTTTTTGTGCTGTACTCAAGTTCAATCTAAATGAAACTGCTTAAAGGAACAGTAACACCAAAAAATTTATGTACTTTAAAGTAATGAAAATATTATGTAGTGTTGCCCTGCACTAATAAAACTGCTGTGTTTGCTTCAGAAACACTACTATAGTTTGACTGAGTAGCAATGGTGAAAATTGAAAAAATGCTTTATGGCACAGGATAAATAATGGATAAGAGATAACATTATGTTCTATAGAGCTTATCTGATATCTGCTGTGTACCCTGAGCAATATCTCTATTGAATGGCTGCCCCCATTGCTACACAGCAGCTTATTTATAAAAACAATAGTAGTATTTCTGAAGCAAACATAACAGTTTTACTAGTGCAGGGCAACACTGCATTATATTTTTATATTTTTATGACTTTAAAACAAATTAATTTTTAGATGTTACTGCTTTAATCCAGAGGAAGGCAAACAATTATTCTGAAGCCTCTCTTGTTGTCTCAGAGGGAGGGGGTAGAAATTCCTTCCTGACTCCAAGATGGCAATGAGACCATCCCCCTCCTGATCAACTTGTGCTAAGAGCTGTTTTCAATAACCCTGTATGGCCTCACTTGCTAAAAAGGCAATCACTTCTTGAAGCTATCTACTGTATCTGCCATTACAACTGATTCAGGGAGAGAGTTCCACAACTTTACTGCTCTCACTTAAAAAAAACCCTTCCAAATATCTAGCTGGCACCTCTTTTCTTCTAATCTGTGTCTGCTTAAAGGACCCACTGGTGAATAAATATGGCATGAGTGCACACCATATTTGCACACATTGTTCATGTAAACTACAGTAGATAATGTTTATGCATGTCTATTGCCTAAAAAAAATCCAGTTTTCTAAAAGTGCCACAGTTGTCAAAGCTGAATTGAATTCAAAAGTTTGACAAGGTCACTGCAGGAAATACACACTTTTGTTCTTGAGATACTCCAGTGTTATTTTGGCCTTGTGTTTGGGGGTGATTATTTAGGGTTGTTCACCTGCCAACTTTTCAGTTCAGTTGGTTTCAGATAGTTCACCAAAAATAAAGACTTTTTTCTATTACTGTACCTTCTATTTGTGACTGTTTGTATTAGATATTAGATTACTAAACTACCAGACTGAAACACCAGAGCTCGAACCAGAGCTCGATTGAAAGCTAATTGAAAAAAGTCTATATTTCTGTTGAACAATCTGAAAACAACTGAACTGAACTGCAGGTGAAACATCCCCTTTAAAGGGCAAGAAACCATTGATTTACCAATATGTGTTTTGGGTTTTGATGCCTCAATAAGTCTGTGACTGCACAGAGAGTGTGGGAGCTGCTAAGCGAGTGTTGCATGTGAATTAAGTGTTACATGTGATCTTAGGGGCAGATTCATTAAGGGTCGAATTTCGAAGTTAAAAATACTTCGAAATTCGACCCTCGAATTGAAATCCTTCGACTTCGAATATCGAAGTCGAAGGATTTAGCGCTAATCCTGCGATCGATCGATCGAAGGATTTTTCGTTCGATTGAACGATTAAATCCTTCGAATCGAACGATTCGAACGATTTTAATCCAACGATCGAAGGAAAATCCTTCGATCAAAAAATCACAGGCAAGCCTATGGGGACCTTCCCCATAGGCTAACATTGACTTCGGTAGGTTTTACCTGCCGAAGTAGAGGGTCGAAGTTTTTTTTAAAGGGGAAGTACTTCGACTATCGAATGGTCGAATAGTCGAACGATTTTTCGTTCGATTCGTTCGATTTCGTTCGAATTCGAACGAATTTAACCAATTCGATGGTCGAAGTACCAAAAAAATACTTCGAAATTCGAATTTTTTTCATTCGAATCCTTCACTCGAGCTTCATGAATCGGCCCCTAAGTGTTGCATATGAAATAAGGGGCAGATTTACTAAGGTTTGAATGGTAATTTCAATTTTATATTTTCCAATTGGTTTTTTGGTCAAAACTCTCAATTTGGAATTTAAATCAAATTTTAATTCAAATGTGAGATTAATGACACCTCAACCCTGGAAACAGTTCTAATTTGATACTTTACCACCTAAAACCTGCTGAGTTCATGTAGAAGTCAATGGCAGAGGTATATTGAACCATTTAAAGATGTTAATAGCCTTCCTGACATTCAAGGATTTAAAAAAAAAAATTCACATAACTAAAATTCGACCTTTTCTTAGTGTGTATACTAAACTCAATCTAGTCAGTGGCTGACTCAGGATTATAGTTCATAAAGCTTTAATAAAAATCAATCTTAACAAGGCACCAGGGCTAGATGGCATTCACCCCAGGTTCTAAGAGAGCTTAGTTCAGTTTTAGCCCCTATTTCTGATTTTCTCAGATTTACTTTCATCTGGAATGGTACCTATGGATTGGAGGAAAGCTGATGTCATTCCAATATTTAAAGGACAT
Organism: Xenopus laevis; assembly: GCF_017654675.1. Taxonomy (NCBI): domain Eukaryota; kingdom Metazoa; phylum Chordata; class Amphibia; order Anura; family Pipidae; genus Xenopus; species Xenopus laevis. The sequence goes on from NC_054372.1 coordinate 83,113,106, forward strand.
GTAAAACCCACACACAAACATCAGTGAACAGCCTCTTTGAAATCTTTAAATACTGTAACTGCCACCTTTGTGTAAGGCTGCAGCATCATCATAATCACTTAGAAATCCTTCTACTCCTCCAACTCTGCCCTCTCCCTCAGGAATTTACTTAAAGGAGAATTCAACCTGTTCGTAAAAAAACATGACAATGGTATGAAAACAAAAGACAATACTGCAGATAATTGTTTACTCCACTGGCGAACTGTCGCTGAAATGTATTTATTTTCTTCTTCCTTTTTTTTCTTTACTTGTTAACCTAAAAAGCATAAATAAAAACTTAAGTGTTGTGCCTGTGTACACCTGCATTCTGAATTGAATGAACTTTACAGCATCCATGTCCTTTTGCAGATGTCAATGTTACTGATGATGTGTCAGAGGGAAAATGGCCACGGGTAAACACTGTTATTTGTTTTAGGAAAATGTCATGGTGCTGGCAAATGGAGGGTGTATATGCAGTACAAATGATGTGGCTTGGGTGCAGGCCCGGATTTGCGGCAAGGCCGCATAGGCCCGGGCCTAGGGCGGCATCAGTTAAGGGGCGTTATGCTGCCCAGCCGCACAAGCAGTTTTTTGTCAGAGCACTGGCGCCGATCGGCTAGTGCTCCGAAACCAAGCTAAGAGGATGCGCAAGCGCGCTATCTTGAGAGAAGGAAACGGTGACGGAGGACGCCAGCCACTTAGTGGATGCGCATGCGCGCTATCTAGAGAGTGAGAGGGGCGACGGAGGACGCTGGCCTCTGGGCGCCCTCAGGGCAAATCTGGCCCTGCTTGAGTGGGGAAGATATGCCCAACTTATATACAGTACATGGTAGGAAAATGTAGCCTTTACATATGATCTTGGCCTGGCAATTATAGGCAAGTAAGTTTATGACATCTGTGGTGGGTAAATTATTTGAAGGCTTATTAAGGGATCACATTCAAAATTCTGTCCTAGTGAATGGCATTATGAGCAACAATCAGCATGGCTTTATGAAGGATAGGTCATGTCAGACAAACTTTATTGTGTTTTATGATGAAGTAAGTAAGATGCTGGACAGAGGGGGAACAGTATATGTGATCTGCTTGGATTTTGCCAAAGCATTTTATACCATGCCCCATAAACCACTGGGTTCTGAACTAAGGTCTGCTTAATGAAGTAGTTTGGGCATGGATAGAAAACTGGCTACAGGATCGGGTACAGAGGGTGGTTGTTAATGGTACATTCTCTACTAGGAGTAAGGTTCTTAGTGGGGGTTCCTCAGGGCTCTGTATTGGGTCCACTTTTATTTAACTTGCTCATTTATGACTGGGGAGTGTATTGTAAGTAATGTATCTGTGTTTGCAGATGACACAAAACTATGCAGCTCAATTAATTCCTTCCAAGATGCAGCCCAATTAATTCCATCCAAGATTCAGCATTCTTGCAACAGGATCTTGACAAACTGGCAATCTGGGCAGCTAAGTGGCAGAAGAGATTCAGGGGCCCATTTACTAAGAGTCAAAGTGAATTTTCAAATTCAAAAACTTTGAATTTCTAGGTAATTTTTGGGTACTTCGACCATCGAATAGGCCAAATTCGACTTCGATTTGAATTGAAAATACTTTGAATATTTGACCATTCGAAAATCGAAGTACTGTCTCTTAAAAAAACTTCAACTTCGACACTTCGCCACCTTAAACCTGCTGAATTGCTATGTTAGCCTATGGGGACCTCCTAGAAGCTATAGCCAAAATTTGGCTAAGTTTTAAAAAGTCAAAGTATTTTTTTTTGAAAATCGTTTGTTCGATTAAAATCGTTCAAATCGATCGATTCGAACGTTTTCTGAGATCGATCGAACGATTTCAATTCGACCGAAAAACAGCCAAAGAAATTCAAAATGAAAAGTGGCCAAATTCGATGGTCGAATTTCGAAGTTTTTTAACTTCGAAATTCGACCCTTGATAAATGTGCCCCTCAATGTTGATAACTGTAAAGTCATGCACCTGTAAAAATATGCAAGCCACTTATATCTTTAAAGGGGTGGTTCATCTCTAAGGTTGCTTTTAGGGGCCCATTTACTTAGCTCGAGTGAAGGAATAGAAGAAAAAAAACTTTGAATTTCAATTTTTTTTTTGGTTACTTCGACCATCGAATGGGCTACTTCGACCTTCGACTATGACTTCGAATCGAACGATTCGAACTAAAAATCGTTCGACTATTCAACCATTCGATAGTCGAAGTACTGTCTCTTTAAAAAAAACTTTGATCCCCTAGTTCGCCACCTAAAACCTACCGAAGTCAATGTAAGCCTATAGGGAAGGTCCCCATAGGCTTTCTAAGCTTTTTTTTTGGGTCGAAGAAAAATCATTCGTTCGAAGGATTTAATTGTTTGATCAAATGATTTTTTGTTCGATCGTTCGATCGAATGAATTACGGTAAATCCTTCGACTTCGATAATCGAAGTCGAAGGATTTCCATTCGGCAGTCGAATATCGAGGGTTCATTAACCCTCGATATTTGACCATAAGTAAATTTGCCCCTTAGTATGTTATAGAATGGCCAATTCTAAACAACTTTTCAATTGGTTTTCATTATTTATTTTTTGTAGTTTTTTAATTATTTGCCTTTTTCATCTGACTCTTTTCAGCATTCAAACGTGCTTTGCTGATCCCCTTCTATAAAGCAAATGCTCTGTAAGGCAACAAATGTATTGTTATTGATAATTTTTATTACTCATCTTTCATTTCAGGCCTCTGCTATTCATAATCCAGTCTCTTGTTCAAATCAGTGCATGGTTGCTACCATATTGCTTAAAGATGCAAATTGAAGAGCTGCTGAATAAAAGGCTAAATAACTCAAAAACCGTAAATAATAAAAAATGAAAACCATTTGTAAATTGTCTCAGAATATTACTCTCTACATCATATTAAAAATATCTCAAAGGTGAACAACCCATTTAAAGGAGAACAAAACCCAATACATAAACCCCACCATCAGAACACACCATACAGCCCTGGTTCGCATTATTATTTTTTTAGTTGTTGAAACATAAGTGTGTCCTTGTTTATAAAATATAAGTGGATCATTTGAGAATGAGATGCAGGCCTTTTTTTTTAGAAAAGCAAATTAAGCAAGGACAGAGGTATTAAAGGGGCACAATTGAGACAATTTGCAATTGGTTTTCATTTTTTATTATTTAATGTTTTTGAGTTATTAACTTTTTATCTGCATTTTAAGCAATTTGGCAGCCAAATTACACTGCAATAATATGAAAAAACACGGTGCTCCAGAATAAAATGTAAATGACTCACCAAATAGTGATTGTGGCCTGGGCGCACCAGCCACAGACCCCCAGATTTAGGGAGCGGTATGGCAAAAGATATGAAGAGGAACAAGGTTGACCAGCACTCAAACGGATCCACAGGACCAGAAAAATATATTTTTATTGTACAAAGTTAAAAATGTTTATTTGCATCTCCATCCGCCCTACGCGTTTCGCACCCACTTGGGGCACTTAGTCATGGGCTCTGATGTCAGCCACAGGATATGAGCATTTATACAGAGAACAACAAATAAAAACACAAATAAGAAAATAGAAAAAAACACCAAAATAATCCTTAAAGGGATAATGTCTTTTATATGTCTCTAGGGGACTAAATGAAAATATATATCACAAAAAATAAAAAAATTGCCAAAAATTATACAAAAATATACAAAATGTTTAATATATAATAATTTTATATAATAGATGTATCATAAAAAACAATAAATAGAAATGAATAATAGCAACAGAGAATTCACCAGATATAAATAAATGAAGTGCATGTGTACATGATCAGTCAGAAGAATTTTTGTATCATTAAATTTTACTATGTATAAAAAGGGAATATAAACAACATATCAAGATGTCACATCAAATTCAGAGTTCATGCCAAAGGGTATCCTAGTTTTAAGATTGAAAATCCAGAAAACTTCTCTCCTAGAGAGAATTTTCAAGAGGTCACCTCCCTATACGCTTTCTATACCTTGAATACTAGCAATTTAATCGCCAGCAGCCACCATTGATTAAATTCACGAATTTTCCGTGAAAATTCCCTGGTGAAAATTCGATTTTGACAAACGGACTTTACACAATGTCAACTTTACGTCAGCTTTGACGCCGACGCCCATTTTAACGGCGGCGAATTGTCACAGGCATCAAAATCAACGTTTCGCAAATTTTTCGCCAGTTTCACGAATTTCACGGGAATTTGTGGTGAAGTGAAACGGGACGAATTCGCCCGTCAATATTGAATAATAAAGCGGCCCAGATCCCCAGAGTTACATAGATGGAAATGTTTGGAAACATTAGTATCCTTCTGTGTGTTAATTACCAAATTACCCTAGCAACCACACATTAATTTGAATAAGAGACTGAAAGATGAGTAGTAAAATTTTGCAATAACAATACATCTGTTGCCAATACAGAGCATTTTCTTTTTAGAAAAAGGCAAATAATTAAAAAACTACAAAAAATAAATAATGAAAACCAATTAAAAAGTTGTTTAGAATTGGCCATTCTTTAACATATTAAAAGTTACCTTAAAGTTGAACCACCCATTTAATGTGGCTGCACTAAGCAAATTCAAAATGAAAAAGGACTTTGGAGTCCTTGTAGATAAACTTGGCTGTAGCAAGCAATGCCAGTCAGCAGCATCAAGGGCAAATAAGGTCTTGGGCTGTATTAAAAAGTGCATACTGTAGATTCACGGGAGGAGGGGGTTATTCTTTCACTGTACAGAGCACTGGTAAGGCCCAATCTAGAATATGCCATGCAGTTTTGGTCTCCAGCTCTCAAACAGGACATTATTGAATTAGAGGGTGCAGGCAAGGGCAACTAAGGTATGGCAAATCTTAGCTATGAGAAAAGTCTGGCGAAGCTGGGGTTGTTCGCGCTGGAGAAGAGGCACTTACCAGTAACATCAAAAAAAATGTTTTAAAAACTCGTTAGTATAGAACGAAATAAAAACACCAAGACAAATTAAACTTTAAAATAGAAAAGCCTTTATTAAAAAATAACTTACAGAAACTCCACTTTCTGTCCTCTACAGAAAAGGCAAAAGGGCGACAACGATCCATTGTGCTGCGCTCGATTTCTTCTCCCATTCTACTGGGACAGCGTGCGTGTTCATGTGTGTTCAGAGGAAGCCGATGTCAGCGGGCTCCCCATTAGCTCCCACACTGAAATGCTCATCGAATCCAACAACGACAGCCTTCACCTCAGGGTCTGTCTCCACGAAGCCCAGTCCTTGGGGGTGCCATTCAGAAGGTCAGCTCCGCAGCCTAAGTGAGGGATCCCCGCGGCCCCCGAACTCCTCGCTCAACGCCCGACCCCCAATTATATAGACTTTTCCCTGTGCTCGGCTGTGCTCTCAGTTGCTTGCCCAAAGAACCTGCCGATTCCCCTGAGGCGGAATCCCCTATATATTTGCCCTGGCTGGAGCACCTGAGTTCTCAGTGCTGTGTGTGTGGGGGCGGGAGGCTGTGCCCATCCAGATCAGTGATATCCAAAAAGAAGACCCGCTGCATGTATGCGGAGAAGCTGGGGTCGGCTGGGCTTCAAGGCTGTCCCGGGGGAAGTGTTCGGCACCGTATACTGTACGGCAATCTATCTGCATTGGTCTCTGCCTTGAGGAAACTACACGCCGGCCAGGTCCGGGAAGTTTGTGCCCCCTTGTGCATTGAGGCCTCCCATTATAATTAGAAGAAAGGTCATTCTGTCTAAATATTCAGAAGGTGAGAGCTGTGAAGATGTGGAATTCTCTCCCTGTCGTACAGGACTGATACATTAGATACTGTAGAACTGGAGGATCCCTTTTCCTGCCTATTCTGAAAAAATCTACTACCCTTTTATTTCTTCCCAATTTATAACATACCACAAAGACAGTGCTAACATTTCTGGGAAAACTATGCTAGTCTTCATATTTCTTTTATTTTGCTTACAGCTTCTTAATTTTCTACTCATATCAGCCCAGTGGTAAGCATACTTATACCAATGAGTTTGCATTTTAGAAACTGCAAACAAGATAGTTTTATAAACAAACATTACTGTCCCACAAAGTCTTATTCATACAACTGTACAAGACAGTACAGGTATGGGATACATTATTTGGGAATTCGTTATCTAGAAAGATGCAAATTACGGAAAGGCCATTTCCCAAAGATCCGATTTTATCCAAATATTCAAAATTTTAAAAAATGATTTCCCTTTTCTCTGTAATAATCAAACAGTACATTGTACTAGATCCAAATCAAGATAAAATTAATCTTTATTGGAAACAAAACTAGTCTATTTGGTTTATTTAATCTTTACATGATTTTCTAGTAGACTTAAAAGAGATACTCACACCAAAGAATAAGCTTTTTTTAATATCTATCATAACATTATCATGTGATACACCAGTGGGGCAACACTTCTGCAGCCAAAATCACAGTCTTCAGGACATGCAGGTCTTAATTGTAAAAGGGAACTTTAAAACTGAAGGGGA